>NC_047042.1:41004195-41622948 GCF_011762595.2 Tursiops truncatus
TATAGATGAAAAAACAGACTCACACAGAATAAAATAATTCATTAGGACTTGCAGCAAATAATTACTGAACCTACAGTTTGAACCAAATTGTTTCTCTAAACCTAGCACTCTTGATAATTAAGGCCTAGAGAAAGCAAGAGATTTGCACTAAAAGTCACACAAATACTCTTAGATGTTTAAGTAAATATGATATGGATATTCAGATCTATTTCATGCACATATATAAACATGGAAAAATAACATAAACATCACAGCATACACAATAGAAGTCTATTTCAAATACATAAAGTAGATTATTTTCAAACTAACTACATAAAATTCAATCATAAAAAATACAAATAATTTTCCATTTTTTAATGACCCTATTGACATTTCACTTTCCAATCTGGGTTCTAAATTAATGGAAAATTACAGAAGGAGAAAGTAGTGAGTCTTAGTAAATCCACTGCCATTCAAAGCCAAACAAGCTAAGTCTTTCAAAACTTTAACAACAAAAATATTCCAAAAAACAATGTATCTGAAAATGTTTGGTACAAATATTTATCATAGAAACTGTGTGCAGTGCTTAAGCAAGTTCAGTCCCTATATACAGTTTCTGGTAAGAACATCTCAGGTTTAAGAATATAAACTTAATCCTGTTAATCCTATTTCACTACATGTGTAATCAAGTTAACAAGTGTCATCAGGCATCCCTGGGAATTAGAAAGTGGGACTTATATTGAATTAATGCTCTGTATGTTAAAAGTTTAGCATTTTGTTTTAAAAGTGCAAAGGATTGACATCAAAACTGAAATTTAAAAGTATGTTATTTTTCAATGATTCATGTTTGCGTAGGATTTTATATTTTACAAAAGAAAATGTTGATCAATTAAATGGCTTTTCTGCTATTTCTTTGATCTTAATTTTTTTTTAAAGGAATTTTGCCTTTTTTTTTTTTTCCGGTACGCGGGCCTCTCATTGCTGTGGCCTCTCCCGTTGCGGAGCAGAGGCTCCGGACGTGCAGGCTCAGCAGCCGTGGCTCTCGGGTCCAGCCGCTCTGCGGCATGCGGGATCTTCCCGGACCGGGACACGAACCCGCGTCCCCTGCATTGGCAGGCGGACTCTCAACCACTGCGCCACCAGGGAAGCCCAATTTTGCCTTTAAAAGGAAAAAAAAAATTATTTATTTATTTATGGCTGTGTATGGCTCTTCATTTCTGTGCGATGGCTTTCTCTAGTTGCGGCAAGTGGGGGCCCCTCTTCATCGCGGTGCGCGGGCCTCTCACTATCGCGGCCTCTTGTTGCGGAGCACAGGCTCCAGACGCGCAGGCTCAGTAATTGTGGCTCACGGGGCTAGTTGCTCCGCGGCACGTGGGATCTTCCCAGACCAGGGCTCGAACCCGCGTCCCCTGCATTGGCAGGCAGATTCTCAACCACTGCACCACCAGGGAAGCCCTGATCTTAATTTTGAGGAGTGTCTTTAATTTAGGCATCGTCCTTATTCATAGGTCTTACACTAAAGGGTTGTATTTAGGGATTTTTTAAAAGTGTGTTCCCCTGGTTTCATCTGGGAGAAACATCTTAACGTTTACTTGTTTGATTACTGTACTTACAGCTTACACAGCAGGCTTGATCAGTAGTTTTTAGCTGTTACATGTACTTATGCATATGTATCTCCTTATGTTCATGCACTGATTTGGGTACTCAGATATATATGATGGTATATAAGAAAGAAAAGAACTATTTTTCAGTAACATAAAAATTCTTTTTCCTTTTTAAAAACTCAACTTCCTTAAATGTCCACAACATGTTGAAAATAAGTTGGAAACTACTCTTAATCCACCAAATATCAAAATTTAGGCTTAAATAATACATTGTTATGGTAGGGAAAATACATACATATATGTATATATATTGTAAACACACCTATTTTCTTTTTCCTTAATTAAATTTTTGCCTAGGTTTTGATCCACAGTAATATTCCATGTGACACTTTATAAAGCAATAAAATCAGTATAGAGTGCTGCTGACAATACCACAGAGTAAGATCAGAGGAGTGTTACTTGAAAATGCTTAATAAAGAGATGCTTCTGCTGCATATTCCAAAAATGGAGCTATCCTGGCTTCATTGCAGGAAGACTGTGCACTGTATTGAATGCTGTACTAGAAATTATTATAGTGTGCCTCCAGAACACTATTTACTCTAATATTCTGAATAATAACACATCTAGTTGATAGATGGCAACTTCGTTCTGTATACTTAGGCAAAAAACCTTGGTGTCATCCATGACCCCTCTCTTACACTCATACCACACATTCAACCCATTAGCAAGATTTATGGGCTCAATTTTGAGAATATATCCCAATTCCGCAGCTCATCACCACTTTTGCTCCTACTCTTGATTCAAGCCACCATCATCTCTTGCCCAGATTATTGCAGTAGCTTCCTAACTAGTCTTTTGATTCTACCCTTGCTACTTTTGGGTCTATTTTCAGTTCCGCAGCTAGAGTACACACAACCCTCCAAGAGCTTTCCATTTCACTCAGAGTAAAACCGAAGTTCTTACAATGTCCTTCAATGTCCTGTATGGTCTGGTTCAATTACCTCCTGTCTGAAAATATTCCACTAATCTTTTCCTTGCTCATTCTGCTCCAGCCCTACTGACCTCCTTGTTATGATCAAAACACACCGGTCATGCTTATACCTCAGATCCTTTGAACTTGCTCTTGTCTCTGCTGAAATGCTCTTTTCCCTCATAGGTACATGGCCAGTTCTCTTATCTTCCTTCATCTTCACTTAAATGAGAACCTCTGGTCATAGCTCCAGATAAAACTGCAAAGCCAATCAACCAACCAACAAACAAATAACAGAGAAGTTTGCTTTATCTGCTTTATTTATCTTCTTAGTAAATACTTATTATTATCTAACTTACCATTTAAGTTACTTATTTATTGGTTTATTTTTCTATCCCCTCAACTAGAGCCAAGCTCTGAGAGGTCAGGGACTTTTTTCTTTCCTTCATTGCCATATGCAGCACACTATGAACAGTGCCTGAAACCTAGCGGGCAATTAGTCAGTATTTGTTGAATGAATGAATGAATTTATTTCAAGAAGATAGTTCTCAGGGATGGAAAATATACAGGCTTTATTGCTGCATTTGTTTTTGTACATAATCAAAAATGTTACCACAGTGTTTTGGAGAGGTGATAAAAATAACAATTGTATGGATATTAGAAGTGAGTTTTGGCATATGTAAAACATTTTAAAGACATTTGTTTCTCTGGACCAGTATTTTAAATTCAAATTATTTGTGTATATAAATACCAAATGAATAATAGCTTCAAGTTTTCAAAGTCTTATGAAGAAGGCACATCTACGTGATTGACATAAAGAAATAAAGGAAGCAGACTTCCCTGGTGGCGCAGTGGTTAAGAATCCGCCTGCCAATGCAGGGGACATGGGTTCCAGCCCTGGTCCGGGAAGATCCCACATGCCGCGGAGGAGCTAAGCCCGTGCGCCGCAACAACTGAGCCCGCGTGCTACAACTACTGAAGCCTGCACGCCTAGAATCCGTGTTCCACAAGAGAAGCCACCACAATGAGAAGCCCACGCACTGCAACGAAGAGAAGCCCCCGCTTGCCACAACTAGAGAAAGCCTGCGCGCAGCAATGAAGACCCAACACAGCCAAAAATAAATAAACTTATTTAAGGAAAAAAAAGAAAGAAAGGAAGGAAAGAGAGGTATACTACCTGGAAATGTAAATTAGCAAGAAAACAAATAGATTAATTCTATGACCTTGGGCAAATTACTGACCTTTTTGCATGAAATCTTTTCACATTTTAAAAGTGAGAGTGTTGAAATAAATTCTTGGTTCCCTAATAGCTCAAAGATATTTCATAAATGTATATGGAATATACATGTGTTCTTGTTTAAAGCCTGTGCATACACACAGAAGGTGTTACCACTTCACACACTAGTTTATCAAAAAAAAAAACGTTTATTGAATTTCTGTTGTGTATGAACTGAGGGTCATGAAGAAAATCTATGAAGACAGGCATGTTATCTGACTTCAGTGAGTTTACAGTTTGAGTAAGAAGAGAAACAAAATAGTATGAAAGAAAAAAGTGTGTAAATAAACCTGATCAGTGGTATGATGAGAATATATGGTGCCATAGTGCCCTCAGGGGGAGGACCTAACTGGGTTGTGAGGGACAAATAAGGCTTTCTGGAACAAGATGTAGTTTGAGCCACTAGTGTAAATAAGAGTACAGACTAACCAGGCAAAGATGATGGGATAGTTTTGAAGCAGGAAAGAACATATTAAAACATCTTAGGGGCAAAAAGGTAATAAGAGTTCAGTATATATGGAGCATAGAGAGCAAAAGAGAGACTCCAAATGAGGTTGAAGTGGTAGAGTGGGGCAAGATACCGGAAGGCCTGGAATAGCATATGAATTCTGCATTTTTACCAAAGACCCTTGGGGAATGATTGAAGGGTTTAAAATAGAAATGTAAAAATCAGTTTTCCAGTTAAGAAAGATCACTGGGGTGGTAACTTGAAGAATGAATTAAAGAGGAAGAAGACTTGGTGTAAGGAAGAGTTTTCAGGCTGTCTCAGTAATCCAGGTGAGAGATGCCTGTGGCCACTTTAGGGGAGTGCAGTGGGAATGGAGAGACGTGGCCTAATTCAGGATTCTTAGGACTATTTGAGTAAAAAGCAGATTTGGGGGATAAGATTAGTTTTGTTTTGTACATGTTGATTGTAGAAGTAGAAAGTGGAGTTTTCTAACAGTTTCATATATCAGAAGCCTAAGATAAATGTCTTGCCTTGAGAAAATGATTTGCGATTCATAAGCATATGCTTGGTAAATGAAAGCGTGAGATTAGATGTCATCACTCAGGATACAGAGCAGGAATGGAGGAGGGCCTGAATGGGCCCTAAGGAGTCCCATCAGGGGATAGACAGGGTAGAAGGACCTAGCAAAGGAGAGGAAGAAGGAGCAATCAAGAGTTGTAAGCTAAAAGTATGACTCTGAAACACAAGGGAAAGTAATGTTTAAAGAAGAGAAAGTTGTCAAGAATGTCAACTGCTTCTGAACATCCAAGTAAACAGGGACTGAGGAGGATCCACTGGATTTATCAGTGTAGATGTCTGAGGTGACCATGATGCTGGCAGTTTCAGGAGTGATGGAGGTGGGAACCAGTTGGTGGTAGGTTGCTTATAGGTAGAGGAGTGAAGAAATGGAAATAGCCACTTTGGATGAGTTAAGCTACAAGAAGTAGGTTAGAGAAAGGCAGAAACTGAAATGCAATGTAGGATTAAGGGGAGGGGGGTGTTATTGTTTTGTTTTGCTTCATTAAATTGAGAGAATCTTGAGCACATTTCAAGGCTGATGGAAATGAGCCAGTAGAAGGAGATTATTAAGGATAAGGGAATGGTGATAATTAAAGACCTAGATCCCGAAGAAAGCAGAGATGGAATGCAGAAAATAAGAGGGATCATTCTTATATATTAGAAGGCACTTTGCAGAAAGTGGACTTAACAATGAAAACCCTGGTTTCAGCTAAGGCAGGAAGATGGAAGGAACCTAGAAAAGAATTTATCGAAGGAGTAGGAGAGTTTGCTAATCCAGGTTTTATATAGGTGACCAAAAGGCTTACCTTTTCTAGAAAATGAAAGATGTGACACTTGGCCTTATGTAGACTTTAAAAAGAACACATACACACTCACACAAAGATAATATGTTTGTACAGAAAAGATAAAGTCCAGCTCTTCTTTTGGCAATAATAGGTACAAAATTCCTCAATAACTATAAAGTAGTAAATTTGTCTGATGCTTTCTTTGACATCCTTTTTGCTTTCAATAATTTACCCATTTCAACATTGGTATCTATCTTTAAAACCTGTTGAGACAAAAAAGGAAATTTTCAATGAAATTCAGAGTTTTATATGCCCAAATTTTACTTTATCTTAAATTATTTGAACAAAATTAGGACCCAAATATGCCTCTAAGTTATATTGTATTGTGTTGTGTATTTTGTAATCTTTAAAAGGATTGTGGATTATGTGACAACTTCTTCAGTTTTCTGTATTTTTTTAAATTTAATTTTTATTTTATATTGGGGTATAGTTCATTTACAATGTGTTTCAGGTGTACAGCAAAGTGATTCAGTTATATGTATATATATATCCATTCTTTTTCAGAATTTTTTCCCATTTAGGTTATTGCAGAATATTGAGTAGATTTCCCTGTGCTATTCAGTAGGTCCTTGTTGATTATCTATTTTACATATAGTAGTGTGTATATGTTAATCCCAAACTCCTAATTTATCCCTCCCCGCACTTTTCCCCTTTGGTAACCATAAGTTTGTTTTCGAAGGCTGTGAGTGTGTTTCTGTTTTGTAAATAACCTCATTTCTATCACCTTTTTAGATTCCACATATAAGGGATATCATGTGATATTTGTCTTTCTCTGTCTTAGTTCACTTAGTATGATAATCTTTAGGTCCATCCATGTTGCTTCAAATGGCATTATTTCATTCTTTTTTGTGGCTGAGTAATATTACATTGTACATATGTACCACATCTCCTTTATCCATTCCTCTGTCAGTGGCAATTTAGGTTGCTTCCATGTTTTGGCTATTGTAAATAGTGCTGCTATGAACATTGGAGTGCATGTATGTTTTTGAATTATGGTTTTCTCCAGATATATGCCCAGGAGTGGGATTGCTGGGTCATATGGTAGTTCTATTTTTAGTTTTTTTAAGGGACCTCCATACTGTTCTCCACAGTGGTTGTACCAATTTACATTCCCATCAACAGTGTAGGAGGGTTCCCTTTTCTCCACACCCTCTCCAGCATTTATTGTTTGTAGACTTTCTGATGATGGCCATTCTGACTGGTATGAGGTGATACCTCATTGTAGTTTTGATTTGCATTTCTCTAATAATTAGCAATGTTGAGCATCTTTTCATTTGCTTTTGGCAATCTGTATGTCTTATTTGGAGAAATGTCTATTTAGATCCTCTGCCCATTTTTTGATTTTTTTTTTTTATTATTATTGAGCTACATGAGCTGTTTGTATATTTTGGAGATTAATCACTTGTCAGTTTCTTCCTTTGCAAATATTTTCTCCCATTCTGTGGGTTTTCTTTGTTGTGTTTATTGTTTCCTTTGCTGTGCAAAAGCTTTTAAGTTTAATTAGATGTCATTTGTTTATTTTTGTTTTTATTTTCAGTACTCTAGGAGGTGGATCCAAAAAGGTATTGCTACGATTTATGCCAAAGAGTGTTCTGCCTGTGTTTTAGGTAAAGATTTCTTATCAGCTAATTCTTCAGTCAATTCCTTATCTTCAGTGAATGCACTCAGTAGACTAATGCTATATTAGGACCTATTGGTTAGAGCAATTTAGGCACAGATTAATGATTTATTTAAAGGGAAAGAATGTGGATAATTATCACAATTGTATACATTGTTTCCTGGTAGACCCAGCTAGTTCCACTTAACACAAGCTTTTTAATTATTCATAAAACCTATAGAATGCGCCAGTATTCAAAATGCAGATATTTTAATAGGTCAATATAAATGTGAGGCTATTTGGAATATTTTATCAGATTAGACATAGTAAACAAACAACCATAGTTCAAATTGTATATACATATATACTTAGGTATATACTTAGGTTAAGCAGTTTGATGGAAAGAATAAAGTTTAAATATATAAAGTTGTTTAGAGCCTTCCTACGATCAAAAAAGCCCTCATACAAAGAGATATACAACTTGGGTTGCAAAACACGAGCTTGCTAATCCTTGCATAGTTTTGCATTTGCTATGCTGTATATCAAAGAAAATTAAAGTACTCTCAAGTGAGAACGCAGCGTGCTCTTTACAAACTTGTGTTTAGGCTCTTGTCCAAAGGAAATTACATTTCCTTTTATGTAGATTACTTCAGTAATGATTGCAAACATATTGTTGGTAATCTTTGACAATACGTAGAGAATAAAGTTTTGAGAAGTTAGTTGTCTTGAATTTCATAGAGAGAAACTTTTGATTTCGGAAGGTGCAGATGGGCAAAGGTCCTAGAAAAGATTATCTAGAAGGTACTCTGCAAGCTCTTCACAAACTAAATATCATAGGAACCATATGAAGATATGTATCTGGGACTATAGGCACAAAAGTGCTAGTTAAAGACGTCAGAGATTGGAGCAGCTAGGAGACCAACAAATAACACTTTATATCCACATCTTAGTTTGGAACCAAATAAGAGACAAGAGTCAGGCACAGATGGAGATAGAAATGACAGATTCGTGGATCGAGGGAAATATTGTCACAGTGGGTTCCCTGGTACTTTGCTGTGGAATTAGACAGACATATCCTCCTAGTAACACTCACAAGTGGACAGTAGATAGACTTCTCCATAGAGGCAGCCCAAATGTCAGAGAACAGATCAGAATTTGCCATCCTACGGAAAAGTTGGTTCCAAGAAAGAATGAGAGAAAGGTGCTTGGCAGGCGTTGTACAATTCTTGTGCTTTAATTCTCTTCCCTCCATGGAGAAGAGTAAATAAAGGGCGAGGTGGTAGAAGGAGTGAGAAGAGGCAGGAATGTGATTACAGTAGAAGTCCCTCCACGTGGAGGCAGGGCTTGCTGTAACAAGAGTGGAGGAGGTGGGCTTCCCTGGTGGCGCAGTGGTTGAGAGTCCGCCTGCCGATGCAGGGGACACGGGTTCGTGCCCCGGTCTGGGAAGATCCCACATTCCGCGGAGCGGCTGGGCCCATGAGCCATGGCCGCTGAGCCTGCGCGTCCGGAGCCTGTGCTCCGCAATGGGAGAGGCCACAGCAGTGAGAGGCCTGCGTACTGCAAAAAAAAAAAAAAAAAAAAAGGGTGCAGGAGGTTCCTCACAAATGTAAGCAACAAAGATGGCTTAAGGGAGAACCCTGGTCATGTGGATATTGAAAAGGACAGAATAGTATATAGGCCACCTTTTATACACCTACTTCTGACTGAGAGAGATCACCTTCTTTGCTTTCATGTCGTTCTTGCAATCAGACCCTTGAATCAAGTCAAGTTTAGGTTTTAATATGTTAGGATAGTTAGCACTATACTTGCAAATGATAAGTTTTTAATAAGTGTTACCTTCTACCCTCTTTCATTTATAAGAAAAATTATGAGCAAATGGTGGGCATGGGGAAGTGTGCTGTTTTTGCAAGGAAGAGATTTGAAGAGTTAATGATAAGAATAGTAGAATATAAGGTGAGAAATGATTCCAATTCACGAAGGTTCTTTATTGCTACTGAGGTTTTTTGTTTGCTTTCTGCGTTTTGTGTTTATGTGTTTTGTGTTTGTAATATATTGTTATTTTTGTTGTTGTTATCCTTACTATAGGAGCAGTATGATAAGACTTTTCGTTCAGAAAGACAAATAGGGCAGCCATGTACATAAAATGTATTGGAATGAGGGAAAAAAAGAGATATTCTATTAGGGTTCTCCAGAGAAATAAAACCAATTATATATCACTCGTGTGATTGGCTGAGAAGTCCCATGATCTGCCATCTGCAAGCCTAAGACCCTGGAAAGCAAGCCGGTGGTGTAAATTACAGATGAGTCCAAATGCCTGAGAACCAGGGTTGCTGATGGTGTAAATTCCAATCCAAGGGTAGGAGAAGACTGATGTACCAGCTCAGCATGCAGGAAGAGAGGGAACAAACCTCCCTTCCTCTGCTATTTTTTCTACTTAGGTCCTCAACAGATTGAATAATGCCCACCCATGTTGGAGAAGGCAGTCTCCTTTACTAAGTCCTCCAATTAAAAGGCTAGTCTCATCATGATAAACCCTTACATTCCCACCCAGAAATAATGTTTAACCTGGGAACCCCATGGCCCAGTCAAGCTGATGCATAAAATTGACTGTCAGATTTAAAAACCAATTTGGAGAATACTGTAGGCAACAGTGATGTAAACATAAATATGATTAGTGGCAATGAGAACAAGAATAATGGAATAATATGAGGCATGTAATGAGTTACAAGATACCTACTGAATAATCTATTGGGTTGTGTGATTTTGTTTTTGTTGAAGAACTTAGTGATGGAAGTTTTACAGGGTCATAGTTAAATTCCAAGATCCCAAAGCCCAGAAACCAGAGACTGGGGGAGCAGCAAGGCTGCTAGAGAAAGGCCGTGTGCAGCAACAAAGATCCGATGCAGCCAATAAATAAATAAATTAATTAATTAAAAAAAAAAAAAGAATGGGAGAACCATAGAAGCCACTTGGCCAGATTTGCATAGCTTCACAGGAGGAAAAATGAGAATAGTGTGCTTGCCTGGGTCCCCTTCTTCATAGATTATTCCTGGATTTGCTCAGCTAACATGGATACTCCTCTTGCAATGGCCATGCTAAACAATCTGCTGTAGTTTGCAAGCTTGGAATTCTTTAAGCCTGACTGAGAAGATCCATGTAGGCAGAGGGGCATCAAAGAGAAAGAATAATGATGCAGAATGCTCTGTGTACACGGTTTTCTGGCAAATTTAGTCAAATGGTCTTTATTGGCTCCAGATATTCCATTGGTTAGACTATAATTCTGGACAAACTGCTGTTTTTTTCTGTGGCATTTTTAAGGAAATACTTTCATGTAACTTATGAAAACATGCATTATTTGATACTAATTCAACCAAAATGTTATTAGAGGAGCCTCAGATAAATGTCCCAGTAGTGCAGTCTGTACAAAGTGGAAGATAAAAATACCCACCTTCCAGGATTAATGCAAGGACTAACTGAGAAAATGCAGGTAAATCGCTGTGAATGTCGCCTGGCACAGCGCGCACACTTTGAAATATTGTTAGATTATTTTATTAACACATTTGGCTATTTCAGTACTGCAGGATTTATTACATCTGTGCTTTTCAAACTTTTTTTTTTTTACTGTGACCCTCATTAAAAATTTTAAAATTGGGACTCAGTATACACACACATATACAACTTAAAAGTTTCAAGAAATAAAACCCTTGTTATGTGTGATGCACTGTGGTATTTTTCATTTCTTTTTTTAACTTCCCTATTATCTTCTACTCTGTTCTATTCACTTTTTTAAAAGGGCTGATCTTGATCCGCCTATTGGTTGTCACTATTTCAAGAAAGACTATGTTACCAGCATTACATTTAATAAAATCTGAGTCATATTAAGTGTTCAGAACCTACTGATAAGAGTTACAAAGTTCAGGTGACATGGGAATATCTGGCTTCAGTGTACCTGTTGAATTTGTAGAGATTTGTCACTAGACTGAGAAATAATGATCATCTGACCTCTATAATATAGGTTGAGGTATATTTTTTTCTTAATCCTTAAAAAAAGATTCTCATGCTTAAGATATGCTTAAAATTGCTTCTTGATATATATAATAAGCTTCTATAAATTACTCTGTCCAGGAAGTTTCCCTGTATTCTTCATAGACTTGTTTAGGCCTACATGAGTAATCTGCTAAAGGGGCAGAGTGACAGTAAATTCAGACCTCATTCTCAGAGCATGAATGAGCAGAGAGTCTTATTTATGATAAAGAGATGATCGATCAATTCATGTGTTTTTAAACTGCTGCTCACTGCTGTAACGTGGCATGTTTTAGCCAAGCTGAAACAGGCATTTAGAGAGGAAAGGATTATAAAAATAAACTTGAACCCTGTAAAGTAGGATCATCTGGTTTTTTTTCTTTTTTTGGCCTATTTTGTAGTTTCCTCTAGTCCTTCCCCCTTTTGAGGAATGGAAGTGAAACACAAGATGCCAGTCTCAGGAGTTGAGTTTTGCATGACTTAGTTGGCTAACTGGCTCAGCAACAATGTGCTATGCAGAACTGTTAATTGATGCGCCATAGCTTTAGAGCTATAGGTAGATCAGCGCATCCTGTGTGTGGAAGAATTAAGAAGATTGTCTGTCTACTCAGTCAGTCTTTACATATGCATGGACACACTGAGATGAATAATTGATTAGGGGCAAGTGGAGATGTAATGCTGTGGAAGTTCAAAGGAAGGGGAAATTTGACACTTATTTCTGGGCTTAGAATGTTCACATTGGAAGGGACTTAAGTTTGTCTAGTTCTAAAATTACTGTCTGCTCTGTGTTATGAATTGTGCCCTTTGCTTTGACTTACAGTTTAAGAAACCTTGTTAGGAAATTTATGATTTCTAAATGGGAAACAAAAAAGTTTGATTCCTGTAATAACTTACAGTCAGCCACTTATTTATTACCTTACCCTTGGATATGAGACTTGATGTTAGGATTAAAGAGAAGTGTCTTGTAAGTAAATAAATGCAGAGTCTAAGTTTGTGGCAACAAATCTGATGTTCTATTTGGGCCGCTGTGGCATCAGGTTCACCTGGGTCATGGATACCTGAGATCTGGCCAGTAGCTGTGTGCATAGGAAATGAAAATAACTGCCGATATTTGGAAGTGAGGGGAATACCTAAAATCTGCTACCGAGATTAATGAGTGTATTTGTGCTGTATCAAAATGTTGACCTTTACAGTAAAGGTTAGGTGACATGTGTATGATCTGTAAACTCCAAAGCAAAATGGCATTTTATGTGGCGAGAGGCAAAGTTATCTGTTCCTTTCACTGGTTTATGATTACTTATTTATGGCTTAATAAGCCCAAGCACAAACCAGTAATGAATAATCTTTAGCTACTGTAGTGGACTGTGGACAGTAATATTAGCGTTTAATACATAGGATCAGCTCATCACCCAGGAGTAAACGGACCTGTCATTTTGTATGATGCTGTCATCATTCTTTTAGGTAAATTCACCATGTAGTAGCCCCAGTAAATAACTGCAAGATAAGCTGGAAACATACACCATAGACATAAGTTTTGTAGTTTTTCCCATTCATATTATGTGATTTCTTGCAAGAGGGTTTCTTTTGAACATTTCTCTTCATGTGTTAACTGGAAAGAAGGTTTTAGCTGAGTATTTTGTTTGTTTCTGGGGACAAAAAGAGAAATCCAAATAAGTGAGCAACTTAAAGATAGTCCTAAGGCTTTTGTTGATATGAATACAAAGGTGATAAATAACCAGTTCTTATCTCAACTAGGATATTCCCCTATTAATTCACCTTTGACCACATTTCTCTTGTTCAGTGTGCTTTCCCAAAAGATGAAATTGGAGCACAGCTGAGTTGCCTATTGTCATTGGAATCACAGACTTCAATCAGTTCTCACTGGGATATAACCAGTTAGCATTTTTTTCCTTACGAAGATGACCATGTTTAGTACCTACATTGTGCTCTGTCTTATAGCTTCACATTTATTATTTCACGTAATCCTAGTAACAGTCTCGTCTGGTAGCTAATTAGAATGCCACTTGCCTGATGAGGAAATTGAGGATGTTAAAGCACGGAAGTGTAAGTGTGAATCTGTATAGAGAGGAATAGAGAGATTCATTGGTTTTATAAGAAATAAATGTCAGATTTAAGATTGAAGTGGTATTTCAAAACCTTCATTTCGGTCCAGGAACGTCACATTCACCTGCAGGAATTGACACAACATTCAAATCTGTAGGACACAGATTTGAAGAAGTCTGGGCTGTGTGGCTCAAGAGTAGGAAGTTTCTGCTCTTCTATAAAATCCTTCATTTATAGCACATGGAGTGGAGGACAAAACCCATGGTTGGAAACGACTGAGGCACAAAATCATCAAAAGTTCCTTGCCTGTGTGTTCAGCTAAATACTTAGAGCACAGTTGCTTATCTGATTTCTATTCCTTCAACTTTCTAAGACTTTTTAGCAGTCCTTGGAAAATAAATAAGACAGTATTAGGAATATTCCTAAAGCTTTTTTCTACAAGGGAAGTAAACTGAAGATTCTTTGTTTGCTGAATTAAAACTCTTTAATACACACATTATTTAGCAGATACATCTTTAGGCCATTTAATACCTTATTAAAGCAAATAAAGCAAATATTGTCTTATTGGCTCTCTTCAAACCGTTTGATAAATACATTATATTATCATATTAGGTAACAATCACAATTATCATTTGAGTAGCAAATATGAGGCTGTTAGATCCTAAAACTTACATTCAACTGTATATCGTTCTGTTCTCATTTTTGATGTAACCTGCATAATACCGTGATGATCTGAAGTAGATGATAGTCTGTAAATAGGGGCTTGTAACAACTAGAAATTTAACACTGCAAACATATTTTTTGGCATCTTGGGTGAAATAATAAAGCACTTCTCCTCCTCAGAGCATTTTGCAAACTTAATCGTGCTTTCTTGAGAAGTAGGTGAGCATACAAATGCTCTCTGCATTAGAACTCAAGAAGTACTTTTTAATTCTGTATGCAAGAATTGAGCAGGGGATATCTACCCTGCATTTCATGGCTACCTTCAAATAATTCTAGCCTCCACTGCCTTGGGACTTCTAGGGTAAATTTTTCCTGCATGTTTTTTTAGGTGAAAACTTACATTACCCGTTATTGTATTTCATCTCTGAGACTTAGCCTTGATGGGTCGATGAAACAGAATCAGAATTACTGAGAATCTAATTCAGGTTCCCCAAGTGACTTGAAAGAAATATGAGTTACAGGAAGTACATGTTTTTGAAATTAGGAAAGTCACTGAGCGATAGCCGTCAAAGTTTTCTTTTCTTTCTTCGTGTGTGTGTGTGTTTGTGTGTGTAAAATATATTTAATTAAGTCTTAATGCACTGGTTCTCAAGGCTTGCTCCATGGTCCACTGGCATCAGCATAATCTGCAAACCTGTAAGAAATGCATATTCTTGGGCCTCACCCCAGACCTACTGAGTCAGAAACTCTTGGGGTGGGGCCTTGCAATTTATGTTTTAATAAGCTTCCATGGGATTCTGATGCTTGTTAAGGCTTTGAAACTACCACTTTAATGCATACAGCGGATCCCTCAATTTTCTGTGCTTATTCAGTTATTTGTGTTTTCAATACAGTCACATTGTAAAACATTTAGTTTTACTGAATATTCACAAGGTTCTTAAGTACAGTGGCATTAAAGAAGTTTATAGATCACACATGTATTTTACCTGCCCTTTTGAGAGTTAGCAGTCAGCAAGACTGGCTACACTAAGTTGTGTCCAGGTAGGAAAGCCTGTTTGCATTGATCCTGTTCAGAAGCCAGAGTACCTTCAGCTTCTATCTCACATGGGAAGGTAGCAGGCTTTAACTAGCAGGAAATACTACATTTCCTGACAAACTTGCTATTCCTTCAGTGACCTCCCAGTCATGATTTACCTTCTAAAAAATCTTTTATTTCTCTGTTGTTAAAGAACCATTTTCTGCAACCTCCAAGTACTGGTTCCTTCCAGGGATTTAATAAAACATTATCAAAGCTAAGTTAAACTACTTCTTAGGCATCTGTAAAGGCCTTATTATATTTTTTAAATAATACGTCAGATACAGACTGAAATATAGACCAAAAGAGACAGCAATTGAAGATGGGTAGAGAAGACACTCCTGGTTCCTTCCATCCCAGCTATGAGTTATGGCCATAAAATCAAATCTGAATCACAGGTGATTCAACTGTCCATAACTCATTTACCAGGCCAAATCATGAGATTGATAAGTCAGAAAGCACAGCAGTCCTGACACTCAGGTGGTGTTAAATCATGTCAGCAGATTTTTATTATCTCAGGCTGATCTGGCTGTAGTAGGGTATTTGTGAGCATAAGTTCATGGGTTAAGAAAATCAGTCATTTACGAGGTATCATTGGGTGTGCCTACCGTGCACAAGGCACTATGGGGAATATAAAGATATATGTCGCATTGAACCTGTGCAGCTTGAGCAGAGAGCTTACAAAAAGCAGGGGCTTAAATATTCTGGATAAATGATTCAAAAGCCCTAGAGCCTTGTCGTCTTCGTAGACTAGCTTAGGCTTTTACTAGTGATTTCCATGAGAGCAGGGGTCTTATCTTTTTTATTTTTCCAGGGCTTAATACAGTTTAGTGCATAGTCATTTCAAAATAAATCAAGGTTATTCAATTTCTTCCTTTTCTGAATTTTTCTTATAATTTTCTAAACCACTCATGTAGCATCAATCATACATTGCTTAGATTTCCATTATGTTTCCTATGTTGATATGTTTTATTTGCCAATGTACAATGTCTAGGAATCTGTCAGTCCCATTAGATGATACTCCGTATGCCTAAACTCCGAAGGATTATGCTTAGTTGATCCACAATGGCCATTTGTTAATGATTGTGGAAATAGCATATTGGAGTACAGTGTATTGGACCATGATTCAAGAGATGACACATCATATAGCACTTCCAGCTGAGTGAGTGGTCCAAAACTTTTGAATTCAGAGTAAACATAAATCCCTGGGCTAGAGTAAGTGGAGAAAACTTTAATGGTACAACAGTTTGGAGCTAAGATGGAATTTAAAGGTAATCTACTCAAAAGTCTCCATGTTACAGCTGAGAGGACCTAGTTCCTGAAAGAGTAAATGATTTATTTTAAAGGTCATATGGTTTTATGTTGATTTGTACTCTGTTATCTCGAGTTGTTGATCTTTGATTGATTTTATTAGAAGTTTTGTGCACCCTCAATAGAACATAGTACAGCTATAGGCAAATATATATTAGAAAGCAAACAGTAAACATTTATGAGTTCTGTTCATTATTGGTTATTTTATTTTTTTTAAACCTATGGAAACCTATTCTCAAACCTATGGAAAACATGAGCAAAATCCATTTGATTTTTTAAAAACTATGTTTTAGTAGTACCTATGATTATGAAGTATTGATAATTTATGATAAATATTTCAACATGCGTAAATGTTTAACACTGAGTACTAAATTATAGCATTGTCCTACATTATCCTTACAATATATAAAGTATCTGTTTAACTAGCTTTAACTCTAGGCTTTAAGCCAGGCATTTTGAAGATTAGTAAATCGTGATTAGGCAGAGAAGCTGGAATTCACTTCCAGGTTAGAGAACTGGGGTGAAAAAGTTTAAAGTGGGGAAAACTGCAAGGAATATTTGAGTAACCCCTTGGCATTCCTCAGTCTGATTCAGCTACATGCTATTATTTTAGGTTTAAGAAATCATGGAGAGGGAAAGAGATAAAATATGCATATTCAAAGTTATGACAGACTGTTAGGAAAAAAAATGAGAAAACATTAAGATCCTTGAATAAAATATTTTATTTGTATGAGCTTCTTTCACTTTCAAGAGTTATTTTGGCCCAAGCCAAATGAATTTCAAAGGAATATCAAATAAGCGTTGAAAAATGCAGACAAGGAAACAAGGGTGTACCACACACTGCCGAAGGCTTTAGAACAGATTCCTTTGGGTCTTTCAGCCTCTGGTTTCAATGTGCATTTTATATTAATGAAAAATAAAAATAAGATTTCTCCACAGCTGGGGAAGACCTTAGTCTCTCTGACAGTTTTGCCTGCCAGGCACACATATCGGAGGTTTTGCAGAGATTAGAATGATAGAATGTATTGATTTTAGCTAACAAATGGTGAAACAAAAGTCAGTTGGGGCGCCCCTTAATAATAAATGCCCAGAATTTTCCATGATTCCTAAACCCAACAGAATTATATATACTGGTTCATCAAGCAGCTAACACACTTGGCATGTGAGACGGCGTGGTGGTAAACAGAAGGTCTGTAAAAAATTAATAGCTCCATAACTGAGAGGCAGCATTCAAACCAGGAGGCCAAAGAACTCTTGCAAAGACAAACGCTGTGCTTACTTCCCACTGTGGCTTCACTGTGATTTACAGCTAATTGGGCATGAATTCAAGGAAAAGCAGTGGAAGGAATCAGAAATATTAATGGTGTCATGGCTAGAGATGAGAATCCAGAGGTTGTTTCAAAGTGGTGGTTTTGCATCAGGGGCAGAAAGGACTATCTCATTTCCTAAACTCAGTGTGACCCCCCTTAGTTCAATGGTTCAATCATTTTGGAAATTCATTCCATTTTATATTTAAGCCAGTCGTATGTTTTACGAACAGTTTTCTCTAGACTGCACTTTAGTCTACCTCTTCAGTTCATGTTTTAAAAAATAAAGAAATGAAAATGACATCAATGAGAAACTCTTCTTATGTACAAAGAACAAGGTGAAAAACCCTGAATCAGAGCTGAGTAGATTGCTTGGTATCTGCTCTATTCAGATAATGACAAGAAGATGACTGATCACCCATTTACCAATAAGTCATTGGTTCTTTAGACTCTGATAAATGTATATTAATGATTTTCTGTTAAGCATGGGCTTAATCTTTGAAAGTGATTAGAACACATTTCTTCTGTTTTGTGTTACTTTACCTGGTTTATAGATATAGTTTGTTTTAAGAAGCAAATGTGTTCCTGCCAAGCAGTTGATATTTTTGTTTTTAAATGGTATCCTTTCAAAATCTTTAGACTATTTTCAAAACCCACGTGATAGAAACTTTTAAGAAGGAAGATTAACCTAAATATATAGGGTTTAAGTGGATGCTAATAGACTACTGAACACAAGCGAAACACACGTGTCCTGTCTTAATAGACCCGCCTTGTGAATAAAAGTAGATTGTGTAGCTGCCAAAATAGAAAGGATATTTTTGCAAACTAATGGCAGTTTCTTTACTTTCTGAGGAATTGTAGCCTCTGAAGTCTCATTGTGTGCTTTCCCACTTGCAAATTTAATGTGCAATCCCTGCTTCGAAAAGTCATTTGCATCTCAATAGAAGTAACGCTTAGTTTGATAAATATTTAGTGTGTATTCATACTCAAGACCACAGCATTTAGTTTGACACTGGAGCAATACACATGTAGTAACTATAACAAAAAGAAGTATGTGTACAAATTGCAAAGTGGTACCTTTTTAGCACATTTTAATGTAAATGTAGTGGCTGACAATACTACATTTAGGTATTATCTACATGGAATAGCAAACATTAGATCAATTTTCAAGTGTAAAATTACAGTAATTCTGAGACATTTTGTAAGAACCAGATCAATATGGCTTCAGAGTATATTGGTAAAAAGTATAACATGAATCATTCGTGTAACATGGAGACTGTAATAATAGAAATGTTATTCTTGATAATTATGTGCATTTATATGTTATAACATATTATGTGCTCACTCATTTTATTCAAACAGCCTATATTATGGGCCAACTGGAAGACTTACTATGTGATAGGTGTTCTTAGAGACACTGAATAACAGTAAGATTGGAATACAGAAGATGAGGTTTTTGAACTATGAAAGATAATTATTTTGGTAATCTCTGATAGACTCAGGGATTAATTTATAGAAATTAATTTGTAATGGGTTGTGGTATTCCAAAAACATTCTCCCATAGAATAAAGGAACCCCTTGCCCACTAAACCAAGTTAGATGAAATGTACCTAAAATACAGTACAAATCTTATTATAAAACCTAATTAATATGTAAAAGTTAAAAATCCTCCTGCATCCCTCAATTCCCAATTTAAAAGCATATCTCCTCCAGTCCTTTTTTGAGGAAGAGATAAAAGAAAGTGGGGATACAGTATAAACACAGGTGCAATAGTCTGATTGAAAGGGAAGTAAGAGGAAATCAAAGTCCCATGTGCCTCTGAAAAGAAAATAGGATTCCTGGAATCACCGTAACACCAAATCAAAGTGAATATCACTGGGTCATCTTTCGGAAGTAAAAGACGTACCTAGGCCTGGCTCATTTAAATTTGCTAATACTTTTATATTAGATTACTGAAATGTGTCATAGGTACTTTTAAGCTTTGTATATGATATTTCCTCACCTCAGTAGCTTAAACATGTTTTTAGGATATTTAACTGTTTCTGTGACTCTTATTAAGCAAATATAATCATGATGAGGCTTTTTATTTTACTACACCATACCTATAAGTTTGAGTCAATTTCCCATTATTTGATAATATTATCTCAAATTGGCAGTGTAACAGTGACAAATACTTTTACGTGCAGTAACCCAACATTGCTTTTATCCTTCCCCTCTCTGCACGGGCAATTAGTCACTTCCTTAAATCGGTCATAGTACTTCGAATGTATCTTTTAAAGTCACTTAGTTCTGAAATGTCAATTGATGATTAGCATTTCAGATATGGTGCAGCCATTAAACTTATCTTGGGTGAAGCACCCACTGACAGTATGTTTTTTTCTTTGGAAAGCTATCTTACTTTATTTTATTTTTTAACATCTTTATTGGAGCATAATTGCTTGGAGAGCTATTTTAAATGAAGCATGTTAACTTACTTGATTTTCTTTATAGGGCCCCATAATATAGTTCCCAAACCACCACTCAATGTGGCCTATAATGCCCCCAAAGGTCTCAGAAGCTATAGAGCAATTGTTTCTTAACCTTTTCTTGGTCGTGAACCACGAATAGAATGTAAGCTAAGGACCTTCTCCCTAGGAAGCAAGTGAGAGAAACAGCACATCCATGAATTCACATATAATTCATGGACCCCAGGCTAGCCTCAGGTTACAAACCCCACCCTGGGAAGCACGATTGGTATAAATGTTTCCAAAGTGTTGTAAAAACTGCTCTTTATGAAGCCCTTCCATAACTACTGCTTGACACTGAGCACTGTTAACAAAAGGAGAAGGAAGCTGGAAAGGATTCAAAAGATGTGTGAAAACTTTGGCCTTTGGTAGGGGAGGATTTTGTCTGTTGAAACAGAAAAGTAAGGTAGAGAAAGTTCCACAAAATAATAATAACAATAATAATAACAACCATAATACAGTAATGGTTATTATTTATCTAAGCTTATCATGTGCCAGGCTCTATATTAAGCACTTTACATGCATAATTTAATTTGATCCTTGCAACAACTCAATAAAATAGAGACTGTTCCAGTTTTGCAGATGAAGGAACTGAGTCTTATAGAAAATAACTAACAGGCTAATGCCACTATTAATAAGTGGAAGAGCCCAGCTCTAAAGCCCAGGAACTTAATCACTATGAAATATTGAAAACAATGACAGCTTTGTAGGTTTGGTAGCAGAAAGTTGAAACTCATGCAGTGATGTTCTTTCTGATCTGAAGTATGAGACAGGTTTACATCCGGGAACTAAGGGGTAAGTTTGATTTCAGAATATTTAAAATGCTTTTCCTTTTTTGATGGAATATGTGTCTCAGAATTGACCAGAGAAAATATGATTTGCAGAATTTATACGAGGATAATGATCATGAATTTATAACGAAAATAATGATAAAGTGGCTTCTGAGTAGATTTTTTTCCCAGCAATTCTGGGAGACTTCAGTGTAGGTATGGAGAAAGCATACAACGAAAAGGCATTAGAATATTGGCAGGACCACTAATGAAATTATAGGGTGCTGTGTCAGAGATTAATAAGGGAAAATGTGAGAAAATCAAAGAAGTAATATACTCACGATTCCAGTGAAGTTGAAGAAAATGTTGTAGGGGGAATAGTTGAACAATCCAGCTGGAAGATAAAGAAATCATATTCAGAAAGCATGATCTAGAATTGGTGATTTTGTGTGAGCATTGGTCTTTTACTCCAGGATGCGACTTGGGGTAATTCGATAATAGAGGTGGAATTCTTTTAGATGCACACGACAAAAGTATAGCTCAACTGTTTTCAAGCAAAATTGGCACAGGTGTGGAGGGTGAGAAAAGTACACAAAGGAGACTAGAGATGGAACCACTCTTGTGTGACCTTTTGAGTATTCAAATACCAGTGAGACGCCCAAGTGTCTCTGTCTCCTCTCCTGCTGCTTCTCCTTGTCCATCAAAGAAATTCAGTGAGGGAGAAACTGTACCAAAACAGTTTAGGGGGGGGATATTCTACACATATCCCTATTCCCCACAAGGTTAAGTCACTTAAATTATATCTTGTGCATGATTTGGGAAGAAAACCTTGTAATTCTATTAGCAGCAAGACATATTTGGGTATACCAAGGTATGCTATTATCTATCTACTATTACTTACTATGTCTTAAAAATATTGTATTTCTTATTTATCCTTATGTTTAATTTGAAAATGCTGAGGATTTTGGATTTCAGGCAGCCTTGTGTAATTAGGAGTAATGGTGTACCGTGATTCATTGCTTTCAATTTTGCTTTAAAGTTTGACTAAAAGTTCAAATAACTTGTTGTAGGTAGAAACTATCTTTTTCCCACTTGTATTAGGCGACCCTAATGAGGGTTTCCAGTGCTTTGTTCCTTGCAATTAAATGCTTGTTCTGTGTATCGAATTAGTGTAAAAATTGGTTTATGGTTCAAAGATGCCACTAATTAAGTGACGATCTAATGTATTCTGAAACCTGTTGTGTTTCCAATTCAAGTCTGTTTGTTGCCAATTATACCCCAATTAACTCCAGTTTCAATGTGAGCAGTTTTTTTCCTCCACTGCTCTAGAGGGGATGCTTTAACTGAAGCTTCTCTAATCTTAACGGCTTTGCTCCTCTTTCAAAAAAGATATGCTCTATGAAGCATATTCAGTGCGTTTCAGTAAGTCCTGTTGTCCATCAGAGTCTATTTGATTAGAGCATTAGGAAGATATAATAAGTATAGGTGAAATCAAAGGGACAGAGAAGGTCAAATATAGTCAGACGCTGCTGTATTTAATTTCAATATTATCTGAACAAAAATTTTTTAAGTGCAGACTTCATATAAGATATCATGCCTGGCACTTTGCTAGTACATAGTAGTAAATTTTTGCAAACATTTAAGAAGTACAGATATCTTCAGTAATGGCAAATATTAATTCCAGAATACCAACTTCTCAACCATGATTAATGAGAGAGCCAGCACAGTTTTAATCGTGGTGCTGCTCCTTATTGGGTGTGGTGAAATTACTTTTATTTAGGAAAATAAATTATATTCATTCTGAAATAAAATCTCTTTGATCCTAATATTTCTGAACTGCAAAGCAGGAATAATAAACAATAAGCACAGGTGTGTGTGTGTGTGTGTGAATTTGAAGATTTTTTCATTGTTTGCCGATGAGCTCCTGTGTCTGTAATTAGCAATTTAACACAAGTTGGGAAAGGCTTTTCGACACCAGAGTTTGAACACTGCCAGAAAGTTTTAATGTATGTGCAACAGTACACGTTAGCTTGGTTGGGAGGAGTGAAACCAATGCGAGGGCCATTCGGAGAGCTGATCTTACCTAGAGAAAGGCACTCGTCAGGAGTGTTGTGCATGTTTTCCCTGAGCAGAACTTCTCAGCTTTGAGCATGTCCCTTCAAAGAGTTGTTTGTTTGTTTGTTTTAGATTCTTTTTTAATGAAGTATAGTTGATTTATAATGTTGTGTTAGGTTCAGGTGTACAGCAAACTGATTCATTTATATATGTGTGTGTGTGTGTGTGTGTGTATATATTCTTTTTTCAGATTCTTTTCCATTATAGGTTATTTCAAGACACTGAGTAGAGTTCCCTGTGCTATACAGTAGGTCCTTACTTATTTTATATATAGTAGTGTGTATATGTTAATCCCAAACTCCTAATTTATCCCTCCCCCTACCTTCCCCTTTGGTACCCATAAGTTTGTTTTCTGTGTCTGGGAATCTATTTCTGTTTTGTAAATAAGTTCATTTGTATCTTTTCTTAGATGTAAAAAAGATGTAAGTGATATCATATGATACTAGTTTTTCTCCGGCTTACTTCACTTAGTATGATAATCTCTAGGTCCATCCATGCTGTTGCAAATGGCATTATTTCATTCTTTTTTATGACTAATATTCCATTGTTTTTGTGTGTGTGTGTGTGTGTGTGTGTGTATGTATATACACACACACATATACATATATACCACATCTTCTTTATCCATTCATCTGTCAGTGGACATTGAGGTTGCTCCTATATCTTGGCTGTTGTAAATAGTGCTGCTGTGAACATTGGGGTGCAGGTATCTTTTCGAATTAGAGTTTTCTCTGTGTATATGCCCAGGAACGGGATCACTGGATCATATGGCAACTCTATTTTTAGTTTTTTAGGGAACCTCCATACTGTTCTCCATAGTGGCTGCACCAATTTACATTCCCGCCAACAGTTCAGGAGGGTTCCTTTTCTCCACACCCTCTCCAGCATTTATTATTAGTAGACTTTTTGATGATAGCCGTTCTGACTGGTGTGAGGTGATACCTCATTGTAGTTTTGATTTGCATTTCTCTAATAATTAGCGATGTTGAGCATCTTTTCATGTGTCTCTTGGCCATTTGTATGTTCAAAGAGTTGTTTAATCGAGTGTCTTCTTTGGAGAGTTTCCAGAGGGCTGAGCAGACATGATTGTAGTTTTCTATCTAGAGAAGCTAAGAAGAATTACACTGAGCTAGTATAGTCCCAGAGGCAGAAATAAGTTTGAAGAAAAGAAAAGATGTCACCATAATATTGATAATAATAATTGCAGCTAATAGGTACTGAATACCTAGCCTGATCCAGACAGTGTTCTAAATGCTTCATATATACTTTAATATTTAATTGCCAAAAAGATCTTATGAGATAGGTATTCATATTACCCTCATTTACAAATGAAGGAACTGAAGCACAAAGAATTATTTAATTTGCTCAGGCAGAATTTTAAGATGACTCCCCATGACTCCCAGCTCCTGGATATTCAGTCAAACACTAATCTTGGTACTGCTGTGAAGAGATTTTGCAGATGTAATTCAAATTCAAATTCAATTGATATTAAGGTATGGAGATTTATCCAGGTGGACCTGACTGACAAAAGCACACGAGCCCTTTAAAAGCAGAAAATTTTTTCAAGCCTGTGGCAGAAGTCAGAGATTCAAGCAAGAAGGATTTGAGGTCTCCTGACTTGTTTAATGGAAAGTGGACAGAAGGAGCATTAGTATATCACCTAGAGCCGTGCAACTCAAAATGTGGCTTGAGGACCAACATCACCTGGAAGCTTGTTAGAAATGCTGAATATCAGTTCCTGCCCTAGACATAGTAAGTCAGAATCTGCATTTTGACACGATACTGGATAATTTATTTGCACAGTAAAGTTTTTGAAGCACTGCCCTAGGAAAAAAGAAGAAACCAACAGTTTCTGTATTACATTTCTGTCGGTTGCCAAGTAGAATATAGCTGAGGAAAAAGATCTTAATAGAATTTGAATCTTCATTTTTTATGTTTTAGTATCCTTCTAGTAAATTGTAGTGATCTATATGGCTTAGAAAAAACTGTTCAGAAAATTCAAAGGATGAAACAAATGGATTGCAGAGCTAAGAAAGAAAGTAACTCACGTCCATGAATCTTCAAATGATTTATATACGTCTTTAAATAACGATCCGCATGTTAACAATCTGTATGAACTGTATATGAAACCGTGATAATATATTTACTACATACTGCTTGCATTGTCTTATTTATCTGGGTATGCAGCATCCCACATAAAGAAAAGAACCCACACATTGTATTTTTTTAACAGTTTGAGTGGTGTGCACATGTTGAAACCAGCGACTAGAGCCCTAAGAAATTTTATTGCATGTTCACATTTTAAAGCAAATATCACTATTTTAAATCATACAAATCCTTTTTTAAAGTAATAAGAATTACAAAAAGAGTTTTTAAAAATCAGTATATGAAAGAGAGGTTGTTTTTCATGTTCTTGTAGAATAAAATTAATAATCAAAGATTTCATTGTTTTAAAGAGGACAGTGCAAAAACCTAGGCATATAAATTGACAAAGCAAACAACCTAGGCATATAAATTTACATACAGTTATTTAAAATTGTCATTTTTTCCAATATGAAGCTGGAGTTACTTGTAGATGAAGTCTGTTCTTTTTCCTTGGGCTATGAAGCAATCATGAATACGGGAATACTTTATTAGAGAGATAAGGCAGTGAGAGCAAACAGGCATGAAATCCAGGGCACAACAATCCTGACAGGAGATTGCCATTAAGATCAAAATAAATTATTATAATTTTTAGAAATGTTTGTGAGAGATAATTTAGTCTTTCACCTACTTTCGGGAAGGGCTATATGTAAAGAGACACAACATGAAAACACTCCAACTACAGTTTTTTGTTTTTTTTTTTTTACATCTTTATTGGAGTATAATTGCTTTACAATGGTGTGTTAGTTACTGCTTTATAACAAAGTGAATCAGTTATACATATGTTCCCATATCTCTTCCCTCTTGTGTCTCCCTACCTCCCACCCTCCCTATCCCACCCCTCTAGGTGGTCACAAAGCACCGAGCTGATCTCCCTGTGCTATGCGGATGCTTCCCACTAGCTGTCTATTTTATGTTTGGTAGTGTATATATGTCCATGCCACTCTCTCACTTTGTCACACCTTACCCTTCCCCCTCCCCATATCCTCAAGTCCATTCTCTAGTAGGTCTGTGTCTTTATTCCTGTCTTACCCCTAGGTTCTTCATGACATTTTTTTTTTTTCTTAAATTCCATATATATGTGTTAGCATACGGTATTTGTCTTTCTCTTTCTGACTTACTTCACTCTGTTTTGGCAATAAGATAATTTTTAGTAAAGGCTTTACCTGTGAAGTTCCTGCCATTTGGTTGTACATTGAACTGTTAACTTTTTCTACTGAAGCCAATATATGTATTAATTGTTTATTTGAATTAGTAATCTTTGTGTTAGACTTGAATTTTTTTCTTATTAAGTGGATTTTTCAGTAGGGAAATATAGAATTATATAAACCCCAACTACTTTCTAAAAGTTGTAAGACATGTCCAATATCATGTGGTTGGTTTGTATTCGAAATGAGTGCCCTTTATTATGTTTTGCACTATTGTAGAAAAAGAGAGTACATTATTTAATCAATTTCCCTTTCGTTATCCCATGAGTTGGAAGTCTGCCAGAAATTGATCCAACAAGTGATATCCATTTAACCTGATCTACAATCAGAAGACCTTCTGTAAAATACATTCCACATCTTTTAGCACATTGTATGGCTTGTCGTTTTCAGAAAGTAATTTTGAAAATAGTGAACCTTCAATAATTACAAACAATTAAAATAAATATAACCTTATAAAATTTTCAACTAATAAATACTATTTCCATACAGTTTTAAGAACATTCTTCTTACACACTGTTCTGATTCAGCTTCAGAGCCATGTATAAAAATTTTGTTTAAGATTTCATTTAGAGCAGCGCAAGATGTATTGGGACAAAGCAACCATGTATGTGTATACCTTCAGTGCCCTTTTTTGACATTTCCATTAATACAAATTATAATCACTTTTATAACACACTCTATTTACATGAAATCCAAGAAATAAGTTATGTGATAACTGTTACACTTCAGTTACACAGATGGAAAGTTGAAGATGTCACCTGCTGTCATCAAGCAGCAAAACTAGTGTGTTCTGAAATTAAGTGTGAGTTTGAAGGGGAATTTTTAAAATGTTACATGCAACATTTATTAATTTAGAATACATTTTCATCATCATAACTAACTTTGAAGGTAACACACTTGCTCAATTTTTAAGGATTCTTTCTGCCTTGTGCATGATTTACTTATACTTTATATATTACTTTTATGTATACTTTGTGAGTTGAGCTCAGGAATTATAGTCATAAAATCAGAAAACTTAAACTGATGAGAAAATTAACAACCAGTGATAACAAATAGTTGGGGCATCTGAAAGATGCAGAGCTTACATTAGTACTTTTTACTAGGAAGACATTTCTAGTGCGTTTTCTCCAGTTTTCTTCAGGGAGAAGACATTAAAAAGCATCATCAAAGTAGACCAATATTAGGACAATATGGGTTTAATTTTATTTTAAAGTATATTCATGTACTTCATTTTCTCTTCTCTATGGCTAAAGGACATGATTTTTAAAAAAAAGATGTGTTTTAAAGAGTGAGGCTGCGTAAAGAAAGAATGAAATAATGCCATTTGCAGCAACATGGATGGACCTAGAGATTATCATACTAAGTGAAGTAAATCAGAGAAAGACAAATATCATATGATATCGCTTATATGTGTAATCTAAAAAAAATGATACAAATGAACTTAATTCAGAAACAGTCTCACAAACATAGAAAACAAACGTATAGTTACCAAAGGGGAAAGATGGGGGAAGGAATAAATTAGGAGTTTGGGATTAACATATATACACTACTGTATGTAAAATAGTCAACAAGGACCTATTATATAGCACAGGGAACTCTGCTCAATATTCTGTAATAACCTATATGGGAAAAGAATCTGAAAAAGAATGGATATATGTATAACTGAATCACTTTGCTGTACACCTGAAACTAACACAATGTTGTAGATCAACTATACTCTAATGTAAAATAAAAATTAAATTTAAAAAGAAGAGTGAGGCTGCAGTGCTTAGCTAGAATGTGGAATTCCATGCCTCAAGGTCAGCCTCGAACTAACCTGAACACAGGAGTCACGCTGTCTTATTAGTATGACAGAAGTTGATTTATTTTCTTGATGCAAATTTGCAGAATTGGGTTTTTCTGGCTCTTAATTAGTTATCTGCCTCTTAGCAATGTTAAGGTATATTGACATTGTAAATGCAAAAGCAAAACAATCAGTAACATTTCAAGGCACCTACATACAGATATGCTTATTTTTTAAGTCACTTCCTATAAAATAAGAAATAAACTTGAGCTACATAGCTGACTCAAAACCTGATCTGATTCTCCAATTTTAGGTACCTATTTAAAATGATTAGAACTGTTAGTTTCTATAATTAACGTTGCTCTCTCTTCACATTACCATTTCTGAAATCAGCAATTTCCGTAATCTTTGTACTTCCTTTCTGTGTTGGATGATTTCCAATTTGAAGTGTTGTTTTGAACCTAAATAAAATCAGCCCAGAACAGCTCTATGATACATTGAGAAATAAAGGTGTCTTTGGAGAGAGAACTTCAAGTGCAAATTAACTTGAAATAATTTAACCTGAGTGTGGAATAATTTGCAGTCTTTCTTCTGTGCAGCTGTGGGAATTGCTTCTGTAGGCCCGATTGGGGGAATTGCCTGGCTACTTGCAATTTTGTCACATCTGTCAGCTGTAGCTAAATGGAAAATATAGTAAGAGGTAACATTACATAGATTTGGGAAGTTCCCTAGGGGGCCTTGTCTCTTTGCAGCAGTGAATAAATTATATGAGAGCTGAAATGAAATACAGTATTGTTGATTTGCCAAAGCATGAAATTTGAAAGAAAAAAAAATCATTTCTTAGATTCACTGTGTAAATCCTCTACAGCCAGAAGCTCCTATCTGTCAGGATCACAACTTCTGTTCCCCAAATCAGCCCAGTGTTTTCTAGGAAGGTTGTGTTTTTTTCTGGTTTGTAATTTTTATGAAAATATTTTACAGAGAAATAATCATTAAATCATATTTAGATACATATAGTCAACAAATTTCCATTTTTGGAAAAAAAAGTTATGTGGAATCAGACATGCCAGCAGGCCTACAACATTAAGTGTCAGAATTCATCAAAGGTTAATTTAATATGATTATACAGTAAAAACAGTCAACAGCTTCCAAATCAAGTGGGGGCAGTTGTATAATATATAGAGTTGAAACACCAGGTATCAGCAGTAGTTTACTAGAAGATGGCAATGTGTAGTGCTTATTAACATGCATTTAATTGGTGTTAGTTTTAGTGGAAGAACTTTATGATTTTCAATTCCTGGGAAGGCTCCTAAGTGTAGAAACTAAGTGACCTTCAGTTTGGTCTTCTTACTGTACATGTTCCTGCATTTCTACACAGATATCTTTAGGGTAGCCGGTTAATAAAAATAGCTTTCTCTCTCATCTTGAAGAGTTCTTGTGAAGGTTAACAAGAAGACAATTGAAAGCAACTTATAAACTGTAAAGGATCAATAATGATTATTATTACCTCTTGGAGCTCAATAAGCAGCTGAAGAACAAGGATTGTGCATGCCTCTTGCTTGCGTGTTCACATAAAATATTTATCTCACTGCATAATCTCAAGATTTGCCTTGATGTTCATGAAAGAAATATTTCCTACACATTAAATTTATGCAGAATACCACATGAGCCATAAAATTGTCAGTCATAAGTATCCTGAAGGAGTTTGCTGTCCACAAATACGGTAGCATATAACAAATATGAAAAAAAAAAACTGTTAGCTGAATTATGGAAAAATAAAATTCTGTTCTTCCGGAGGGAATCTGTGAGCACTTTTGGGTGTAAGTTGGCCTTAAAGAGTTAATAAGCAGTCAACAGTCTGAGTCAAGTGGGGACGTTATTCTTTTTTTTAATTTTTTTTAACATCTTTATTGGAGTATAATTGCTTTACAATGGTGTGTTAGTTTCTGCTTTATAACAAAGTGAATCACTTATACATATAAATATGTTCCCATATCTCTTCCCTCTTGCATCTCGCTCCCTCCCACCCTCCCTAGCCCACCTCTCCAGGCGGTCACAAAGCACCAAGCGGATATCCCTGTGCTATGCGGCTGCTTCCCACTAGCTACCTACCTTACGTTTGGTAGTGTATATATGTCCATGCCTCTCTCTTGCTTCGTCACAGCTCACCCTTCCCCCTCCCCATATCCTCAAGTCCGTTCTCCAGTAGATCTGTGTCTTTATTCCTGTCTTACCCCTAGGTTCTTCATGACACTTTTTTCCCCCGTAAATTCCATATATATATGTTACCATACGGTATTTCTCTTTCGCTTTCTGACTTACTTCACTCTGTATAACAGACTCTAGGTCTATCCACCTCATTACAAATAGCTCAATTTCGTTTCTTTTTATGGCTGAGTAATATTCCATTGTATATATGTGCCACATCTTCTTTATCCATTCATCTGATAATGGGCACTTAGGTTGTTTCCATCTCCAGGCTATTGTAAATAGAGCTTCAGTGAACATTTTGGTACATGACTCTTTCTGAATTATGGTTTTCTCATGGTATATGCCCAGTAGTGGGATTGCTGGGTCATATGGTAGTTCTGTTTGTAGTTTTTTAAGGAACCTCCATACTGTTCTCCATAGTGGCTGTACCAATTAACATTCCCACCAGCAGTGCAGGAGTGTTCCCTTTTCTCCACACCCTCTCCAGCATTTATTGTTTCTAGATTTTTTGATGATGGCCATTCTGACTGGTGAGAGATGATATCTCATTGTAGTTTTGATTTGCATTTCTCTAATGATTAATGACGTTGAGCATTCTTTCATGTGTTTGTTGGCAGTCTGTATATCTTCTTTGGAGAAATATCTGTTTAGATCTTCTGCCCATTTTTGGATTGGGTTGTTTGTTTTTTTGTTATTGAGCTGCATGAGCTGCTTGTAAGTTTTGGAGATTAATCCTTTGTCAGTTGCTTCATTTGCAAATATTTTCTCCCATTCTGAGGATTGTCTTTTCGTCTTGTTGATGGTTTCCTTTGCTGTGCAAAAGCTTTGAAGTTTCATTAGGTCTCATTTGTTTATTTTTGTTTTTATTTGCATTTCTCTAGGAGGTGGGTTAAAAAGGATCTTGCTGTGATTTATGTCATAGAGTGTTCTGCCTATGTTTTCCTCTAAGAGTTTGATAGTTTCTGGCCTTATATTTAGGTCTTTAATCCATTTTGAGCTTATTTTTGTGTATGGTGTTAGGGAGTGATCTAATCTCATACTTTTACATGTACCTGTCCAGTTTTCCCAGCACAACTTATTGAAGAGGCTGTCCTTTCTCCACTGTACATTTTTGCCTCCTTTATCAAAGATAAGGTGACCATATGTGCGTGTGTTTATCTCTGGGCTTTCTATCCTGTTCTATTGATCTTTCTGTTTTTGTGCCAGTACCATACTGTCTTGATTACTGTGGCTTTGTAGTATAGTCTGAAGTCAGGGAGTGTGATTCCTCCAGCTGTTTTTCAGTCTCAAGATTGCTTTGGCTATTCGGGGTCTTTTGTGTTTCCATACAAATTGTGAAATTTTTTGTTCTAGTTCTGTGAAAAATGCCAGTAGTAGTTTGATAGGGATTGCATTGAATCTGTAGATTGCTTTGGGTAGTAGAGTCATTTTCACAATGTTGATTCTTCCAATCCAAGAACATGGTATATCTCTTCATCTATTTGTATCATCTTTAATTTCTCTCATCAGTGTCTTATAATTTTCTGCAAACAGGTCTTCTGTCTCCTTAGGTAGGTTTATTCCTAGATATTTTATTCTTTTTGTTGCAATGGTAAATGGGAGTGTTTTCTTGATTTCACTTTCAGATTTTTCATCATTAGTGTATAGGAATGCCAGAGATTTCTGTGCATTAATTTTGTATCCTGCAACTTTACCAGATTCATTGATTAGCTCTAGTAGTTTTCTGGTAGCATCTTTAGGATTCTCTATGTATAGTATCATGTCATCTGCAAACAGTGACAGCTTTACTTCTTCTTTTCCGATTTGGATTCCTTTTATTTCCTCTTCTTCTCTGATTGCTGTGGCTAAAACATCCAAAACTATATTGAATAAGAGTGGTGAGAGTGGGCAACCTTGTCTTGTTCCTGATCTTAGTGGAAATACTTTCAGTTTTCCACCATTGAGGATGATGTTGGCTGTGGCTTTGTCATATATGGCCTTTATTATGTTGAGGAAAGTTCTCTCTATGCCTACTTTCTGCAGGGTTTTTATCCTAAATCGGTGTTGAATTTTGTCAAAAGCTTTCTCTGCATCTATTGAGATGATCATATGGTTTTTCTTCTTCAATTTGTTAGTATGGTTTATCACATTGATTGCTTTGCATGTATTGAAGAATCCTTGCATTCCTGGAATAAACCCCACTTGATCATGGTGTATGATCCGTTTAATGTGCTGTTGGATTCTGTTTGCTAGTATTTTGTTGAGGATTTTTGCATCTATGTTCATCAGTGATATTGGCCTGTAGTTTTCTTTCTTTGTGACATCCTTGTCTGGTTTTGGTATCAGGGTGATGGTGGCCTTGTAGAATGAGTTTGGGAGTGTTCCTCCCTCTGCTCTATTTTGCAAGAGTTTGAGAAGGATAGATGTTAGCTCTTCTATAAATGTTTGATAGAATTCGCCTGTGAAGCCATCTGGTCCTGGGCTTTTGTTTGTTGGAAGATTTTTAATCACATTTTTAATTTCACTGCTTGTGATTGGTCTGTTTATATTTTCTTTTTCTTCCTGATTCAGTCTTGGCAGGTTGTGCTTTCTAAGAATTTGTCCATTTCTTCCAGGTTGTCCATTTTATTGGCATAGAGTTGTTTGTAGTAATCTCTCATGATCTTTTGTATTTCTGCAGTGTCAGTTATTACTTCTCCTTTTTCATTTCTAATTCTATTGATTTGAGTCTTTTCCCTTTTTTTCCTGATGAGTCTGGCTAATCGTTTATCTATTTTGTTTATCTTCTCAAAGAACCAGCTTTTGGTTTTATTGATCTTTGCTATCATTTCCTTCATTTCTTTTTCATTTATTTCTGATCTGATTTTTATGATTTCTTTCCTTCTGCTAGCTTTGGGGTTTTTTTGTTCTTCTTTTTCTAATTGCTTTAGGTGCAAGGTTAGGTTGTTTATTTGAGATGTTTCCTGTTTCTTAAGGTGGGCTTGTATTGCTATAAACTTCCCTCTTAGAACTGCTTTTGCTGCATCCCATAGGTTTTGGGTCATCGTTTCCCCATTGTCATTTGTTTCTAGGTATTTTTTTATTTCCTCTTTGATTTCTTCAGTGATCATTTCGTTATTAAGTAGTGTATTGTTTAGCCTCCATGTGTTTGTATTTTTTACAGATATTTTCCTGTAATTGATATCTAGTCTCATGGTGTTGTGGTCAGAAAAGATACTTGATACAATTACAGTTTTCTTAAATTTACCAAGGCTTGATTTGTGACCCAAGATATGATCTATCCTGGAGAATGTTCCATGAGCACTTGAGAAAAATGTGTATTCTGTTGTTTTTGGATGGAGTGTCCTATAAATATCAATTAAGTCCATCTTGTTTAATGTATCACTTAAAGCTTGTGTTTCCTTATTTATTTTCATTTTGGATGATCTGTCCATTGGTGAAAATGGGGTGTTAAAGTCCCCTACTATGAATGTGTTACTGTCGATTTCCCCTTTTATGGCTGTTAGTATTTGCCTTATGTATTGAGGTGCTCCTATGTTGGGTGCATAAATATTTACAATTGTTATATCTTCTTCTTGGATCAGTCCCTTGATCATTATGTAGTGTCCTTCTTTGTCTCTTCTAATAGTCTTTATTTTAAAGTCTATTTTGTCTGATATGAGAATTGGTACTCCAGCTTTCTTTTGGTTTCCATTTGCATGAAATATCTTTTTCCATCCCCTTACTTTCAGTCTGTAGGTGTCTCTAGGTCTGAAGTGGGTCTCTTGTAGACAGCATATATATGGGTCTTGTTTTTGTATCCATTCAGCCAGTCTGTGTCTTTTGGTGGGAGCATTAGTCCATTTACATTTAAGGTAATTATCGATCTGTATGTTCCTATTTCCATTTTCTAAATTGTTTTGGGCTCTTTATTGTAGGTCTTTTCCTTCTCTTGCGTTTCTTGCCTAGAGAAGTTCCTTTAGCAGTTGTTGTAAAGCTGGTTTGGTGGTGCTGAACTGTCTCAGCTTTTGCTTGTCTGTAAAGGTTTTAATTTCTCCATGAAATCTGAATGAGATCCTTGCTGGGTAGAGTAATCTTGGTTGCAGGTTTTTCTCCTTCATCACTTTCAGTATGTCCTGCCACTCCCTTCTGGCTTGCAGAGTTTCTGCTGAGAGATCAACTGTTAACCTTATGGGGATTCCCTTGTGTGTTATTTGTTGTTTTTCCCTTGCTGCTTTTAATATGCTTTCTTTGTATTTAATTTTTGACAGTTTGATTAATATGTGTCTTCGCGTATTTCTCCTTGGATTTATCCTGTATGTCACTCTCTGTGCTTCCTGGACTTGATTAACTATTTCCTTTCCCATATTAGGGAAGTTTTCAACTATAATCTCTTCAAATATTTTCTCAGTCCCTTTCTTTTTCTGTTCTTCTTCTGGAACCCCTATAATTCGAATATTGGTGCATTTAGTGTTGTCCCAGAGGTCTCTGAGACTGTCCTCATTTCTTTTCATCCATTTTTCTTTATTGTGCTCTGCAGGAGTTATTTCCACTATTTTATCTTCCAGGTCACCTATCCGTTCTTCTGCCTCAGTTATTCTGCTATTGATCCCATCTAGAGTATTTTTCATTTCATTTATTGTGTTGTTCATCATTGTTTGTTTCATCTTTAGTTCTCTAGGTCCTTGTTAAATGTTTCTTGCATTTTGTCTATTCTATTTCCAAGATTTTGGATCATCTTTACTATCATATTCTGAATTCTTTTTCAGGTAGACTGCCTATTTCCTCTTCATTTGTTAGGTCTGGTGCGTTTTTATCTTGCTCCTTCATCTGCTGTGTGTTTTTCTGTCTTCACATTTTGCTTATCTTACTGTGTTTGGGGTCTCCTTTTTGCAGGCTGCAGGTTTGTAGTTCCCGTTGTTTTTGATGTCTGTCCCCAGTAGCTAAGGTTGGTTCAGTGGGTTGTGTAGGCTTCCTGGTGGAGGGGACTAGTGCCTGTGTTCTGGTGGATTAGGTTGGATCTTGTCTTTCTGGTGGGCAAGTCCATATCTGGTGGTGTGTTTTGGGGTGTCTGTGGACTTAAGATTTTAGGCAGCCTCTCTGCTAATGGGTGGGGTTTTGTTCCTGTTTTGCTAGTTGTTTGGCATAGGGTGTCCAGCACTGTAGCTTGCTGGTCATTGAGTGAAGCTGGTTGCTGGTGTTGAGATGGAGATCTCTGGGAGATTTTCGCTGTTTGATATTATGTGGAGCTGGGAGGTCTCTTGTTGACCAGTGTCCTGAAGTTGGCTCTCCCACCTCAGAGGCACAGCACTGACTCCTGGCTGCAGCACCAAGAGTCTTTCATCCACACGGCTCAGTAAGGGAGAAAAAGTAGAGAGAATTGAAAGAAAGAAAGAAAGAAAGAGAGAGAGAGAAAGAAAGGAGGGAAGGAAGGAAGGAGGAAAGAAAGAAAGAAAGAAGAAAAGGAAAGAAGGAAAGAAAGAAGGAAAGGAGGGAAGGAGGGAGGGATGGTGGGAGGAAGGAAGGAAGGAAAGAAGAAAGAAAGAAGATAAAGTAAAATAAAATAATGTAAAATATAATAAAGTTATTAAATTAAAAAATAATTATTAAGAAAAAAAATGGATGGATAGAACCTTAGGACAGATGATGGAAGCAAAGCTATACAGACAAAACTCACACAGAAGCATACACATACACACTCACAAAAAGAGGAAAAGGGGAAAAAATCATAAATGTTGCTCTCAAAGTCCACCTCCTCAATTTTGGGATGATTCGTTGCCTAAAGGAGGGAAGAAAGGAAAGAAAGAAAGAAAGAAGATAAAGTAAAATAAAATAATTAATATTAATTATTAAGAAAAAAATTAAAAACAAACAAAAAAAAGGACGGATAGAACCCTAGGACAAATGGTGGAAGCAAAGCTATACAGAAAAATATCTCACACAGAAGCATACACATACACACTAACAAAAAGAGGAAAAGAGGAAAAAATAATAAATCTTGCTCTGAAAGTCCACCGCCTCGATTTTGGGATGATTCGTTGTCTCTTCAGTTATTCCACAGATACAGGTTACATCAAGTCGATTGTGGAGATTTAATCCGCTGCTCCTGAGGCTGCTGGGAGAGATTTCCCTTTCTCTTCTTTGTTCGCACAGCTCCCGGGTTTCAGCTTTGGATTTGGCCCCGCCTCTGCATGTAGGTCGCAGGAGGGCGTCTCTTCTTCGCTCAGACAGGACGGGGTTAAAGGAGCAGTTGATTCGTGGGTTCTGGCTCACTCAGGCCCGGGGGGGTGGGGGTGGGAGGGGCACGGAGCGCGGGGCGGGCCTGCAGCGTCAGAGGCGGTGTGACGTTGCACGAGCCTGAGGCGCGCCGTGTGTTCTCCCGGGGAAGTTGTCCCTGGATCCCAGGACCCTGGCAGTGGCGGGCTGCACAGGCTCCCCGGAAAGGGGGTGTGGATAGTGACCTGTGCTCGCACACAGGCTTCTTGGGGGCGGCAGTAGCCGCCTTAGCGTCTCATGCCCGCCTCTGGGGTCTGCGCTTTTAGCCGCAGCTCGCGCCCGTCTCTGGAGCTCCTTTAAGCAGCGCTCGTAATCCCCTCTCCTCATGCACCAGGAAACAGAGAGGGAAGAACAAGTCTCTTGCCTCTTCGGCAGCTCCAGACCTTTTCCCCGGACTCCCTCCCGGCAGCTGTGGCGCACTAACTCCCTGCAGGCTGTGTTCACGCTGCCAACCCCAGTCCTCTCCCTGGGATCCGACCGAAGCCCGAGCCTCAACTCCAGGCCCCGCCCATCCCGGCGGGTGAGCAGACGAGCCTCTCGGACTGGTGAGTGCCAGTCGGCCCTGATCCTCTGTGCGGGAATCTCTCGGTTTTGCCCTCCGCACCCCTGTTGCTGTGCTCTCCTCCGCGGCTCCGAAGCTTTCCCCCTCCGCCACCCGCAGTCTCCGCCCGCGAAGTGGCTTTCTAGTGTGTGGAAATCTTTCCTCCTTCACAGCTCCCTCCCACTGGTGCAGGTCCCGTCCTATCCTTTTGTCTCTGTTTTTTCTTTTTTCTTTTGCCCTACCCAGGTACGTGGGGAGTTTCTTGCCTTTTGGGAGGTCTCAGGTCTTCTGCCAGCATTCGGTAGGTGTTCTGTAGGAGTTGTTCCACGTGTAGATGTATTTCTGGTGTATCTGTGGGGAGGAAGGTGATCTCCGCCGTCTTACTCTTCCGCCATCTTCCCCTCCGGCCTCAGGACGTTATTCTAAGCATAGGGATTGTAATACATTAAAGTTTTGGAAGATTAAAGGCAAAAGATAGTTTGGCCAATGACAAATAATACAATTAGACGCAAATATAGGAAAACATTAAACTATTATATATTAAAATATTGGAAATTACAATATTTATTTGGAGAGCATAGGTTAAAAGAAACCATATATCTCACAGTGGGAAATGTCATCAAAGTCCATTGTTAATCCACAGAGATGGCAGTAAATTTAGCCTCACCAAATTTAAAGATATTGAATTCATTTCAGGTATTTAAAAGCTTGGTAATGAATTTGTATTTCCAATATTCTTGAACTTCTGATTAAAACTGTAGTGATGAGTCCATATTCTCTTATCAGCATCATCAGAATAGAATTCATGTTCTAGTATAGATTGGACATTCTCTCCATATTATATTACTGCTGATTCTTCAATTATTAATGCTTCTTAACTAGTGCCTGTAGGTATGTGAGTTTGCAAATCCTCATCTACTAGATCAGGAACTCCCTGTTTGACATTCCTAACAGTTTATACTCCCCTCTCTTTGAACACTACCAAAACCCTTCCTTCTGAGGTAGCCCTGTCATGTTTCAGAACATGTTTTAGAAATCCTTCCTTATACTGAATTAAAATTTGCTTCCTAGTATCTTCCAGATATTTGTCTTAAATATGATTAATGGAGTCACATAAGAAGTCTAATATTTTTTCCTATGGTAAACCTTTAAAATAATATATTATTTCTTGACAAGTTCATCGTTATTTATGGATTTAGTTACCAACCATGTCGCCAAATCATTATTTTCCACTGCCTACTGAACACACTTCTAGGTCTTTGTGTCACACAGAACTTTGAACACAACATGTGTGAATTGAGGCTAAACTCACCGTCTTCCCCACCAAACCAGGTTCTACTTCTGTATTCCCTAGCTTAGTAACTGACCTCAGCATTCATCAAATGACTCAGTCTAGAAACCACAGTCTTCCTAAACTCCTTGCTTTACTTCACATCCATATCTATTCAGCACGTACCACATGCACTGAAATTTATTTCATTCTTTCATCATTGCTGCGGACCATGGCAATAGCCTCCTAGTCCCCTTGTCCTAAATTATGCTCACCTTCAGTGTAGTCTTTATACTGATGCCATAAAGTCTCTCTGAAATGTGGATTTTTGTGGTTATTCCCCTAATTTAAAAAAAAGTCATTGGAGTACCACCATATTCAAAATGAAGTTCAAACTATTAGCTTGCTTTTCAGAATTAGTTACTACTATGTTCTAATATACTGTCACACCAACATTTAGTTTTCCATATTATCTATCAACTAACTCCTTTCCCAATATCCTTTCTGTCTCATTTGACAGCCTGACTCTTGTGGATCCTGTTAAAGCCTCCCTGGTCAGGCAATTCTGCTCTACCCCATTTGAGACAGATTAGGTACTCAGTTTTATCTTTCCATAGTAACTTATGCATACAACTAGCACTGCATGGAAATCCGTATTTTCTTTTTTCTCTCTCTCTAATACTAAGTATGCTATTGATGATACAGATACCTTGATAATTTCCTGGAACTCTGGCATCTAGCAAAGAGATTGGCTCACATTTGGCACTCATTAAATGTTAATTGGATAAATGAATCAGTGACTACTTATAGGTTAATAATCTTTAGGTTGTCATATTTTCTAAGACACTTCATTATCCTGACTGTTCTTGATATACTCTCTGTTTTGCCAGTACTCTCCTTTAATTAAGGTATATTATGATCAGGAAGAGACGAACAGGAAGACATAATTCTGTGATGAAAGATCTGTGAACTTTAAAGTCAAATATACTTGGTTTAATATTTCATTCAGATGCTACCTGTGTGATTATGGGAAATTTATTCACCTCACTGGGTTTTGGTTTCCTTATCCATAAAATATGAATAATAGTATCTGATCACAGGGTTATTGCTGAGATTAAATGATACTGTCTAGGGAAGGATTCTGACATTCAGCAAGTTAATATAATCCCAGTCGAATTGAATATTCCAGGGATGTAAGCCTGTTGCAACATTTACAAATCAGTCAGTGTCATGGGCCATATTAACAAAAAAAAGGATAAAAATCATATGATCATCTCAAAAGATGCAGAAAAAACATTTGACAAAATTTAACACCTATTTATCATAAAAACTCTGAACAAAATGGGTACAGAGGGAACATACCTCAACATTATAAAGGCCACATATGACAAGTCTGTGGTTAATGTCATACTCAGTGGTGAAAAGCTGAAAGTTTGTCCTCTAAGATCAGGAACACGACAAGGATGCTCACTCTCACCACTTTTATTCAGCATAGTATTGGAGGACTTCCCTGGTGTTGCAGTGGTTAAGAATCGGCCTGTCAGTGCAGGGGACACAGGTTTGATCCCTGGTCCGGGAAGATCCCACATGCTGCAGAGCACCTAAGCCCATGTGCCACAACTACTGAGCCCATGCGCCACAACTACTGAAGCCCACGTACCTAGAGCCTGTGCTCCGCAACAAGAGAAGCCACTGCAATGAGAAGCCCGCACACCGCAACAAAGAGTAGTCCCCTTTCACCACAACTAGAGAGAGCCCTGCGCAGCAGTGGAGACCCAAGGCAGCCAAAAATAAATAAACTTTAAAAATAAATAAATAAATAAAACCCTATAGTATTGGAAGTCCTAGCCAGAGCAGTTAGGCAAGAAAAAAAAAGGGGGGGATCCAAATTGGAAAGGAAGAAGTAAAACTGTCACTATTTGCAGATGAAATGATATTATATATGGAAAACTGTAAAGACTACATCAAAAAACTGTTAGAACTAATACACTAATTGAGTAATGTTACAGGGTACAAAATCAATACACAAAAATCTGTCACACTCCTATGTGCTAATAATGAGCTATCAGAGAAGTTAAGAAAACAGTCTCATTTACTATTGAATCAAAGAAATAAAATACCTAGGAATAAATTTGACAAGGTAAAAGGCCTATATACTGAAAACTACAAGACATTAAGGAAAGAAATTGAAGAAGACATAAATGAAAGATATTCCATGCTCATGGAATTGGAAGAATTAATATGTTAAATTGTCTACTACCCAAAGCAATATACAGATTAATGCAATCCCTATCAAAATTCCAGTGGTATTTTTCACAGAAATAGAACAAACAATCCTAAAATTTGTATGGAATCACAAAAGACCCCGAATAACCAAAGCAATCTTGAGAAAGAAGAACATAGTTGGAGGCATCACACTCCCTGATTTCATACTGTATTACAAAGCTATAATAACCTAAACAGTATGGTATTGGCATGAAAACAAATGCATAGATCAATGGAACAGAGTAGAGAGCCCAGAAATCAACTTACAAATATATGGTCAATTAATTTACCACAAAGGATTCAAGAATATAAAATGGGGAAAGGACTATCTCTTGAATAAATAGTGTTGGGAACTTACCAGCCACATGCAAAGTAATAAAACTGGACAACTGTATTCCACCATACACAAAAGTTAGCTTAAAGTGGATTAAAGATATGAACATAAGGCCTGAAACCATAAAACTCCTAGAAGAAAATATAGGCAGTAAGCTCCTTGACAGGTCTTGGTGATGATTTTTAAAAATCTGACACCAAAAGTGAAAGCAAGAAAAGCAAAAATAAACAAGCAGGACTGCATCAAACTAAAAAGCTTCTGTACAGCAATGGAAACAATCAACAAAATAAGACAACCTACTGAAAATTGGAGAAAAATTTTCAAATCATATCTAATAAGGGGCTAATATCTAAAATATATAAAGAACTCAGACAATTCAGTAGCAAAAATACAGCATAATTTAAAAATGAGCAGAAGATCTAAATAGACATTTTTTCAAAGAAGACATAAAGATGGCCAACAGGTACATGAAAAGGTGCTAAAAATCATGAATTGTCAGGGAAATGCAAGCCGAAACCACAATGAGACATCACCTGTTAGAATGGCCATTATCAATAAAACAGAAGATCACAAGTGTTGGTAAGGATGTGGAGAAAAGGAAGCCTTTGAGCGCTGTTGGTGGGACTCTATAAATTGGTGTAGCCACTGTGGAAAACAGTAAGGAAGCTCCTCAAAATTTAAAAATACAGCTACCATATGATCCATTAATCCCACTTCTGGGTATGTAGCTAAAGGAAATGAAAACAAGATATTCAAGAGATATCCACACTCCCATATTCATTGCAACATTATCCATAATAGCTAAGACACTGAAACAACCTAAGTCTCTATTGATGAGTAATAGATACTGAAATTGTGGTGTGTGTATATACCCAATGGAATATTATTCAGCCATAAAAATGAATGAAATCTTGCCATTTGCAACAGCATTCATGGACCTCTAGGGCATTATACTTACTGAAATAAGGCGGACAGGGAAAGACAAATATCATATGATCTCCCTTACATGTGGACTCTTAAAAAAAAAAGAAAGAAAGAAAAAGACCTTACAGATACAGAGAACTGATTGGTGGTTGCCAGAGGTAGGAGATGTGGGGGGTAGGAAAAAGGCGTGAAGGAAGTCAAAAGGTAAAAGCAAAATATACAATTCAGTGTTTTTAGTATCCTCACAGTTGTACAACCATTGGCAAAATCTGTTTAAAAAACTAGACTGAGTCTGGTGTGCTGTCTACAGCCAAAAGTATTAACTAAATGTAGTCTGAGCTCATTAATATTATATACTTGTTACCGTGCAAGTAAATAAAATTAAAAGATACACACCATTGTTAAGTGTGGTCACCTCTTAGAAAAAGTAGATGTTATTTTGTAAAAGAAAAAAAATTCATTTCTTTACATTAGGTTTATATTCTGGAACTCATCACATCACTGCAGTACATAACGCTTATGCTAAAATTTTTGTCAAATAGTCCTCCAGAGTTAGACTTTGAACTCCCACTCTTTTGATAGATATATCAATGGATTTATATTTTTCAGAAATGGAAAAATACAGTTTAATACATATAGGTTGAAAAATTGGAATAGGAAGCCTATTGCATACTTCAATTCAAATACTGTGCCTATGTTCAGAGTAACGTTGCTCAAATAGAAACCCACTTGTCTCTTTTCTGGTTGCTGTGGACTGTATTTAACAAGCTTCGTGAGCAGTGTGATGAACAATCTCCACACTTATGAAAGCTTTACTACCTCATATTCAATTGTTGGGATAACAGTCAGCTGCTGTCTCTACAAAGCAGCATCTGTCATTTCAGCACTTTCATTGGTATTCTACCCTGTATCTGAATACTCTCAGTATTCAGCGTTACTGGAAAGCGCTATGATGGAGACAGAGTAGAGCTTGAATTTTAGTGGCTGGCTTGGAACAGACATACAAATGTAGTGTAGTGTTTCTGAATCCTGTTCTTTACCAATGGATATTGGTCCAGCTGTAGTTTCTGGTGGCTTGGGAAGAGCATAGAGCTGGTCTACTTTTTGTCCTTGCTTAAAATGTATGGACGTAATAGCAATAACTGAAAATGACATATCTAGAGTGACACTGTAAAAAGTCCAAAATGGAGTCACTAATCATCTGGAGTCAGGCTTAGAAAGATAGCCAAGAGGTACAGCAAAATGAGAACATGGGAATCAATGAGAGATGAAGTAAGTACTTAAAGCTACACTCACTTATACCTTTACATACATGCATATTTAAAATCCCAACGCAAAACCTCTTTGAGTACCCTTACAAACCTAATTACTGAGATGTTGAGAAAAATACGTGAAATTATTCCTCTGAGTTTTATGAAATAAATTATTCCAAAAATATTTATTGAGCTTTCATGAGAGAAGTAAAATAGATGCCTTAATTAGTTATCAATCTTATAGAAAAATTTTCAAAAATATACAGGCAATGAAAATAATGTTGTGAACCATATCAACAGCTACCGTTTATCATGGTGCATGAACCCAATACATGGCAGGTTCTGTGCACATGTATTTTCTAATTTGCTCCAACTATTACCCTGGAAGTATTATTATCCTTGTCTTCAAGATAAGGGGAACAGAATAAAGCTAGTCAGTAGCAAAGGTACTACTATTTTTTTTTTTTTTTTTTTTTTGCGGTACACGGGCCTCTCACTGTTGTGGCCTCTCCCGTTGCGGAGCACAGGCTCCGAATGTGCAGGCTCAGTGGCCATGGCTCACGGGCCCAGGCGCTCCGCGGCATGTGGGATCTTCCCGGACCGGGGCACGAACCCGTGTCCCCTGCATCGGCAGGCGGACTCTCAACCACTGCGCCACCAGGGAAGCCCGGTACTACTATTTTATTACACTTAACCCATTAATCTTCTCTTACAGAAATGAAATAATATGGTGTCTAACTATGGGTAACCTTATCTTTAATATTCTGACTGGACAGCTCAGTGGTGCTAATCTTGAACTCCAGACTAAATGTTAGTCTCATGTTGATTGCTTTCTAGCTAACTTGCAGCAATCACTTTAAAGTTCCTGAGTTTACCTTAAAGTTATAATATGTAGTGAGTTTTGTTATTACTAGCTTTACTAGGTTTTTTTTTTTTTTTTTTGCGTTACGCGGGCCTCTCACTGTTGTGGCCTCTCCCATTGCGGAGCACAGGCTCCGGACGCGCAGGCTCAGCGGCCATGGCTCACGGGCCTAGCCGCTCCGCGGCATGTGGGATCTTCCCGGACCGGGGTACGAACCCGTGTCCCCTGCATCGACAGGCGGACTCTCAACCACTGCGCCACCAGGGAAGCCCTTTACTAGGTTTTGAGGCTTCATCTAGTTAGTACATAAATGTACCCTGTGAACTGTCAAATGGTATACTTGTTTTTGATAGTGTTCTAGATCAATAAGTTTACTAGATTATAATATGCACATATTTTCAAGATTTCACATTTCACAAGACTGTATATATCCTTTGTTAGAAATGTTTCTTATATTACAAATTTAAACGTATGTCTACATAATCAAAGTACAATTCTGTTTTTCCTACTTTGAATTCTCTTTAAGATGTTTCGTACAAATTTTGACAAGTTTATAGTATTGAAAGTTCACTAGTTTAGGCTTAAGCATAGAAACTAAGAATCATGAGGAATACATTTAATATTTCAACAGCATATTCTCTTAGAAAAATTGTTGCAGCTTGAGATTCCCTGTAGTTGCAAGATACAAGTTAGTATCTGAGGAAGTGACTCAAACAAAGGCTTAAGGGCTGTCTGGGGAGCCATAGACATGATCATAGAATCTTTTCCTGAAGGATTTCAACTATTAGGCTTAAATTATATTATTTTTAGTAAGATGTTACACATCTCACAGGATCCTTTGTTTTCAGAGTTCAATATTTAGGTCTAGAAATTCATATTGAAAAGTTAATTACAAGGTACTCATTTCACATGTTCCAAGATTCACCTCAAGAACATTCCCTAAAATGTTCTTGTTATTTTAAGGAAAGTTGTTTTCTTTAAATTGATTTAAAGCAGTCATAGTTAAACTGTTTTGTAAGAATACTTGAGGTACTTGGGTGGGATGGGAGGATGGAGGGGGGAGATGAGAGTGATGGAGCTAACTAAATAACAGCATGCTCTTCAAACCAGTCCAGCTTTATCCTTATTAGTTATTACGTTGAGCATCTGCCTAATATTTTAGCCTTTTTAAAAAATATTCAGCTACTAAAACTGAAGAGCAGAATTGTAAAACCAATGGCCTAAAGTAAAGCTGTCCTGTTTTCCCATGGGAGATAGAGAATTGCTCCTGAAATAATACACCCGTCATATAGCCACGCGGATTGATCACCTTATCCATTTTATTTACATAAATTATTATCTTCTTATTTAAGTATATCAGAAGCACTGTAAGCACACACTTCTGTAGGAACTACGTGAAGCCATTGCACAAGACCTATAATTATGCCCAATCCAAGTATGCGTTATTTCCAGATTTCAAATTTTGTAACCATCATTTCTACTCTTGACTTTCTTCCTCCCACAGATTTTGGTTGTCATTCCCGATCCCATCATCTTTTATTGAGCTAGAACCTTTGGATCCATTTTGCCCTACCCAAGCCTCTCATAGCTTTACATGTTACTCCATTTGACACTGGTGACTTAATCATCCACACGGGCTTTTTGTGATTGAGTTTTGTTAATGTAGAAATTTTTTTGGAGTTTCTCTGCCCTCTAATTGACAGAATATTTCTGTAATGCTATGTGTGATGTTTAAATATTCACTTATTTGTTAAATTATTATTTTATATCTGAATATTATATATTTTTTGAGAATAGTATTTCCTGTTTCATGGTTACCTGTAGGCTTAGGAGAAATATGAATGTTTTCTCTTTTAATGTCTTTTATATATTTGTATAACATCCCACAAGAAGCTATATGTAGGGAATTATAACATTTATACATCACTCTTGCAAAAGGATCTGTAGAATATGAGCTTTGGAAGAGTTTCAAAGGCAGCTGTATCCTGATAGGAAGGTAGATCTCTTTCTGCCAGATTATCTTCTCTTCAGCCTTTATGGCAGCTTACTCTCTCATTCCATTAGGAAGCCTCCACTGACCCCCTGGTCCAGGTTAAATACCTCTGTTGTACTCTCTTATTACCATGTACTTCTCTTTGGTAGTATTTATTACAATTGCAATTTTCCATGCATTTTACTATGAGCATTTGATTAATGTGTGTCTCCCTATTGGACTGTGAGTTCCTTGAGGGCCAAGAGAATCAATCTTCTTGTTCATCATTGTATCTTCAGTGTCTACCATAATGCTGGACCTACCAGGCTCAAAAAATAAGTGTTGAGGAAATTTGAATAAATGCATGGATGTGAATTATTTCCTTCATTTGGAATTACGTTCACCCCAACCTTTAAAGGATATGAAAACCTAACACATTATGGACATTTTATTCATAGGTAAATAATTTCTTCCCAAAATATAAAAATGTCACCCTTTTTTTTTAAAAAAGAAAAGTGAGGACTTGCATAAATTTTATGATTGTATGACTTCAGTGTTTCACTTAAATTTATCACTGATACCTATCTACTTTAGGTAACATTTTGTTACTTAGAAAATACCACTAAGAATTTAAAGGGAAACTAAAGATTGGTAAAGGAAGTATCATCCAGGTATCCCACTACATGAACACTTGTGTTCAACTCAGCTATTTTTTTTTTTGTACACAGGCCTCTCACTGTTGTGGCCTCTCCCGTTGCGGGGCACAGGCTCCAGACGCGCAGGCTCAGTGGCCATGGCTCACGGGCCCAGCCGCTCCGCAGCATGTGGGATCTTCCCGGACTGGGGCACGAACCCGTGTCCCCTGCGTCGGCAGGCGGACTCCCAGCCACTGTGCCACCAGGGAAGCCCTCAGCTAACATTTTAAAAGGGAATATTTCAGCTAAGGAGGGAGGTTAGGAGTATCAGCACAAAAATGTGTATAGTTGTAGTCTTTCTCTCTTTCTCTCCCCCTCCCCCCATATATATATATATATATATATATATATGTCTGTATATGTATGAATATACAGACATATGTACACACACACATATGTAAAAATGATTCTTACAGGGAAACTGTTGCCTTGTTTTCCCCATGGAGAAGATTTGAGGAAAGTATGAGTTGTTTGGGGAGTGGCAAAAATTAGCCTTCAGGGTGCTAACATCTCCCTAAAGGACTCTCAGGGTGGATCAGCCTGTGTATCGTGCAGCAAGAGTCCTCAGTAAATGAAATTTGGAAGTCTCAAACTTCCATCTTCTGAAATCCTGGGGCAACTTCCTTAAAGAACAGAGCTGGAGAGAAAGCACAGACATCAGCCTCAGCACAAATTTCATGACAGGAAATTACTCTGAGAATTTCAGGAGACTATGAAATGCTGTTTTTTTTTTCACTCTAAGAAGAGTACGTGGTAATGTTGACTATTTAGGTTCATATTTGGTACTTACTATGAATTCTTTATTTGCCAGAAGCTAAACAAGCCTCATAATATCCTTCTGGAAATAAAATGAAATTTATAATTTGGCAACATTTTATTAACGGCCAAAGCTTTCAATTTCATGCAGGCAGATAACAAACCTCTGGAGCCCAGCTTGCGGGAATGCTCAGTGGTCTTTGTCCAATGCTAACCTTTTTTCTTTATTCACTCCAACTGGGTGAGAGCTTTCTTAATTGGAGTAGGTTCCGTACATAAAAAGCTATCTTCACCCCACTTACTATTGATTTCTAAAGGCTTGACCTCGTATTTTTCGAAATTGTGGGTTAACCTTCTTGCCTCAAGGAGAATGGCACCTGGGAATGACATTTCCATTTTCTAAAGTAATATGACCATAGAAGAAGAACTAAAATGACCCATGACATTAACCTATGGCTCTTAAGAGGATAACATCATTTACCTAACTTGGTAAAAGAAAAAAAGAAAGCCATGATTTCATGTTCAATTGACCAAAAAAAAAAAAAAAAAGCATGGATTCTGTTTTTCAGAAAGATCCTCAAAACCTTTTCTCAGTAGGATGTGACAAGGCCAAGGTCACAGAAGTCAAGTCTACTCGCTGCACTGTCAGTTATTCAGTCATAACCCTGTTCCAGTAAGAGTTACTTCTTTATGCCCATCAAATTAGGGAAAAGGACAGTTAAGAGAAAAGCGTTTTATTGCACACGGTGATATCGAAAGCAGTCGTTGAACCAGCAAGTGCTTTGATCTGACATAATAATTATCATTTTAGCAGCTTTAACTAGTTTGGTTATAATTACTGGCCAATAGTTTGTCAAGTAAAGAATTCCTCTGTTCAGACTCTGTAGCTTAACCCTTTATGACATAGCCCTGTCATGGCTAGAGCTTACATTGTCATATCTTCAATGTTTTCTCTGTATCATATAGAAATTAATTCTTATCCACATTTTAATCTTAAAAAGAAGGAAAGCCTACAAAAGCTTATTCCTACTTGAGAGAACAAAGAGAGGAAAGACAGAGACAGAGGGATACTACGCTTTTTTAAAAAATTACTTTCTATCTACATGAATTCCAGTGAAGTCTGTCTTTATTATATTTTTCTTTGTAGCTGAACCATTACATTTCACTTACCACGGACATCAAAGGGTTGCTATGTGAATTAACTGCGGTAATGCAAGGCGAGTTCAGAGTAGTTGACTTGATGAGGGGTAGCCACCCAAAACTCTTATTTCTTGGTCAGTTTCCTTCTCCACCACCCCCATTTCATTCCTACCTAACTTTCCCTCTTGTTACTCTCCCCTCACTGCTCTACAGTCCTACACGCTCACTCCTTCTTTTCCTCTTCAGAACATTTGCTCATGTCTCTCTCTCTGCCTGAAATGTCCTGTGCTTGCCCACTGTGTGGCTACTGCCTCATCATGCAGTCTGTGTTTAGGTTTTACCTCTCAGGAAAGTCTGTCTGTGCATCCTGTGAGGTGGTCCCCTTCTTTACTAAAGCAGTATCCTTTTGTTCTCCCGTGGCATCTTGTCATTTTGAATGTATGGGTGAGTGATCGTACGCAGTGCTTGTGTTCTTGCCATTAGACTATATGCCAGTGAGTTTCAAAACAGACTGCACTTTAAACTATCTGGGAAGCTTGGAAAACAGTACTGGTGCTTGGGCTCCATCTGCTAGAAATTTCCAGTAATTGGCCTTGGGTAAGGCCCAGGCATCAGTATTGTTTCGAAGTTCCCCAGATGATTCTAACTCAGCAGAGTTAAGGAGCTCTGCCCTGAGCTGCAGGAAAGCACCAGTCGGCTTCATTGACCACTAGCACAGAGCTTGCTAGGTATGAGACCCATTAGGACCAAGTAGGGGATATGAATGTTTGAATTAATGTCTGGCTTATCACTGGCATTCTAGTTTTCTTTGTCAAAATACTCCTTGGAGATGATAAAAGTATTCTCAAGCAGCGATAGTCTAAAAGTTGAAATGAAAAAGATGCTTGCAAGTATAGAGTGCTTCAGAGTAAAAAATAATCCTGTTTTCCCCTTCCAGTGATGTAAAGAAAATATTTTCCTTCAGTTTTTTTTTACTGAGAAGAACATTTTAAGAATGTCTGCCACAAAATATGACCATGAGCCGTGTGTGTGTATATGTGTGTATGTATATTTCATTTTTCTTACTTTTGAGAATCTATCCATAAATCACTCAAGCCATAAACCAGTATCCTTACCATAGGACAGTCATTCCAACTTACGACAGTCAAAATAATTAAATTTTAAATATGTAAACTTGTTATTCGACTTAACTGCTTATTAGCAAAATTCATTTTAGTTTTTAAATGTTATCTGTATTTTAGTGCACATTTTTTCACACCTGGTGATTTCTTTATACAATGAGAGCCAGAACTGGAGTGAGGCAAGTGAGGTATTTTTCTCAGTGCAAAATTTAAGTGAGGGAGTTCCACTCAGTAATCAAAACAGTAACATTTTAATGTAATATTTTTAGAAATGCAAATTAATGCAGAAAAATCCATCATGAAGAAAATATCAAAATTGTAAATAAAGATTACTGCTATGCTGAACCATATCACAGTCTGAGGCAAAAGGAAAAATGTGCACCTCTAGATACATGTTTTGATGTTTTTCTAATGGGTAATTTTTTTAGAGCATTATAGTTGATGAAAAATGTTTAAATGATATTTATGCTAAATATTTGGCACAAAATTATTATAATTTTAATTCAGCTGAAGCTAAAATTATTTTAGGTTGTCTCTTGGTCAAGAGAAATTGTCAAACATGGCAATTTTCTCAATTCAAAGTGAGATTGGCAAAGAAGTAGATTTTGGAAAAAAAAAAATTTGATGAATTTGCTTCCATTACAGCCAGAGTTCACAGATTTCCTTTTGCCTCCACCATGGCTACTTCACACAGCATTGTGACACACATAATGACTTTTTATTTATAAGGTAATTTAACTGCCCACCAAAGGTAAATGTGTCACACTATTAAACCAAATTAAAATTGTTGGCAAAAGTTAAAAGTGAGACAAAGGTGATTGTTCTGTATTGATAATGAAGGTTTAACATTTATGTCCTTTGAAATGTAACATAACATGGTACAAGCATAAATATGCAACATTTGTTCAAAATGGAAGGGTAATAGAATGATTCATAATTGTAGTATTAACACCTCAACTTAATCTAAGATAGTATCAATATGGAAGGCGAGTTTACTGGCTAGATACCAGCTTGACCAAATATTTTTTAATGCAGTACATTTTAAATAGCAGTTGTACTTGCTGTTCTCTGATGGCAAACAATAAGAGCTGAAAAAATATTTTAAGCAAAAAATCAAATCAGAAATAATCCTGGGTTTAAAAAAATCTTTTTGAGGATTTTAATGTTTCCCCCATGGGAATACCTGAAAGAAAGAAGTGTAATGATTCTCTAATTAGAAATACTGACAGTGAGGAAATGAGCAGACCATCAAAGTTATGATATCAAGTATGCCAGAAGTTCTGGAATATTTTATAAGCTCTAACAAGAAAAATTTTATAAAAGTTAGGAATTGAAATTTCCCCAATTGGACTATATTCCATTCTTCATAATAATTGGCCTATTTTCTTTAAGAAAATGAGAGGAAAAAAAGAATAAAGCAAAGAGAGCAAAGAGAAAAAACAGTAAACATTATTTTCTTAATACCACTAATCATCAGAAGTTCAACATACTACTGATTATAAATTCTCCTACTCCCTTTAGGAATCTGTTAAATAGACAACCACAGAATGAAAAAATTGAAATTGCTATGGAAAATTTTAATCACCCTTATTTGGATTACATGTATTACAGATGAAATGGGTATATTGTGTTTCATTGCCCTAGTAAGATTTCATGATAACCCCAAATATGTTCTTAATTGAACCTTCTGTTTATCTGTTTTTTAATACATTACATGCATTGTATATTTCTAGTCATCTACCTATAAAGCTAAGCATCGCAAATTAGAAAATTTAAAACAACAAAAAAAGATTTTATGTGATCGTCTTTTAAAAGGGTGTGTAAAGCTGTAAATGGGTTTCACGGCTATTCAGCAAATTGGAAATTACGATGAATAATCAATGAACGAAAGTTCGGCTCTATGGGATGTTTCTCAGCAAGAGGAATGTCTTCTAGACTTCAAAATACTCATTCCTATAAAATCATTTTGCTGTTATTTCTACAATTTAAATAATGAGGTATTTGATTATTACTAATAAACAGTTTATAGCTCTTAATTGCATCTGGAATAGAAAAGTAAACTGATTTATCCTAGGAGTTTGTAATGTCTTATAAATAAAACCATTTAGTGCTAGGGGCACAACCAGAGACTGTCAGTGGAGCTGACCATTAGATTTCCCTCCCATTTTGAAGATTGATTTCACTAGTGCTGGGAGCATCAGAAAAGCAACTAAAAGCATTTGCTACTTTCCTTTCCCACTGTTTACCATTGAAGGTCCATTAATGTTCCTTTGTAGCCTTCATATATTACATAGACAGGACAGGAGAGCTCTTCATTATCTGCTGTTAGCCTACAGAACTGCACACGTGAAAAGATTTCTATGAAATTTGACACATCTTATGAAACTTGTTAAATCTTATGAAAAATAGCATTATTTTACATAAGTCAGGGAGTCTCACCATCTAAGGCCAGTTACTGTGCTAGCTGCTGGACTATTAAGAAAATGCGAGCATTTAACAAGAGGTATTAATTTAACATCATAGCAGTAAAGAGGTAGAAATATTGGGGAGCAGTTTGAGTATTGGGATCCAGTTTTCTTAGCTTAAGGTATTCTGAAATCATCTTCAAAAAGATAGGATCGAACCTCTGTGAATAGTAGATTTGTACAAAGGACTTTGAAATATATGTCTTGTGCTTTTGCTGAATAAGTTAATACTGTCTATAGTGCTTTAATATGAGGCCCCTCTGCCCCAGTGGATCACTTTATTAAACTATCAGAATCCCAGAAATGTGCAGCTTAGCTATGATGTCTTTGGTAAAAGTCGGTTTGTTTTCAGCAGGGCTATGTTAGATACATGCTCATACAGCATCAGAAAAAAGATCCACTATTATCACCCATTAATATAGGGTTATATTTGTTTATCAGTTTATTTAGCTACCTAGGAGAGCCCTAAGGCAAACTCTTGAATACAGATATTCTCCTTCATGTATATGAAAATTCGGAACTCAGGCTCCAACCAGGTTGTGCCCTGCTGAATGCCTGGAGCATCTGTTCCCCCTTCCATTTTATAGCCACAGACCCTTAAATTCTAGCCTCTGCCTACTCGTTTAAGAGTCCCCTGAAGGTTCAAGCATAAACTCCTTACCTCAACCTTCAGTGCTGTCCAGAATCTGGTGAAAACAACGTTTCCAATCTGTGTCTCTCTCCTTATATTCTACCTTGTAGCCAAACTAAACTCCTCAGTGATATGTTAATCCAGAAAACCTTCCCCCCCACCTTTTTTTGTTGTTGTTGCATGCCTGAGGAATACTACACATTACAACTTATGGTACTGATATTTGTAACACACAGGTACACACACACATAAATATAGCACTACCTCGACATGAAAAGTTTGGGAGAGTTGTCACTGGGAATGAAAATGGCTCATATTTTCCAATAAGGTAACAAAGGTCTGGAAGACTGAAAAGGAGTATTTAGGAACGGTAGATTCTTAGATGGAGGATTATACTTGGTTGGATGAGGCAATGTCTATTTCCTAATTTCTGTGCAACTATACTGGTAATAGATAAATGTAGACGTATTGTGTCTCTAAAGGGAGATCATAGATTCTGGTTATGACTTGTTTATTTACATTAATTTATATTCATAAATTTCTAGACGTAATAAGACTTTTTAAAAACCAAAAGTTTTACTCTTTTTAAGTGCTAATAATTTATCTAGAATTAGGGAGACTACAACCAAAAAATAAGGTGGCCTGATCTTTCCTGTTAGTTCCTGAACAATTATGGTTATTCATTTATTTGGGGGGGGTCACTTGATACTTTGTACATTCTTAAGTTACAGCATTCTTCAACTTGCAGAGTGTGTGTTTCAAAGAGTTCTCTCACACTGGTTGGCCAAGCATCTTACTTTTTGTATCTGTACACATGATATAGTAACTGAAAGAAAAAGAAGTCTTTAATAACTTAAAATACTGATTTTTGAAAACTGTCTTTTAAGTGTTGTATTTCTATCACACTAAGAAATATTTCCTGTTGGGGGTGGTGAGAGATAAAGGTCTTTCTTCTCTTGTGAGGTAGGTTTTCTGTGCATATTAACTGCAGAATTAATTATTTAAGTTATAAATCAATGAATTGATATTTTATTCTGTTCTTTCATATTCCATGTGGGACATTTCTGTAACAGAGACCCTCTATATACATAATGGCATGTGGATTAGTGAAATAGAAATATTAAGTGAGAAATAGCTTGAACTGGGGAACATGTCAAACCCTGATTCTAGGGGAAATGATGAGAGTTATGCCAAAGATATAGCCAAGAGCCACTCATCTAAAAATACTATTCCAGCCCACCTTTTTTGGAACTTGGCTTTAATTTAGGTGGAGAATTCGGAAGAGTGGGGAAAATCTGTATACTTACACCATGTATATCTTAACCAGTTATGCCCAGGCTCATTATTTGACTGCATGTAAATTTTTATCTTAATGAAATAATTTCTTTCAAGATAGAAGGCTAGATCAAATGTGTTTTCCTCTGTGTTGCACTTTCCTCCATCCATATCTCTATTTTAGGACTTCCATTTACTGACATCATAAAATTGTGAATCTCCCTAGGGCAGCCCTTTAACTCTTAGTTGTGTCTTATAAGTGTTTACTGTTTGTTGTATTCATTATTCTTGTTTAATTGTGCTGATGTATTGTGCGCTTAAAAACCACAATACTTCCACATCTTATGGGGAAAAGTAGATTTCACATCCAGAGTAGAGCACTGCGCCGACTTCAGAGACCGGTAGTTCTTGGTTCCGTTTGCTATCATGATTCCCACCTTGACCTTGGAAATATCATTTCAGCATTCTAGTTTCAATGTACACAAAATGAAACATTTGAGTTCAGTGGTCTCTGAAGCCTCTTCTAACTTTAAAAAAGTATACATTTGTTTAACTATTAATATTAAAGTTGTGCATGTTGTTTTCTCCTGATTCACATACTTTTATTTAATGTATGGCTTGGGGTTTTTCTAAGTGCTTTTAATAAAGCAAATGAGCAGTTCATTTCAGATTTTTTCAAGGTTGTTTTAAATAATTTAATTACAGTAAATCACAGGGATTATCAAAAAATCATGGTAGTCATAGATTACTCTCAGTTTCATAAATTGATTTATGAATGGGTTACTGATAACAAAATACTTGTTTAATCATTGATATTTATTGGCATTTAGACTGTGGGCCCAGAGGGAACATCATCTTTTTCAGGAGTATGTTTATTCTAGTGTGGCTGTAATCTATGACCACTGCAAGTACATTGGAGAGAAAAGATGCTTTTCTTCTCTCCATTTTGCCCTACTCTTAATATTAATTTAAAACTTATTTTAAATATTGCTATTCGGAAGCTAAGTTTTTGATAGAAAACGGTCCATGATTAATAACGACTATTAAGAAGAAAGAGGAAGCATAAAAAAAGAGTACAAATGTTTATGCTTGTAGGTTGAAGCAATATTGATTTTGGGGCTTCCCTGGTGGTGCAGTGGTTGAGAGTCCGCCTGCCGATGCAGGGGACACGGGTTCGTGCCCCGGTCCGGGAAGATCCCACATACCGCAGAGCAGCTGGGCCTGTGAGCCATGGCCACTGAGCCTGCGCGTCCAAAAAAAAAAAAAAAAAGAATATTGATTTTGTAGGAAAATGTAAAGAGAATTGTTAACAAAGCTGAGAATGCCTCCTATATTGTTCAGTGACTAGACCTATATCAGTTCAGACAGCACTTAGTATAAAACCTGTTTTTTTAAATGACATTACTGTCTAGATTCTACAGTATATGAGTTGACATTTTAGTTTTTCTGACTTAATATGCTTGTATTAAATTAGAAACCATTTTTAAATGAAGCAACCAGTAATGAATTTCAAATGTTTTAATTCCTCCTTTTCTTAAATTATTAACTCATTGCTCCTATAAAATGGAGTGTCATCCTTCATATTTTTGAAAACTTTGTTTTACATTCTTTTTGATATACTTTATAAAACATATCTTTAATTTTTAACAGATTGTTGCACTACAGATTAGAATAATATTTAAAGGAATAAAAAAGTTTCCTCACCACTGGACAGTCAAATGTACTATGTGTTCCTTGATAATAAATGCATAAAAGATATTATTCAATAAAATGCTGGGTGGTCTCCAATATATGCTAGTTGCTGTGATAGGCAGTATGTAATAGGCAGAATGTAATTCATAATAATATTAATTATTACCTGCCATCCATTTGAACACCCACAGGAACTGCCCAGGATAATTTCTAAATGTATTATTTTTTTACTCCTTATGGCCTTTTGAGGTCCAAATAATTAATTGAGAATCAGTGAGGTAAATAACCTGATTACCTTTACCTGGCTAATTAGAGGATGGTTTACTTTGAAGAGAATAAAGCCTCTCGGTTGCAAAAGACCTTCTAAAGCTCTGAGCAGTCAAATATTTTTTATATTTGTTTGTCTTTTAAAAACTTGCAGTATGTGTCTGTTTGCTCATTCTGTGTAAAAATTCACTCTTGGATCTAATTTTGTATCTGTAATTTTGTATCTGTAATTAATTTTGTATCTGTAATGTTGTATCTGTAATTTTGTATTCTTTTTCCTTAGAGAGGGCTCCCAAACTGTACAAGCTTCAGATCTCCCACAACCTGGATCTGTTCCTGCAGCTAAAAGTGTCCGAAGTGGGTGGCTCATCTTTAAGTCTCACAAGACTGCTTTTTTTCATTGTGCCCCACAGTCTTAGAGACCTCTCCGTCTAGTAAAGTAAAATTCCCTATACAAAGGGAGTTTTTATCTGCAGACATCTAGAGATTACAAAAGGAGCTGAGTGCTCCAAACCCCTTATATCCCAGTATTTTGGGGGTTTATAATTGTCACACTACAGAAGGTTTTCTTGAGAAGGGATGAGAACAGCTTTTGAATGTGGGATGTATGTGGCCGAAAGATCAAGAAAGGTCAGTTGAGGACACAATAGAAACCCAACTCACATTTGCCTTATTTTCCTCTGGGGTTTTAGGTCTTAACCTTAGTACTTATTAGTTCTAGTCATACCGTATTTATTGAATTTATATGCCTGCAAAGCTGTTCTAGCTGGCAGGGTCTGAAAATTATTCGTAATTAACATTAATGGGCAGGAACAATTTCAGTGGAAATTGGCGTCATGGCATAATAACTAGTACAGAAGGTTGGTTCTTCCAACATTCACATTTCCTCCTTAGAAATAAGCTTTGTTGCATGACCTTACATATGCAGAGACAACCGGGGATTTTTCCTTCCTTTTATTTGGAATCTAAATGTGCCTATGCCATCAAGAAGCAGCCAAGTAAACTCTGCTTGACATCACAGAGAAAGCCTTTGATGCTACTTTACCTGTAGATTGGTATTGATGGCTCCTGAATTGTGAAATTCTCCTACAAGTAACAGAATGGTCAATTTAATACTTAAGTCACCCTTTTCCTTGATTTGCATCCATCTTATTAGAAAGTGACACTCTCTTATTGATTCCATTCAACCCTTGAAAGAGAAGATAAGAAAAACAAAAATGTAACAGAGATAAGAGGCTGTCAAGGTGATCCATGGATAGAGTCTAAAGGGAAGGTTTGTTCCCAAGGAAAACTGCGGTCCCAGTAAATGCTATTAAGGGGACAGTATTCAGAGGTTAGAAAAAGCAGTTTAAGGTTACCATCATGTAGTTGAGAATCTGTTCTGCTGCTCTATCCTTGGTAGTAATTTAAGTGCTTTAGAAAGCATGTATCTCTTATCTTTTATGTTGCTATGTGCAAATCTGTTTAAAATGTTAGAGTTGATAGCCATATACAACCTGGCATCAGATTCAGTGGCTATTTGCTACTCGTTGCTGAGTAACTAAAATGTCAAAATATGTCTCTGAACCTTAGGCAAATGTGATTTTTGATCTCTAGGTTTTTCCCTTTCAGTAATAATTATGCTAAGTGTGTGATCTATTTAATACTCACAACATCCCTAGGAGCTGTGTTCTGTTATCATCCTTTATATAAAAATGAGGAAATAGATGCTTACAGAGGTTAAGTAATATAAAGAAGTATAATAAAAGACAAGTATCTACACAAACCCAAATTAATCTGATACCAAGTATACTATTAGCACTCTGTTCTTCTGACTGCCATAGATTGTATTTTGTTATAAATGGGGATAGTACACATATGCTTTGAGGTATTTACTTCAGAAACCCTATTTATTGTTTTAAGAGCTAATTTCTTTGCCTTTTTGAAATACCTTATATTAGAAACTTTTAAAAATCTTTCATAAAAAACTATGGATGATAGAGACTGAAAGAAATAAAAGGTGAATAACAAGATTTTATAATAGGGGTGAGTCCAGAGAGCACCAGGGGTGGATAAAAAGGCAGTTTTTAGTTCTAATGGTATCTAGAAGTAAAAAGCCCAGAATGTAGGATGACTTCAGTTTTTTACTGTAATGTGTTACATTTCTTTTTTTAAGGAAATTTGTCATAATTCATTATTTTAAATCAAGGGAAAAATAAAATGGAGAGTAAGATTAAAATCCATTATCTTATGAGGCAGAAAAAAATCACTATTAGCATTTTGCAAATGTCATTCCAGTTGTGTTTTTGTCCAACAAAATTGAGATTCTTTTATATTTAGTCTAATATATTATACTTTGACTTAACAATACATATTGAGAATTCTCATTTCATTACATTGTTTGATTTTTCAAACATTAAAACCAGTCTTGTATTTTTGGAGGAATTTCCAGTTGGTTATGACGTATTATCCTTTTGATGTATTGTTGGATTGGCTTTGTGAAAGCATTTTCTTACATGTGTTTATGAGATAGATTGGTCTGTAATTTTCCTCTCTTCTAATGTCCTTGTCAGCTGTTGAGATCACGGATATTCTGACTCTGTAAAATGAGCTGGTAATGATTACCCTTTCCTCTGTGTTCTGGAATATTTTAGGAATCAGCTTATCACAAAGTTTTTTGGGTTTTTTTTTTCTTGGATGTTTGAATGAATTCACCAATAAAGCCATCAAGGGCCAAGAATTTTCTTTGTAGGGATGTTTTTACTATGAATTGAATAGATAGAACAATATGTATTTAAATTTTTTTAAATCTCAGTGTCTGTTTTGATAATTTTTGTGTTTTTCTAGAAATTTATTTCATTTAATTTTCAATTTTTTTGGCTTAAGATTTGTCATAATACCCTCTTTTACTTTGTAATATCCACAAAGTTTCTAAGGATGTCTCCTGTCTTTTTCTAATATTAGTCATTTGTAACTGTTCTCTTTTAAAAATTTCTCAGTCTTGAGGTCTATCAGTATTATCAGTATATTTTTTAAATGGCTTTCTCTATGCAATATTTGATTTCCATTTCATTAATGTCTGCTCTTACCCTTATTATTTCCTTCTTTCTACTTCTTTGAGTTTATTATTCTTTTCTCATTTCTACAGGTGAATACTTAAATCATGGTTTTTACAATTTTTTTAAGTACTTGTAATTTAAGCACTTAAAATTGTAAACTTTTTTCTAAGAATCAGTTTAGCTTTATCTCACAAATTTTGATATCACGTTTTTAGTCTCATTTACCACAAAATAGTTTTTAATATCCATTGTGATTCCTTAGTTGACCTGTGTGTCATTTAAATGCATATTGTTAATTTTCAAGCACTCAAGGAAAGTCTATTTATCTTGTTGTTATTGATTTGTAGCTTAATTCCACTGTGGTCAGAGAATATACTGTGTCTGATATCTGTCCTTTGAGATTTGTTGAGATTTGCTTTAGCGTTTGCATATAATCAATCTTGACTAATGTTTTGTGTGTATTCAAAAGAAAGAGTATTTATTGTGTAGCTCTGGATGCAAGGTTATATATATGTCAGTTATGTTGATTTTGTTAATATGTTGTTCAAATCTTCTAAATTGCTAGTGGTATCAGTTAATAAGAGAAGTGTCTTAGGGTCTTTTATTATAATTATAAATCTGTGTATTTCTCCTAGTTCTATCAATTTTAGCTTTATATGTTTTGGGGCCAGAAGTTACTAGGTATGTGGAAAATTTTACATATTATAGTGGTGGATTGATACTTTTATTATTAAATGTCTATATTTGCATATTTTCTTAAAATATACTTTGATATTAATATATCTTTACCAGCTTTCTTTTGTTTAGTATGTGCATGCTATAATTTGCTTCATCTTTTGACTATTACCCAATTTCCTTTTATCTAAGGCATTGCTCTCATAAACAGCAAGAATTGGGTTTCAGTTTTACATCCAATCTGACCACCTTTGTCTTTTACCTGGGATATTTATTTATTTACATCTGATGTAAATTCATGCGTTTTGGTTTAAATGTATATACCATCTTACTGTTTTTCTGTTTTTCCATTTTTTCTATGTATTTTTTCTCTTCTTTCATTAATTATTTTTATTATCACTGGTTCTCCTCTGATAGCTCATTAATTATACATTGTTTGGATAATCTTTCACTGGTACACTTATATTCATTAAAGTCAACTCTAAATTAGTAATTCTATCTCATCCCAGAAAATTCAGTGACCTTAAAACTCTTTGCCTCTGTTTATCCCATCTTCTATTGTTAACATTCTTAGTGGTATGTATTTCTAGTCTATATAAATGTAAATCCCACTAGGCATATTATCATTGTTTCATACATTCAATATTCACCTGGATTTAGCTTTCCAGTCTTTATTACTTCCTGAATGATTTCTTCTTGGATTTTTTTTCTCCTGTTATCTTGTTTGAATTGTAAAGATTTCTTCCATGTCCCATATGTTCTTTCTTTCAGTCTTTGCATCATGTTAGATATTTTAATTGAATTTTCTTCTTTTTTTGAATTTTGTTTTATTTATTTATTTATTACACAGCAGGTTCTTGTTAGTTATCCATTTTATACATATTGGTGTATACATGTCAATCCCAATCTCCCAATTCATCACAGCACCACTGGCGCCGCCACCCACCACGTCCCCCCCTTGGCATCCATACGTTTGTTCTCTGCATCTGTGTCTCTATTTCTGGCTGGCACACTGGTTCATCTGTACCATTTTTCTAGGTTCCACATATATGCATTAATGTATGGTATTTGTTTTTCTCTTTCTGACTTACTTCACTCTGTATGACAGTCTCTAGGTCCATCCATGTCTCTACAAATGACCCAATTTCATTCCTTTTTATGGCTGAGTAATATTCCATTGTATATATGTACCACATCTTCTTTATCCATTTGTCTGTCAGTGGGCATTTAGGTTGCTTCCATGACCCGGCTATTGTAAATAGTGCTGCAGTGAACATTGCCGTGCATGTGTCTTTTTGCATTATGGTTTTCTCTGGGTATATGCCCAGTAGTGAGATTGCTGGGTTAATTGAATTATCTTCTATCTCACTGGCCCTCTTGCTGCTAAATCTCTGTTAAGTTCTTAATTCGGTTATTGTATTTTTCACCTGTGGATTTTGCATTTCACTGTTTTAAAAATAGATTTCTGCTCTCTGCTGATATCCTTTGTCGTGTTTTCCACTTTCTGGAAAACATCCATCACAGTTACTTAAACATGAAGGTCTGATAACCCTGATAATATGGATCTCCTACATTTTGTTATGCAAAGCAATTTTTGGCTGAATGCCAGCTGTTGCGTTTTTTTTTTTTAAGGTTTTTGTTTTTTTTTTTGTGGGCGTGGGGACTCTGTATAATTGACATAATCTTTCAGATAGGATTTTTGTGTGTGTCTGGTGTTAGACTATGGAAATGTCATCTTAATCTAGGCTGAAATTCAGCTTCTAATCAGCTGAATTTAATCTTAAAAGCTTATCTTTTTTTCTTTTTCCTTTATCCACAAGTGTAGCCTTTGGAAATTATAACTGATAGCTGAGTTGGTTTTCTTCTTCCTGGTCAACCCTGGACATAATATTTTCTTCTCAGGTCCATAAAACTGCTAAAAGTTCTGCTCATCTTTTTCACTGCTTGCCCATAGTTTAAGAAATGGAAAATGCCTCAAGGGTCCAAGTTGAGACAAATCTCTGACTACTTATTATGCACTTCATCTTTGTCTGGGGTATTAGTTCTCCAAGTTCTTGCTGCATTCATATTTCTCTGATGACTTCAGGTTTTGTTAAATTTAGCTTTTCTAATTGATCTCATAGGAAAGATTGGTCAGGCACAAGCAAGTATAAGAGTCAGTGACAGAAGATGTCTTTCTGTGTTTTAAAAATTTGCACGTTTTTCTCAATATTTAACGTTTTTCTCAATATTTAACACTTCTATACATATGTAATTTATTTTGTTGTATATTACCAGGTAGAGATTAAGTGCTTTTGTCAAAGAGTTAGTCAAGAGTTCAGTGTTATTTATTATTTTTTATTCGTATGTTTTATTATTTATTATTAATGTAAAACGCCACTGCATTATATTTTCCTTGCATATTAAAATGCCACTTCATTATATGTCACTTGCATATATATGCTTCTGAATATTGTATTCTGCTGAACTATTGTTCAGTTCTTACTTGACTGTCATTTTTTTTTTTGACACCAAATTGTGGCTTAATATAAAAGCAGGCAAATCCCAATAGCATTGCTTGAATTCATAATGTTTATCTTAGATACAGTTGATTGTAACAAAAGATGAAGTTTGGAATCATTTTCTCTTTCAAAATTGTTTTATTCAAATTTTTTATTTATATTAAGCTGAATTTTCTTTTAGCCTTTGCTCTAATTTTAAGTGTATGATAGTTTTTTTATGCTTTATATAAGCTAATCTTCTGAATAGGTGGAACGCTGCATGAGGGCAGTAGCCATATTACTTTTAAACATCATGGTGTGTCCAAGTCTAGCACACTACTTAACAGATGGTTGCTACTCATTATCTCTTTGTTGAAAGCATAAATGAATTTATGAATTATTATTGAAAAAACTGACTTTTGTCTGTTTTAATTCTTCACATCTAGGAGCACATGCCTCTCTACCTTGGCTGATATAAAGGTATCTTTTATAAATTGGTATAAAGTAATTTGTGATCTGTACTTTTCAAACCTTAATACACATACAAATTATCTAGGCGTCTTCTAAAAATGTAGACTCTGATTCAGTAGGTTTGGGCTAGGGTTTGCAGGTTCTGAATTTCTAATAAGCTACCAGGCATTATTGATGTTCCTGTTCCCTGAATCACACTCTGGGTAGAAAGGGTCTAGGTTCTTAGATAGGACTTATGTGGAAATGTATATTTTAACTGCATTAAGGTATTGTGCTTATTGGGAGAGGTTTGTCCTCACTAAGGTAAAGCAGTGATAAATTTTTCTAATTAGGCATCTGAAATTTTATTCATTAAACAAGTATTTATGTAGCAGCAGTTAATATGTGATATGCATTATCCTAAGCATTGGGGATAGAAAAATAACAAGGCAGTATCTGCCTTTAAGGTAGTAATGACCTGTAGGGAAGAAAGAAATAAACAAATAATTGCAGCACAGTAAGTGCTATAACGGAGATCTGTTTGTGGGAAAATGGTGCAGAAGTGAACATGGCTAAAGCACAGTGTTGAGAGGGCGCAAAATACAAGACAGATTTGGAGAGGGAGGTTCAGGTCAGATCCTGGTGGAATTTCTAGATGGTGCTAACAAGCTTTGGTTTAACCTAAGAACAAAGGAAAGGTATCAAAGAGTTCTATGCAACAGGGTGAGACGAACAGATTTGCGTGTCGAAAAGCTCCCGCTGGCTGCTCAGTGCAGAGAACAGTGAGAGGTGGGCCAAAGTGGACTTGCATGGCTAGCGTGTTTAGAATTCCAGGTGTGGGTATAGGTTGCTCTAGTGTCTTTAAGCACATTAATAAGCTCCTCTACTCTAATGGATAGCTACTGTAATAAATGGGATCTAAGTTACTCATGACCAGTCATTTACACAGTAAGGAAATCAGTGACAGATGGGTAATAACCAAAAGAGCTGGAGGTAAATGAAAGACGTTTTCGGTTGTTGTTGTTTGTTTTTTAATTTGAATAAGTTCAAAACCCAAAATATGTCAAATATTTGTCCTTTGGAAATACCTCCAAAAAGTGCAGTTTAAGTCCTAAGAAATATGCCCTTACTGGATAAAATTATTTGGGTTGTTTCACTCATCCTCTTAGGCATATAGCATTCTACTGAGTTCTGCTAAGAATCTTAAAATACTTTCCAGTGCATCTTACGTGTGCTCATTTTCTTTTCAAGACAAGCAAAACTTACCATGTTTTCTAGGAGCTACAGGGAGGTCAGAGATAAAAGTTCCCTCACCAGTAGCCTCTGCTTTATAATTCCTTATGTCATGAAAACTGCAAGATATCAAAATAACGTAAGACTGGAATTTTTTTATGGCATAAAATTCTGAAAAACTGCTTATCCACAGATAAAAAAAATTCAGCCGTTGGCAAAATGAGTTTAAAAACCCTCTAAGAGATGGAGATTTCCTGTGAGAGCTGTGAATCTCAAATCTTAGGTGTAGTGTTTGTCACATTGAGAAACCAGAATGCTTGGGAAGATAGCAATTATGAAAATGGAACACATCCTGAGAGAAACACCGTGACATTGAAGAAAATGCCATTGAAATAACGAGTCAACTATTAACACCATCAGGGTGAAAGAAGGCCTATGTGGGGAAAATAATTTGAATTCCATCACTTCTTGCAGTCATCTTCACAAGCATATTAACAAGTGACTAACAAGTCTAAAGTAAAATACACATGATAAACATGAATCCTTCTGATGACAACCTCAGGAAAAAAATAGAAAAGAAACCAGAAGGTTAATAATGTTAAAGTTTACTAAATTAAATATTGTTAAATTTTAATTATTTAATTTAATTATTTAATATTGTTAAATTTATTGTTAAATTTTCAACAATCATGGGTGGCTCTTTCTTGAAAAGAAATAGTCATGCTTTACCATTTAATTGCCTAACGTCCCTAAGGCTTGAATTAGCTTTCAGGGACAAATTTTCTTAAGCTATGGTTTATTTTTCTCACCTATTAGCCCTGCAATTAATGAGTTTTTGGTGCTGAACTCACAGACTGCTGGTCCCCTATTGATGCTGGCAGGGTGGCCATCCTATCTGGTGCTTGACTTTCATTACTGTCACTTTCTGAGTGTACTATAACCTAGACCTCCATAGCTAGGCTACTCTATTTTCTAGCCTCTTGCTAACTCGTACAGGGTGTCAAGCTATTTGTTTTAATTCAGATCTTTTCCTTCAAGGATTCCTAGAAACAGCCATCTTCTGATAGCTCTTACAGCTCACCAAGTATATACTAAGGAGCAATCCCAATTATATCTTAAATGTACTCTGGAAAGAACTTTCATATGAATTTTCATTGGCAGTCTAGCATTATAGTGGGAATTACAAAAGGAACATGTCAAAGCTCCTGTCCTTGAGTGGTTTAAAATCTTACTGGAGAAATAGGTTTCCATATGCAAAATACTTGGTAAACAAAATAGGACACTATAACAAGAGGTCAGAATATGTAGCACAGATAATGTGAGAAATTCTCTTAAACATACATAGCGTGAGAAGAGAATGAATGAGCACAATTAAAGCAGACTGTTGAAAGGAAGTTAGGATTTACTTAGAGTAAGGTATTATAAAATATATTAAGCTAGGATTCACCTACAGAAAAGTTTCCAGTGCCTCCCCAACCTCATCCCAAGCTCCCTTTCCTTTTCAGATCTATGTTCCACGTGCTTACTTATTTATACAGTCTTCATTTTCTGGTTTTGTCCATGTTGTCCCCTGTTCCTGGCACTCTCTACGCCCACACTAGCAGCTGTCAACCTTATGTCCCGTGATTCCATTTCTGCCTCTCCAACTCAGATCTCATTATTTCCATCAAGCTTTGAGTTCCCCAGTAGGAATATAATATCCTCCTTCTTTAGGCTTCCAGTGAACCTATTTTTCCTCTCTGACTGGAATACACAAAATTCATTCTACTATTTAAAAGTATTGAGTGCTACCTTGTGGTATATGACAAGGAGCTATGATTTAAAGTATGTCATTAAGGCTACTTTGCTAAAGTGTATGTCTTCTCATCTCCACTCTTCAAAATATGGCCAAAAGAACATTATATGAAATTTACTACATGGCAGTTTTAACAATTGGGTCACATTGAACCTACCTCAGAACTTGTTGTTAATAATCAATAGTTAAAAAGAAGATAACAATGCTCATTTATGTTTTTCTACATTAAAAACTATTTGGAATCTTCCAGTAATGACTTTTCAATAATGTGAAAGAAAATTTCACCAACCTCTGATTTCAAGTATTTTTTTAACTCAAGAAGTTCATGGGTAATTGAGAGAAATAATTCTGATTCCTTGGATTAGCAAAGAGATGTGGATGCTTAAAATTCTAGGTATTCATAATATTTATTAAATCAAATGGAATTGTTCAGTTAACAAGGTACAGTATTATTATGAACAGGGACATAGGTATTAAATAATTAGTTAGAACTCTCATGTTAAGAAAAACAGGTGATCTAAATTGATGCCCAGAGCTGAAGTGGATACCTCAAAAAGACAAAATAAATTCTGCTGATATCCCTTCAACATCAGTTCTTTTGGATAAATACCCAAAAGTGGGATTGCTGGATTATATGGTAGTTCTATGTTTAATTTTTTTTCAGGAACCACTATGCTGTTTTCCATAATGACTGAACCAGTTTACATTCCCATGAACAGTGGTCCAATTTCTCCACATCCTTATCAGTATTTGTTGCCTTTTGTTTTTTAGATAATATCCTGACAGGTGTGAGGTGATATCTCATTTTGCTTTTATTTGCACTTGCCTGATGATTAGTGATATTGGGCATCTTTTCTTATACCTCTTGGCCATTTGTATGTCTTCTTTGGAGGAATGGCAGCACTGTCACAATAGCCAAGATGCGGAAACAAACTGAATATCCATTAACAGATAAATGGATAAAGAAAATGTGGTACAGGGCTTCCCTGGTGGCGCAGTGGTTAAGAATCCGCCTGCCAGTGCAGGGACACGGGTTTGAGCCCTGATCTGGGAAGATCCCACACGCTGCAGAGCAGCTAAGCCCATTCGCCGCAACTACTGAGCCTGTGCTCTAGAGCCTGCAAGCCACAACTATTGAGCCCAGGTGCCGCAACTACTGAAGCCCGTGTGCCTTAGAGCCCATGCTCTGCAACAAAGAGAAGCCACTGCAATGAGAAGCCCGTGCACCGCAACGAAGAGTAGCCCCCGCCCGCTGCAACTAGAGAAAGCCTGCACGCAGCAACAAAGAACCAACGCAGCCAAAAATAAATTAATTAATTAATTTTTTTTAAAAAAGAAGAGAGAATGCGATACACAATGGACTTATCTAAAATAGTAAAACTCATAGAAGCAGAGAGTAAAAATGGTGGTTTCCAGAGGCTGGGGGAGGGGAAGTGGGGAGCTATTAATCAATGGGCATAAAGTTTCAATAAGTTCTAGAGATCTGCTGTACAGCATTATACCTATAGTCAATAATTTATTGTACACTTAAAAATTTGTTGAGAGTAGATCTCATGCTAAGTGTTCTTACCACAAAAAACCAAAATTTTTAAAAATTAGGATTAAATTCTGGTAAGGAACACAGTCTAGGTAATCTAAATGCAAGTTTCCTCTGTCCCTCTGCTGTGTCCTATTTAGCCCGAGACCATCTGTGAACTGTGAGCCCCTATGACCTTTGTACTCTAGCAAATAATGAGCATTCAGTATAGAATGCTCAGAACATTTTTAGCACTAGAATTGCTTCCTATAATGAGAATTTAATTTATGAGTGTAATTTTGATTTAAATAATTCTCATTCCTTTCCACCAAAAGAATACTAAATTGATGCAGATAGATGTGTAAAGCATTTGCTTTGTAATTAGCCTAATTTTTCGTGGCATTATATGAACACTATACCAAAGCATGTAAACATATATTATAAACATTTATCTTCAAATATAACCTAAAAGTTATCAATTCTGGACTATGCAGTGGAATTACAGTGCTCTGAGAGAAAAGGTTTGGGGAGTGATAACTGAATGCATGGCACCTCAAGAACCTGGGTCAGAGAGTGTTGCTGATTAAGGAATCTGGAAGAGCTCAGAAGTGAAACGTACCTCTAGTTCCTTGAGTTGGCCTCTGGATAAAGATTCATTGAAGAAATAGATATTCAGGGACAGGATTTTCAATATGTGCCTTTGTCCTTACGGGGCTGAGTTAGCCAAGCAGTTACCAAAAGAATGGCCATAGTGAGTAAGTTCATTACATAGCATAGTATGAATCAAAAAAGTCTAAATCTCGACAGAATGTGTGTGAGATGAGTTAACAGAGTTAACGTAAGAAGCTTGGGTGAGACTCACTGTGTTGAAATGGATATGAGGTTATTACCTTTTTTATCTCAATTAGAATAAAAGATATGTGGATGTGGTCAGGTGTTTTATTTATCTGTCTAGTCCATTTTATTTACTAGTTTCCAGATTGCTCTGTTGTATTATTGCACAATCTAACAATGCCACAGAAAGCAACAAGCCTAATGATCAGACCAGAAGTCTTCTTAGGAATAAGAAAAAATAAGAAGATTAGTATTTAGTTTGGAGTGTTAAAATATTTGGAAAGCTATAAGGAAGTGTTTAGATTAGAATTCTTAGAGTGGAAGATTTTATAGGAATATTGCAAAGAAATCTCTAATAAATAAAGCTGACAGTCACCAAAATGGGCAACTTTGCTAAACAATGAACTCTTGTCACCAGAGGTATTCCATCTGAGGCTAAAAGAACCTAAGAAAGATTGAAGAAAGTTTATAAATATTACAGGATCTCTGTGGACACTTCCAAATCACAGATTCCAAGATAATGGTAAATGAGTGAATTATTTTTGGAGCCAGAGGCTACTTGGATAATTTACTAAGTAGAGTTTGAGAAATAGAGTTCCAGTGTGAGCTATTTTATCTTAACTAAAGTCTCCTACGGTAGAATGTGAGAGTGGGAAGTCAGAGAACGTGAGCTGGGAAGTCAGAACATCTGGGTTCTGACCCAGGCTTGGATAATGACTTTGTAAGCTGCACTTAACTTCTGATGGTCTGAAGATCTTGCACTGTTTATCACTATGGTGTCCTTCAGTTTTAAATTTTACAGTTTCTGTGAATGTGCAACTGTCAGCTCCCCTATTCCTCATTTAACCATCTGCCTTAGTTGATTCTCTGTCGTATTCTTGGAACCAATTACTCAGTGAAGCCATGTGTATTAATGCCCTGCGTTAATTTCAGTTGATATATATTATGTTTTTTAAATGCATCCTTACTGTGATTTTAAAGAAGTATTATATTGCATCTACATGTGTCTTCAAAAAGAGTAATGATGTGCCTTAAAGTATAGATTAGCCTAATACACTGGTATTAATATAATATGATTTTTAAATTATAGGTATTTAATACTTATGGAATTTGTCAGCCATGGAAATTTAATAATCAAGGAGAAATGTATATCCAAACACAGAAAGGTACATAGAAACAAAAATCAGAAAATGGATGCTTATTTCTGACTCCCTAATTTTTAATAAGATCTTAATGTTTTAGGCTAAAAGAAACTTTCCCTCGTTAAAGATATACTGTCCACAGTTATTAAGAAACAACTAACAGAACTGTATGCATCTTCAGCACTGCTTTATTGGTGACATTTCTTTGAAGATAAAACTGAATGTCTGATTTTATTAAGAAAGGACATGAGTTAGAAATACTCAACATTGATCAAATCCAGTTATGGCTCTACATTTTATAACTTAATTTGGGGCTATCTTACATATGCCATATTTTCCAAGGTAAAATTATTACATGAAAAATACTGATCAAATAATCTAATTCTTAAGAAATTTGTGCATGTTTATGGGTTATATTTTATCAAAGTTGGGAAGAGCCTCCTAAAAAATTAAGATAGTCTTCAATTCACTTTCTGGGAAACTGAAACATATACATTCAAATCTTAAATTACCTACTGATTATTTTTCACAGCATGGTATAATTTTGAGCTCATGCTTAACTTTATAAGAGCTTTACACTTGACTTTACCCATTATGGAAACAATAATCTAAGCTCTAGTAGACATTTCCAAGTCACTGATGTTGCAAATTACCGCCCTAAACTGTACACTCTAGTTCCTTTGACACGTGGAGTTTGGAAAGATTAACTTGGCTTCAGATGAAGTATTTTGCTAGCAAAAATCATTTGTATTTAAAAAGTATATTTACAGATAATTTACAGTTACATTCATATACATACCGCTTAGTGTGTTGAAAATTAAATGTTTCAGGTATTTGAATTGCTTACTTTTAACTCTATATAATTACAGCATTTAGTGCAATATCAATTATATGGAGATTATGAAAATATACAGTGATGCATAAGGGCATTGACTAAGGTAACCATGAAGGAAGGCTTTATAGTCTCTTGTAAAGAAGTCATACTTCTCAGTTTCCTAAATGTATAACTGTAGTCCTTTGAAGTAAGAAGATAAAAACGGAATTTATTGTTATCCTTAATAATTGCCTGTAATGCAGTCTTACCCCAGTGCGTGAAAGGAAGAAATTAACATTTTTTTTTGTGTTAGCCTTATTAATTGTAACATCACATTAGGGGGAGAATCTACTTTGGTTCTGTTTTACTAGAGTGGTTTATTATATGCAGGGGAGTATTAAATCGTAATATATACCTAAAATGAGCTTCACACAAAAGTAAAAGACATGTACATATTTATTAACCAAAGTATGTGCAAAAAAATGTCCTAAATAATCAAAGAATAAAATATATTTTAGTTGGGTTATTAAAACAGCACGGATGTCAAAAGGTTACTTCCATTCATTTTGATTTTCCATTTTGTGAAGATCATATCCATAATCTCACATTACTGACTAAAAATATATTGTAATTATAGAGGTATGCAGTTCACAGTGTAACATCATCAGAAGAACTTGGAATCTATTATTTATAATAACTATGTATTTAATATGCTAGGCACTAGACCTAAGATGATAATGGTGGCATTTCTGAGCTGTCTTTTTTTCAGTATTTAATAAGACAAGGAGGGTCTATTATATCTATAATTGGCTCTTCCCTTTTTGCTTGAAGGTTTCAAATAAATTGCTTCTAGGCCTAAGGAATTTAAGAATTCCCCAAGGCTTTGAACTTGGCAGTAACTTCCTAGAACCTTGGCACTATGTTGCTATATCCAGAAAATTCTCGAAGTTTCATAAGATTATAGATTGAATATAAAAATTGTTGGCTAAAGTTTGTTGTAGCATTATATGTTTTTTTATTGTGATAAAATGTATATAATATAAAATTTGCCTTTTTATCATTTTAATTGAACAATTCGGTGACGCTAAGTATATTCATATTGTTGTGCAACCATATTACCAGTAACCATCTCCAGAACATTTTCATCATCCCAAACGGAAACTCTGCCCACATCACACTCTGCCCACATCTCTCCTTCCTTTAGCCCCTGGTAACATTCTGCCTCTGTTTCTATGAATTTGGCCATTCCAGGTACCTCATATGAGTGAGATCATACAATATTTGTCCTTTTGTGTCTGGCTTATCTCACTTAGCCTAAGTTTTCAAGGCTCATGCATCTTGTAGCATGTATCAGAATTTCATTCTTTTTTAAGGATGAATAATATTCAACTTTATGTATATACCATATTTTGTTTATTCTTCCATCTTTTGATGTTTCCACCTTTTGTAGTGCTTTCTTATCTCAATATATATCTATTTTCTTTCCTATCACAGCACCTAGCACATTGTAAGCCCACACTAAATGTCTGTTAAATGAATAAATAAACATGATAAAAATTCAGGCATCTTCAGCCTTTAGCAATTTTGTCCTGAAGGTATACTGTTCATAAAAAGATAGATGACTTTGGTTTGACATTTTTAGAGGAAAAACAAAAAACAAAAACCATCATTTGCTAAGCATGAAATGTCACTTATGTGCCATCTCCAATCCACATGGCTTCACCTCCACCTCCAGTCACTCCTGTGACATCCAATTTTGCACAGGTTTAACTAGGTTCATGTAGATGAAAACTGACTGCAACTTATCATAGGCTGAGCAGTCTACTTTCCTAGAGCTTCTCTGACACTGTAGTGCAAGACGCCTGCAGAAATCCACTTAGCACTCACTCACGTACAGCTTGAAATTGTGAGGGAGTTAATGACCATGGGACCATTCTTGACCAGTGGGGAATAGGGGCAAGAGGATAAATGCTTTGCAATATCACCTGCTAGGCTGACATACAGTAGCTTACTACTGAGAATTACTAAGACTCTGACTTTTTGATAGATGGAGATGATAGATTGAGATGAATTGTAGGTAGGAAGTGAGGCATTTTGTGTTAGGGTCCAACATAACATCCTTGGAGGAATTACAGAAATTAGTGCCACATCAGACATTCAAATGATACAGGAGACATGGTCCACATCATATTCCTGTCTAATTGACCTGTGTTGTTTCTAAAAAAGGTAAAACAAAACGGGATGGATCATAGAAGATGATAGCAAGCTGCTGTAAACTTAACCATGTGTTAGGCCCAATTGCAGCCGATATGAAAGATGTGGTATTTAAACTACAACAAATCAACACAGTGTTAGACCCTTGGTATGCAGATACTGATCTGGCAAAGGTGTTTTCCTCAATTCTCATTAGTAAAAAGGATCAAAAGCTCTTTGCTTTTACTTGAAACTATATAACAGATGCAATCACTCCCTTACCCTGGGGACAGTTAACACTTCTGCCTTTTGTCAAAAAGCACATCACACTAGTCCACTATATTCGTGACATGACATGGATTTGGTGACTAGGAAGGGATTATTTATTAGAGATATTCTAATAAAAAAAAACCAGGGGCACCCTCAACACTCTGACTGGAAATCTTAGTTAGATCACCCAGTTCATAAGGTGTATTTTCCACTTTACATGACTGTAGGTGACAGTATTGCTTAAACTCTCTGTCATGATATAAGAATCTCCTTTCCTCAAATTTCTGTAACATTCTCCTCACTTCTTTTTAAATTAATTTTTATTGGAGTATAGTTGATTTCATTGTTGTGTTAGTTTCTGCTGGACAGCAAAGTGAATCAGGTATACGTATACATATATCTAGTCTTTTTTAGATTCTTTTCTCATATAGGTCATTACAGAGTTTTGAGCAGAGTACCCTGTGCTATACAGTAGGTCCTTATTAGTTATCTGTTATATATATATTAGTGTGCATGTATCAATCCCAATCTCCCAATTTATCCCTCCTTCCCTTCCCCCTTGGTAACCATAAGTTTGTTGTCTACATCTGTGACTGTATTTCTGTTTTGTAAATAAGTTCATTTGTACCATTTTTTAAAGATTCCACATATAAGTGATATCATGATATTTCTCTTTCTCTGACTTCTTTCACTCAGTATGACAATCTCTAGGTCCATCCATGTCACTGCAAATGGCATTATTTCATTCCTTTTTAAGGCTGAGTAATATTCCATTGTATATATGTACCACATCTTCTTCATTCATCTTGTTCATGAACAGTTAGGTTGCTTCCATGGCTTGGCTGTTGTAAATAGTGCTGCAGTGAACATTGGGGTGCATGTATCTTTGTGAATTATGGTTTTCTCCAGATATATGCCCAGTAGTGGGATTGCTGGGTCATATGGTAGGTCTATTTTCAGTTTTTTAAGGAACTTCCATACTGTTCTCCATAGTGGCTGTATCAATTTACATTCCCACCAGCAGTGCAGGAGGGTTCCCTTTTCTCCACACCCTCTCCAGCATTTATTGTTTGTAGATTTTTTGATGATGGCCATTCTGACTGGTGTGAGGTGATACCTCATTGTGGTTTTGATTTTCATTTCTCTAATAATTAGTGATGTTGAGCATCTTTTCATGTGCATCTTGGCCATCTGTATGTCTTCTTTGGAGATCTCACTTCTTTTTAAGTTCTTACTGGCAGCTACCATTAGCCTTTTTCTAACAGTCTTTTTTTTAAAAAGTACCTTTGGCTTTGACTAACACTTTCCTCATTGTCCTTGCAGCTCTGCCCACTGCCTGGTTCCAGTATGCCACTCCCATATTTTAAATTTTTGGTTACAGCAGCATACGTCTTCAAGGACCATAGTCTGTGTTAGGTATCTATTGCTACATAATGAATTACCTCAAAATTTAGCTGATTACAGCCAGTAAAATTTATTATCTCAGTTCCCATGTGTGAGAAATTTGGAAGCAACTTAGCTGGGTGGTTCTGACTCAGGGTCTGTTATGAGGCTGTGGTCAAGACTGGCCAGGCCTGCAGTTACCTGGATGTTGACTGGTGCTGAAGGATCTGCTTCCAAGGAGATCATGGGTCAACAGACTTGCATGGAGTCTAGCCTAAAGACATCACCACTGATGCATACAGAGTTTAAAAGATTAAGTCACATAAGAATGAAATCTTTTTGTGTGAGAAAAAAGCATTTCACAACTTTATCACAAATATTCCTCATAATATTGATACATAGCTTACGGTTCCGATAGTATTATGAGACTATGGAAGTTAATGATATGGTACGTATTATATTATGTTTTACATATGGGAGAAATCAAGATTTAAAGAGGTTAAGTAATTTTTGTAAGAGAAATCAAGTTGATAGGGCCTGAAAATAGATTACTATATTTGGCAACTGTGAAATCAGCTATCCTAGACACTGATTCATCATTCATTGTCTCATCAAATTTAAAGAGCTTGTTCTAATTTTTATACATTTAATTTGATACTCTTATATAATTTCTTATTAAAGTTTAATTACTTATTGAAGATGAAAGCTCAGCTTGACTTCACAGTGATCTCTCCTTATCCACCAAACTGATTTGTCATTTGAGAGTTATATTTTAAATTAAAGTGAAATTAAATTAAAACTCAAGTCAAAAAAGTTATGAGCACTCCTTTTTTTTCCTTTAAAAAGAAAATTTAATCCATTTTAGGTCAGTGAATATTAAAAATTTAATTGTTTTTATGTTGATAAATCTACACAAGGGGGTCTCCTAGAGAGAGTGCATACTTATAATTAAATCAATTAGTATAATATAGAATGGTACAGTATGCCAGGCATTCAGTTTACCAATCTGTGGGATTATTTCAAGAAAGACATCTAAGATCACATGTTTGCTTCTACGCACAGCAAAAATGCTTTGAAATGACCAAAATGAATGCAAAATTTAAAAACTTATTTTTCAGTGTTGGAAAAAGGGAGGACACCAGCAATCCTCCAGAAGGTTTGAGGTCTTACGTAGACCACAGTACACAAAGGATTGGATTTAAGGGAATAAAGACTATCTGTGTAGTTAAAATAGTCAAAAGATGGACCCTCTGAGGAAATAATAAGCACATCAGATTCCCCCAATGGGAGCCCAAATTTGGAAAACTAGCAGTCTGTAGATATCACGGGAAAAAATGGCTGTTTGGAGGGCAAACTGGTACATTTGGGTGGACACATTTGCAATAACAGATGTATCAAAAGCTTGAAAAGTTGCAAAACTCTTGGCTAAATTACCTGACCAATATATAACAATCGATGTTTATTGTAACATTCTGTATAGTGTTGGAAAAAATTTTTTATAAGACCTAAATTTCCACAGATAGAATATCAATTAGGTAAATCATGGTAAATTGATACAACATGCCATTCAACCATAGTATAGATCTAATTGTGCATACATGAAGAACATATGAGATTAACTGTCTAGTAGGGTCAGTCTTTGTGTGTGTGTGTGTGTGTGTGTGTGTGTGTGTGTGTACCTGAGCCCCCCAACATTTATTGAAACAGTTATTTTTATAGCATACTGTGTAGTTAAAAAGAAAATTATAAAACAACTTATAGGATGACTTTAAATTTATTTAAATATATTTTTAATTGCCTAATAGGATGACAGCAAAATATGAAGACTAGTTACCTTTAGTTCATGGGATTTATGAAAAATTTTCTTTCCTGATAATTAGCAGTAATTTCTAGGGTTTTTTTCCTACAGTGATTTGCTCAAGTAAAAACGAAGAGAATTTTTAAAAAATTCTGTGACTTAATCAAGACAGTGTATGGTACTGGCACAAAACCAGAAATATAGATCAATGGAACAGGATAGAAAGCCCAGAGATAAACCCACGCACATATGGTCACCTAATCTTTGATAAAGGAGGCAAGAATATACAGTGAAGAAAAGACAGCCTCTTCAATAAGTGGTGCTGGGAAAACTGGACAACTACACGTAAAAAGAATGAACTTAAAACACTTCCTAACACCATACACAAAAATGAACTCAAAATGGATTAAAGACCTAAATGTAAGGCCAGACACTATCAAACTCTTAGAGGAAAACATAGGCAGAACACTCTATGACATAAATCACAGCAAGATCCTTTTTGATCCACCCCCTAGAGAAATGGAAATAAAAACAAAAATAAACGAATGGGACCTAATGAAACTTCAAAGCTTTTGCACAGCAAAGGAAACCACCAACAAGACGAAAAGACGACCCTCAGAATGGGAGAAAATATTTGCAAATGAAGCAACTGACAAAGGATTAATCTCCAAAATATACAAGCAGCTCATGCAGCTCAATATCAAAAAAACAACAACCCAATCCAAAAATGGGCAGAAGACCTAAATAGACATTTATCCAAAGAAGATATACAGATTGCCAACAAACACATGAAAGGATGCTCAACATCCCTATCATTAGAGAAATGCAAATCAAACCCACAATGAGGTATCACCTCACAGCGGTCAGAATGGCCATCATCAAAGCATCTACAAACAATAAATGCTGGAGGGGGTGTGGAGAAAAGGGAACCCTCCTGCACTGCTGGTGGGAATGTAAATTGATACAGCCACTATGGAGAACAGTGTGGAGGTTCTTTAAAAAACTAAAAATAGAACTACCATCTAACCCAGCAATCCCACTACTGGGCATATACCCTGAGAAAACCGTAATTGGAAAAGAGACATGTACCACAGTGTTCACTGCAGCTCTATTTACAATAGCCAGGACATGGGAGCAACCTAAGTGTCCATCAACAGATGAACGGATAAAGAAGATGTGGCACATACATACAATGGAATATTACTCAGCCATAAAAAGAAACGAAATTGAGTTATTCGTAGTGAGGTGGATGGACCTAGAGTCTGTCATACAGGGTGAAGTAAGTCAGAAAGAGAAAAACAAATACCATATGCTAACACATATATATGGAATCTTAAAAAAAAAATTGTTCTGAAGAACCTAGGAGCAGGACAGGAATCAAGACGCAGACGTAGAGAATGGACTTGAGGGCACAGGGAGCGGGAAGGGTAAGCTGGGACGAAGTGAGAGAGTGGCATGGACATATATACATCACCAAATGTAAAATAGATAGCTAGTGGGAAGCAGCTACATAGCACGGGGAGATCAGCTCGGTGCTTTGTGACCACCTAGAGGGGAGGGATAGGGAAGGTGGGAGGGGGCACAAGAGGGAGGGGATATCGATATATATGTATACGTATAGCTGATTTACTTTGTTATACAGCAGCAACTAACACAACATTGTAAAGCAATTATACTCCAATAAAGATATTTAAAAAAAAATCTGTGACTTGTGTATTTCAAAATAGGATACTGTGCAGCATTCATGAGACAGAATTTAATATACTACTAAGTTGTTTGTGCATTCCTTGATCATGGTAAACTAGGACATGCTGTTCCATAAGCAAATCCAGGAGGGAAAATGCATCATCTCATTTGAAGGATGCAGACATATTTAGTCCAACAAGAAACTGGCTCATCTGAGAGTTTTATAGCAAACAAGGACAGAAAGTAGTTTGCATAATTTTCTCATGCTCCTTTTATAGTGTTTATCTTTTATAAGGCTCTTTGGAACAGTTGCTAGCCACCTGTCAATAATGTGGCCTTTTATAGACTCAACCTTTTATTGTTCTCATGCCCTTGACATACAGAAAAACAACCTTAGAAGGAGTCAGTGTTGAATAGGGTGGGCAACATACTAATTTTAAATTTAAAAGACTGTCTTTTGTAGACTGACATAAAGAGAGAGTTTTGAATGATGTGAAGAGAATAGGCATGTTATGAAATCTTCCTTAGGGGGAATAAAAATAAATTGATTATTTTATCAACGTTTTTGGAAATTGAGTTAAGAATTATATTTAAAGCACTAGTCAGTGGAAAACGAAGCCAAGTAGCATTCATTTAAAGTTGTTGTAACAATTTTGCATAATACTGCATCAGTTCCAAGTGAAAATATTTGTATTGTGAGTCCAGCAATTACATAAATATTTTGTATATGCAATCATTTGTTTTAACTTCTTTTTAGTGGAATAAGATATCCAGTATATTTTTCTCAATTTACATAAAATCTGTCAAGCTGAGTGTTCTACATGTATTTATTAACCTACACCCTAGAAGTGCTTTCATGATACTGAATGAACACAATCCTACAAATCTGTATTCAGGAATACATTTCCATCTGTAAAGGGACATTACCAAGCTCTTAAGTAGAAAGGTGCCTATCTTTTGTTTTGCACAATTAGATTCCAAGTTCTCTGTATATAATCATGAACAAGAATAATAAAGGAAGCAAGTTTCAAACCAATGGAAATTCTTTCTATTCTTGTTAAAAATACAAACATCCTGATACACACACACATACGCTCACGCAGACACACACAACCTTTCCAACACCACCATTTCCCACTCTTAGTAATATGAGATGTGGGGCTACAATTTAATATTTGTGCAGAGACCTATGAATTAAATATCATATTCTCATACTGTGCTTGGGAGACGACTTCATGTTTTCGTTGATAGAGTTTGCGTATTGTGCTTTTCAAATTGCACTTTAAAACATTTGTACTTCTTGAAACGTGGTAGCTAATTGGGCTGATAATTCTTAGCTGCCAAGAGCAACTTTAGATGTGGTCCTCTTTCTGTTCAGTATGTGATTATTTTAAAACTACTTGGAGGACAGAACTAGACAGCCGTTCATCAGGTGTGCAGTGGTGAAGATCTGATTTTTCAATAGGTCTGTTAATTGGACACAAGTACAATACCCATGATTTAATGAAAAGTTATGATAGCAGATAAGGTACCCTGCAAAGTGAATGAGTTTTCTTTAGGTTCAATTGTGATTATGTTGCCATGTCTACTTTCACTGGTGCCTTCATGCGTTTTTTTTTTCCCCCTTTAGCCTAGTATTTTTATATATCTCTAGAATTTTCTTGGGATACCTATCTTCTGGTTCTCAATGTAAATATACTTGGAATAAAATAAACCCAACAATGTTATCTATTACTAGCTGGTTAATAGAATCTATGATATTATTTTTGGAATGGAAATTGAATTTGTATATAGAATGTATGCTTTTTCTAGTTATCTAAGTCAACTTTCGAAATGCTTATTCATTATCAATGTATATGAAATAGTGTAGAATTTTTCTCGAACTCAGTTTCTTTCTGTTGGCATTGATATCAACCACGTAATGCCTTGGATAATAAAATCTGCAAACTAAATTCTCTCTTTTCTGAACAGAATAATTGAGGAAATTCATTCAAAAGCCAGCCATGTAAAAGACATGATCAAACCAAATGTTGCAGAAGATAGCAAAGTTCTGTTCTTAAGGAGCCACTGAGTCAGTCTGATGTGATAAACAGATGTTGGCAAACTATTATTTAATAAACTAATTGAAATTGTGGTAAACATGATGTGAGAGACATGTGGAGTGTTCTAAGAATGTGTAAGAAGGGATCTCTCCCTAATTTGATGTTAGTAAGCTATGGATCATTTTCAAAGTAACCATCATTCACTTTTATTTTTGAGGAAACTTATAAGAAAGGCTGGAGTTTTCTGATAAAATTTGGTTTATAAGAGTAATATCTTCACCCATCCTTATTTTGTCTAGGGTAAATTTCAAACGTAATAGTTAACTAGTGTTGTATAGTTCTGCTTCATAGTTTTAGAGGGTTTGTTTTTTAGTATGTGTGTTTTCCTTACTCAGTAATAACACACAGACTTAAAGTCAATCCACATTTTGTATACTCAGGTTTTGGTAATAAAATATTAATTTTCATCAGTTGAAACACACCCATTAATAGTAGTACAACCTACCTAAAGAGTACAATTAAATATTTTTAAGTGCCAAATCTATAACTTTCCTATAAAAATCTTTTGTTTTTACTTGGACGATAAAAGACTAACTTCTTAATAGTCCTAGTCTGATTCTTCAGTCTAATTTCATAATTAGTATCAAAGATTGGAAAACAAAATATCAAGAAGTTCTCCTGAATTACACCTGGGTTTTACACTTTGAGTTAATGCAAGACACTTATATTTTGAAATTTAGACTTAATGGCATATAGCTTACTCCTAACTTGATGGTCCAACATAAACGTATCTTTATATGCTGTATTTAGGATGAGAAATAAAGATTACTATTGTTTGAGTATGAAGGAGAAAATGAATAAATAGCAAAGATTTATGGAATTAACTAAAATTTCATACATTTTAATCTGTTCCCTTGAGAAGGGTCCCACGTTCTGATTCCCAAACTGGATATTTGGAAATCTCTAAGACAGCATCAACAGATTTATGAATATATATTTTTCTTTGCCAAATTAAAAATAAGATTAAAATATTATCAGGTATTCCATGTATACAGATGTAATACACTCACTGACTTTCTTAGCTCATAAAGTTTTGACATCAGCACTCTGGAAAGGCTGTTTCCCTGAATGTATTTTAAGCCACTTGTAATTCTCTACATATGCACATGAACTTCATAAAGTAATGATATAGGTATGTCAAATTTTCACACAACTGTGGTTAGTTAGCACAGTATTTTCAGTCAATCTGTTTTCTATTTACAACTCCATCATTCCATTTGTAATGAAGTTAACAGCTTCCAGTTGTAAACATCTTCCTAGTTAAACAAAATTAAATGTTTAAATATAATCACATTCTTCGTATTTCATTCTTTGTATATTAATTGTTTTGTATAGGAGTATCTAAGTCTCAAGCTCTGAAATCTAGGATAAATAATAAAAATAAAAATCAGAACTGGAGTCTAAAATCCAGGATGGTTTTTTTATTCATTTAAAAGGTGAACTTGGCAAGTCACCTCCCCTCCTTGTCACTTGTTTTCCTCATTCATAGAGTGAATCTCTTGGCGTAGTTTAGTGGTTTTTACTTTTCAGCGACAGAAGCCTCTTCTCAGACAAAATCTATGTATTATCTCAACATACATAAAAATAAATAATAATAATGGAGCTTTTCTTAGGGAAGCAGCAATGAGAGAGGAAGGGAGTGGGGTGGGGCTGAGTGACCCTAGAGCCGGACCCTGTATGCTAGTCGCCCACTTCCCACACATCCTATTGAAGATGGCTCTAGTCCACATCAAATAATTCCTCAAATGCCAGGGGCCACGTTTTGAAAATCATGTAATTATATGATTATTACATTTCTTTAAAATTCCAAAATAATGTAATCTCTATTACATAAATTGCTATTTGTCTATTAAAGTCTTGAGAATCCTATTATCTACCTTAAAAAAAGAAATGATATATGCAAATATAAGTAGGTTTCAATCTATGATAAGAAGGATTCTAAGGTAAAAAGCCCACATTTCATTTTAAAGCCACTGACTTAAGTATTCCATAATATTGCTCCATAATGCCAAGTAGTTCATATTTAGGAAATGAATAAATTGATAAAACTCAAAGTAACACTTTAACATGCAGAAAATTCCAAAAATCTTTTAGTCAAAGTTTAATTCTCTTACCCATCTTTTTATTTCACTGTGGAGATGAGCAAAAAAAAAAATTGTTTTTGTAAATTTAAGGGCAGAATGTGATAGAATGAATTTTTCACTTCCCAGCTTTGGTTACAAGAAAGTAAACACTTCTGTCAGCACACACGTATGCAACTAATAGATTCTTTCAATCATAGTATGTACAACAACAGAAAATGAGAGGGAAGAGAGCATATCCTACAAAATAGTTAATTGCCCCAGGAAAAGAAAAGTCTGCAGGAGATTAAGTTCTTCACAAGCAGCCGTTTTCTTTGCCAGTTAGTGAAATGAATTTGATGGTTATGAGGCAGGAGTAATGGGTTTTCACTGTGACTAGTTTCTAATGTGAGCTAGGGTTCTCTACCTACCTAAAATTAAGCAAGGGTTCTTAATGAGCCGAGGGTTCTCTACCTACTTAAAATTAAGAAAATGAATAAAAGCAAGTTTTCAGTAATCCCAAAAGGACTCAAAATGAACTTGTCCCAGCAATTACCTTATATAGACTCTGTGACACAGTTCCCCTTCTGCGAAAATACTGAGTGTAGATCATTACTTTCCAACAGTCATGTACAGAGACCTACTTTATAACACTTCAGGGAAGTTCATGTACTAGATCTTGAAGTGCCTTTCTGGAACGTGAAGTAATTTGTAGTTTTCATCTAGTAGCACTGTTAACTCTTGTATCGTTTTTAGGTCCATGGGGCCGATGCATGGGAGACGAATGTGGTCCAGGAGGCATTCAGACCCGGGCTGTGTGGTGTGCTCATGTGGAAGGATGGACAACGTTGCATACAAACTGCAAGCAGGCTGAGAGACCCAGTAACCAGCAAAATTGTTTCAAAGTTTGTGACTGGCACAAAGAGTTATACGACTGGAGGCTGGGACCCTGGAATCACTGTCAGCCTGTGATTTCAAAAAGCCTAGAGAAACCCCTTGAGTGCGTTAAAGGGGAAGAAGGCATTCAGGTGCGAGAGATCATGTGCATCCAGAAAGAGAAAGACATCCCTGCGGAGGATATCATTTGTGAGTACTTTGAGCCCAAGCCTCTTCTGGAACAGGCCTGCCTCATCCCCTGCCAGCAAGATTGCATTGTGTCTGAGTTTTCTGCCTGGTCAGAATGCTCCAAGACTTGTGGCAGTGGGCTCCAGCACCGGACACGTCATGTGGTGGCGCCCCCCCAGTTTGGAGGCTCAGGCTGTCCAAATCTGACTGAGTTCCAGGTGTGCCAGTCCAGTGCCTGTGAAGCTGAAGAGAGCATGTACAGCTTGCAGGTGGGGCCCTGGAGCACGTGCTCGATACCCCACTCGAGGCAAGTAAGACAAGCAAGGAGACGTGGGAAGAATAAAGAACGGGGCAAGGACCGAGGGAAAGGAGTGAAGGATCCGGAGGCCCGTGAACTGATCAAGAAAAAGAGAAATAGAAACAGACAGAACCGACAAGAGAACAAATATTGGGACATCCAGATTGGATACCAGACCAGAGAAGTTATGTGTACTAACAAGACGGGGAAAGCTGCTGATTTAAGGTAACATTTTATTACCATTAAATAAGCGTGTCTCTCTGTCAAGACCATGGGCTAGAGAGTACTTAAGACCTTCTGTACTAAGTCCTGGAATTCATATGTGTACACCTAGGATGAGCTACCCCCAAGTGGGACATTTTCCACTTGAAGACATTTAAACTTTTGTGGTTTTCCTGAAGTTACCTCTGTTTTGTATATGTTTAGGCACTATACCACTAGAGGTAATTTAAATTTTCCTGTCAAAATCTAAAGCATGAGAGATTCTGCATGAGATGATATTGCTTCTTTAGATCAGCAGTGCTGTTTTCACCTATAATGGGGGAAAGAAAACCATAGTGAGCTGGAGTTTGGGAATTTTCATTTCAGATACTTATTTTAGTAAGAATAAGGCACACTTATAATCTCCCCAAGTTTGTAACATGTTCAGAATCACCCTATAAACAAAATCTAAACAACCACCCAGGGAGCTATACCTAAGAATAGTTCCTTTTACATTTTATAAAATGGAATAACTCTCCCCAGAAGAAGAGGGAAACCAGCAGAAAATAAGGTAAGTAAAGGTTATTTAATCATGAGTAGCTTACTTTAGAAAACATGTAATTAATTGACTGCATTGTCTAGACAGAAATTATTTGTCTAATTATCTCTGGGTGAATAATGACTATATTATGAAAGACTTCTCATGCATGATTTATTTCTTGTGAAAATATTCATTGAGGATTATCTAAAGGGTATTATGTTTTCTGGATATTCTAAATTTTGCTCTTGGATAAGCCAGACCATCTGGGAGGGGCTTATTTGGATCATTTGCATAAGTGCTGCTTCTGTAATATTTATGCAGCTATGATTTGGACTGAACTGAGAGAAATTATGGCAACATCACTCAGAATTTTATATCGTATTTATTGTAGAAATGACATTGGAAGTGTCATCTACTCCGTTACACAGTCTGTTCTCTTGATTAAAAACACATAAGATAAATTTCACTGACGTCTCAACCCATGTGCTTCTGGTGAGCATCTGGATCGTTTTCCTTATGGCCCCTGGATATCTTGTAATAGATCACGTTTTCCTGTTTACCTTGGGAACATAAGTAGGACTGTGTGGCATGCGTGTTGTTTACTAATACCCCCCACCGGCTTCATGTTCTTCTCACCCTCATTATTTTCTTTCATTCATTCTTGTCTAATGATTTTGCTATCTATGGATTTTGAAAGCTGACTGAAAGCCTTTTTGGAGCAGGATATAGTTTCAGTAAGTGAGTAAACAAACAATTGATGTATCTGCCTAAGACAATTTCTCTCATCATACCATTGTTCTGGTCGCTATTTTTAGGATATTTGTTACTCCCTCTTTGTACATACACAATTGGATTTTCTTTCAGCCGTACAGTAATTTGCTCTCTCTGTGTTCTGAGGTCATCAATCCAACTCTTTTCCTGGTCTTGCTAAAGGCTGCTTCTCCTGCCTTCATTCTCCAGGTTCCCTGTGACTCCTTGAGAGAGAGAGAGAGGGAGAGGGAGAGGAAGTGTGTGTGTGTGTGTGTGTGTGTGTGTGTGTGTGTGTTCACCTCTGATTCTGTGTCATGGACATTTTAATTTCAATCCCTGTTTAATTCTTTTCTCACTGGCCTTTTCCTGGTGATTTTCTGATCTCTTTTCCTGAAGTATTACAGTTATATTAGTTACTTGGCTCCCACCATGTAATTGAATAAGCCTCCAAGGCAACTTGAGTTGTCTCCTGCTGTCGCTAGGTTAATATGCTGTAGACGTTTAATTTCATGTTGACTACTCAATTAAAAGTATAATTAGAGTAGTAGCTACTACTGCATAGAGCCTGATATTTCCATCCAGTTATTTGTAAGCAAATAGATATAAAAATCTGTAGATCCTCTGCCGGGTGCTTATATTCCATTAGAAATACTGTATTGATTCCAATAAAATGGTAGTTGCATGTATGTTATAACTTACTAGGGTATAAATTAAATACTATGTTAAACAAATTGCTTCTTAATATTTCTCTTATTTGACAATTATATATAAGAATAATATGAATAAATATATATGATTAAGAAAGTTAGTCTTAGTAAAGAAGATACAACAATTAGGTATTTTGCCTACATTTTTCTCAAACATTACACCATACCAGTGAAGCTTTTTAAAGTGAAGAATGGATGGATAACTCCAACAAAGAACAGGACCACAGGTGAAAGACTTGATGATTAAAGTGCTTCATCTTATATCAAATTCAGAAACAATTTTATTGTGTAAGAGGATAAAAAAGTCATTTAGTAAGGCTAAAACAGTCCTATTACAATAACTAAATGAATTTATCTAAATAAACCTAAGAATCTTGGGGAAGCAATTCATAGGGCAAATAAAAATAAGTTTAGTAGAATTGCTGCTAGAACTGCAAAGCTAAAGATGATAGATTTCCCATGCTTTCTGCTTTCAAACAGACTAAAATCAGTAAGAATGAAAAACATGAATGCAAGTCCATCTTTTATGACAATAGGAAACAATCACAGTCCCAAACCACAATTGATAGAGATTATAGATCAATTTTCAATCTATAAATTAAATAGATCTAACTGAGGAGGAAAGTCAAGGGGGCATTATGTCTTTATAGCTTTCATGAGCACTTAAAATCTCTAAGGGTAGCCTGAAACTTCTGAGGGGCCAGGTTAATGGCATGTTTTATGATGGCATGGTCTGTGTTAGTGAAAGGGCTGCTGAAGCCTTCTTGTATTCTGTTTGAAAACAGAATGGCATAATAACACTGAGGGGAACTCACTATGCCATTATTGCCAAGAAAAGACTATTAGTTTGATGGACTGAGGGATTAAAGTTTTGATGACCAGTGGAAGAGAATTCTAAATCATTACACACACCATGACACAGGGGGCTTCCCTGTGAACCAGTGATTTTCAGCCAGGCTTGAATAGAGTCTTACCCCAGGTGAAGAGTTGTTTTGAAAGTTTCAACAGACAGCTCTTCAAGAAACCAAACATACTAAAGAAAATATGGTCTTCTGAATCAAAACCAGAAGTAATTTTAGTATTCAAAGAAGAATCAAGAAAATAGAATTTTAAAAGTGATTTGACAGAGCTCCGAAAAGGAAGAGAATTATAAAACAAGTAAATAAATTCACATTAGGTGCAACGGTAATTGGAAAATTTTCAGTGGTAAGAGGAGTCAGTGAGATGGAGAACAGTTTAAGAACATCAACTCCAGTTTTTTAAAAAGATGATGGGTCTGGAAAGGAGATCACTGTATAACATTCTGGGATTCCTAAAGATAGGACCAGAAAAAGAACAGAAAAAAGAAAAAACAAGATAAAACAAAACCCCCAAAATATAATAGAAGACTTTCCTGAAGTTGGAAGACTTCAATCCACAGATTGAAATTGTACAGGGCCAATATTCTGGTAGAGGAGGCTGAAATAATGTCCTCATGGAAGACCTGATATAGAACAATTTTATAAAGAGAGACAAAGAGACACCAAACCAAAGACCAGGTTAGTACCCAGTTCTGAAACACTAGAAGCATTTCCTTTATAGTCAAAAATGAGACAGGACTGCACATTATCTTCACTGTTAACATTGATCTGTAAGTATTAGCTAATGTAGTTGAAAAGAGAAAGAAATTAAAATTGGAAAACAGGTGGGAATATTAAGATTTTTCCAGATGTTATAGAAAACTCAAGATATTCAATTGAAAATATATTATAAACAATAAAATACCTCAATAGGGTGGATGGACACAAAGATAATATCTCAAAATCAATATATTCCCTAGATGCAAACAACAATTAGCTAAACATGATGGACACAAAAAATTAAAATATCCCATTTACAATAGTAAAAATTCTGTTAATAAACCTAATTATAAAATTTCTGCACATAATACCAGACTTTGAAAGTACAAAAGTAAATGTGTGCCTAGCTAGAACATCTAATAAATATATCAGTTGTCCCTACGTTGTTACTATAAAATTAACAAGAGAAAAATAAGTAAAAGCCAGGAAAATTCTGAAAAATAAAAGTAGAGAGAAAAGACTAGTGTCACAAGATAATTAAATGCATTTTATTCTTTGAATAATAATAATTTTATGTTAGCACATTTATAATCAGATCAGAAAAGGGTCTAGAAAAAAGCTCCTCAAAACCCTGCAGTATGGCGCCAATGGTGAAGGAGCATTTCCAAGTCGGGAGAAAAGATATAATTTAATCAATTTGGTTTTGTTTGGAGGGCAATTGCTTTGCCACGTAAAGAAGAAGAGGAAGAAGGAAGGGGAAAAAAGAATTGTATCCCTTTTTCAATTGTATACCCAAACAAAGTCCAGGTTCATTGAGTACTTAAAAATGTTTTCTTTTTAAATACTAGAAGAAAGGCTAGAAAGTTGAAGTCTCAAAATAAGGAAGGTATCCTTATGTGACCTATTAGGCCACAGAATGCAGAAAACATACAGGAAAAGATTCATCTATATGATTATATTTATTTGAATAAAGAAAATTTTGCTCAGGAAAAATGTTAACCAATTAAAATCCAAGTAGCAAATGAAGAAAAAATCTTTGTGATACGTAAAATTGACAAACAGCTAGTTTTCTTAATGCATAAAAAGCTCCTACAAATCATTAGGGAAAGAGTCCAAAATCTAATATAAAAATCAGCATAAGTTTAAGAGAATGAAAAGACAAGCCACACTGGGGAAAACATTTGCAAGACACATTTGATAAAGGGCTATTATCCAAAACACACAAAGAACTCTTAAAACTCAACAGTAACAAAACAAACTACTGGATTAAAAACTGGACTAGAAACCTTAACAAATACTTCGCCGAAGAAGATATACAGAAGGCAGACTAAGCATATGAAAAGATGCTCCACATCATATGTCATCAAGTAGATGCAAATTAAAACAACAATATGATACCACTGCACACCTATTAGAATGGCCAAAATCCATAATAACGACAACACCAAAAGCTGGTGAAGATGTAGAGCAACAGGGACTCTCCTACATTGCTGGTGGGAATGCGGAGTGGTACCGCCACTTTGGAAGACAGTATGGCAGTTTCTTACAAAGCTAAACATACTCTTACCATGTGATCCAGCAATCATGCTTCACCAAGAATTTACCCAAAGGAGCTGAAAACTTATGTCCACACAAAAATCTACACATGAATGTTTATAACAGCTTTATTCATAATTGCCAAAACTTAGAGGCAACCAAGATGTCCTTCAGTAGGCGAATGGATCAAGAAACCGTGTTACATTCAGACAATAGAATATTATTCATTGCTTAAAAAGAAATGAGCTATCAAGCCGTGAAAACACATGGAGGAAACTTAAATGCATATTACTAAGTGAAAGAAGCCAATCTGAAAAGACTGCATACTGCATGATTCCAACTGTAATATATGGCATTGTGGAAATGGCAAAACTATGGAGACAATAAGTAGATCTGTGTTGCCAGGGTTAGATGGAAGGGAAGGATGAATAGGCAGGGCACAGAGGATTTTTAGTGCAGTGAAACTACTCCATATAATACTATAACAGTTGATATATGTCCAAACCCATAGAATGTACAACACCAAGCGTGAGTCATAATATAAACTGTGGGCTTTGGATGATAATGATGTGTCAGTGTTGGTTCATCAGTTGTAACAAATGTACCACTCTGAGGGATGCTGGTAATGGGTGAGGCTATGCATGTGTCGAGGCAGAGGGTATATGGGAACTGTTTATATTTTCAACTCAATTTTGCTGTGAACTTAAAACTGCCCTAAAAAATAAAGTCTATTAAAATCAGCAAAGGACAGGATCAGGTCAGAGAAAATATGCTAATCTTCAATCATAATTAAGAAATATAAAACATTTAAAATCTCATTTTCACCTGTCAAATTAGCAAATAAAAATGTTTGATAGTGTATCAGGGTTTACAGCCTCCAGGTTTGGTGATTCACTAAAAGGACTCAGAGGAATCAGCATATAGTTGCATTCATAGGTAAGATTTATTACAGTGAAAGGATGCAAAGCAAAATCAGCCAGGGAAAACATGCATGGAGAAAAGATGAGAGGAAACCAGAAGCGAGCTTCCAGGGTCCTCTCCCTGAGGAGTTTCGCAGCCTACGCTTAACTACTCCAGCAAAGAGCTGCAACAACACGGGCAAGGCATTGTCTACTTGGGAAAGCTCACTAGAGACTCAGTGCCCCCAAGCTTTTATTGGCAGTTGATCACATAGGCACCCTCAACCTGGCATGTACAAAAATTCCAAACTCCCAGAGGGAAAGCAGCTATTCACCATAATTCACATTGTTTAGACAAACAAATTAGGCACAGAGAGCCACTTTATCATTTAGAGAAAATTTTATATCAATATAGGGAACTGTTTACCAGGTAAGTTCCCAGATGCCAGCCAAAGGCCAGTCCTGCAAACAGACCTTGTATGGATAGAAGTCTGAGACTTGCTTGCTATTTTATCAACAATAGTATTTAATATTAAAGAAATTGGGGAAAGAGTTGCTCTTACACAGTTTTGGTGGGAGCAGAAATAGGTACAAATATCTGAAAAATAATGTTATGATACGTGTCAAAATTAAAAATACACGTTCCTTTGGCAGTGATTTTATTCCTGGAAATGTTTTCTGAAATATATTTGTGTAAATATGTGTACATCTCTCATCGTAGCATGATTTGTTACAGAAAAACAATCTAAATCCAACCAATGAAGGACTACTTAAATCACGGTGCTTCCACGTGTGGAATGCCACGTAGTTATTACCAAATGAGATACGTATCTCAATCAATGCAGGCTGCTATAACAGAGTATCATAGACTAGGTGGCTTATAAACGACAGAAAAAATTTTTTTCTCACAGTTCTGGAGACTGAGAAGTCCAAAATCAAGGCATCAGCAAATCTGGTGTCTGGTAAGGGCCCTCTTCCAGGTTGCAGACTGCTCACTTCTCACTGTATCTTCTCATGGCAGAAAGAGGGGAAGAGAGCTCTCTCTAGGATTCCTTTGTAAGTGCACGAATCCCATTCATGAGAGCTCTACCCTCATGATTACCTCTGAAAGGTCCCACCTCCTAATAGCATCACACCGAGAGTTAAGGTTTTCAACGTACGAATTTTGGGGGCACACAAACATTCAGTCCATTGCAGTATGTGACTTCTAATTAAACATAAGGGAGTAAAGGTAGTTTTATTTTAATTCACTGCCTTGAAATTAGCCAGAAACACCAATAAAGGAAATAATCACTTCTATTTACAGTAAAAAAAAAAAAAAAAGTATCCACGTGAAAAATCCAGATCTAAAGGACGGAGGAATCTAGGACTTGAGGTGGGGAGATTCCTTTAAAGTAATTAGGGCCCAATCCAGGAAGATCCGTTCAAGAATCTTTTCCTTGGAATATCTCAGTCTTGGGAGGTGGGCATGGACCATCTACAGAGGTGATGGGAAAAGTCCCTTAGGATCCAGTTCCTCACCCTAGAACCACAGGGGAAGTATAGCTGGAGGAACAGAACATAACTCCCCTCATCTCTTGGCTGAGTTAAGTTGTCAAAAGTGAAGTGGAGAAGAAGAGGATATAGGAGGCAGACATTTCTAGATTGCAGCAAGCATAGCTTTAAGGCTTGTAAGATCTAAGGGTTTGCTGTAAGCCACCCTCACATCTGGAAAGCTTTTAGTTGTCCCAGCTCACCAATTCCTGAAATAAAGACCTGACTATGCATTTCAAAGGTACATGTTTCAGGAATAACTATGAAATCTGCTATATATAATACAAGAAGTATTTAGTGGAAATAGAGCCTACTTTTGAAAATACCTTCCTTTTGAACACGCACTGTTTTGTTGTATTGTCTGACAGATGCAGTTAGTTGTAACTATAAATCTAATGGAAGCATTGCCAAGAAGTGTGGAAAATTCAGCCCAGTAAATTCCTGAGGGAATAAGAATTAGAATTTAAAACAGATTTCTGTTGGCTAAGACAAAAAAAAAGTAGCTTTATCCAGCTTCCAGATAACTCCATGAATCAGACATTTTAGGCACAAATATGTAAGGATAAAAAATAACTGGGTCCATAAACATAGTCAACTCATTTTGACAAAGAAGCAAAAGCCATACAATGGAGCAAAGATAGTCTCTTCAACAAATGGTGCTGGAACAACTGAATATCCACGTGCAAAAAAAAGAATCTAGACATAGACCTTACATTCTCCACAAAAATTAACTCAGCCTCCAGCAACCAAGATGTCCTTCAGTAGGTGAATGGGTAAAGAAACTGTGTTTACATTCAATGAAATATTATTCAGTGCTAAAAAGAAATAAGCTATCAAGCCATGAAAACACATGGAGGAAGCTTAAATGCATATTACAAAGTGAAAGAAGCCAATCTGAAAAGGCTACATACTGTGTGATTCCAACTACATATGTGATATTCTGGAAAAGGCAAAACTGTGGAGACAATAAAAAGATCAGTGTTGCCAGGGATTAGATAGGGGGAAGAGATGAATAGGGAAGGTTTTTAGGGCAGTGAAAGTACTGTGTATGATATCATACTGATGGATAAATGCTGTTGTACTTTCATTCAAACTCAGAATGCACAACCCCAAGAGTGAACCGTAATGTAAACTATGGACTTTGAGTGATTATGATGTGTCAAAGTAGGTTCATCCTTGGTAAAAAATGTACCTTTCTAGTGAGTGATGTTGGTAATGGGGGAAGCTGTGCACGTGTGAGGGCAGGGAGTACATGGAAAATCTCTGTGCCTTCCTCTCAATTTTGTTGTAAAACTAAAACTGCTCTAAAATAAATAATCTTTTTAAAAAACTGGGTAATACATGAAGAGGAAAATAATCTAGTAACTCCTAGAAATACTGACAAGTTGGAGTACTTTTCTCTCATTTTGTTATCAATTTTCTTTTTCTTTTTTTAGTCTCTATGTAAATTCAACCTTAGCATTTCAAATAGTAATGAATCATGCTCAAGTGACTTTCTGATTTTTTTTTCCTAAACTCATGCTTTTTTGACATACCCTCTAAACTTCAGACTTAAATCTGTTGAATAGGAAATTGTATTTCTTCTCAACACAGTCTCTCTCTTTATGCCTGATTCCTATTTTACTCTAGGATACTTGTTGTTGAATACTCCATCCTTCTCTTTTCGGCTTGCCCTCTAGAATGGTCATATAAAAGTTCAATATAAAGCTACTGGCTTCACAACAGTCTGAAAATTTCGCTCAGTCAACAAGAGGGGAATTTAAGTAATGGATAATTATGAGAAATAAGTACTCAGTAAGAATAGGGAAACCTGTGCACTCATGGCTCCACAACATTGAACAAGTCATTTAAACTTTCTGGGACTCAGTTTTTTTTCACCCATAAACCATATGTGTGTATGGCAATGGGCAGTGATGAGCGAAGGAAGGAACGATCTTAAAAATTCTCTAAAGGCCTTCCAAGTTTTGTGATTCCAATGAACCTTGAACCAAAACCATACCTGAAATTGTCACATATATAAAAAGTCATATATATTTTTCTTGGCAGAAAGTTAATTTTCAACGTGTTCCACAAATCAGTTCATTGTGAAACATGGAAATGAATGTATATGCAGTGCCTGTAGAATAAGACCACTCTCCTGGTCTTGAAAGTAACTACAAGATTTTTCCTCAGTTGATGTGCTGCATGGTTCCTGAGGGCCCATTCCCAGGATATGACTGTGAATCAGTGAAACTGCAAATCTTATCCTGACCTTACCAAAAAGAAGGGAGTAAATTGCCTACTTCTTAAAGTAATATTGACTAGTTTTAGGTTATTCAGAATCCATTTATAAAATTACTACTTCTCATGCATAAATAGCAGGCTTTTAGATTAAAAACTTTCTGTAATATCCCCAGTGTCGACTTGCCTGCCAGATACGCACCAGCATTTCTCAGGAGCTTGCCTCAGCTGCTTTCTGGCCACATCTGACTAAAGAAGTAGTTAATATGTCCACATTCTTTTGTAGATCATATATGGCTAGCCAGAAAACCTTTACTTTTCTCAAAATGTAGAACTAACTGGGAATATATTATATTTACCCTTAGAGAGTCACTCGCAGACCTTCCAGATCCTGCGTATGTGCCCGGAGGCTGATCTGTGAGCAGCACATTAATAAGCCTTCCCAGTTCTCTTCCTCCTGGTTGGGCTCTACCCATGGGAGGCAGCAGCAGTCTATCAGAAGGTGGGAAGAGAGGGGTGTTGGGGTATTCATTCTGTCTTCCGGGGTCAGCAGTGCCTGAGTTCCTCTAACAAAAGGCTTCAGCCCCTGCCCAGCAGCCCTCTCCGACTGCTCTGCATCTAGCTCAGTGCTGCTAAAAATCCTTTTTTTGGTCCCTTTGTCACCTTGGGGTGATAAATTTCCCATAGTTGCTAGCCCCAGAGTTCTTCACCATCCCTTGGCGATATAACACTGCCCTTGCTGTTGCTGTTGTTAACAATCCTTTTATTAAACTCTTCTGAATTAACCCATGTGAGTTGGTAATTTGTTTTCTGCTAACCTTGACATATACTAGAGTACAATATTAGAGCCAGAGAACTACTACTGTGTCATTGCTGGTTTATTTATTAACTTAGTCTTTACTTACCCCCATTCAACTAAGACAGTGCCTAGCCTCCAGTAAATGTTTGTCAAAGGCTTAAAATTTAAGAGAGTGTTTGGTCTTGGAACTTGAGCCTTTTAGTGAATAATATGGAGTCAAGTAAGGCCAATGGGAAAATGGAAATTTCTGTAGATTCTGAAGAAAGTAACCAGAATATGTAAATAACTCAAGAGAGATAAGTCATATTCAACTAAGAGAATATAGAATATATAGAATGTAGAATATAGATATTAGACCATTCAGGTGACATCACTTAGAATATATTTCAATATTATTGTGCCTGGTTAACACCAAACAATTGCTGTTGCATAATTAGATAAAATATATATTCTATAGAACATAGAAAATGTACCATTCCTAATACTGTAAACGTATTCCAATAGTTTCTGAGCGTTAGCTGATTTAGCTTAATCTTTAGTCCATTTATAGCATTTTTAGTTATACTGTAAGCATATTATTTCTGTTTTTACATCTTGAAGCCACTAAGCTACTTAGTCATAACTGTCAATTAATTGGTGTTGATGACAGCAAACTAAAAGGCTAATATTGTCAATATCCACCTACAAACTTATATCAAATTCAGAAATATCAGTGTGACCCTCAGAGTCACTCCCCCCATCCTAAGGTACCACTGTCTCATCATACCTAGGATATCTTCACCTCTCCTACATCTGTCTCTGTTGCCTCCCAGGAGTATTTTTGGTTTAGATGATGATCCTATCATGGGACAATTAAAAGGAAGTTCTTAGGTAGCTTTTAAAATATGTTTAACTTACAGGAAAGCATTTAGGGCCAGGGTCACCTTAAGCCACAGTGTAGATACCAATGCCTAATGTTCCTTCCCATTAACTTTAAAGTCCATTCCAACTGCCTCATTTTTTCCTCAGAGCTTTATTAATATCTCCTATTTGACTGTTCTAAGTTTAGCTTTTTTCCTTGAGCTGGTGTGAGAGCATGTTTCCTTGAGAAACTTCCTTGAGCGGACACTTCCTTAAGCAGCCTGGCCACTGACTGGGCAGTGACCTTGCATCTCCTTGGCAGCAAATTTGATCTCATCCATTGTTCTCTTTTATTTGCTGGAATTCTACCAGCTTTATATGGGTAGTACTGAATCTCTGTCTGACTGGAACATAACAAGAAGAATTTCAATGGGAGGAAATACTTTCAAAAGGAAAAAAAAATCTACGTGGGATAAGGATTTTAATAAATCATTAATGCATTATTTGTATAACCTAATTAAGAATATGCTCACTCTTAGAATCTACTAATACATTGTGTTAGTAACTTCAGGTGTTTTGTCTTATTTCTTCCTTAAAATTGTTACTTATATATTGGGCATTATTTTAGGCCTCTTCTCACACTTTCACCTTACTGAGTTCTTTATTGTTCTAATTTTGTATCATTTTATTATAGGTCATTATCCAGGTTTTTTCTCCAAAGTTTTTTTGACAGATATTTTTTTCTCTATTTAGTGTAGATATGTGGTTATTGCTACTACATTTTAAAAGAATGTGAAAATTTGTTTGGGTAGTATTTACCAGGATAGCAGTTGAATTGTAAATGAACAAAATAACTGTGCTGTGCTTAATACAAGAAGCCATTGTACTTGGAAGATCTTGGAATGTTGGTACAGTCATGTACAGTGTAGAGAGCTGGAACAAACAAAGCATGTTTTTGATCAAAAAAATAAATTTTGACTGATACATTTTGGATTTTATATAGGGTTTCACAAAGTTTATCAAAAATGCAGTTCTCTGGCAGGTTCATGTCTATCAGGGATCCTGTATAGTAAAATTTAAAAAGAAATAGGTGAATTAAATTATGGTAGACATTGTATAGTTTCAGCTCTGTGGAAAGCATTGTTCCTGCACTCGATATCTTTAATTCTATGCATGAGAAACAAGGAGAAAAAAAAGTGAAAAAAAAGTAAAATCACTTTAAATTACTCTAACTCCGTGTAGACCCAGAAAGTTCTTGTCCTTTATGAGTTGTATAATATATATAGTTCATAGTTGGTAAAAATACTTGATGGAAAGATAAATCTAAGATAAAATGACTAAAGTTTTCAAGAGAAAGCTGCATCTGTATTGACTAGAATAATTTGATAAGGCAACAGAATTTGACCAAGTTCCCCAAAATGGATTGTATTTACCTACGTGTGGTGTGATGGGGAAAGTGAGCATTCCAAGTCAAACAGATAGAAAGGCAAAGAAATTTGAAGGTTTTTCCAGTAAGCAGGGACGGAATTATGTTAACAAACAGGAATGGCATGCAGAATGAATTGGAGGGCCCAGATTTTAGAGTATGGGCAGCCAGGGCTTAGGTCATATTTATAATCTAAGAATGGGGTGAGGAATACCTGGATCAAGGTATCAGTGCTGGGAATATTGAGGTCAAACAGACAATAGGAGGAAATTCAATCTTGGCAATTTCCATTGAAAAGTTTGACTGTATCTTTGATCTCTGCTTGCTATGAGCCTCTAGTTTCCGCAACTGTGACCAATAAATGACAAAACGCTAGGATAGTTGGGTTAGCTAAAATGGAACACTGGCAAGTAGTAGAAACAGAAGGAAAAAGAAGTTGCCTTTCCTATTTTGGTGGTCAGCTATTTCATGCTCCTCAAATAATATATAGACTTTAAACTGGCCATTTTATTTGGGGTCCCACTTACATAATAGATCATAGCCAAGGATGCTGTGGGATGATGCCAAAGCACTGAAGCTGATCCCTGACTGTCCCCGTGGATAAATTTTCATGATGATGATAACTAAGGTTTTCTTCTACTCTTTGTTAAACATGTCCACGTATATCACTTTTGAGCCTTATAATTATGTGTGCTAGCCAAACTCTACACTCCCCAGGCTTTACCCTTTCAAAAAAGAAAAGAAAGGGATGTGAAAGAGATTTGTCTTTAATAATCGCTTCATTCTACTCACTCCCCACCACGAAGTCTGCCCAAGTCTGCGAAGGGGTGTGGCTTAGCTTTTTTCTTCTAGATTATGAATAAGGAAGAAGGACTCCTAATCAAGGCATAGTAGATTAGTGGGGGGATGGGAATAGGGCCCAACTAGCAGGAGGCAAGAGAGGCTCCCAAGGCACAAAACTTAAGGATTCATTCACTCCCCGGGGCCTGCCAGTGCCTCCTTCTGTTTTGCTCCATAGGCTCTTAGCCTGACTTAGCCTCACCCTGGGTCAGAAGAGCAGTGAGTTGGCCGAGGGTCTGAGGACTCACATGTCCTCTCTTCCAAAGGCTGTTCATCATCTGCATCTATATAAGTCCATATTGTATGTTTAACCTTTTATTTGAAAAATAAGTTTTTATAGCACTGACCTTGATTATCTGTACCTTCTAACTTAGACATTCCAAGAATCTGTCAGTATTTTAGGGAGGTGCAAGGAACTGTGACGTTTGAACAGGTGTAAAATTATGAATTACTTTTTCTTTGAGCCGAAGTGTCTCCCTCTGTGGAAGTCCCTTTGACTCTATTTTTCATTTGTGCCTTTATTCTCTTCTGTATTTAAGTAGATGTATTATCTAAAGCCTTTCTAAGCAGTACCCATGCAATGGCATTTTGGAGACTTTCGCTACTCAGTCTAAATTCCATCTGGCTTTTATATTATTCCTCTATGATTACTGGTTATTTAACCTAACAAACTCATATAATGTATTCATAATAATACATGACTCTTCACTTTGTTATTAGAAAGGAATAATGAGGGGAACAATGTTAGGTGTTCAGACAGACTAATAGAGAGAAGTTAAGATACATGAGTCTTTGGTGGCCCTTTTAAAGGTAGCACCTTTCTCTTTTGGTTAGTTTGAGAAGAGGATGTAGTGTCCCCATCTGCTAGGTGCTTAGAAATTTAACTCGTATTAGACACTCAAGGAATAGTTTCATGGAAAAAAAAGAAATCATTTTATGCAACTGATGTAATTGACAGAATACCAGCATTAAACTTAGACTGTCTGGATTTAAGTCAGAATCCTACCGTTTATTTTTTAATTCCAAAATGGGGATAACATTCCTGCATTATATATGTGTTAGGATTTTTGTGAGGATATAAAAAAAAAAAAACTACGTGTGTATAATTGCTGTGTAAATTGATGTGGCTGAGAAAAATGTGAATTTTTATTAATAGTAAAGTATGGCTTTAAAATAATCAGATGGTAACGATCATTGAAAACAAAAAAAGAACACAGCCCTTTCCTTCTTAGGTTCATGAAATCCCTTTCAAAAGGGCAGAGTTGCATTACATAAGAGGACAGAAATCGATGTCTAATGATTTTGCAAAGTAAAATAAACACCTTTTTCACATCTTTGTATCTTTAATATGATAGGATAAGACCAATATTAATATGGTAATATTTACTTTGTAAGTATACACATTTTACTATGAATATGTTTTTCTGCTAAGCTCACAGAATCTTGGGTTCCACTCACACAATACAGAACTATTTTAAATTCTAGAAGGATCCAGAATATCATTAGTAAGATATTATCTTTAGCTACATCCTACTAAGCATAAAATAAAACTATTTTTTGTAAAAGTTATACTATTATGGGTAGTTATACTATAAAGGATATTTAAAGATAATTTTTATATGACTTGTGATATTCAACAAATGTTATATAAATCTGTGATAGCTAATGTCATTGACTATTTTGATATTCAAATAAATCAGAGATTTCCCTGAAGAATTACTGCATCACAGATTTCCTCTGAAAAATCATTTATTGGCTTAACATTTCTTAACTATTTCATCCTTAATTGTTTCCTAGCTTATAAGACAGTACATTCAACATAAAGCTAGATGTAAAGAGACTTCCTTTATATATTTGTATCGTTAAATGTCGGGGGTTAATGTCTACAGCAACACCTCCATAGAGACAGAATTCTGTGACTTAGTTCAGAACAATGTGGGGTTTTCTACACAATACATGTAAATCAAGGAAAGAAAAGTAAGATAAAACAAATCTGCAATTAAATAATTAAAATATGAAAATGAGGATTGTGTTGGAAATTGTGAAGAAATTGTTACTAAAGGGATGTCATAATTAGAATCATATAAAGTTTATATCTTGGCAGAAAGAAAGGAAGGGGTAATAAAGAGCAAAAAGGAATCAATGGAAGGGTTGAAGTGAATCGAAGCTAGTTTTAATTGAATTTATCATAATTTGGATGATACACTGTTGAGTGAAACACATAATGGATCATGTCATGTAATGTTAATTTTGAAAACTGTAAATCAGACTAGGAAACACTGTGAAATCATCATGAATGATGCATATGCTCTGCTGTGGCATCTTAATTTTAGAATTGCAAATTTGGTTTCTGGAACTGTTTGCATTAGAACAACCAAAGCAGAGTGTTGTGAAAGAAATCAGTTTGAAAAGAAAATATTCCCTAATTTGATTTGTGGAGTTTCTTGGTAAGAGTACCCTGGTGACATACTTTTGCATAGCTTCATTCTCTCTCATACTTTCGTTATGAAGCTGACAGTCTAGAGCCCAGGGGAGCCAGAGGAGCAAGTGAAGCTGAGAATAGGTTGGAAGTAGGGGCAGGGGTTGGGAGTAGGTTCTGTTTTGTTGGTATGGTCAGAGCTGTATAATCCATAGCGAGCATTTATTGCTTGCCAGGGACATTGCTGAGAATGGGTGATGGAAAAGTACAGGTTGAATGAACAGTAATGATGAAAGAGGTCTAGTTCTATCTTCTTGAGCCTAAATGAAGTGCCTCAGTTGTGCTAGATTAATTTGCTTTTGATAATAAGAACATGTTTTATATCATTCGTATGCAGTATTTTGTCAAGTAGAATGTGAACTACTTGAGACTGTCTTTTGATTCTTGTTCCTTATCCCTCTACTGTGAGAGGACTTTGAGGAGGTGCTCAGTGCTTGACAGCTACCAGAGGATGAGGGGGTGTAATCATTAACACCTAGTAAATGCAACCCCTGAAACTGCATACATTGTTCTGCATGGATCGTCTCTATCAGAAATGACCACGTTGGCAACGTCACTTATAAAAGTTAGAATTTCAGATATGTCTTATATCTGTAATCTCCTTATATGCATTGCATTTATTATTTCATTAGTATACAAATGCATGATAGTACTTCTATATGTAAATTAAATACATTAATCTAGGACAGTAACCTTAATACCATAGGTATATCATTGATTTAAAAAAAAAAAAATTCTGGTGAATTTTGTCCAGAAACTTTTTAAAAGGGAAGATGGGTAAAAAGAAAATTGTAGACTTCTAAAAAATGCTAAAGAAAAAAATGCTAATAGTACAACATACTTCAATAAAAGAAAATGATTGTTGAGCACTTATTGGAATTACAACTTTAAGGTATGTGTAGAAGAAAGGTGTGAAGAAAAATAGAATTGTTAATTACTTAGATAACTAGTTTTTATTGAGAAGAATCATCACGTAACTGATCATATGTTTGTCAACCCCATGGTTTGCTTTTACCAACTTACTCTCTGGATTTGAGAGAGAAGTAAACCAGATGTTCAGAAAGTGTTGCACCAGAACTTAGCTCTAGATTAGAGGTGAGTACTACCTGATAGGGGTGTGCAGTGTCAGCAATTTTCACTTATACAAAGGTGGAAATGATGTGATTTTGGCACAAATAGAATATTATAAAGTTGTCACATTCTAAGAAGAGAACAGAGTTAAATATTAATTATACAATCAGAAATTCATAAATATTTAAACTGGCTCACAAATTAGGATCACTTGATACTCATGTGTCCTTGTGCCTTTCTCCATATCCCCTACGGCCTTGAAAGTACAAAGATTGTAAAGAATAAAGTTGTTCTCTACTCGTATGGCTATTTTAATTTAAAAGTCTAGATAAAGCACACAAATCATATCAAAATTCATCTTTGAAACTTAGTTGTTAATGCCTAGATATGGTGGCAAAAATCATAGTTTAATCACTTATGAGCATTTGTTGCAGTTGTCAATATTATAAAATTACATTGAAATTTACATCTCAAAGCTTTGAAAATCCAGTACATTTCAGTAACAGTAAATGGAACCAGTTTCTTTTTGTTTCTTATTTGCTTACCATGTTTCCTTGCTGTGTGCCCTCTAGCTCATAAATATTACATGATACAATTATTTTTTAAAAAATTAGTTTTATTACTCTTCATACACAGTGGAAACAAACTTATTTCTCTGTTTATGTAAATAATATTATCTTTAAACTGAGAACAATGTATTAAAATATATAGAAAAAGTAAAAGCCACCTAGGATCTAACCACCCTGAAATAACCACCGTTAGTGTTTGGATGCCTGTGTGTCACATTACGTATCTATAGTGTATCAGGTAATTTGACATAAATTTATTGTTATTCCCCTTCTTGAATCATATTAACACATCAAACACATCCCATTCCCCCATGAAGTGTTATGTTAACAAGCTCTATTCATATGAACCTGCACATATTGATTATACATATGCATGCAAATGCACAGCTAACTTATTTTGCTCATTTTTTAAAAATAGATCATATTGTACACATTTTTCTGTGTCCTATTTTTTGCTAAATAAAACCTCACAGAAACCCTTCCAATTGATACAGAATAGTTCTAATCCATTGTTTTTAAATTCTTAAGCTCCCTGTTGATGGGGTTAACTTTATTTCTGGTTTACGACTACCAGGAACCAGCCTTCAGTAAACATCCTCATATAAATTTCCATGTGAATTGGTATTTTTATTTATGTAGGGCATATTCCCAGGTGTAGTATTGCTGGGTCAAATTTTATTTTAAAAGATATTTCTAGATGCTTTCTGAAAAGGTGGTAACATGTAACATTTGCATTCCCAGTGTTTGAGATTACTCTTTTCCTCTCATTCCTCTAATCAAAAGCTCTGAATTATTGCCAGTCTCATGCCTATCAAGTGACATAGCATTATTATTTGAATTTTCATATCCCTGGGCAGCAAACCTGAGCATTTTATCATTCGTATTTATGGACTTTTGAGTTTCCTCTTCTGTGCATCTGTGTATATAGTAAACAAAAGATATGTATTTTTTTCTCTTTTATGTGTTTTGTTCTTATCAGTTTAGAGTAACTCATGTTATTTTATGGTAACTAAGTCTCCATAATATTTATTAAATTTTTTTCAAATTCACAAATCTGACTAGCACAAAGTTTAAATTTTTAAAACATCAGATATGTATTTTTTTCTTTTACAGCTTCTACATTTTCAGTTGAGGTTAAGGTGGCCTTCTTAGTTATAGGTTACAAATTTAGTCTCCTAGATTTTCCTGTAAGACATATTGTGTTGTTTTAAATTTACACTGTTTCTCTCTGGACTTTATTTTGTGTATGTACGTGCAAGATAGGGCTTCCTTTTTTAAATTTTCTTTCCTCTGGACATCTGGCTTTGCTGGCACCATTTTAAAAGGTCCTGTCTTCCTCATTTACTTGACCTATCAATACCTCAGATTTTTCAGATTCTAATTCTGGATTCTCTATACTATACGACTGATCTCTTTTTCTTCTCCTGTTCAACAGCATGTACATTTTTCTCTAGGGAATATATAGTGTATTTTCCCATATTTGGAATGGCAAGGGTGCTCCTTCCTACTTCTTTTTAATGATTTTCTAGCTATTCTAACACTGAGGTCTTTATATCTAATTACAGGACAAACCATGTTGTGATTTTAACTGGAATAATTTATATTTGAATATAATTATAAACTACCAGCAAGACTGTATTATGGTTTTCTGTATCTTCTGCTCTTGTATTGTGTATCATCTTTTAAAATAATACATTATAATTTTTATATCAATTTTGAATATTTCTGGCTCTCTTTATTCCTAAATATTTTATAGGTGATTTTTCCTCTTGCAAATATAAATAGAATTTTTTAAATATTTCCATGTCTAGGTGCTTATTACAAGGGTAAAGCTGTTGACTTTTATGTCTTTAACTTATATCCATCCACATTGCCAATTCTCTTTTTAATTCCAAAAATGTTTTATTAGAGTCTCTTATGTTTTCATAGTACACAGCGGTAGCATTAACAAAAGAAATTTCTCTCTCATCTTTTCCAGTGTTTATGTCAATTATTTCATTTGCATGATGTTTTTGCTTGGGTGAACAAAGCAGTTTCAACTGTAACAGTGATCAATAACGATTTGTTCCCTGGGGGCTTTATTTAAGTTCACTGAAATAATTATTTTTAATTATTAGTACAGAAGAAGAAAATATGTGAACTAAATCAAGGCATTAACTAGTTATACGGTATTTCAGTTCTCTTATCTTCAGAAGTTCTGCAAATAGGAAACCTCAAATTTATTCTGTGCTTTAGATTGAAATTAGTATGCTATAATAAAAATAGAGTTGAAAAGCCTTGTAACATTGACTGTGTTACACAGTCTATGTAAATTGAATCCTGTCTAAGGAAGTGCACAGTGTTACTAGTTAGAGTTTATGTTCCAGTAATTCCCACTGGAGCCGGGAGCTGGCAGTGAGACTTATGGTCTTCAAATACAGTAATATGTGTTCTACCCCTCTGATTGCTAATTGAAGAGACTCTTGATAATGGCGGTTTTCAATTAACTCTAGACCTTAAATAGCCTATTACTTAAAGAAGAGTAGTTAAGTATTGAAACAAAGCATTGTGGTTAATTTACCTTTATCCTAGTTCACTTCCGAATTAGACCAGACATTAACATCTAACAAAAGGTAAGTTTAATGTAACAACGAAGGAATTGGTGATTGTTGATAATCTATGATAAATAGAATGCTAAGTAGTGTGAACTTTTAATGGCATTTGCCAACCATAAAAGTGTTAGAAATTTATTTCAGGTCTCCTTTAGCATTCATATAATGTAGTTATAATCTGTCTACGTCCAATAAGGGTTTGGGGGTGGTTTACAATAATAAAGCAAAATGAATTAACAAATGAATGATATATACATATGTAAATGCAATTAGTGAAAGAGGAAGGGAAGGAAGATATATGAAGTTTTAAAATCACGTTTGTAGGTTAGCTATAGCAATTGGAAACAGAAGTTAGATCGATATACCTGGGCAACTAGTAGAAAGAAATGAAGCCTGATTCTTATTTAATATGTGTCTGTGTACGTGTGTGTGTTGTGTGCATACTGGTTTCCTCTGTCAGCTGCTGGTGAATTTTGGAGCGCAAGTTTATATAACAGTTGTATAAAGCAGTTCAAGAGGGGTCAAGATACTATGGACCAGATAGAATGTTGCTTTTGGCTAGAGGAAATCTCGGGTTCCCATAGAATGTCTTGCTTGGGTATATCTGCTTGAACTGATTGCAGTTATTTTGCAAAGCACTGATACACCGTCACTGTCAGTTCTAAAAATATTGCTTATGTTATCTATTCAGCAACTTTTTTTCTGAGTCTCCTTGAAGAATAAGATGATAATTACCTTTAAAAAGTAAAAACATTTAGCCCTCCCTGGGCGTGCCGACCCGCCAGCCCCCTGAGTGCTTCCTGACCCCCAGGCGTACTCCATGGCTGTGAGCATGTAGTCGGTGGGCTGCATCTTTGGGGAGCTGCTGACTCAGAAGCCGCTGTTCCCTGGGAAGTCAGAAATCGATCAGATCAACAAAGTGTTCAACGATCTGGGGACCCCCAATGAGAAAATCTTGTCCGCTACAAAGACATCCCCAACGTCAAGTAGACGACCTTCACTGAGTACTCGTATAACAACCTTCGCAAGCGCTTCGGGGCTCTGTTTTCAGACCAAGGCTTCGACCTCATGAAAAAGTTTCTGACCTGCTTCCCTGGACGGCGGGTCAACGCAAAGGACGGCCTCAAGCATGAGTATTTCCGCGAGACCCCCCTTCCCACAGACCCCTCCGTGTTCCCCACGTGGCCCGCCAAGAGGGAACAGCAAAGTGTGAAGCAGGGCACCAGCCCCCAGTGGGAAGGCTGGGCTACTGCCAGCTGGGTGAGGACAACCTGAAGGAGGCGGGCTTCCACCTCGCGACCACGAACCAGGGGGCCTGGGTCCCGGGCCCAGGCTTCAGCCTCTAGTTCTGAGGCTCAGAGCCGACCCCGGACCCACTCTGTGGAGCGCCGCCCACCGAGGCCCAGCTGGGACGGCGGCAGATGCTGGAGGCGGCGTCTGGGTCCAGATCCCGGTCAGGGCCTGGCCGCGGGGCTGTCGTGGACGCGACCTCAAGTCTAGTCGGACTGCTGTTCTCATGGGGTTTTCCACGTTTTCTTTTTATTTTATCTTGGCTTGTAAATTTGTAGAATTAAATCACATTTTTCTTGTTGTGGGAATAAAAAATAAAAAATAAAAACATTTAAATGGGGCTTCCCTGGTGGCGCAGTGGTTGAGAGTCTGCCTGCCGATGCAGGGAACACAGGTTCGTGCCCCGGTCCGGGAGGATCCCACGTGCCGTGGAGTGGCTGGGCCCGTGAGCCATGGCCGCTGAGCCTGCGCATCCAGAGCCTGTGCTCCGCAACGGGAGAGGCCACAACAGTGAGAGGCCCGCGTACCGCAAAAAAAAAAAAAACGAAAAAAACATTTAAATGAATGATGGCGTCAGAGAATAAAAATCAATCTGTGAGAATTCACAACCTTCTGCTCATTTTACTATTTAATATTTTCCCCTTTGCCTATTTTCTCTTAGGATAAAAAAGAAAGAAGTTGCAGGGTTGTATTATCTTGAAAAAAGCAATTAGAGCCAAAGAAGAACTAGACTTTTCAGGGAACTGTGGGCTACGGTGAAACCTTGGGGAGAGCTAAGGAGGGAATGGCCCAAGTGAGAATGATAGAGCTTTTGGAACCAAGAGGGAAGAGTTGAAATAATTTAACAGTGAGCCACTTCCTGAGATTTAAGTGAATAAGACAAAACCAGCAATTTAATCACGGCTGCCTGGAAACACATTTTATAGACTCCTTTTAATGTGTGAGAGAAATTGAGAAAAGACTGAATTTCAACTTTGGCTCTGCTTTTTAAAGATCATACTTGGATGAGATAAGGCAATGCTCTCCAAAAATTTATTTCTGCCTCTCTAGGTTAGCCTTGGATCAAAATTGTCAGACCATATTGTGTTTACAGGACACGTGCTTTAATCTGTTACTGGTGTTCCCATATACATCCTCTGGACTTATAATAAAATTTATAAAATTATAAAATTTATATGTCCAACTTCGTGGGAAGAAAGAGATGAAATCAGAACACCAGTCAAGTAATTCTAAGTGTGTTTTGTGATGATGCATTTTCCTTTTAAAAGTGGAGAAATTGAGAAGTGGGACAACTTCATGAAGGTAGGAGTGGCAAATGTGTCAAAAGTTATGGAGACTAGTAATGATGTTGAAAATCTGCTTATACTGGTGCAGAGATACATATAAAAAGTGGAGTATTAGGGGAGGGGCAGGGGTAGGCTGTGACGAGGTGAGAGAGTGGCATGGACATATATACACTACGAAGCATAAAGTGGATAGCTAGTAGGAAGCAGCTGCGTTAGCACAGGGAGATCAGCTAGGTGGTTTGTGACCACCTAGAGGGCTGGGATAGGGAGGGTGGGAGGGAGGGAGATGCAGGAGGGAAGAGAAATGGGAACATGTGTATATGTATAACTGATTCACTTTGTTATAAAGCAGAAACTAACACACCATTGTAAAGCAATTATACTCCAATAAAGATGTTAAAAAAAAAGTGAAGTGTTAAAAGGTTTTTCCTATATTTACTGTGTAGCACAGGGAATTATATTCAATATCTTGTAATAACCTATAATGGAATATAACCTGAAAAAATTTTATCTATTTAAAATTTTTGTATATAACAAAGAAAGTATCACAAATCAGTGGAGTAAGGAAAATTTATTCAATAAACAGTACTGTGACACTAGTAATGTATAAGAATTTAGCAACAGAAAATCATTTTTAAAAATAAATTTAAAACCTTACTGTACACAGTACAATAAATGAATACTAGTGAGATAGTTTTAAAATGTTGAATAATGGAGGAAAAGAGAAGAAAACAAATAAATATTATCTAATTTGTGGATGGTTTCCTCCATTAAAGTAATTAAAATAATGGAGGAAATCACAGAGGTCAAAATTATATAATGTGGTGGATAAAATACACTGTGTGAGACCAGACAAATCTGGATTAAATCAGTGCTCTTCTGCTTATTTCAGACAGACTACATTTACCATAATTGCACATTACATTTAGAAACTGGCAACTGAAAGATAGCCGGAAGAAAAATACATACTCTCCAGCTAAAGAGGGGATGAAGCTAAAAAATTGAAAGCTACTTATAAATAATAGAAATTGAGTACATTATAAATGAAAATACATAATTTGGTATTTGGCCAAAACAGTAATTACAGACTTAAGTGAGTTTATTAGAAAACTAGTATACTGGTCAGTTGTCTTATCTGCAAATAAGAGACTCCATAACTGCTCGTTTAAAAGCAGAAAGGAGTTTATTATTGGCAATGCACAGAGTGCAGAATTCCAGAGAGAGCCAGGGAAACAAGCTTTGAAGCCACATGGCCAGGAAAAGTACAGCTGGGAGAATTACCCAGTCCCACCAGGGGAGAGCGCCAGCAGAGGCCCCATGTCTTACTCACCACTCCCTATTCAGCACCCCTAAAGCCAGAAGCTGCACACTAGCTGGTGAAGAATAGCCAGACATTTGTGACTGCTTGCCTTCTTCTAAGGATGATCTCATTCCTTACGTTGCCTGAAGTAGTGTTCATATCCTTTCCAAGTTGCATAGAGTTGCATTTACTTATCTAGGCCACATGTGTAACCCAAGCTTCAAGGGAGCCAGGATACCTGGTCTTCATCCTTCCAGTCTCTGATGTACACAAAGACACGCTCCAAGGATGCTGGAGTAGAGTGAAGTAAGATAGTCTGTGCTATTTGCCTTGGTGGGTCATCCCCTTTTTTGGATGCTCAATATTTATAATACTTTGATTCCATTCTAATATTTCAAATATCAGTAGTAACAGCAACATGCTGTTGAAATTGAACTAGCCCCTTTACAGAGGAAAATATGTTCACCTTCTCTCCAGATTCTAAATATTCGCTAAATTCCATCCCTTGATGATATTTATTTCTCTAAACCAACTACAGTCAAAATTTAGATAAATCTGTATCATGATATTACCCACCACCAGCATGCCCTATATAAAATAGAAAGGACAATAGGGAGAAAAAATGAATATGATTAATATAAATGAAAACATATATACGTAATAGAATAAGAAAGAAAAGTTAGCCCAATACTAGTTTCTGTAATTGTTACAAGAGTATAGCTGTGATATGTAACTTAGTTCTTTCAGTGTGTATTCAGTTTTCCTTTCACCTTCACCTCGAATTGCAGCTGTTCAGGATCCTTTATCTAGTGGAATGACCCAAACCTTGCATTCCCTGTTGGTTTGAGATTGGTAGATCTGCCTTCATAACACTAAACATGGCAGTACCAGGAGTCACCCCCATTGTGAAGCAGCACCTCCACTTGCCTGTGATGATTACAGGACGAATCACCACACCAACTAAGAAACTCCTCCCTTTTTTGCTTCTTGATTTAGTGGCATGAAGAACCAAAAACAGCCTGTTGTTTGCATCAGCTTCCAAATCACCAGACATAATCTCCTAGTGGAAGCATTCATCATTTGGCAGCTAAAACCTCCACAGCAGGATGTCCAAAGTCCTGCAAACCAAAATTTTTTCAAGTGGATCATTAGATGTAACTTATTCTACCCTTTGGTTCCCAGAAATATGTATATTGCCTCTGAAAAAAATAGCACTGTATATTTGCTGCTGGTTCAGGTAAAATATCCCAACTTCACCAGCTATTTTTTCTCAGATGGCACCTTAACCGAAATATCTTTTGACTATTCTATCTTTCCATAGGGCCAGTTACTTCTGGATGATGAGGGTACATGTTAAGACCAGTGGATTCCATTGTGATCATTTCATTGCTTTCATTCATTTGCTGTGTTTCATGTATTGCTTCGATTCAGGAAGTTTAAAGCCCAGTAAATAATGTTACACTATTATTAAATCTATCAATGTATTACATATGATTAACAGTACAGTGTATAGTAGCTTTTCTGAACAAATAAGGAGATTTAATGCCTAGCAAACCATTAAATCAATGATATGGTTATTATTAATATCAGTGAAATTGATCATTAATATTTATTACTGTGTAAACATTTAATGTACAGTAACTGTTCTGAAAAGTAATAGGTCTCCTGCCTGAGTACACTGCTATCCATTAATGTTAGAATTAATATACTATGAAGAATAGCCTTAGTAATCAGTTATCATAGGATATGTAGTATGATAAAATAACATATTGTAGTCAGTTCTTCCTCCTAACATTAAAATCTATATATTTAAAAGTGCCCTCTGCATATATTTAATACATTACCTTCATCCACTAAAATAAAAATTGGATTCATTTCTTTTATTGCTCATTAAATGTTGACTTAGATAGATCTTCCCTAACACTTGAAATAGACTTGCAATAAAAGAAAACTGTATTTTAACTGAAAAAATATCTTTCCAAGTTCTCATAGGTTTGACAAATATGTACAAGTCAGGTTGAAAGATGAGTTTCTTTCACATCTGTGGTTATTATTGTCCAGATCAGACTTCCATTTATAACTCAAAACCCTCTATGTCTTATAACATGTCAAATAGGTATTTAAACAGAGAACTACCCTCTCCTTTTTATTAATCTCCCTTAAGCATTCTCTTCCACATAAACTCTGTAATTCAACAAAAGAACTTTCTACCATTACAGAGAAATAATTTTGAGATTACGAGATACATATATTGGAACATAGTGAAAAAATGATGAGATAAAAATATAGCTAATAATAGGTACTTTTCCATTAAGTTGAACAAATATACTAGCAGGAGTTCCATATAGTTATAATGACTTTTCATTTTTCCTGTTTATTGCAATATACCTAAAGATGTTGATTATTAAGTCCTATTTCTGAATGTCTTGGTTTCTTCCTGAGCCTTTTGAAGAATGCATTATGGAAAGGCAAATAGAATTATCTTCTTTTAAAAGATTTAGCTTTCCCATTTTTCTCAGTGTAGAAAGAACTAAGCAAACTGTGTTCTTCATCCTACATACTCCATATTTCAAGAATTTATTAAAGAGTTTCTGAGTAGTGGGTGGGAGATTTTAAAGTACCATTTCTCAAGAAGCCTTTGTATCTTCCAATTTAAAGTCTCGTCTCCAGTTTTAACACGTATAAAGTACCCTTTACTACCTTCACCTGCTGCATTGACAATGATTTTTTTTCTTGTTTGGTTTCCATCATGTAGTTTATAAATTGAGTATATGTTATATACTGAGTAGATATACTCAGTATTTGCCTCAATACTGGGTTTTTGCCTCAATACCGAGTATCGAGGCAAAATAATCAAATGAATAAATAAGGCTACAATATTTGAGGAAGAATAAAGTCCAATAGGGGAGAAAATAGTATCACACGTGCAGAAATTAGAGGTGAACAAGAGACAGTAAATAATCAAATGTCTCTTTCTGTGTCAGAGGAGATAACAGTTTTAGGTTAAGTGAAAGTTTATGTAACTTCCAGAGAAGAAAGTTAATACTGAAAGTTTGATTCAAATATTTATGTTTATCCATCTTATCTTTGCCATCATCTTCATATCTAACATTTGTAAGAATTCACCATTTTCAAGTAGTTTACTCACATGATTCTCACAACTATGTTATAAAATAGAAAAGCCAAATGCTGCTGTCCCTAATTTAGAGACTCAGAAAAGATCAGTGATTTGCTGAAGATCATGTTGCAAAGAAAATACAAGAGTGCAGGCCTTTCATTCTCCCCAGGCCAATTCTCTTTTTTTCTGCCACTCATTAAAAAGACAAAAAATGGCACCAGAACATTTAATTAAACAAAATTAAACTTTAGCCTTCAGTATTAAAAAAAAAAAAACAAAAAACATAAATAAGCTTCTCTGCATGAACTGGGGGTGAGAATCCAGGAGTCCCTCTCACCAAAGTCCTTTTAGCCTCCCTTCCTAAGGCCACACCACGCTATCCTGATGGGAGTTCACCTAGAGCCCACCTCAGCTCTTCTAGACCTGGTCTCTTTCTAGGTAGCTCTTTATGAGTTGAGCAGCAGTAATATTTAGGAATCCTTCTCTGTGTGAAGCAGAATTTCTCCCTTCATGTAAATTTTACCTGCTCTGAACCAGTTCATTTCTCTTTGTCAATCCTGATGATTCACTATTCTTAGAGACCGGCTCTGCTACTTTGTCCCAGGGATTACTACTCAAGTAAGTCTCCTCAATTCTGAGTATGTCATTTGTTAATCTAAATTAATATTTTAAATTTCCGCCTTTTAAATTCAGTACTGAATAAAAATATCATGGGCTTGAGTAGGTGTTTGAAAAATTAAAATAGCCACAGAGAACTAGGAGCTAGAAAGAAGTGGAAGAATGCAGTCAGTGTGCTGTGTCTCCACATCCGTGAGAAAATGACAGGGATCATATGAAAACCTTGAAAAGTCAGGAGAAATGGCTCCAGCTGGATCAAGTGGACTCTAAGCCAGCCACTGTGGGTTCTTGAGAAGATGATAAATTGGATAAATATAAAGTTGTCAGGTCATTATGACAGGGCATTGTGGGACGTTGTATGCAGGGGCAGATGAAAGAAAAATGGCGGTTTATCCTTTTACCCCTGACACAGGACAGGGAATACTTGGCTCAGTACGATAAGAGTGGAACTGGAGATCAGAGGATGATCTGAAAAGATGTCCTATATAACGATTTGTGATAGCTTTTTGCTCATTAGCATAAGGCAGAGTTGACAGTGAAGAATCAGGAGGTTTGGGAAAGACATGCAGCATGTCAATTTGAGGGGAAGATGTTGAATTCAGTTTGAGAGCCGTTCTATTTGAGGTAAATAGAAATATGTCCATAGTTATTCTAGTTGAGCATGGTTATGGGTGTTCATCTAAGAGAGTGAAAGTTCAGAGAAAAGAGAAGAAGGCCAGAGAAATATCCTAGAAATGGTGATCAAAAGCAGGAAAAGTGGTATTTTTAGAAAAAGTGCATTCTGTTTTTCTTACAGTTTTATGAATTATGAATTAGATTTTATGGTTAGGTTCTATACTAATTTCAAAAGAGTAATCACTGGGACCTTCAGATTGTCCACGCAGTGAGTGGGGAGTTAGCCAGGTCAGGTGAATGTTGATGGAATCCAGTGTCTATATAGAAAAGAATTTACGATCATTATCACTGCCCCAAAGCTTTCTTGCCTTTAACTTTTATCCCTTAACTGGGATATATTAGACTAATTCTCTCTCTCTTTCGTTAATCATAAAATTATGACAGTTAATCACTGTTTGAATTGATACTTAGTAATTTTCCTTCTAAATAATTGATACATGTTATTCTGATTTATAAGAAAAAAATATATTTGTTTATTCAGATGACCAGAACTTATTTCTCATGTGTATTTGGTCTTCATCCACGGTTTCTGGCTCACAGCTCTCAAACCCTTGGAATTTCCTAAGTGTAGAGAGTGATAAAGGTGTCTTTGTTAATAGATGACTTTTGGAAAGCACCTAAGGCTAGGGGCTGTCAGTGAAGGCAACCTGTGATTAAAGGTTTGGAACTTCCAATCCCACCCCGCTGCCTCCCAGAAGAGGAGAAGGGCTGGAGGTTGAACCAGTTGCCAATGGCCAATGATTTAACCAATCATGCCTCCATAAAAACCCAAAGGGACCGGGTTTGGAGTGTTTCTGGGTTGGTGAACAAGTGGAGGTACAGATTGGAGTGACCTGCCTGGTAAGGGCATGAAACTCCACACCCTCCCCCATACCTTGCCCTATGCATGTCTTCTGTCCGGCTTGTCCTGAGTTATATCCTTCTATAATAAATGGCTTATCTGGTGAGTAAAATGTTTTTACTCTGCGTTCTGTGAGCCCCTCTAGCAAATTAATCAGACCTGAGGAGGGGGTTCTTGAGAACCTGTGGTTTACAGCCAGTCCATCAGAAGTACAGGAAACAACCTGGATTTGTGACTGGCATCTGAAGTGAGAGGATGGGGACAGTCTTGTAGGACTGAACCCTTAGCCTTAGGAATCTGACGCTATCTCTGGGTAGATAGCGTCAGAATTAAGTTGAATCCTCGGACACCCAGCTGGTGTCCAAGAATTGCTCGTTGATGCTGCACACGCCCTCCCCCGCCACACACACACATCCGAAATTGGGTGCAGAATCCAAAATAATGCCAAAATATCCTTGTGGCTATGTTTCCATTCTCTTTTTCTTTAGTTTGAGCTTGAAAACAGAGACAAAAATTCCTTAATGCTGAAGAATGCCTTTAATGAAAAGAACTGCCCAAATCAATCATTGCCGTGTGACACCATTTTAGAAGTCTGTTAGGTTGTTCTCACCCTGTCTCATAAAGCTATCTGGAGTTTTCACTTGGGGTGGCTTTGGGATTGTGCCACGAATCTTCACTGCGGTTTGCCGGCTGGAATAGTATGGGTGATAAGGAAGCAGCTGCATGCAAGCATTCACTGTGCGAAAGGATAGAAAATGTGCGCACTGGCCCTTCCAGGGAGGCCTCACTGCTATAGCAGTTTACCCCATTACCAAATACTTGCAGCGGTGATACCCTCACATTCAGCTGCTGACCAGCAGCCTGGCCCTCAGCTTTAATAGGGAGCATATGATCCCTCCAGCTGGCAGGTGACGCCATTTGGCAGTGTTCCCAGCAGCTCAACAAAAGGTTTTCAAATATCAAAGCGAGCAGAAAGACCTCTGCCTTTGTAAGGAAAGTAATTTGACTGTGCATGCGTTTTGCTTCCATAAGAATTATTGCTTCTAACTTGCCGAATTCTGTGAAGGAAAGGGCACACTTAGAAATGAAATTAGCTTGGAAAATGTGTAAACTGTTCATTCAAATGGATAAAAAAGTGCAAAATTAGAGGAAATTGAAGTCTGTGCTTAGAAAAGGAATGCCTTTTGAACATAGCTAAAGGTGGGAAAAGTATTTTTAAAACATCTGGACTCTCAATTTCCAATTAATTGTAACATTTAAAATAAATGGTTTGAAGACCATTTTTAGAGCATAATTAAGAAATATTTTGTGAATATGTATGTGTGCTATGATTTTTCACTAATTTTTGCCAGTTCCCAGTTCTGAAAAATTCAAGACAGAAATAAGACAATCTTATAGATAGGATCTTGCATAGTATTCTGTGTTATGTACACACCATAATTTATTTATTTAAACTTTCCATTATTTATAGCCGTTTATGTTGCTTCCATACGTTTGTAACTACAAATGTGATAAATGTCCTTACAATATATAATTGTGGGAAAAAAAAAGGAATACAATTTGAACGTAGTTAGAGGTGGGAGAAGTATTTTTTTAAAGATTCAATCTGAAAACACAAACCAATAAGAATTTAGATTGGTTAGATTATGAAGACTTAAGAGTTCAATTTTACTGAAGAAAGGGACTTTAGAGGTCTTTTAGGAAAATGTAATTTCATCGTATGGAAAAGCTACATGGTAGAAGAATTGCTACCTGATCAGAGTTATGCATCTCAAGAGTGGCAGTTTAGAAATGACTTGAGTCTCTTGACTATGAGTACAGCATTCATCAATTTCTATCTTGTTACAAACTGGGGACTCAGACAACTGAGCAATCCTCTTGGTCCATTCATTTTTTTCCATTGGAAAAGCAAACAGTAGATCGGGAGGAAAAATAAATACACATTTGAATATTCTTATATTAACCTCTGAATATAATTTTAAAATTAAATCGTTTGTATGTAAGCATAAGAAATGGGACTTACAGACATGACTGTCGGTTGGCTGATGGCTATCTTGTAAATGTGAAAAATGCATCTGCCTCAAAAAGCATGTCATTTTTTTCTCAAATAGTCAGTAGAGTTACACTAATACTCTGTATATGGTTTAAGTTTCATACCCTTATATTTTCTTTACCATATTTTTAATTGAAGTATAGTTAATTTACAATGTGTTAGTTTCAGGTGTACAGCAAAGTGATTTGGTTTATATATATATATATATATATATATATATATATATATATATATTCTTTATCAGACTCCTTTCCATTATAGGTTATTACAAGATATTGAATATAGTTCCCTCTGCTATATAGCAGGACCTTATTGTTTATTTTATATACAGTAATGTGTATATGTTAATCCCAAACTCCTAGTTTCTCTCTCACGCCACTGCCCACTACCCCTTTTGGTAACCATAAGTTTATTTTCTATGTCTGTGGGTCTATTTCTGTTTTGTAAACAAGTTCATTTGTATCAATTTTTTTTAATTTTTCATATAAATGATATCATATGATATTTCTCTTTCTTGTGTCTGATTACTTCACCTAGTATGATAATCTCTACGTCCATCCATGTTGCTGCAAGTGGCATCATTTCACTTTTTTATGGCTGAGTAACATTCCATTGTGTATAGACACCACATCTTCTTTATCCGTTCATCTGTCAGTGGACACTTAGATCCCTTCCATGTCTTGGCTATTGTAAATAGTGCTGCTGTGAACATTGTTCATAGCTTCATATTCTGCAGGCCAGGATAGGGACAACCACTTTCATTCTTGGAACAAATTATGTAATCAAATTAAATACATGACCATGCTGCCCTAACAGAGTATACAAGCCTACAAATATATTTTGCTTTATACCAACAAAATGAATATTTTAATCTACTCTGAACACGATATTACATTCGTTCTTATTACAAAACTTGGGGGTGTTTGTTAATATTATGAAAAGATTTCAGATATTATCCTTTGTGTAGAAAATCCTCCTGTAACATGAATAGTGTTATTGAATTCATTTGCATCTTTACAGGAAGAAAACATGTCCTTTCATTCAATAAGAATATTATAAGTGCTTATTGTAGGCCAATTCTAAAGGAACTAAGAAAGATATATTGCTATGGATCTTGTTTATAAATGTTGTAAGTGCCACAATGACTTATATTTCTGAAAAGTCATATGAGCTCATTACAGTCCATAGGCCTCATGAACGAGCTAGGCATTGAGCTGGGATTGAGGGTTACCACATATTGGCTGGCCCATCAATCATGCCACTCTGGTGGCAGAGTAGTGCTTCTCAGGCTATCTACAGGGAAGGATCAGATTTTGCTTGCTGGTTTTCAATTTCGTTTTTGTTCGATTTCCTACTGATCCAGTAACACGGTCCTACATAGTCTAGCATGTAGCTCACACTGTATGCCTCTCACCATGGAATTCATCATTAACAAAACTGGCCTGTGCCCTGTTCACAGGATTGCATCTACTGATCATGTGCTTAGGTGTTGCAAACTTCAACTTGCTGTAACAGTGCCTCAGTCCTTAGTTTCAATTCCGTGCTTAGCTCATTGCATACCCCTAACAATCAGTTGCCCTCCTCCATGGACCACATTTTGACTACTGCTGCTCTAGTGGGGTTTTCCCATACTATAAAGGCAGAAAACTAAACCATACTTCCCAAAGTCGCTTGCAGCCAGGTTTCTGGATGTGATTTGGATTCCAACAGTGTGCTAGAGCTGGGTGTAGATTCTGAGCTCAGGTCAGGAGGAAGAGAGAAAAGCACCCATTTCACAGGGAAGTTTGTGCCAGAAGTGTGGCTTCCTGCAGCCACAAAAGCAGCTGTATGGGTCAGAGAAATGGCAATGTGATTCTGAGGGCTGCAGTTGTCCTTAGAAGCCTTCTTCTTCAGCCTATCCAGTTATTTTATAAGCCACCTAATATCTGGTAATAAATCACATTTTGTGTGATCTACTCAGTTTCTGTCTTCTGCAGGAAGAAAGGCTATACTGTTAAAGATTGATTAGCCAACTGTAAATAGTGGATGGCTTCTATCTTTTGAGTAGTCGAGGGAGTTAGCGCTCCACGAGTGGTCTCAAATTTCAGTGTGCTTATGGATCACCTGAGAATGTAGTTAAAATACAGATTCTGGCTCAGTAGTGTAACCTGGGGGTCTGAGACTCTGCACGTCTAACAGGATCCCAGTTAATTGCCATGGCGTTGGTCCACAGACCAAACTTTTAGTAGTAAAATTCTAGGTCAGACTAAGCCTTCAGGAATAACTTCCACCTCCAGAGCTCCTGACTACAGATGTTAGGCTTCAGCAAGATGATGAGAAACTATTCTGATCCTTTTTATTACTTTCCCTGGATTAGAAACAGTGGACCTGTGGTGATTTCCAAGCATAACTACTATGACTTCTTTTTTCTCTTTTGCCTTATTAGAACAAAAAGAGAGAAAGGTTTTTTTTTCATATATCGATATCTATCTATCTCTCTATCAGTAAAGAGGAGATACAAGAAAGAAGGGATTAAACAAGTTGGTTCTAAGCAGAGACTTCAAATGGGGGATTTACAGATGTCACTTTTGGGCCACCTCAATGCATATATTCAGCCTACCTATTTGTAAGGGATACACATTTTTTTTTTAGCATCTTTTTTGGAGTATAATTGCTTTACAATGGTGTGTTACTTTTTGCTTTATAACAAAGTGAATCAGCTATACATACACATATATCGCCGTATCTCCTCCCTCTTGTGTCTCCCTCCCACCCTCCCTATCCCACCCCTCTGGGTGGTCACAGAACACCGAGCTGATCTCCCTGTGCTATGCAGCTGCTTCCCACTAGCTATCTATTTTACATTTGGTAGTGTATATATGTCCATAACACTAGGGACACACATTTCTTGCCAATAACTTATGACATTGTATTTTCAGTCTAGTATTTCATCTGCTTTCCGTGAGAAGCAAAAATTGTCAGATGGTGCTATTTGGGGAGGGATGGTTCAGGCCACATTTCGAGAGTTTTCCTGAGCTTCAACCATACCACCTAGGTCCTGAGCGAGTTTGCTTCACAGAGAAACAGAAGAGAGACGGGAGATGGGATTCCACATGGCAAATAGTGTAGACAAAAGTGGGTAGATAGAAGCAGGCCACTGTTATCTGGAGACAGTAAGGAGACTGTGCAGAATTGCAGGCTACTGGGGAGGAAGACTGAAAATTAATTTTGGCTGAGTGACGACCAGAGAGAGGGCCGTGGAAGCAGTGACAGATTATAGAGAGCTTCAGTTACCAGAAAGGAAAGTTTGGATTTCATCTTAAGGAAATGAGAGTCCTGGAAAGTTTCTATTTAAGAAGCTAAAAATGATAATGGTATTTTGGGAGGTTAATTAGGCTACCTTCAGAAAGAAGGTATATTTTGTCAGCTGTCATGATTATTAAATGGACTACAGAAGTAATTTTAGGAAAAAAGATTTGACACAGCACTTTATTTTTGTGTAGTATAACTTAAATTATCAAAAAAGAAACAAAATGTAATCTATAGTTTATCAGTTTTAACCTTGCCCTAAAATAAAAAATGTTAAATATATTGGATAATCAGAGTTTAAAAGTAACTGTCAAAAGTTTGTGCTCTATCAACTTTTAAAATGAAGTCTCTTTAAAGACAAATATTAAAATTTGCTCTCCATTTGTTTCTTTCCTTTACTTATTTATTTATTTTTAGCATCGTTATTGGAGTATAATTGCTTTATAATGGTGTGTTAGTTTCTGCTTTATAACAAAGTGAATCAGTTATACATATACATATGTCCCCATATCTCTTCCCTCTTGGGTCTCCCTCCCTCCCACCCTCCCTATCCCACCACTCTAGGTGGTCACAAAGCTCCGAGCTGATCTCCCTGTGCTATGCGGCTGCTTCCCACTAGCTATCTGTTTTACGTTTGGTAGTGTATATATGTCCATGCCACTCTCTCACTTTGTCCCAGCTTACCCTTCCCCCTCCCTGTGTCATCACGTCCATTCTCTAGTAGGTCTGCATCTTTATTCCCATCTTGCACCTAGGTACTTCATGACCATTTTTTTTTTTTTTTAGATTCCATATATATGTGTTAGCATACAGTATTTGTTTTTCTCTTTCTGACTCACTTCACCCTGTATGACAGGCTCTAGATCCATCCACCTAACTACAAATAACTCAATGTCGTTTCTTTTTATGGCTGAGTAATATTCCATTGTATGTATGTGCCACATCTTCTTTATCCAATCATCTGTTGATGGACACTTAGGTTGCTTCCATGTCCTGTCTATTGTAAATAGAGCTGCAATGAACATTGTGGTACATGACTCTTTTTGAATTATGGTTTTCTCAGGGTATATGCCCGGTAGTGGGATTGCTGGGTCATATGGTAGTTCTATTTGTAGTTTTTTAAGTAACCTCCATACTATTCTCAATAGTGGCTGTATCAATTTACATTCCCACCAACAGTGCAAGAGGTTCCCTTTTCTCCACACCCTGTCCAGCATTTATTGTCTGTAGATTTTTTGATGATGGCCATTCTGACCAGTATGAGATGATATCTCATTGTAGTTTTGATTTACATTTCTCTAATGATTAATGATGTTGAGCATTCTTTCATGTGTTGGTTGGCGATCTGTATATCCTCTATATCTTCTTTGGAGAAATGTCTATTTAGGTCTTCTGCCCATTTTTGGATTGGGTTGTTTGTTTTTCTGATGCTGAGCTACATGAGCTCCTTGTAAATTTTGGAGATTAATCCTTTGTCAGTTGCTTCATTTGCAAATATTTTCTCCCATTCTGTCTTTTCGTCTTGTTTACGGTTTCCTTTGCTGTGCAAAAACTTTTACGTTTCATTAGGTCCCATTTGTTTATTTTTGTTTTTTTTTTTCCATTTCTCTGGGAGGTTGCTGTGATTTATGTCATAGAGTGTTCTGCCTGTGTTTTCCTCTGAGAGTTTGATAGTGTCTGGCCTTACATTTAGGTCTTTAATGCATTTTGAGCTTATTTTTGTGTATGGTGTTAAGGAGTGTTCTAATTTCATTCTTTTATATGTAGCTGTCCAGTTTTCCCAGCACCACTTATTGAAGAGGCTGTCTTTTTTCCATTGTATGTTCTTGCCTCCTTTATCAAAGATAAGGTGACCATATGAGCATGGGTTTATCTCTGGGCTTTCCATCCTGTTCCATTGATCTATATTTCTGTTTTTGTGCCAGTACTATACTGTCTTGATTACTGTAGCTTTGTAGTATAGTCTGAAGTCAGGGAGCCTGATTCCTCCAGCTCCGTTTTTCTTTCTCAAGGTTGCTTTGGCTATTCGGGGTCTTTTGTGTTTCCATACAAATTGTGAAAATTTTTGTTCTACTTCTGTGAAAAATGCCAGTGGTGGTTTGATAGGGGTTGCATTGAATCTGTAGATTGCTTTGGGTAATACTGTGATTTTCTCAATGTTGCTTCTTCCAATCCAAGAACATGGTATATCTCTCCATCTATTTGTATCATCTTTAATTTCTTTCATCAGTGTCTTACAATTTTCTGCATAGAGTTCTTTTTTTCTCCTTAGGTAGGTTTATTCCTAGGTGTTTTATTCTTTTTGTTGCAGTGGTAACTGAGAGTGTTTTCTTAATTTCACTTTCAGATTTTTTCATCATTAATGTATAGGAATGCAAGAGATTTCTGTGCATTAATTTTGTATCCTGCAACTTTACCAAATTCATTGATTAGCTCTAGTAGTTTTCTGGTGGCATCTGTAGGATTCTCTATGTATAGCATCATGTCATCTGCAAACAGTGACAGCTTTACTTCTTTTCTGATTTGGATTCCTTTTATTTCTTTTTCTTCTCTGATTGCTGTGGCTCAAACTTCCAAAACTATGTTGAATAATAGCGGTGAAGTGGGCAACCTTGTCTTGTTCCTGATCTTAGTGGAAATGGTTTCAGTTTTTCACCATTGAGGACAATGTTGGCTGTGGATTTGTCATATATGGTCCTTATTATGTTGAGGAAAGTTCCCTCTATTCCTACTTTCTGGAGGGTTTACATCATAAATGGGTGTTGAATTTTGTCAGAAGCTTTCTCTGCATCTATTGAGATGATCCTATGGTTTTTCTCCTTCGATTTGTTAATATGGTTAATGACATTGATTGATTTGCGTATATTGAAGAATCATTGCATTCCTGGGATAAACCCCACTTGATCATGGTGTATGATCCTTTTAATGTGCTGTTGGATTCTATTTGCTAGTATTTTGTTGAGGATTTTGGCATCTATGTTCATCAGTGATATTGGCCTGTAGTTTTCTTTCTTTGTGACATCTTTGTCTGGTTTTGGTATCAGGGTGATGGTGGTGTCATAGAATGAGATTGGGAGTGTTCTTCCTTCTGCTATATTTTGAAAGAGTTTGAGAAGGATAGGTGTTAGTTCTTCTCTAAATGTTTGATAGAATTCGCCTGTGAAGCCATCTGGTCCTGAGCTTTTGTTTGTTGGAAGATTTTTAATCACAGTTTCAATTTCAGTGCTTGTGATTAGTCTGTTCATATTTTCTATTTCTTCCTGATTCAGTCTTGGAAGGTTGTGTATTTCTAAGAATTTGTCCATTTCTTCCAGGTTGTCCATTTTATTGGCATAGAGTTGCTCGCAGTAATCTCTCATGATCTTTTGTATTTCTGCAGTGTCTCTTTTTACTTCTCCTTTTTCATTTCTAATTCTATTGATTTGAGTTTTCTCCCTTTTTTTTTCTCCATTTTTTTCTTGATGAGTCTAGCTAATGATTTATCACTTTTGTTTATCTTCTCAAAGAACCAGCTTTTAGTTTTATTGATCTTTGCTATCATTTCCTTCATCTCTTTTTCATTTATTTCTGATCTGATCTTTATGATTTCTTTCCTTCTTCTAACTTTGGGGTTTTTTTGTTCTTCTTTCTCTATTGCTTTAGGTATAAGGTTAGGTTGTTTATTTGAGATGTTTCTTGTCTCTTAAGGTAGGATTGTATTGCTATGAAATTCCCTCTTAGAGCTGATTTTGCTGCATCCCATAGGTTTTGGGTCGTCATATTTTCATTGTCATTTGTTTCTAGGTATTTTTTGATTTCCTCTTTGATTTCTTCAGTGATCGCTTCGTTATTAAGCAGTGTACTGTTTAGCCTCCATGTCTTTGTATTTTTTACAGATATTTTCCTGTAATTGATGTCTAGTCTCATAGCGTTGTGGTCGGAAGAGATACTTGATACGATTTCAGTTTTCTTAAATTTACCAAGGTTTGATTTGTGACCCAAGATATGATCTATCCTGGAGAATGTTCCATGAGCACTTGAGAAGAAAGTGTATTCTGTTGTTTTTGGATGGAATGTCCTATAAATATCAATTAAGTCTATCTTGTTTAATGTATCATATAAAGCTTGTGTTTCCTTAATTATTTTCATTTTGGATGATCTGTCCATTGGTGAAAGTTGGGTGTGAAAGTCCCCCACTATGATTGTGTTACTGTCAAGTTCCCCTTTTTGGGCTGTTAGTATTTGCTTTATGTATTGAGGTGCTCCTATGTTGGGTGCATAAATATTTACAACTGTTATCTCTTCTTCTTGGATTGATCCCTTGATCATTATGTAGTGTTCTTTTTTGTTTCTTGTAACAGTCTTTATTTTAAAGTCTATTTTCTCTGATATGAGAATTGCTACTCAAGCTTTCTTTTGATTTCCATTTGCATGGAATATCTTTTTCCATCCCCATACTTTCAGTCTGTATGTGTCCCTAGGTCTGAAGTGGGTCTCTTGTAGACAGCATATATATGGGTCTTGTTTTTGTATCCATTCAGCCAGTCTATGTCTTTGGTTGGAGCATTTAATCCATTTACATTTAAGGTAATTATCGCTATGTATGTTCCTATTTCCATTTTCTTAATTGTTTTGGGTTTGTTATTGTAGGTCTTTTCCTTCTCTTGTGTTTCCTGCTTAGTGAAGTTCCTTTAGCATTTGTTATAAAGCTGGTTTAGTGGTGCTGAATTCTTTTAGCTTTTGCTTGTCTGTAAAGGTTTTAAATGCTCTATCAAATCTGAATGAGATCCTTGCTGGGTAGAGTAATCTTGGTTGTAGGTTCTTCTCCTTCATCACTTTAAATATGTCCTTACACTCCCTTCTGACTTGCAGAGTTTCTGCTAAAAGATCAGCTGTTAACCTTATGGGGATTCCCTTCTGTGTTGTTTGTTGTTTTTCCCTTGCTGCTTTTAATATGTTTTCTTTGTATTTAATTTTTGATAGTTTGATTAATATGTGTCTTGGCATGTTTCTCCTTGGATTTATCCTGTATGGGACTCTCTGTGCTTCTGGGACTTGATTAACTATTTTCTTTCCCATATTAGGGATGTTTTCAACTATAATCTCTTCAAATATTTTCTCAGTTCCTTTCTTTTTCTCTTCTTCTGGGACCCCTGTAATTCAAATGTTGGTGCCTTGGTCTCTGAGACTGTCCTCAATTCTTTTCATTCTTTTTTCTTTATTCTGCTCTGCAGTAGTTATTTCCACTATTTTATCTTCCAGGTCACTCATCCTTTCTTCTGCCTCAGTTATTCTGCTATTGATCCCTTCTAGAGAATTTTTAATTTCATATATTGTATTGTTCATCATTGTTTGTTTTCTCTTTATTTCTTCTAGGTCCTTATTAAACATTTCTTGTATTTTCTGCATTCTGTTTGCAAGATTTTGGATCATCTTCACTATCATTCTGAATTCTTCTCAGGTAGACTGCCTATTTCCTCTTCATTTCTTAGGTCTGGTGGGTTTTTATCTTGCTCCTTCATCTGCTGTGGGTTTTTATCTTGCTCCTTCATCTGCTGTGTGTTTTTCTGTCTTCTCATTTTTCTTATCTTACTGTTTTTGGGGTCTCCTTTTTGCAGGCTGCAGGTTCGTAGTTCCTGTTGTTTTTGGTGTCTGTCCCCAGTGGCTAAGTTTGGTTCAGTGGGTTGTGTAGGCTTCCTGGTGGAGAGGACTAGTGCCTGTGTTCTTGTGGATGAGGCTGGATCTTGTTTTTCTGGTGAGCAGGTCCATGTCTAGTGGTGTGTTTTGGGCTGTCTGTGGCCTTATTATGATTTTAGGCAGCCTCTCTGCTAATGGGTGGGGTTTGTTCCTGTCTTGCTAGTTGTTTGGCATAGGGTTTCCAGCACTGTAGCTTGCTGGTTCTTGAGTGGAGCTGGGTCTTGGCGTTGAGATGGAGATCTCTGGGAGATTCTCACTGTTTCATATTACGTGGAGCTGAGAGCTCTCTAGTGGACCAATGTCCTGAACCTGGCTCTCCCACCTCAGAGGCACAGCCCTGACGCCTGGCTGGAGCATCAAGAGCCTGTCATCCACATGGCGCAGAATAAAAGGGAGAAAAAAAGAAAGAATGAAAGAAAAAGATAAAATAAAATAAAATAGTTACTAAAATAAAAAATAATTATCAAAAAAAATTTAAGTAATAAAAGAATGAAAGAAAGAAGAGAGCAACCAAACCGAAAAACAAATCCACCAATGATAACAAGCTCTAAAAAGTATACTAGAAAAAGAAGAAAAGAAAAAAACAGACAGACAGAACACTAGGACAAATGGTAAAAGCAAAGCTATACAGACAAAATCACACACAGAAGCATACACATACACTCACAAAAAGAGAAGAAGGGAAAAATATATATGTATTGTTGCTCCCAAAGTCCACCTCCTCAATATGGGATGATTCGTTGTCTATTCATGTATTCCACAGAGGCAGGTACATCAAGTTAATTGTGGAGATTTCATCTGCTGCTCCCAAGGCTGCTGGGAGAAGCTTCCCTTTCTCTTCTTTGTTCGCACAGCTCCTGGGGTTCAGATTTGGATTTGGCCCCGCCTCTGTGTGTAGTTCGCCTGAGGGTGTCTTTTGTTCGCTCAGACAGGACAGGGTTAAAGGAGCAGCTGATTGGGGGGGCTCTGGCTCACTGAGGCGTGGCGGAGGGAGGGGTACGGATGCGGGGTGAGCTTGTGGCAGCAGAGGTTGGCATGACATTGCACCAGCCTGAGGCACGCCGTGTGTTCTCCTGGGGAAGTTGTCCCTGGATCACGGGACCCTGGCAGTGGCGGGCTGCACAGGCTCCCCGGAAGGGGGGTGTGGATAGTGACCCGTGCTCGCACACAGGCTTCTTGGTGGCTGCAGCAGCAGCCTTAGCGTCTCATGCCTGTCTCTGGGGTCCGCTAACCCCTTCAGGCTGTGTTCACGCAGCTAACCCCAGTCCTCTCCCTGGGATCTGACCTCCAAAGTCCGAGCCTCGATTCCCAGCCCTGCCCGCCCCAGCAGGTGAGCAGACAAGCCTCTCGGGCTGGTGTGTGCCGGTCGGCACCGATCCTCTGTGCGGGAATCTCTTCGCTTTGCCCTCCGCACCCCTGTGGCTGCGCTCTCCTCCGTGGCTCTGAAGCTCCCCCCGCTCTGCCACCTGCAGTCTCCTCCCGCAAAGGGGCTTCCTAGTGTGTGGAAACCTTTCCTCCTTCACAGTTCCCTCCCACTGGTGCCGGTCCCGTCCCTATTCTTTTGTCTCTATTTTTTCTTTTGCCCTACCCAGATACGTGGGGAGTTTCTTGCCTTTTGGGAGGTCTGAGGTCTTCTGCCAGCGTTCAGTAGGTGTTCTGTAGGAGTTGTTCCACACGTAGATGTATTTCTGATGTATTTGTGGAGAGGAAGGTGATCTCTGTGTCTTACTCTTCCGCCATCTTGAAGCTCCTGCTCTCCACTTTTTCATTTTTTTTTTAGTCTGATTCCTCTGTGTCTGATACAAGGTGATTAAGTAATATCTGCTTTTGTCTCAAAGCCAAACTTTTGTTCTATCAGTCCTAGCCATCTGGGCTATCCTGAATATACCACATAAATGAAAAGGAAACTGTCACAGTGACCATCACATCTTCTACCAGGCTGCCCTTGCAGAAGCGTAGCCTATGCCTTTGACCTCCAAAGGGGCATGTTCTCAGGAAAACCATAATGAACCAAAATGGATAGTTCCCCTGAGCTCTCTAGTGTCACCGTTTTACATTGCCAGAATAAAGGAGAAAATGGTTGAGGGTGGCAGCTGAATAATTTAGTAAGCATGGGTGATTTGGTGATCCTATTTAGTCCAACTAACAATTACAAAATGAAATTAACATGCATCACAGCGTTCATGGACCTACCAAAGTCCACTGTAAGGCCATATGTGAGTTATTCAGGCCTAAAATGAGCCCCAGTGTGTGAGCACTCAGCTACGCCTGTGGCCTTGGCTTTGAACTCCGTTATGCTCATGACTTTTAAAAGTATACACGCCATCCAGAACTTTCAGCTAAACCCTGATCCCTAGTTCTGGATCTGTCTACCAGACATTTCTGCGTGTTGGATGTGTACTGGATGTGTCCATATCAAATCAAGATAATAATGTTGAACTCAATTATCAACTGCCAGGAACTTGCTTTTTATTCCATGTTCTCCATTTCGAAGAATTGCAGTGATGCTCAGCAGATTGCCAAAGCTAGAAACTTCCAAGTTATTTAATGACTCCTTCCTCTCTTTTAACCCCTTCAACTATCCATCAGGTTGTATAGCTTCTAACTCCCCTTTTTATAGTTTGTAACCCCTTTTAATTTCTACTGCCATTGCCTTTGTTCACACTTTGATAAGCCTCATAAGCAGAAAGATCTAGTTAGAATCCTAGCTCTGCTACTTTATCTAGACTTAAGTGAGACATTTAGATTCCATTTCCTTATCTTAAAAAAAAAAAAAAGATGGATCTCCATCTTACAGAATAGTTTTAAGGATTACATGAGATACTCTAAGTAAAACTTAATACAGTACATGGCTTACACTAGACATTCAATGATGATTAACCTCATGTTCGTAATCATACCTCACTCAGTTTGAGCAGTGTCTGGCACTCAATATATATTTACTATATATAGTAAGCACTCAATATATATTTACTATAAATATTAATGTCATAATCATCATCATCATCATCATAGTTAGCCTGCTTCTGATCTTATACCCTGTTATTCTGTCCTGCACCCTACTATTGGAATTTACATAAAATACAAATATCATGTCCTTTATGCTCCACAACTTTGAAGGGTTCTCTGACTCACAGGAGGTGCTTTTCTGGGTCGACATAACTGCCCTTGATCTGACCTAGGCTTCAGTTCCACTCTTACTTCCACTGCTCAACAAAAACTCCTTACACTGAGGCCAATGAAAAATCTATATTTCCCCCACCCACCAATAAACAAAGAAAAGACTTTTATTTCATATTTCCATTGATTACCTTCACTCAATATGAAAACTTCATAGTAATGTACTACTTCATATAGCCTTCTGTGCCTCCCCAAGCAGAATTATATGCTTCCAATTTAATTACTATAATCTTGTCTTTGTACTTCTAAAGCCCAATATGTAGAGTTACTTGATTCACATTTGCTGAGATAATGGTATTGGAAAATTAAAGGAAAAACAAACTATAGACAGATAAGTAGGTAGGTATGTTATATACATCACATATATTAAAAACTGTATAATCATATAACTTAATACTGTTCTCATGTTTATGCTGCTGATTTCTCATATGTAGGACCTGTATTAAAAACTGTTAACATGTATCAGGAAAATGTATTTGTTTTGACTTTTGCATAATTACTAAGTCCTCCTTAGAGCAAGTAGCACATTTGCAAAGTGCTAGGGTGGTACGAATCCTGGGGCTGTGAAATAGTGAAACTATTGGATTCACAATGTGCCGGTAACCTTGGCACTGGCCTCAGCTACAGCAATTGCTCTAACAAACTGGGATTTACAGTCAGTTTAAACTGTGAGAAGCAGTAGGGCAAAGTGATTAAGAAAATGGGCTCTGATTTTAGAAAATCCAAGTTCAAATTTCAGTTCCCTACTTAACACATTCCTATATGACCTTAAACACATTCCCTAACCTTTCAGAGACTCCTTCCCTGTAAAATGGAAATGATAATGGTACCCACATAAAAGAATTATTGGAAGCATTAAATGAGGTAATATGAATTAAGTTTTAAACTTAGGCTGTGCAGACTTTCAGATACACAAGACACACAGACTGCTGTCTGGCATCAGTCTACTTAGAAAGATAAAGAACTTGTCATCATTGTAGCAACAGACATTCCTAATCTGGTGGTAATTCTTCTAGAAATCAATGCAGCACAATTCAGATGGAAGAAGATAATTCTACATCCAGCAAGTCCAAGAGTTGCCTTGGCTTAAAAGTCTCAGGCCCCACAGGCGCCGATATCTCTTGAAGTGATCCCGTAGTCATAGACTGCAAAGTCCACACAAAAAACAAGCCCTATTCCAAGAGCTGACACATTCAGGCAAGCCCAGAGTTGTGGCTGCCTACCAGGTAGTTTTAGTTTCTCCAGAGCAAATGGAATTTATCAAAATTGATCATTGTATCATAAATAATATTATCTGGTAACATAGCTGATATTTCAGCTTTCATCAGGTTACCAGGTAACTGTAACTGGAGGTATTTAACTGATGGTCAAATTCTCCACAAAAGATTAAAAGGGATTGTTAATTCTCTGCCTCTACATAGAATATGGACTTGGTAAGTAATACATAGAGGATAACATATGCATATATGTATATGAATACAATCTCATGAAGGATTAGAAATGTATCTAAGAGGAAATTAACATGGAGAGTTTTGGAAAAAAGGAGTTATAGAGGTCATCATTTGGTCATCATCTTGCCTGATTTTCCTGGATAAACTCACAAGTGTTAGAGTGAAAACTTGTTCATCACAGAGAAAGTTTTGTTCTAAGGTTAGTGTTGTACCTAATGCATCATTAACACTCAATATATGACATTTGAGTAAAACTGGGATTCTGGTCCTCTCTGTTGTTATAAGAAGAACAGAGCTGACTTACAGGGCCCTTTTACTGCCACTCTCAGATGATTCTCCTGCCCAGACCTCTCAGCTCAGACAAACTGACTTTGACATATTGAGCTCTAATTGTCTCCTAGGAATGCAATTTTCGTACACATGCCAGTAGAATTAAAAAGATTGTGTGTGAGTTGTTATATTAAAATGGACCTGCCTCTCTGTATGGTTGGTTATCATAGTTAAATATAGCAGCTGAATGATGAGACAGAATTATCAGTGAACTCTCCCACTGGAACAGATGCCCTATCGTGGCAGCATGCCTCCTGTGTCTTGTAAACGTGAGCTACTAGTTACTGAGAATGGGCAGGAGTTCAACTAAGAATCAACGCAAGGCCATCCAATGCCAGGAAAAGCCCTCAAAGTGCATATGCCCGTAGTTGATGACATTTGGAACATCATCTTCGTATGTAGACATTACAATTTAGAGTTCAACATCCCTCTAATTCAAGGAGGATTAGATAGATACGAATTTGAACATAAATACTTTACCGATGAATTAGAGATCTATTTAGAGGATATTTCTACAGTAATATAGCTTAAATAGATTTATATTTCTAATGCTTATGATGTATTTAATTAATATACTCATATGTATACCTTACATTAAAGTATGAACTGGAAAAGTTGATGTAGTTGAATAAGCATACATTGTAATTGACAACTAAAGTTTCAAACAGTATTAAAAATAATGTTAAGCATAAATTAAATCACTTTTTCTGTTCAATATTGTATTAGTTATCCAGGCATGTTTATTTAAATCACTAAATGGAAATTATCATATGTTAACAGTTCTTGGTTCCTCATTTTCTAAATAAAGACAAATCTGGAATGAGTAAAATGAACAATATGGTAAACTTAGTTTCAGCTAATTTTGCATAACCCCTTTATTTTCTATTTCCTATGAGTGGTTTAACAACTCTTACAAAATAGGAGGAAATGCAAATGTTAGCTTTGAGTCTAACAGCTTTTACACATCGTAAATGTTGATATCTTTTTAATGAAATTGGAATTGTACCTCCAAGTAGAAATAAAAATGTCCAAGCTGATTTCACTCTGGCGTGTAGAAGACAAAGTTCATGCCTGCCTGTGAGTCTGTGATGAGAATATTAATGCTCTTTTGCAGTTTTTGCCAACAAGAGAAGCTGCCGCTGACCTTCCAGGCCTGTGTGATCACCAAAGAGTGCCAGGTGTCAGAGTGGTCTGAGTGGAGCCCCTGCTCAAAAACGTGCCATGATATGGCATCCCCTAAAGGCACCCGTGTGAGGACGCGGCTCATCAGGCAGTTTCCTATTGGCAGTGAGAAGGAGTGTCCAGAACTTGAGGAAAAAGAACCCTGTGTGTCTCAAGGAGATGGAGTTGCCCCCTGTGCCATGTGAGTAAATAAAGGATGGTGGCATCTGCTGCCCTGTCTGCCCAAACTGCGTGTTCCTTTAGCGGTTTGATTTCAACTGGATAGTATGTTGAGAAATAGAGATTTTTACAAATTCTAAGTAGAAAAATATCTCTCTACAAACACTATCCTGTAAAAATGACTGGTTTTACAGGGTAAAAGTGTCTTTAACAAGCTGGATTTCCCAGTCTCCATGCAAGTTAGATTTTTAACGGCAATTCCCTGTTTGTGTATTTTCTATCATGGGGATTGGCAAGCTTTTTCCATAAAGGAGAAGATAGTGAATATGTTAGCCTTTACAAGCCACATGTGTCTCTGTCATGCTTCAGCTCTGCCATTGGAGCTGTAGGTAATATGTAAACAAATGAGTGTGGATATGTTCCAATAAAATTCACTTATAAAACAGGCGACAGGTTGGATTTGGCTGTAGTTTGTCAACTAGTCTATAAGGTAAAATAAAGTTTCAAAATACAGGTTCCTATTGCTTATTGAGCAAGTCCCATTAAAATTCAGTACTGTATATAACAATTCCTGTTGAATAGAGTAAGATGCTATATCAAAATAATGAGACTGTAAGCTCCTTCAGGACAAAGACTGCTTATGAACCTTGGGGGTGGGGCTTGTTTGTTTTTTAATTGCTTGCATGTCATAGGACCAGGCACACAGTAAGTGTCCAATCAATGTGCATTGAATTCAGATGAAATAAGACTAATTTTGAAATATTTGGCAGTGTAACTATATTCTTTTTATCCTTAAAAAATATCATCTCCAAAACATTACTGTGAACTATCTTGGTGATAAATATATTTCAGCTTAGTCTGAATATAGAATATTTATGAAACAACTTACAGAATCTTAGTTTCTCAGTAGATATGCACAAGCTTCATTGAAAGGTTCCCTGGAATATTTCAGATATTTAGAGAACATGCATACAGCTTGAACTGCATGACACAGTGAGGAGGAAAATTGCTACTATTATTGTTCCTCCTCCCATTTCTAACAGTAATAATAATAATAACAAAGAATAGTGATGATTCAGACAAGATCTTCAATTATGCAGCACTTTGGAATCATCCCTTCTCTGATATAACAAGTGACAGAATGCTCTAGAGAGTTTTCTTCCTAACTACTCTGCCTGTCCTGCTGACTTGTGTGTTCCCCTCTACATAACAGTTTCAAGGAAGTTGCCAGGTTCTCTAATCAGTGTTTTGTCTCCTACAAGTTTCTTCCATTTTTGTCTCAAGCTAGGTGTTTTATTCTTTATCCTCTCAAATATTCAAACGCCATTAGCTATTAATTAAAATCTCTATTCTGAATCTTTCTTCTAACCCTTTATGGATGATAGCACTTTTTTAGAATGTGCGATCAATTGACGTTACTAAAAATTTGTTCCTCTCACAGGACTCCGTAAGATGACCTAAATTGGGACTCCATTCTATAAAAAAACCAAAATTTTCATTTTAGCTCCCCTAATGAATGACTTGTTTGGTTTTACTTTCCTTCACTGTCTCTCCTCCCAAGGCATCAAGTATCCATGTTTTTAGAATTGACCTGAATGCTGCACTTCTTTTATAAATGTATGTCAAGAGTGTTGTTCCTGGATGCCCCAGTCCTGCACCTCTATTAAGCCATGAATCCCCACTTATAAAAACTGAAAAACGAACATGAAGTGCAGCTTTACTGTCATGAAACTTTACCACTGACAAAGCAAAGCCTCTAGATGAGACATCCTAGAGCCCACTTAACCTTTCTGTCTAACTGAGGTGAACATTAGCACACCCATTTGTACCTATGTTGGCTGTTAATCTGATTACTAAGGAGGCATCTTGGTTAAAGTGAAACCAAGTGCTACATGAGCCATTTTCTTTGTGCTTTTAGAATATCCATTTTCCTCGAGGTGGAGAAATGCCATCACTTTCTATCTTCAGTGGCATCGGGAAATGGTTCCCTGTCTATCTCCTTAAAGCATGTGTTGGGCTGACAATCCCCTGACATTTTTTTCACATCATAATCTTTATTGGAGCTTTAGTTTAGAATCACAGATCATCTTTCCTGTGTTCCACTGATTAGAAACGTCAGCTCTTTCCATCATTCATCAGCACTCATCAGGGATGCTCAGTGCTACAGGAAAAAAAAAAAAAACTCTTATTCTCAACAATAAAGAGAAAACTCTGAATTATGTTACATTTTTATTACTAACACACAATTATAATTTTGATCCAGTACGAAGCTGCAATTTTCATGCATTCTGTTAGAGACAAAACAAATGTTTGGGTTCATCATCATTTAGAATGTGTTCCATTCTCAGATTCAACCTTCCTTTGCTTATAAGCATCAAGAAAGGGCAAGCCTGAGTTCAGTTTAATTGAACATAAAATTTCCTGTTTTCAGCATTATGCTCTCTTTTCATAAAATATTTATAAGTAACTTCCAGTAGTTGCAATTAAAACTGGATCATCTTAAATTTAACTCCTCTTTAAATGGAGCGGGATGAGGATGTAGAGGAAGGGATTGAAAGTGAACCTGCACCTTAGATGTAGTCTAAGATTAATTCAAGAGGCAAGTATTTTTCAGATTAATCTTTTTTTAATAAATTTTTATTTTATTTATTTTATTTTTGTATGTGTTGGGTCTTCATTTCTGTGCGAGGGCTTTCTCTAGTTGCAGCAAGCGGGGGCCACTCTTCATCGTGGTGCGTGGCCTCTCACTGTCGCGGCCCCTCTTGTTGCGGAGCACAAGCTGCAGACGCGCAGGCTCAGTAGTTGTGGCTCACGGGCCTAGTTGCTCCGCAGCATGTGGGATCTTCCTAGACTAGGGCTCAAACCCGTGTCCCCTGCATTGGCAGGCAGACTCTCAACCACAGTGCCACCAGGAAAGCCCCAGATTAATCTTTTTGAGGAACAAAAAATAGGAGTGGAGAAAAGTTTTATTCAGTAAACAGGTTGCCACTGCCATCATTTTCTTTATCTAGGTATGGCTGGAGGACTACAGAGTGGACTGAGTGCCGTGTGGATCCTCTGCTCAGTCAGCAGGACAAGAGGCGGGGAAACCAGACGGCCCTCTGCGGAGGAGGGGTCCAGACCCGAGAGGTGTACTGCGTGCAGGCCAACGAGGACCTCCTCTCACACTTAAACTCCCACAAGGACAAAGAAGGTAAGCTGTTTTCTTCTCAAGTACTCAACTGTGGAGACCAAGAGTGGGATCATCCTGCAGGGGTGTATATGTAGTCGTTTGGGGCAGGAAGAGTCATATTTCTGTTCACATTATGGCTGATATTGACTATGGTGAACAGTAGTCTAAATTATGGTTGTAAAAATAATTAATACAGTTCCATCTTTGGTCCGTTCTGATTCACTGACAAACCTCTCTTTAGTAGGAGTAATTAATTATAAAAATAGAATAAAGTTGTATCTCGTAAGGATACATATAGAATGCAAGTATGTGTTCCAAAGTCCAAATTTTCTTTTCTTCATATAAGAAGAAGTAAAACGTGCTTGTAGAAAGAACACCTTATTTTGCTGTTTATAATGGGGTTGAAAAACATAAGTTAATTATGGTATTGAGTGAAAATTTCAATTTGAATTTAAAAGAAATAAATACAGAATAAAACTACAGGAAAAAAACAAAACAACAAAACAAAACAAAAAAACTACAGGAAAAAGTCTTTAACCCAAAGGCATGACTTCTTTTTTTTAAATTTTTTAATTTAATTTTATTTATTATTTTATACAGCAGGTTCTTATTAGTCATCAATTTTATACACATCAGTGTATACATGTCAATCCCAATCGCCCAGTTCAGCACACCACTACCACCACCCCACTGCGGCTTTCCCCGCTTGGTGTCCATACGTTTGTTCTCTACATCTGTGTCTCAACTTCTGCCCTGTCTCAACTCTAAAATTTTACTCATTATTGGATCAAGTTTATATTCAATTAGTAGCCCATTAGTCCACACAAATATGAGACTTTTCAAGCAATGCTTTAAGCAGACCCTTTTACATTTCACTACCTGAGGGATTGCAGGACTTCTATCACTAATACATTCAACATATATTGATCAGTTGCCAGGAGAGCTCCAAAAATTTTATGTGGTGGTGAGGATGAAAATATCAATACAAACTTCATGTCAGGAAAATGCTCGTGGTCATCTTGAGGGCACACAAACAGCCCAATAGTTATAATGCAGTATGATATGCATTATAATTGAGTTTTAGAATAACCATAGGGAGATCATAGAAGGAGGAACCTTCACAAAGGAGGTGGAACTTGAGCTGAATTATGACACATACACTTCATACATGTTTTATGAAATGGGCATTTCATAAAACAAAAGAAGAGATGGCTCCTTTGCCTCCCCCAAAAAAGAAGTGGCACTGGTGACCAGTAATTCTTGGGAAATAAGGACTAAAGTTTTGCATTTGCAACTTGAAAAATTTAATTGTTTTGTATCCACTAGCTTTACACAGCACGTTAGCTCATTTAGGAATCTAGCCTAGGGATACATTTTACTACTAACGTATCTTGAGGTTTTAAGGAAATACCATAAAACATGTAATGTTAGTACATTAATATTGTCTTGGCCACTTTAATGGCTACATTTTTAACACTCTTAGGTGGATTTATTATAGCAGTCCTTTCAGAGTAGTATAATTTCACTGCTAGAGGTAGATTAGATTTTAGTTTCTGAACGTCAGTTATATCCTGTAGGTTATTGCTTTCAAAAAGATCCTTCAGAATTCTGAATTGCAACAGGACATTTAAAAAAATCATTTTGTCATAGAATTCCCCTTCTACTGCTGTCAAAGCACTGCAGAGCAACAAAAGTAAGTCACAGAAAAAAGGGAAAACACAAAGAATATTATTATTAAGATGTATCTGTTGGACTAAAGCAAATGCTAAAGCAGAGATTAATAGACATGGAAGTAGTCAATTCACCTAAAATTAATATTTAATCATGTAAGTATGTAACATGAATAACTTAGGAATTTGTGTCCTTTCATGTCCAATACCAAGAATATTAATAAAACTCTTATTGCAAAAATAGCTGATTCTTGCTAAAAGTTGCAGCTTTTTTTTCTTAGAACTTAGACTGAGTTCCCCCTAGAAGTACTTAACATTGCCCAATAGGAAACTTGTTTAATATACCAGCATCCCAAGGGTGACATGTAAAGACTGTAAATATGTGTGAATGGAGAATACTTAGACTGTGGACTGTGAAGATTGTTCACAGTCTGTCTTCTTAAACAAATAAGAAAGAATGAAAGCTTACTTTATAAAAACAGGGAAACCTCTCAAAATAACTTCCTCATTCAATCCTAGTTAGAAGGTACTGATCTCAAGAAATCCTGACTGTGTAACCATGAACAACCTACTCTAAGAGCAATTCATATTGCACTTAATTTGAAGAACAAGGACTACACTTTTGTTTTTGTAGATTCACACTTTGTGTCCTATAAATGTCGTTTTCACACATAACCAAACTATTTAAAATACCTTAGGGCTTCCCTGGTGGCACAGTGGTTGAGAGTCCGCCTGCCGATGCAGGGGACATGGGTTTGTGCCCCGGTCCGGGAGGATCCCACATGCCACGGAGCGGCTGGGCCCGTGAGCCATGGCCACTGAGCCTGCGCGTCCAGAGCCTGTGCTCCGCAACGGGAGAGGCCACAACAGTGAGAGGCCCGCGTACTGCAAAAAAACCCAAAAAAACAAAAAAAAACTTAATTCAAAATAAAATACTTTAGCTCAAAAATAAAATTTCTTGATGCAAAAAATACTGTAAACAAGTGATATGAAATTCACATAAACTTCCTTTATTATCTTCGTACATCATATTACACAGAAGAATGATAATGACCACCTTAGCACAAAGGCAGGGTCATATTAAATCACTTTATTCACTGGCGTATTTACTACTGTTAATTGACTCACCCCACACAAGGCCCTAAAAATTCTTTTCCTTGGAGCTAATATATTTAATTTGCAGAAAATTGAAATATTTATTATTAAAGTTCTCACAAAGTGTAAAGTATGTTATTCAAAACTTGAAATGAGTTGAATTATCAGAATACTTATTAAGTTGGCGATGGCATCTGTAGACAATAGGAAAAATATATCTGCTTGATATTGGAGAGTATCCACATTTTATTCTTGGAATTCTCCCAATTCTAGAACAATATTCAGGTGATCAAAATTTCCATAATCACTTCTTTAGAAGAAAGGCTTGACAAGTTCTGTACTGAGGAGACTTAGTAGTAAAATCTTTGGCAGTTTCTGTCATCTGGCCCTTCAGAATTCCAGTAGGCTTGAAGAATATCCAACTTACGCTGGCATGAACTCTATCCTTCTCAGGATATGACAGGACGAGGCCTTGCCCATGGGGAGGTTATCAGCATAAGTCCTAGAAAGCTGATGAAAATGTTGCTGATCATTAGATGCATGAACGCGAATTGACTTTTTTAAGAGTTCAAAGTGACTTGAAAGTAGATTTTAGCTATAGTAATTCAAGAAATTCTTCCATTTGATACAGATTGAACATGTTTTTAAATGAGGGGCACCAAAGGTATTGGTTATAAAGCACCATAAAACTTACTGCAATTTATATTATAGGAGATTTTAGAACATTCCTTTATAGAAAATGTAGCAAATAATCCACACTGAAATCTGGAGAAGGTCCGTGGGATTTGAGGTTATGACGATAGACAGCCTGGATAATGAGCCTGTATGATGACACAGAATGAGATAAACCGGCAGAAAGGTTTGGAGAATCAGTAGAAAGATGGATTGAGGGAAGGATGATTGTGCTGTGAATGGGTAGACAGAAGGATGAATAAAGAGCTCATATTTTCCCATCTGCAAAGAAATAAGAATAAAATAGTCACCATCCCTAAATGAAATGCAAATTCTTTATAATTGTAGTCTTTTATCTACAGTTTCCACAGACTAGCCCACTTCAGTCAACACTATTTTGAAAAAAAAAAAAAAAAAAGGCTATGCTTATGGTGCTATTTCCCTGTTATTTCAGAAAGTAAATATCAGAGAGTACATTGAAGTCTAGTGCTGCATCTTTCCTATCCATCACTTTTGAAATAACAGGTGCGTGAGACTATTTTGCACAACATTTCAATCAGAAATGTGTATCAGGGTTCTCTATACATTCCCTGATATAATTCTTAAACCCTGTAGGAAAGATAGTAATTTACTTTTACTTTCTATTTTGCTAGAAATAGAAGCTGTCCCATGAAATAGAAATGATTTTGTGTTTCTTGTCTTTCTAGAACATGATTATATAGATATAAATTATAGAAAAACATAAAAAGATTTTTAAATTTACTGACTTTAAAATGTCACTAGGGGACTTCCCTGGTGGTGCAGTGGTTAAGAATCTGCCTGCCAATGCAGGGGACACGGGTTCAAGCCCTGGTCAAGGAAGATCCCACAGGCTGTGGAGCAACTAAGCCCATGTGCTACAACTACTGAAGCCCATGCACTCCAGAGCCCATGCTCCACAACAAAGAGAAGCCACTGCAATGAGAAGCCTGCACACTGCAACAAAGAGTAGCCCCCGCTCACCACAACTAGAGAAAGCCCGCACGCAGCAATGAAGACCCAATGCAGCCAAAAAACTAAATTAATTAATTTTTTAAAATGTCACTAGGATAATACCATAATTATATAAGCATATATAAAGTTTGGTTATGAACACTTTTTTTTGTGGTAAATTAATGAAGGTATAAACACTTTTCATAATTTATCATTATATTTTTAAACACACCGCTTTGTTGTCTCTTAATCTTCCTATGGTAAATGAAGAAGGAACTAAATCACATAATGGAAACATAGCCTACACTGGTGCAGTGGGTTGTAAAAAGCACTGTGATATAATTGTAGAATAACTAAAACATTCCTATGTTTTAAATCCTAAATCCCTGAAGGAATCAAACCTTCCTCGGAAATCAGTCCTCTGGATATTTTGTGGAAGAGAAGCGCTGTTTCCCTAGGAAATTTCTCTGTGATCAGTGGATTACAAAATGGAAGGTGAGATGCCAGGAGGTTTCAGCCATTGGGATAGAAGCTAATAAAAACTTACATTCTGAGAATTAGATTAAGCTGGTCATTGGTCTACGCCAGAGGTAACTTAACAATTTTTAGTAGAGGAAGAGCTTACTAATGACATGTCAGGAAGTATTCAACCAAAAAGGCAATCAAAGAAAAATATAATGAGGCAGCTCTGAAGTTGTGTAAACATGATAACAATGCTTACAGTACCTTTGACTTAGTCAATGTTTAATAAACATTTGTTGTTTGACATGTTTACTCTCCCCTTTGTAAAATAGTACAATTTCCTTTTAAATTTGTCTGAAAATTGTCTCTTCAGCATTTCAGGTACACTTAAACATTCTCTATTTCAGCTAGGGGATATATCCACAGACACCATTCTTCACCCCTGAATAGTTAACTATTCACACCTCTGACTTGGAATAGAGGACACATGATCTAGTTGTTAGATCAAATGATGAGAGTCAAAATGTATACACTTTGTGTCAGGTTGGCCACTCATTTAAGAGAATAGTTTTATATGTCTATTTTCCTCTTTTCTAATTATATAGATAGCTTAAAAGTCTTTTGAATTTTCATCTTAAGACTACTTTCAAGAGAACCCCAGACAGATAATCAGGAAATCTGGTTTTCATTTCTGCTTGGCCTTATGTCTTGATGCACATTACTTAACTTTATTTACCTAAAAATGGCTATTTAATTGCACTTATGTTACATTTCCAGCAATGTGGCAGACTAGAATAGCTGAAAATCATCCTTTAAAAAATACCTAGACATTCAGGATACAATATTGTTTTAAATACTTTTAAGAGAAGAACTGAGGTCTTGATTAACTAAACAGTTTCCCAAAGGAAACCATGAAGGCTGAGATGATGCTTTCTGTGGTTGCCCTTGGGTAGGGATGGTACAGAACAAGGGTTTACATTATGGGGACTTGAGGGCATGACATAAACTTTTACTCAGAGAAAGAGAGTACAAGCAGAAATACTGCATTACTTCATCAGCCTCAAAGGGTTATAGCGTCAATGATTGAGTGAGCAGAGAAATTCAACTTACCTATAGAGGGAGATAACAAGGAAGCAGATCAGCTTCAGCCTTAAATCAGGGCAAAAACAAACCTCTCCTAAAAATTCCAACTATGGGCCAGTACTCATATGAGTTTAAGTTTCAAATGTATGGTACTTCCATAAGTCCAAAGACCACAAAGCTGAAAATTAATGTAAGAAATGGTGTCAGGCAGTGGTATTAGCAAGGTGCCTGACATAGCAAAAGCAAAAACTCTAAAGATGGGAATACCTTAACCTAAGCTGCAGGATTTTCCCAGGTAAACTGCACCATTCAAATTTGTGAACTACATGAGGAAAAATAATTCATTGTAAACAGGATTTAGAATGCCTAACAAACAGTAAAATTAGACTTGCAAATATTGGACTAAATATTAGATTTGCAAATATTAGACTTGGAAATATTAGAAAAAGCAGATACAAACTATAAAATACATATGCTAAAACTTATTTATGATGTAAAGGAAAAATTAAAACATTAAATATAATGAGTCACAATTAAAAAGACCAGATTTTAAAAAAAGAAAAAGGAAAGAAACAAAAGTTCTGGAACTGAAAAATAATTTAACTGGAAATAAACAAATGGGTAGATTATACACATTGAGATAAACAATTATTAGTAAACTAAAGACAAATGTAAGCAAATTATTCAAAGTGCAACACTGAAAATAGAAGTTGAGAATGAAAGCAAGGATAACAGTCATGAAGAATTAAACAAGAAGGTTCAGAGTGAGACAATCAAGAGAAAAGATGAGAGAATTGTCTAGAATTGATGAAAGACAAGATATACAGGATCAAGAAAATTTGCAAGCAGGATAATAATATATGTACACTTCATATACAATGTAGTGAATTCTCAACTCATCAACTCCAAAGACATATTAAAAGGAACAGAGAGAAGGAGAAAATTAATTACAAAAGAATTAACAAATTAGCAGTGAAATTCTCAACAGCTACAGAAGATCAATATAATAAAAATAATATATTGAAAGTACTGAAAGGAAAATAAATGTCAACTTAAAATTATTTATCCAACTACCTATCATTGAAAACTATGGGCAAAATTAAGACAAAAGTGAAAAGACTAATAAACCCTTACTGAAAGTACCGCTAAATGATGTTTAGAAAGAAGGAAATTGAACCCAGAAAGAGAAGAATTCAAGATGTGCAAGGAATTTGGTAAGCATGTGGGTAATCTAAATAAGTATAAATATGTGTGAAGCAACAACAATAATTTTCATGATTAAAACACTGTAAATTAGTTAATGACCAACAATAATATGTGACAGGAGGAAATAATAAGGAGTGTATTGTTTGGGAAAGCGTAGAGATATTGAGCACCCTTACATATTACTAAGTTATTATGCCTGTTAAAAAATTAAGAATAATTATTAACATAAAAATACATTATATATATACACACTTTTCTAAAAGGGATTAAATAAAAATGAGTCAATTCAATAAAAGTACTGAACAAGAGAAAAAAAACCATTGTTTTCTTAGAGACAATCTAATTAATACCAAATAAAAAAGACTAAAAATCTGGAAATATGACTTTTCAAATGTCAGAGTTAAAGGTTATTACAGAAAGTCATTTTGTTTTTGTTATTATTATAAGACCAACCAACTGTTTTATAAGTTTTTTGCCATGATCAAACTAAGAGTGTGGATTACTCAGTCCAAACATTTACCACTGCCGGAAAATACCTAAACAGATCACACGTTGTATTTCCCAGGCAGTAATGCCATCTTTATATACAAAGTGCAGCTGAAAATTTTATTTTAACATGAGAAATAACATGAGATTGATTTGAGTTATATATGTGTGCAGTGTCAAAACTATCCAGAAGATTTAATGGTTGGATTGATTAAACAGCATTTGATAGAAAATTTTATTGGATAATCAAAAATGCCCAGAATTTTCTCCAGTATTTTTAGAGTGAAGGATAGTCTTCACAAACATAAAACTCAATAAAAAATATGTTGCTAACTTGATATTGTTCAGTGAAGCTTGAGAATGACTAAACTTTTAAAACTGAAGGAAACATCTGAAAATTCCTGAGTATTTCAAACCTATCTCCCTTTGTATCATTCTCATTTTTTTCCCAGTTTGCTAATGGGAAAGGTGAATGACACTGGCTTGATTACTTAGACAAAGGTAATAATGACAAAGGAATTATTACCCAGAGAAGATAATAAAATTCATTATGTATGTTGGTGCCTTTGACAAAGTCATAGATGGTGTGCTGTTAAATATGTGAGTGATATTAAGCTAGAAAGGATAAAACATACTAGATAATAATTTTATGATGCAAAAAGATATCAGTAGGCTAGACACATTGAAATTTCTCCAACAATATGAAGTCTAACGAAATACTTACAACAAATACCTACACTTAAGAGCCAAATGCCCACTGTAAAAGGAAATGATACCATAATGATGATGATATGATGATGATATGATGACAGTGAGAGTATTGATTATGTTTTTTAAGGCACTATGTTAATTATTTGGTTGCTGTGAAGATTAAATGTTTAATGGGAAGGAACAGATGGCATCGATTGCTTATATTATTATTTTTTATTAAAGTAGAGTTGATTTACAATGTTGTTTTAGTTTCAGCTGTACAGCAAAGTGACTCAGTTATAGGTATATAACTGAATGATATATATATATATGATTATATATATATTCTTTTTCAGATTCTTTTCCATTATTACTTATTATAAGATATTGAATATAGTTCCCTGTGCTATACAGTAAGACCTTGTGGTTTTGGTACTATAGTTGATTTACAATGCTGTGTTAGTTTCAGGTGTACACTAAAGTGAATCAGTGATACATATATCCACTCTTTTTTAGATTCTTTTCCCATATAGGTCATTACAGAGTACTGAGTAGAGTACCCTGTGCTATACAGTGGGTCCTTATTAGTTATCTGTTTTATATATAGTAATGTGTATATGTCAATCCCAATCTCCCAGTTTATCCCTCCCCTCCCCTTCCCCCCAGTAACCATAAGTTTGTTTTCTACATCTGTGACTCTATTTCTGTTTTGTAAATAAGTTCATTTGTATCATTTTGTTTTTTAGATTCCACACATAAGTGGTATCATATGATATTTGTCTTTCTTTGTCTGACTTCACTCAGTATGACAATCTCTAGGTCCATCCATGTTGCTGCACATGGCATTATTTTGTTCTTTTTATGGCTGAGTAATATTCCATTGTGTCTGTGTGTGTGTGTGTGTGTGTGTGTGTGTGTGTGTGTGTGTGTGTATCACATCTTCTTTATTCGCTCGTCTGTTGATGGACATTTAGGTTGCTTCCATGTCTCGGTTATTGTAAATAGTGCTGCAGTGAACATTGGGGTGCATGCCTCTTTTAAAATTAGAGTTTTGTCAGGATATATGTCCAGGAGTGGGATTGTGGAATCGTATGGTAACTATTTTAGTTTTTCAAGGAACCTCCATGCTGTTCTCCATAGTGGCTGCACTAATTTACATGCCTACCAACAGTGCAGAAGGGTTTCCTTTTTTCTAAACCCTCTCCAGCATCTGTTATTTGTAGGCTTTTTGATGGTGGCCTTTCTAACCAGTGTGAGGTGGTATCTCATTGTAGTTTTGATTTGCATTTCTCTAATAATTAGCGATGTTGAGCATCTTTTTATGTGTCAGTGGGTTAATGTTAAACTCATTCTGTGTCTGTTCTCCCATGTTTCTTTTCTGAACATCAATCACAAGCTATCAATGAAGTGTTAAAATTTGGATATCTCACGTGATATTCCTTCATTCACTCAGTACATACTTACTGAGCAACTGTTAGGTTGCACCACTGATTATGATGTTGAACATAGAATGTTTTAAAAAGCAGACTTGATCCCTGTCAGGGAACTTATAACCTACCTTATATAACCGAACCTCAAATAACCTCGTATTAAGGTTTTGTTTACTGGAAGTTCAGGGTTGCCCCTTCACAAGGCTAACATGGAGACACTTCTACAGACATGCCAGTTTGGGGCTCTTCAGTTAAAATCTGAAAATATACTACAACCATGGTCCATCCTTAACAAAGAACCTTTACCCTTATTCACTGGGTATATTATTTTTCTGGAAATCACGTATCTTCAAAATGTAGTTTAAAAATCACCTGTATGCTTTAAGAAAATGCAAAAATCCCTGGATGTTATCCACTGGGATTGTGATTCTGTAGGTCTGAAATGGGTGCAGGAATCTCTGTTTGTTTTATAAGCACCGTGGTGATTATAATTAGGAGACGATTTTACCATAAAGCTCATGATGGTCCTTTTAAAAGCCCTTTCCAAAGCTTTGGGAGAGACTGGGATAGGGAAATGGAAATCCGTTTTTCTTTCTTTTTGAGGCCCAAGGCTTATGTAATTTATGCACTGAAAAAAAAAAAAAACAAAAAAAAAGCTAAATTCCAAATACAAAATCAGTAAGATCTCTGTCAGGGTTTCAGAAGGGTCCTGTGCATGTGAAGCGCCCTGACCTTAAGCCTCATGGGTTTCTTAATGAATCTGTCCCAAATTCTAACACAGATTTTTGGCCTCTATTTGAGCCAAAGAGAATCAGTACATTAAGATGAGAAACAGAAACACAGGCATTCGTGTCCTGAAGACAGGTTTCCCAAAGTTCTAGAGATAAAACTGGGAAGAATGGAGTGACTGGGAAAAGTCACTCTTTGTGTTCAGAAGTGAAGTAGAACTTTCAGTTCTAATATTGGTCTTAGTTATGTTCACTGAGCCCTAGTTATAGGTCCCTGAGCTGCAAATCTTTAGAAAACCACTATACCTTGCTAGTAGTTAAGTTAGGAAATTGGTGAGGAAGAACACTTTACACTGAGATACTGTTTCATCTCACTTTATATCTGTAACCCAAGATGGAAAGAAGCCATAGCTGTTAGTAAAGGACCTTCCATTAATGAAAGAAAAACATTAGATAAAATGTCACATAACCTGACACTATCGAGTGACTGTACTATGTGTGCTTTTTGTAACCCTTAAGCACATATTTCATCGAGTCAGTTGTCGATGAATGATAGCACCAGAAGGAATTTTGAAATGAACACTCAGGGACCTGCGCTGGCGAATGAATAGCATTTTTTCAGCGGCACACTCCTGCAACCTAAGAATGTAAAAGAAGTGGTCTGTGGCAGGCTGTTCCCTGCCTTGCCGATGATTGCTCAGTAGGGAGTAGCTACTCTCACCAGTGTTAACAGAGGAGTACAAACTACGTTGTGGAACTCATTAATATTTATTCCTTCTAAAAGCAATGGGCAATAAAAAGGGAAATAAACTGGGTAGAATAGCAGTGGGAAAAGGAAGCCGTGACAACAGATTCATCTTGAAAAGGTTTCACCATTTATTGTACACAAAAATACACTTGAAATACAAGGGTCCATATTATTAGTCTGGAATCCACTAAAAATACCTCTAGGGGTCAGCTAATTTATAAAAAAAATTGTATATTGAACACAGCCTAAGAATTTAAAGTAGCCATCCATATTATTGTAGTTATGTGATTTTGATGTATCAGTTTATACTTTCATATTTTCAATATTCAGCAAAGCTACATATTCTCAGCATCAGATGCTGTGCTGTGTCTGTCTATAGACAAGAACTTTCTCTAAGTCAAGGGTCACCTGCCTGTTGCAACAGAGACCAGTGACCTTTCTTTTCCTTTTCTTGTGCTGCTTCTCTATTATCTGACTTGAAATACCTTCCACCATTGTCACAACTATCCACATATCTCCTGTTTCAAATTGTCTTTTTCACACTGTTATCTTTTTTCATCCAAAGCCTATGCCCTTCTTATACTGTATTACACAAGTTACCATTTGATTACATAGAATTCTGTGCTTTTACAGTTGCCTCATGAGTATTATGCCAACTCCCCAAGATTTTAAGCTTCTGAGGAGGGAATGGCACTTTTTCCCGCCTAAATTTTAATTGATCCATTATTCTTACCAGAGGTCTGGGTAGTTTGTGAATTGTGTCATTTAGAAATATCTTTAAGAGAGATTAAAAAGCCCTTCAATGAGAGGATGTTTACTTCCTAGACATCTAATTTACAGTGTTTCATTTTGAATTAATCTGTATGCCTCACTAACTTCATTCTTTTCCTCCTTTGTTTTCCTTTCCTCTGCAAAGGCTTAATGAGATAACATATGTAAAACACATCCTAGCATAAGGCCTTGCACTTATTATATGCCAAATGAGTATTAACTGCTTTTGTTTATGTGTTTACTTCTCTGCTTAAATTGAGAAAAGGGAGGAATTTTTTTAAACGATAATTTTACTCCAAGCATTTTGCATGTAATAAAGGCATAATTGTATACTGGCCTTGCTAGTTGAGAAACATAACAGAGGATGTATAATTCATGGAGTCTGTTTTCAGTATGTCTCAAAATCCTTTAGTGTATTTACATTATCCATGAAATTGCTCCTTTCTTGGAAAAAGTAGACTTCCTTTGTATTATTTCAGAGCAAAAAGAAATAGAGCTAATTTTACTTCTGTATTTATGGGAGACAGAATAATTACAGCTTCCCTTACTTTGTGACGCTGAATCCTTGAGAAGTTTAGGCAGCGCTCTGTTGCCAAAGGACTCTGAAGGAAATACTTGCAATAACCGTGGGATTCTTTGGTTGCTCTAAAAGCACACTTTCATCACTGCTCAGCCTGTGCCACGCTGGTCCATCTGCCCCTAACGTTACACAGGATTCCTGGGCTTCTAAAACCACATTGGTTAGGCAGCACTATGCCCGGGAGACCTTAACTTTTTTGACCAAAATAATATTAATAAACAGATGCAAAAAACTACAAAAGGGTCTTGTTGTTTTACATGTCCTCAGCTAGGTCTGGTTAGAAAGCCTGGGATCAGTTAAGTTCCTCTTCCATTAGGAATTTCCAGAAGTACTTTGAAAATAAAAAATCATGTTTTTCACTAAGAAAACTGTTGATCCATTTCTCACTGTCTTTCAAAAATTCATAACAAAGGGAGTAAGCAAAGAAACTAACATGTTGTGATAGTTTTCCTAGTAATGCATGACTAAATTTTCGCAGACATACCAAGACAGCAAGTGACAGAGGACAGACTTGAGCCATTTTTTGACTCCAAGTCTAAATTCTATCTAGTCTTATTCCTCTGCCCTGTGAATTTGCTTCAGAATAAAAAACTGGGTACAGTAGCCACCCACAACTTTATCAAAGTCACTGAAAGCAGTTCTAGTATATTAAATTATCCGATGATATTTCTGTTGCAAAAATAAACAAAAATGCCATGGAGATATGCCTCTTATAACAGAAAATTGAAAGAAAATTAAGGATAATTTAATTCCCTTTTACGATTCAACACAATTAAGAGATTCATTCCCTGAGATGGTTCTATAAGGTCAATATGAAGTCTTGCCCATGGGCATGTGAACCAGTATTGTGTTGAATCGTATGAAATTGTTAGTTTTGTAGGTCAAGAGCTGTTGATTAGTGGCAATTTCCTATACATCACCTGAAAAGGTACCTTTACTGTATTGTGTTAAGTCACCTAGTGGAACAGAACTACTCTGTTCCAGACTTTCCACTGTCAGAATCAAGCCTGCAGCTATTGGCTATGAACTGTAGTCATTCTTTCCATGTGGACAGTATGCATTTGTGCTGTGTGCAGTGTGCTTTAGAGAGGGTAATGATTGTCTTCCGTAAAAATATGTAGATTTCCCTGTAGTAGATATTACTTATGGGAAGATAACTTATATTGATGGCTTGAGAGTGACTTGAATTTATCAAGCGGCTTTTATTCGATGCAGTTAGAAATCTTCCGTATTATGTGATTTTTAATACTTACCTGTGCCCCACTTTGTTTTATGTAAATATATAAAATAAAAGGAGATACAGTCATTTTAAGGATAAGTGGGTGAGGAATGTGGGACAAAGGAAAAATGCTAGTAGTAAGAGGATATCCAACCAATGATGAATATAATAAAGATAATGTACGATATGTGTGCCGTAAGATCCTGTGAGTATCTTAACTCTAAGCTTGATAGCCAGTGCAAAGAGGAATAGTGAATTATGAAATTCACAGCATCCATTAGACAGTAGAACCAGTTTTAAAGGAAAAGCACAATTTCTGGTTTTAGGGTCAGAAAGAAAATTCATCAGTAGGGCTTCCTAAAGAGGATAGTGCGACTGTATTGCATTACAACTTTATTAACATCTGTAGTGTAAACACCACAATGAATTTTATAAGGAAGCTTTTTCTTTAAGCAGTTTTCCTCAATGTAGGCCACTAGCATAAATGTGAAAGTGTAACTCAGGAAAGGCAAATCAGTAGGGATTAATGTGATACGGTACAGATTTATAGGTCTCTGCTAAGCAGGATAACCCAGGGATAGAGTTCAGAATATCTAAATGAATAGATGTACAGCTATTGCCTCAGGCAACCCTCCTCAGAGTTTTGATAGATATTGAGAGGCAGAGAGTTCCCTCACATCCCCTGACACAGGGATCTGGAGTACTTTTATTCTGCTTTCTGTTTAGTTGCACTTAAATGCAGAGACACATTTTCCAGCCATCATCTAGGTGAGAACAGGATTAGCATCCTTAAAAGAAAATCAAAAGGCTTGACAAAGACATAAACTTGAATAAAATATGATCCACTTCGAACAGTGAGATGAGTTCAGAACTAACTAGATGTAGGACAGAGAAAAAGTTTAGACACAGATAAAGGAATATCAAAGGTCCTTAAGTCTATTCCAGCACATAACCCGTAGCAAAAATCTGTTACATGTGCAAGGGAGACCAGGCTTCGACATTAATGCCATCTCTTAGAAGAAGCAGTTTAACTTTCTGGTATCTTCTTCAAGATAAAATAATTTGCAAGTGTAAATCTATGGACCTAAATGAGTTAACTTGAAGTGATAATGATAATGATGAGGAGGATTGAGAAGATGATAGACGCTTATTACATGTGAGACATTGTTCTGTTTTACATTTAGTGGTTAATTAGACCTTCAGCACAAGCCTAAGAAGTACTGTTATTATATAATATTGAGGTATAGAGAAATTAAATAATTTTACCAAGGTGTATGGCTAGTAAATATCATAACCCGGGTTGTAAATCAAAAAGTCTGCTTCCTGGGCTTCCCTGATGGCGCAGCGGTTGAGAGTCTGCCTGCCGATGCAGGGGACACGGGTTCGTGCCCCGGTCCGGGAGGGTCCCACATGCCGCGGAGCGGCTGGGTCCGTGAGCCATGGCCGTTGAGCCTGCGCGTCCAGAGCCTGTGCTCCGCAACGGGAGAGACCACAGCAGTGAGAGGCCGGTGTACCACACACATACAAAAAAAGTCTGCTTCCTGAACCTGTGCTCTTAACCACTATGCCATGGAGTTAGGGTTATTAATTGTCAGTCAGTTTGATGTTGAGAAAAAGTTACCTTCCCTCTAAGTGATACTTCTTTTAAAATATGTGCCTTTCTTTTAAATAAGTAATTATGTCTGAGAGTGAATGGTTTACTAAGGTTATTCCTATTTAATTACAGTAAAATTATACATATAATGTCCCTGTTTCCATTTACTATGTCAGGAAGTTATTCATTCTTTCATTTATTTAGCTGATACTTACTGAATGCTGTCTATGTCTAGACAATGTTCTAAAATGCTGAAAATAGAGAAGTAAACAGCACAGACAAGATTCTTGCTGTCACAGAGTTTATATATTTATGGAAAGAGACAAACTATCAGCAAAGAGATAAACAAGAAATTATCAGATAGCAAGAAGTACTATACGGAGGATCAAAGTAGCGTGATGTGAGAGAGGATGACTGGGCAATGATATTTTTGGCACTCTAGGGTATTGTTTGGCTTCCCAAATTTATATATCTAAGCACAAATTCTCCTCTGAAGAACAAAATCATATATTTATCTTCCTGTTTGACATCTCCAATCATAACACTCAAGTGTGCTTGTCTCCCCTCCATACACTCTTGTAACAGCACAATAAATAAAACTTTTAAAACAATATCGGAGTACAGTATACCTGAATAGTACAAATTCCATGATCTATTTAATACATGTGTTAAAATAAATCCCTTGAAGCTACTTAGGGGGAAAATAATCACTAACAGAATAGGCAACACAAAATAATTGTTTAGTAAATATTTGTTGAGTAAATGAATAAATGGACTGAGTAATGACCTCCAAGGGTCGGTATATATGATTTCCAACGAATTATTACTTTGATAGCCAGAGAGATGAAAGTTATAAGATATGCATCTTTAGAAATATATCACAAAACCTGGTAACTAAATATTTTAACTCATCAGGAAAGCAAGCATATTGTTAGGCTTCTGCTTCCAACTATAATTGAGTAACTGGAACCTCTCAATAAGAATAACTATAAAATTGGACAAAAATTACAAAGCAGCTGCTTTTAGGCATTAAACAGCAAGCTGCAGAAAACTGTAACCACAATTTTGAGGTGATCAATCACCTCAGTCTTCTACTGGAGGGTCTCCTCTCCTAACACAGAGTAGGAAAAATGAAGACAAGCAGAGCATCAGGTCTTGCTGAACTAAAGAGTTAGGAATCTGAATTCCAGGATGCTGAAATGACTGGAAATTTCAGGACAGGGTACAGAGAAAGGGCATTTGCACTGAGGGGAGTGGGGTGGAGTCCAGGCGTCTATGTGCGGATATCCCATGGGGCCTTGTCCCAGGGCTGGGCTGCACATGTGCAGATTGAAACTCTGTGAAGTCTAGCAGAGATCCTATGCTGCAAGGCTGAGGGCTGAGTGGTGATAGAATAGGTAGTGCAGTGCTGGGAGATGTCAAAGTTCTAGCCCTGCAAGGATGAGAATCCTCACTGAACACCTCAGCCCTCATGGCTTAGGAGTAAGGACCACAGTGTCACAGCCAAGTTCAAATCTGAACCAGACAAGCCTTAATCCAAATGAAACCAAGCTTGAAAAGATCAGAAGGATCTGCTAGCAATTTAACTGTTTGACAGAACAAAATTCATAAAGGAAGATGACATAATCCAGACTCTCTACAGCGTATCATTCACAAAGTCTAGAAAGTAAGATAAAAAGTTACTCCAGGGAATTCCCTGGCAGTCCAGTGGTTAGGACTCAGTGCTCTCACTTAGTTCAGTCCCCGGGTTCAGTCCCTGGGTAAGATCCAGCAAGCAGCCACATGGTGTGGCCAGAAGAAAAAAAAAAAAAGTTATTCCACAAAATTCAATAAAGAGATCTGTTATCAAGAAAAAGCAGTCAGTAGAAATATACTTTTAGAGGACTCAGATATTACAGTTAGCAGACAAGGACTTTAAGGAACTATTATTATAGATATTTTCAAAGGTTTAAAGGAAAAGATTGTCTTGGAGAGTGAACAGATGGGAGTATAAAGAGAAAAATAGACATAAGAATATGGAAATTCAGAAATGTAACAGATCTGCAGTAAAAAAAAAAAAATCATTGTGTTTTATTCTTGGTGCTAGCAAAAGAAAGGTTAAGTGATCTTGAAGACAGATCAATAGAAATTATTGAGTCTGAGTAGAAGAAAGGGTTATTGATCTTGAAGACAGATCAATAGAAATGATCAGATCTGAAGAACAGTGAGAAAGAAGACAGAGGGGGAAAAAAGTGAAGAGAGACTCCGTGATTGGTGAAATAATATCAAACTATCCATGTATTAATGATAGGGAAGACAGAGAGTGATATGAGAAAAAAGATACTTGAAGAAATAAAGGCCAAAATATTCTCAAATTTGTTGAAAAAGGAACCATCAACTTTCATATGTAATAAGCTCAGCAAAACTCAAGCAGGATAAATACAAAAATGACAATAAAAATACGATAAACTCAAATTTCTGAACACTGAAGATGAAGAGAAAATTCTCAAAGCACCCAGAGGAAAAAACACATGATATATACATGTGAATAAAGATAACAAATGAGGGTTGAAATCTCATCAGAGATAATAAAGCAGTGTCTCTGCTGAAAAAAAATTGTCAGCTTAGACCTTGGGAATTGAGTAAGTGCCTCTAGGCCCCAGTTCTCTACCTTCCCCCAGAATAACACCCCTAATTTCTTTTTGGGTGACAGATAAAGGATCTGAGGCACCTCCACCATTTATTCAGTTCCAGAGAGCTTTATCTGGTGGAACCAAAACCCATAGTCTTGAGGAAAGATCAGCTTTCCTTCTCATATCTGTGGTTTCTCAGATTTATTTGGTGCCAGCTGGTCTAATATGAGTCTTCACAAATGAACGTGGCCTTCCAACTTAAATCCTGCTGTGCTCATTGGCAAACTTTCCTCTAACCTGAGGATGGAGCTGAGAAACGCTACAGCCAAGAGGGTTCTTTGATGAATTCATCAAGACTGGAGACAGAAGTCATCTTGACAGAACACAAGAACCAAGTGAAATACATATAAGTCAAGATCCCTAGTTTTGGATCCACTTCTAAATATCCTCCCAAGAGTTCTTTTCAGGTTGTTTGCCACCTGGTCCTTCGTCAAGTTGAAGCCAGAAGGTTAAAGCCTCTCCCCACCCCAATGCCTACAGTCCCTCCTTGCTCGGGCTGTAATGCTGACATTTTCTTTTTTTCCCCACATTCAGTGATTCTTTGTGTCAGGTTGAATGGATTTTAGAACATGTAGCTCTTCCTGTAAACTTTGAATGATGTGTAATATTAAAAACCAAGACCGTTCCATTTTTTAAGGGATACTTGGAAACACTCAGAGACGCTTTGGGGTTAATCAGAAGGTCAGCAGAGTAAAAGGAGAATTCCCCACTCCATATACATTGCTGCGGAGTCTCTCATTTTTGCTTCCAGAGGAAAAAAATCTGAACTATATGAGAACAGAGAATTTAAAAATAATAACAATAGGAGAGGTTAGGAGTAGAGTTTTTAAATTGTACAAAAAGATTTAGAGGAAAAGTAATGAGGTAATAGTATACTCAAAATACCATTAAAATAAAAATGAAAAAAATAAGATTTTCATTAATATAGGCTAGAAGTCAAGAAAAACATAAATGTGAAAGAAATAAAGTTTAGATTAAAAAGTTTAAGATCTGTGAGATAAAATGTAAGAGAGGTTCATTAATAATTAATAAAACTTCAGCTCAAAATTTATTGATGATTTGAATGTGAGACCTGACACCATTAAACGCCTAGAAGAAAACATAGGGGGTAAGCTCCTTGACATTGGCCTTGGCAATGAGTTTTAGATTTGACACTAAAAGCAAAGGCAGCAAAAGCAAAAATAAACAATGATGTAGTGGAGCTACATCAAACTAAAAAGCTTCTGCCCAGCAAAGGAAAGCACCAACAAAATGAAAAAGCAACCTATGGAATGGGAGAAAATATTTGCAAAGCACCTATATGATAAGTGTTTAATATCCAAAATATACAAGCCAATCTGCTTTAGGGATCTCCCCCTTTCTCCCACAATTTTATCCGTTTTCCCTAAGATGCAGTTGTATCAGCCCACAAAAGTGAGTCAAGGAGATCACTAGTATCAAAGCTCCAGAAGCATTTCCTAGTGAGCCTTGAGCTCTACAATGGCAGGTGTTTTCAAGTCTCCAGTATCATTTTCCAAGCAGTTTTATTTAAAAGAATATAGTGTAAACTTGGGGAAAGTATTCAAACTCAGTTTACCTGCTACCATAAATTAAAAGGTGGATTTAAGGTTAGAAAAATGTCCAGGAAGAAATACACCACCAATAGAAAAAACTATACCACTGAAGAAATAATTCTTAATATTCTTATGGCCAAAGACAATAGCAAGCAATTCTTTAAGAGTGCACGCATCTCTATTCTGGAATATGAATGACATTTTCTAAAAGATAAGCATTTAGTGCCACAGCGTTATGGCATCCTGTGGTTAACGTCAACTCTAGTCCTGCATAGCTGTGTTTCTCAAAGGGTAGCCTGAGCATTACTTGCATCAGAATCAGCTGAAGTGCTTGTTAAAAATTCATATTCTGAGGTTATTCTTAGGTTTCAATCCAAATGTAGTGCATCCAAACTTCTGGTCATGGTACCCAGGAGTCTGCTTCTTTAAAACAACTCCTCTCCTCACTCCCACCTTCCAGTAATTGTTGCATGCACTGAAAATTGAAAAGTCACTGTTGTTAGGTTAAGCATGGATCTTGAAAATCATGATTCTACTCCCCAGGCCCAGAAATCAGTAACTTTGCATGTTCCAAAAAGCTCTGATGCTACATGATGACATTTTCCAACAAGCGCTGTTGTGACTCTGCCACCTTTGACATTTGGTTTTTTTAGAAACACACACTAGAGTTTAATGCCAGAAACTTCAGTGCTTTTTTTTTTTTTCCAGAAGTCTTAACATGGATTTCATGTGTCTTACCATGAATGGGCTGAACCTTAGCAGCCCTCATGTTATAGCCTAATAAAGGGGGAATCTAGACGTCTTGGAAACTTTGTTGGAATGTCAAACCCAGCAGATTAGTCCAGAGCTGCCAGTACAGCTGGCAGCTGCAGAAATGGGTGGATTAATTGGAGGTAGAGCATAACAGGGCAGAAATAGAGGTACAGGGAGGAGGAATTGGGATTCCTGTCAATTGCAATGTTGTATGCAGCATAGGATGCGGATCTTCTGAAAGGCAGTGTGAGAAAATAGACTCATCACAGTCTAAAAAGTCAAGAACAAGGAAGAATGATGCAGTGACAACCACAAGTTCCATGTTAGTTGCTTGGACCAAAATCTTTGGAGTCATTCTAGATTTCTCTCTCTTTCATTCTCACAATCAGTTCCTCAGGAAATTCTTCAAGCTCTACCTTCAATATTTATCTGACCACTTCACCTCCACTATCACCCCTGGTCTGAAACACTATGTTTTGCCTCCTGACAGGTGTCCCTTGTCCCACCACAATCCGTTCTCAACACAGCAGCAGAGCAGTCATTCAAAATCATAGGCTGTGTCACTCCTGTGCTCAAAGCCCTGCCTCTGTGCCACCGTTCACTCCACGTAAAAGCCCTTCTCCCTCTTCTGCCCCTTGTCTCCTGACCCCGTCTCCCATGCTTCTGCCTCATGCTCCTTTTTCTCCAATCCCTTGGACCTCCTTTGCAGTTCCCGTACCACACCTTCTGCCTGGAATGTTCTTGCCCCAGACTTGTGCTTGGCTAATAACCCCATCCCCTCCTTCCATCCTTGTCTCAAATGTCTCTTTCTCAAAGAGGCTAGATGTGATCACCCTACTTTAAATTGCCCACCTCTCCCACACACACTCTCAGACCCCTTCCTCTACTCTTCTGTCTTTTTTCATAGCCCTTTTTGCCTTATACCATACTATACCAGTTAGTAGTTTATTAAGCTTATTACTTTTAGGTTTCCCCACTCCCTCAATGAGTATTCCCACTGCAAGAAAGCTGATACCTTTATCTATTTTGTTCTCTACTAAATCCTGAGCATCTCTGTGTACCAGTATGTGCCTGGTACCTAGTAGATGTTCAGTAGACATTTGTTGAGTGAGTTACTTAAGTAAATATTCACAAATATTGATCCTGACAAAGTGTAAGGGGAAATTTAGGAGTAATTACAAAGACTTAAGTAGAGAAAAGTAATTACAATAAGAATCAGGTCTGAGATATGTATAAATAACTGGGTGGGTCAGAAAATCAGAGTGGGCCTGGATCCAAGTAACACATTATGACAATGGTTTATTTGTAGGTGGTAAGTAGTTTTGAGGTTACAGTTCAAGGCTGCCCACAAATCAGGCTTTTGGCCTTTGACTCAGTGTTCCAGGTTGTATTTTATTTTTTAACACCAAGACATTAGAAGGAAAAGCCATAAAATTTCTCTTGATTATCAAGTTCATCATCTGTGCAGTGATCAGGAAATGGGACTCTACACTTGGAATTCTATAAATGGAGATTTTGAGAAAAGAATGGAAGATTTCAGGAAAAACAGAAAATCTCATACTGTAGGTATTTACCTCTGTTTGCTTCTAAATAAAGTGTAGAGAGTAATAGTGGCAGCAACCTGCTATGGAGAAACTTGAGTGAATACAAGTATAGCACCGGTTTTTTTCCCCCCAGAAAAACAGGGAAAAGTTGATAAAATATGCCAGTGAATATGACTATGCTTAAGTCATTATCACAGATTATTTTTTCTTCAATATCCCATCAAGCTTGGTATTATGGACTGAATTGTGTTCCCCCCAAATTCATTTGTTAAAGCCCTAACCGCCCATGTGACTTTTTTTGGAGATAGGGTCTTTAAAGAAGTAACTAAGCTTAAATAAGATCAAAAGGGTGGAGCCCTAATCCAATAGGACTGGTGTCCTTAGAAAAAGAGGAAGACGCCAGAGATGAGTGCACAGAGAGAAGATTGTGTGAGGACAGTGAGAAGGCAGCCAGAAGAGAGGCTTCATACAAACTAACCCTGCCGGCACCTTGATCTTGGACTTGCAGTCTCCAGAACTGTGAGCAAATATACTTCCGTTGTTCAAGCCACCTAGTCTGTGCTATCTTGTTATGGCAGCCCTAACAGACTAATACACTTGATCATCAGAACAATTATATTTGGAGGAGCTCAGCAAGTCTCTGGAGCTAGTTGCAGGCCTTGTTTGATTAGATATTCCAACTTTTTAAATAACCCTTTTTAAAGCGAAAGTTGCAGTTCTTTGAAATTCTAACTGCTAAGGTTCTCTGTCATTATATTTTGGATAACATACAGGCTCCAAACTGCTTCTTTTAATTTACATTGTCTATTAATGTTATTTTCCAAGTTAGGGACATTGTAAATGGTAACTTGAGTCAATAATAGTGTGTTGTTGGAAGATTTCAGTGTGACTTTTATATAGATTATTCGACAATATGTCCTATATTTTTAAAAAAAAGAAAGAAAAAAAAAGGAAAAAAAAAACCTTCATACTGCAGTGTTATGACAGATGGTACATCCCTGTAGTAGGAGAGTGATGTCCTCGTCAAGCTGTTGATACAGTTTGTGAAATTTAAATCCTAATATGATTGACATTGCTATGAAGGTATATATTTTGAACAGTCCCATGTATTTTTAAATGTTCTTGTTTTATAGGAATCAGGGTCCCTGAGAGAAATTACCTGACATATGTTTGTCCCTATAAATACTTAAAAGGATAGCACAGTTCTGTTTTATTTGAGTCAAGACACGAGGATAGTCGAGGGAGTTTGGCGTTGTAAGCATAGGCATATGAACCTCTCTCTGTAGTTTCCTAAAATGACCAGTGGAATATACAAATAGAGGAAAAACCTGTGTCAGTCCTTGAAACCAGGAGAGAGCCCGTCCAGAGGCTAGACCCTTAAAGGAGTTTCTATTTGCTAGGGGTGATATTGATGTAAGATGGAAGGAACAGAGGCACCTGGGGGATTGACTAGAATTCCTGAGAGAAGTAGGAAGGGATCTGACAGTCCTCTCCCTGGCATCAGCACAGCAGAGTGAAGGCTGCAGACAAAAGAAGTAACAGGCCCATCACTTGGTGCCCTCCTAACTCTGCTGACAGCACACCAGCCGCAGGGTGGGTGGAGTCCTTTATAGGGAGAAGATGGCCTTCTTAAAAGTCTGCCCAGTCTGTCAAGTTTACAACACTGTTAGTGTTCATGGGCTAGCTCCTTCCCCACCGTCAGTCTCCTTAACACCCATAATTGAAAAGTTAAAACTAGAATATATAGCTGACAAGAAAAGAAAGAGGAATGCTCTCTTCTTATTTTAATCTGGGCCTAAATATTCATTATTGGGATATTTGGGAAGAACCTTAACCTAAATTTATAAAATGTATCCAGTGCAACTTTCACTTGACTATTAAAACCAAGATAGAGCAAGCCTGGGCTTTAACCCCCAAAGAATAAGCAAACAGAAAAATCAGAAAAATGTAAATATACCACAGTTTCAAACATAGGGACCATTCAAATACCTTAGCTCTGAAATTGTCTAATATAAGAAAAACAAAATTAAAAAATGTTTTGTGGCCTCAGATGTTTTGATTTGTGACCTCAACACAATTCAAGAGGTTATCCAAAGAGCAAGGACAAGCAAGCACAAAGAGGAAGAAAGCTGTGGCCAAACAGGATGGCCTGGGGCTGAAAATCATGGCTATCAGTACGTGAGCTGCACAGAAGCAGCGATGGTCCATCGGATACTGAAAACATTAATTATGGTATAGAAAATGCACTCAAGACTGTCATGTATGCTTCCTAAGTAAACTATATGTGTTAATATAAGAAATGATTAATCCAAAACAATAGCTCTATAATGAATTAATCATAGGCAGAAAGGACTGGCAGTAAGCTTCAAAGCACATTAAATACCGAGAGATAATTCTCAACCATCATTTTAAATATGGTTGCAAAATTAATTAAAGAATAAGTGTATTATCTTAAAACAATGCCCTCTATTATTAAGAAGGAAGTGGGTTTTATGTCCCCATTAACTATGCCAGCCCATGAAAGATAAAAGAAACTTCCGTGAATAAAGTTTAGTACAAGAACATCTTCAAAAAGCTTTAAGCAACCACTGATACATGTAGAATTTGATTAATTTTCAGGACATAGGCTTTATTTGCTTGACATCAGTTCTTACATCTAGCGGTAAGTGAGGGTTGAATAAACCATCAATAGAACTTTAGTGGAATTCAAACTACTTTGGTTAAATATACCCTAAATTACTATCACATACTTGTAATAATTAAGAAAAACCAACAAACCATCATTGCCACTGCCATTGACCCTATAGCACCCTTAGGCATAACGTTCCTAACACAGTGGCAGAGCTTTGCACAGAGTAGGCATCTAATATTTATTTTAACACTTTGAGCAATATAAGAACAAAGGAAAGGAAAGCCATTTGTAACTGATTTTATTTATAGATCTTTGGAATCTCTTTTGTTAGCAGGCATCCTTATGTTTAATAATAGTGTTTGGTCAGTTCCTATACTGAAACTAAGACTTAAATCCAAGAGAATTTCCTTGTACTTTTGAATTAGCAATGAAATAAGCTTCTTTAAAGAAGCAGTGCTATTTCAAGAAAAAGATAGATTTTCAGGGAAGACAGTGGAAAATAAATACAGTATCAGGAGACTTTGAATGCCTAAAATGCTCAGCCATTTTGCTAAATGGATGAATGAATTATTAAACCTATTGCACTTTTCTCAACCTTTGAACCCTAATATATCTTTCGAATGACTCACAAAAGGCGTATTGTTGTACAAATAGGTCTGAAGTAGGCTGGGTGTGAGATCTGTCATTTAGAATGTTTTAAGAATCCAAATATATAATTTCGTGATAAAAAAAGTTTAAAATACACATGTGTATTTTTTAGGCATTAGAACAAAAATTACTTAGTTTTAAAAATTTAGTATTAAAAATAGATGAGAATCTAAAATGTTTCTTATTAAAATACTGAGGACTCACTTGCCAGATAAATATCACTTCCAGTTTCTTCTGTCACCCCCACAGCAGTAATCAAATAGACTGTTTAAAAAATGTGTATGAGGCTCCCCTGGTGGTGCAGTGGTTGAGAGTCCGCCTGCCGATGCCGGTTCGGGAAGATCCCACATGCCGCGGAGCGGCTGGGCCCATGAGCCATGGCCGCTGAGCTTGTGCGTCCGGAGCCTGTGCTCTGCAACGGGAGAGGCCACAACAGTGAGAGGCCCTCGTACCGAAAAAAAAAAAAAATGTGTATGTCTTCTACTCAGGCCACCCTTCATATTATAGACTTCTAGGAGTTGGAGTTAAATGGGGGAAGAATGTGGCTTCTACTAATTGTCATATCATAGTATATAGCAAAGTGGATAAGAGCATGGTCTCTGAAGTCAGATACCAGCTACCTCCGATTAGCTGTGTGACCTTAGGCAAGTTACTTAATCTCTCTGTGCCTCAGTTTCCTCATCTCCAAATTTGGGATTACTACTTTTGTACCTACTTCATGAGATTGCTGTGAGGATTAAAAGAATTTATTTGCTAAATTAAATATAAGTATTTACTATTATTATTAAGATTATAGGTGCAGAACATCCCATTTTAATAGTAATTTAGTTGGACAGCCAGTTCTTGATCTCTTGTAGAATGAAAATTTAGTTCCATTCCCAACTGATATATGAAAGAATAATTTTCAGTGATTGACCACCAGGGCTGATGCTGGATTATCTTTTTTTGTGTGTGTGTGTGGTATGCAGGCCTCTCGCTGTTGCGGCCTCTCCCGTTGTGGAGCACAGGCTCCGGACGTGCAGGCTCAGCGGCCATGGCTCACGGGCCCAGCTGCTCCGCCGCACGTGGGATCTTCCCGGACCGGGGCACAAACCAGTGTCCCCTGCATCGGCAGGCGGACTCTCAACCACTGCGCCACCAGGGAAGCCCCAGGATTATCTTGATAGCCTCATTTTACTATTATGACATACATATACAATATTAATAATCCCCATTAACTGTACTTCAATACATTATGACCTATTTCAAATGGATTTGCATGTGTGTGTGTGTGTGTCATTTCATTACATATTGTTACATATTATTGAAGCTCCCTCACTTATCCTTCCAAGATTGCATAGAGTAGTACTTAGAAGTACACACTGAAGATTATGGAACCAAACTGCCTGGATATGAGTCCAAAATATACTATCTCCTAGCTGTGTGACTTTGGGAAAGTTCCTTAACCTTTCCATATTCAGTTTCCCCATTTGGAAATAATTATCCACCACCACCACCGCAAATGGGGATAATTGAAATACCTATCCCATGGGGTTTTGAGGGAATTACATGAATTAATATTTGTGAAGTACTTGGAGCACCATAGCATTGCCTGGTACATTGTAAATGCCAGTAAGCATTTGTTATTAAATAACTCACATCCACTCCATCACAGGATGTGGGACTCCTATTCTCAATTTTATGTTTAACATTCCTTGCTTTTCTTTATGTATTTGACATGCCCAAGCTTTTCAGCCAAAGACCACCAGCTACACACCTGTGTTTGAACAAGTTGGGTTTATTACTTTTTGCAGCAAGGGAGAGCCCATACCCTGGGCAACCAGGGGCATCTCAGTAAGAGGGTCAGAAAGCACTTATATTAGGATTTGGGCTTCAGTTAGGTAATTATTTTAGGGGGCTTTAAATAAGTGAGCTTTGCTGTGGATTGAATGCTGTAAGGAAGCAAGAGTAATTCTATAACCAGGTATCTTAATAAACCTTATTTTTGGAAGTAGGAAAGACTAGAGGGAGTCTAAAGCTGTAACTGATAAAGAAGCAGAACTCACTCATATTAGCTGGGAGATGGGAATATGTGATATTTTGGCTGTTCCCACGGTGACCTTGTTTTTAGTTAGACAAATGAAGTAGTCTTACTTTTTGTCTTACTCCATCATAGCCTAGCTGAAAAGATCAGGCCAGTTCCCAGACAATGGTGGCCACTCTCCTCTTTTCCAGACTTACGTATTTATCCCAAAACATGGTGATAATGCTTGCTTTTTAAAACTTTATATGAATAGTATCATTTAGTACAGGAGTCCCCAACCCCCATGCTGTGGACCACTTTCTGTGGTAACTGGTCCCTGGTGCCAAAAAGGTTGGGGACTGCTGATTTAGTATATATTCTTCTTTGGCTTGCTTTCTCCACTCTTTGTTACATATTTGTGGGTTTCATCATATCAGCGATTGTCCTGTAGTTTATTTATTTCCACCTCTGTATAGCATTGTATTGACACCATAGTATTGACACCATAATTTAATATCCATTCCCTTTTTGTTGGATACCTGAGTTACTCCTAGATATTTGCAGTTATAAACAATGCTACAATGACAGTTCTTATAAATATCTCCTGGGGTAAATGTCTGATGTCTGATAGCTTTTTCCAGACTGTATACCTGGGAGTATGCCTGTCTTCAAACATGCTAGAAAATTCCAAGTTATTTTCCAAAATGGGTAAAACAATTTAAATTTCTACCAGCAGTGTTTAACTGCTCTGGCTGCTTCACATCTTCTCCAGCACTTGGTATTGTCAAACATGTACATTTTCTGATAAACTAGTGGATATAAAATGTCATTTCAGATGTTATTTTTTTATTAAGTCTGATAATATTTGAGTTATAGTGATTTATACTCTTGCATTCATTTCCTCCATCTTATTTTATTCTTTGTTACATTTTTTCTGTTTCATTGTTTCTTCTTTCTTGCCTTCCTTTGAATTTATTGCAACAGTTTTGCTATTGTTGCATTTTTTCCCTTGGTTTGGAAGTTACACATCCTTATCCTATTTATATAAAGAGATTACCTTAAAATATTAAGGTTCAGACCTAAATGAATACAATCTATAATTAATATATTTACCTTGCTAAGGGCTTTAAACTGCTTTACCTCTGATTACCTTTCACCAACTTACATATTATGTAGTCTTGTATTTTAGTTCTATACTGCTGTTTATAACTGTCTGTATTAGTTTTCTATCATTGCCATAACAAAGTACCAAAAACTTAACATTTTATCTTATAGTTTTGTAGGTCGAAAGTCTGACATGGTTCTCACCTGGCTAAAATCAGGGGCTTAGCACAGCTGCGTTCCTTTCTAGAAGCTCTAGAGAAGCATCTGTTTCCTTGCCCATTCGGCTTGTTGGCAGAATTCAGTTTCTTGCAGTTGGAAAAGTAAGATCTCCATTTCCTTGCTAGTTAGGGACTGTCCCCAGCTTCTAGAGGCCACATTCCTTGGCCTTTACACCCTCTCCTCCAAAGCCAGAATGGCAAATCAGGTACCTCTCATGCTTTGAATCTCTCCTCCTCCTTCTTCCATCTAACCTTTCTGACCAGCTGAGAAAGGTTTTCTGCTTTTTAGGACTCATGTGGTTAGATTAGGCCAATTTAGATAATCCAGGATAGTTTCCACATCTCAGGGTTTGAATCCTGAATCACAGCTGCAAAGTCCTTTTTCCCATTAAGATAACATATTCACAAATTCAGAGGATTAAAGCATGGGATCTTTGGGGGACCATTATTCTGCCTACCACACTCCCCTATTTAATCATCATAATTATGCTTTTACAGTCAACGTTTACTTTTACTCACATTTAATATTTTCTTTGGCCACCATTCCATCTGGCATCTTAGACCCTGCTTCTCTGTTCACTGTCCTTTGTATGAGAAATAAATCCTTTAGAAATTTCCTTAATGATGGTTTGTTATAGCTTAACTCTCATTTTCTGTCTGAAAATGCCTTCCTTTGTCCCTGGTAATTAAAGAACTCTGGATATGCAAGTTCTATGACCTGGGATCAGTACTGCCTCAAGGGAGGGGCCAGCTTTAGGACTCTGGTACCATACCAGATTCATGCTGTGGATTTGGGGAATCATTTGAGGATTTTCCTTTCTTGTGATCCTAGTTATAAAATTGAAAGGTTTTATGTTTTAAATAACATATAGGCTTCTGCTTCCAGGAATATAGAAAAGATGTAATTTTTCCTAATTCTCTTACTAAATTAAAAAAAAAATTCTGAACATTATATAGTAAACAGACCATTAAGATGACTCTGAAAGTCGGAGAGGGAGGCAGGCAAGCTAGAGATTTTAAGACTCAAGAAATGACAAGATGCTCAGTTCCCTTTTGCCTCCCACATCTCAGACTTGTAGTGAGAGAAGACCACCACTCATAAACACCAGTGGGAGCAGATTTTAAAAGACCCTAACAGATGCTTATTCAGGCAATGTTTTAATTTGCTTCTAACACAATATAAAAATTAAAATATATTCTGTACCTATAAAAAATTAGACTTACAAGGAGAAAAAACACAAATTGGTAAAGTGGATTTAAAAATATGACCCAACTATACACATTCAACAAGAAACTCACTTCAAATATAGCAATATCCCAGGTTGAAAGTAAATAATGAAAAATGATAAATCATGAAAATATTATTCAAAGAGAAGCAGGAGTAGCTATATTAATATCTGATAAATTAGACATCAGAGCAAAGAAAATTACCAGAAACAGAGAAGGACATTATATAATGATAAAGGGTCAATCCACCAAGAAGATAATGAAATCTTACATGTATATGCACTGAACAACATACTACAAAATATGTGAACAAAAACTGATAGAACTGAAAGGAGAAATACACAAATCCACAATTAAAGTTGGAGATGACAACATTCTACTCCTCATACAGAAATCAGCAAGGATACAGAAGAACTCAACAACATCAACCAACAGAATTTATTAAGCATTTGTAGAACACTCCAACAACAGAACACGTTTCCTTTTCAGGTATCTGTGAAACATCTACTAAGATAGACCATACCCTGATCCATAAAACAAAGTTCAGCAAATTTCAAAGAATTTAAATCATACACAGTGTGTTCTCTGAGCACAGTGGGAACCAAATTAGAATTCTATCACAGAAAGATAACAGTCTCCAAACACTTGGAAACTAAACAACCAATTTCTAAATAAGCCATGTGTGAAAGAGGAATTCTCAAAGAAAATCAAAATACTTGAACTGAATTAAATGAAAATATAACATATAAAAATCTGTGAGACATAGCTAACCAGTGCTGAAAAAGAAATTTATAACACTAAATGCTTACATTAGAAGAGGATAAGACACAAATCAATGATATGAACTCCCACTTAAAGAACCAAGAAGAAAGAGAGCAAAATAAGATGAAAGCCAACAAAAGGAAGAAAATAATAAAAATAAGAACAGAAATCAGTGAAATTGAAAACCAAAACAATAGAGAAAATCAGTGAAACAAAGAGCTGGTTCTTTGAACAGACTATTAATGTTGAAAACTCTAGCAAGACTACTAAAGTAAAAAAGGGAGAAGACACAAATCACCAACATCAGGAATAAAACAGAGGCTATCACTATTGACCTTACAGACAGCAAAATAACAGGGGAATACCACAGACAACTTTATAAACATATATTTGACAACTTAGACTAAATAGAAGGAATTTAAAAAATAAAAATAAAAAAACTATAAACTACTGTAACTCACTCAATGTGAAACAGATCTTTTCTATCCAGAAAATAGGAAAAGAGGGAACAGAGACCAAGATATTAGAACGAAAAGAAAACTACAGACCAAAATCTCTCATAAATACAGATACAGAAATCCTTAACAAAAATATTAGCAATTAGAATTCAGTAATACATTATAAGAATTGAAGACTAGGACCAAGTACAGTGTATTCAGGGATGCATGGCTGGTTCAATGTTGGAAAATCAGTTAATATAATCCACCGTATTAACAGGCTAAAGAAAAAAAAATCACATGATAACATCAAACAATGGAGGAAAAGCATCTGACACAATTCAACACCCATTCATAATAAAAACTCTCAGAAAAATAAGAATGGAGAGAAACATCCTCAACTTGGTACAGATCATCTGCAAAAACCTACAGGTAACATCATGCTTAATGGCGAAAGACTGAATTCTTTCTCTCTAAGATTAGGAGCAAAGTGGCTGTAGGCAATCCTTGTAGCTTCATCACTCCATCTCTCTCCATTATTGCAGTGCCTTCCTTTCTGTGTGTCTTCACATGGACTTCTTATAAGGACACCAGTCATTGGATTTAGGACTCACTTGAATCCAGTAGGACCTCATTAGCTAATTACATTTGCAATGACCCTATATCCAAATAAGGTCGTGTTCTGAGTTTTTAGTAGACATTTGAGCAGGGGGCAGCACTATTCAACCCAGTACATGTACCCTGGCTGTATCAATGCCAGTATTCTGATTGTGGTATTATACTATAGTTTTGTGAGATCTGACTATTGGGGGAAACTGGGTAAAGGGTATGTGGTATCTCTGTGAGGTTACAATTTCATGTGTATCTACAATTATCTCAGAATAAAACATTTAATTCAAAAAGTTATATATTCACTGTTCTTAGGGATTATACAGTGAATATATTTTCAGAGTACCTCATTGGCCACATTACTGGAAACAGATGATTTAAGTTTACCTCCTATAATGAATTTCTTTTCCATCGTAATACTCTGAATATACAAATATAAAAATATTTCAGACCTACCTACAAAAATGCACCAGTTTCATTTTTTTGTTTGTTTTATTAAGTCCTGAAAAGTTCAGACATTCTTTTATGACCCTGTGAAGCGTACAAAGTACATATAATTGAAAACCCTGTAAGTCGTATGAGAACAATAAAAGGTCTCCTTTATTTTCAAGAGATCAACAATAAGACAAAAAAAATCTAATATATACTTCCTTGGAACTTGTACTGGATGAACAATTTCTTTATAATTTCTAGTAAAATTATATAAGAATAATGACTGGGCCACTTTAGAAAATTTAGTTGTCGATATTTGAGAACAAGGGATCAGCAATAAACACTACATTATGTAATACACAACTATAGGAATTATGTCCCACAGATTAAATTAGAACCCAGTAAGATCTCCTAGGTCTGTTCTTTACTTCATTATTGAATCACACTGATTCCAAATAAATCTTGGGCAATTGCCAAAAAAAAAGACCACTTTTGAGGAGTTAAACTAGTATCTGTGATTTACATTAATCAGCATATATACTGTTTATGGGCACAGATTTGACTCTGTTGAAACTGTGCTCTCACTACCCAAGGCCCTCTGTTTTTCTGGCTGTAGTTTTGTCCTGGTACCTCCACTGGTCAATCTGTGCTATGGGCATGAGGCTTGAAGTGGTAGCCTCACATTTGCCAACTCTTTGTATGCCAGGGAAGGTCTAAGATAGAACCCCACCAGTTAGATCAATAATTGTGTGATTCATATTTGTAAAACCAGCCGAGAACATTTATTTACGGTGTTTTTTTAAATAAAAAGTTGAAAATGCAAAAAACAGAAAGAATCAGCATATACTGGATAAGAAAACCTATAATGAAAATCACCAAAGGAATAGAATCATACAGAAAATACTCTCCCCCTGTCTTTCTTTGATTAATGAAAGATAGACAGACAGATAGATAGATAGAAAATTATCTGTAAAATTGAGGCTATTGTCAACTGAAAAAAAAAAATGCACAATGTTGAGAGTTGTGAGTTAAGTTTATTTGGGGCAGATTGAGGTCTATAGTCCGGGAGACAGCATTTCATATAGCTCTGAGAAACTGCTCCAAAGAGGTAAGGGGGGAAGGTCAGTGTATATGTGATTTTGGTGAAGGGGGAGTACATGCAACCAAGCACACATTTTTGCAGAAGGTTGCTGCTAGTCACAAGGAGCAGACATCACCATGAAGGATTTTAGTGCCATTTCAGCTATGGGGAGTCGCGAGAATTGGGCTCATAAAATCTTCTCCTGAAAATATCTATCTGAAGGCCTGTTTTGCCAGTTTTTCCCAGAGCACAGGGTGCCTCCTTCCTGGTCTCCACCCTGCACTCCTTTCAGGGTATGTGGAAGGTCAGCAGCTTACGGTTTAATCCTTGTAGAAGCAGATAGCAAGTACCACTTTTTAGTTGGTACTATTTTTCAAGGACTGTATTATCTCTGTGTTGATTTGCTCAGCTTAGCAGAAGATTTTAAGAGTATTTTGCTTCAAGCAACACTTCCTTAAACCTTTATTTGTCACATTTCTCTTTTAATAGCTCAAGAAGAATCTGTGACCGATTTTTCTATTTGATTTATTCAAAATACACCAAGAGCTAACATTAAGCTTTAGAAAAATGGCCAGGAATTAATGTTTGTACCTTTTTCCTTAATAAAAACTGTATTTTCCTCCTACAGTTTTCAGTCTTATATATAAAATAAATTTCTTCAGGCTGTAATCATAGCTCTCACAATTGCATGCTCAGTAGACTTCCCTTTATAGTAACTGTAATTTCCAACACTATATAATAACACTAAAGACTAAAGTTACTTTTAGTCAATTGAAAGGAAAAAAATGGAGACTTTTCAGGTAATTATACATATAACCACTAATTTAAATGATAGTCTGAAGGATTCAACAAGTGAAGGAATCGCGTATGTTAATTTGCAGTTATAGGAGTTTTTCTTCATATTGTGGACTTATATTAGTCAAGATTCTCTGGAGAAACAGAACCAATAGTATATATACAGGTATGTAAGAGGAGATTTATTATAGGAATCAGCTCCTGGGATCCTGGGAGTGGGCCACTGGTGTAATACCCAGTTTCCCAGAACCAGGAACTCTGATGTCCAGGGGGAAGAGAAGATGGATATCCCAACTCAGGAAGAGAAGGAATGTACCCTTCCTTCACCTTTTCGTTCTATTCAGGCCTCAATGGATTGGATGATGCCCCGCCCACAGTGGTGAGGGCAATCTGCTTTACTTAGTCTACTGATTCAAATGCTAATCGCTTCCAGAAACACACTCACAGAAACACCCAGAAACAGTGTTTTACCAGCTATGTGGGCATCCCTTAGCCCAGGCAAGTTAACGCATGAAGTTAACCATCACAAGACTCTTACACCTGTAAAAATATTAAAAACAAATCGTTTTATGTGAGATATGTATCATTGATGTCATTTTTTTATATTCAGAGAAATGAAACATTTATTCCTGTATTTTCTGTCATCAGTGTGCCAAGCACTTTCACTGTTGGAAAGCAATCCAATGAATCATTTTTGGCTTTGCCTAATGTTATGATACAAATTAGCAACAATTCTGATAAGCTTAAGTGAGAATGCTCTTGGTGCTCATGCTAAGCAAATTAGGGATGCCCAGTCATTTATTTTCACTGCAGTGTGTGTGTGTGTGTGTGTGTGTGTGTGTGTGTGTGTGTGTGTGTGTGTGTGTGTGTGTGTGTGTGTGTGTGTGTGTGTGTTCCGGGGTGGGGTGGGGGATGGGGGGCGGAGAGTGGGAGGGGATGAAAATAAGTACTCCTAGGAAGAAAAAATAAAAACAAAATCTATAGAATATTTTTCAGAACTGAAAAGCTGTGGCAGAAAGAGGAGATAATAGTCTTTAGGTAGCATTTATGATTCTGTGTGCAGAAAGTTGAGGGATATACAAGTATCTACAGTTTGCTTATTTCAGGCTTCTATGCTACATGCATGGGCATTTCAAAGTATCAGAGAGTAACAGGGGCTAGCTTTTATTAAAGGAAATGTGTGTCTTAAGACATTTACGTCTCAAAATTTTTATGACAGTAGTAAACTTGATTCTCTTGTGATGTCCATAAAGTTTTAAGTATCATTCTTACTCAGTCATTTTTAATCAGAACTGTGGACACCTTCTGACGTTAACTATCAAATACCTGTGCTGTACAAAATAGCCAAACTGCAGTCATCATAGCAGAAGAGAAGCAAGGGCTAGCAGTATTTATACACAGTTCATTGGTCAACTCATGAACATACGTGGACAATTATAAATTTGTCCCCTTAGCAATTCTGAGCTTTGGATCACATATGCAAATAGTATATTCTTTAAAGTTCTGGAAAGTATCTGGTGAGTCATGCAGTCAGAGATAGAGATGCCCCATTTGGTGGCCCGAGCTCTTCCTTCATCATATCCATCAGTCACCTTTCTGCAGACCAAAAGGGAAGGGGGCCTTCTCTGCCAGAGCCACTCAGTGGAGATTTTTTCCATGTACGTTAAAGCTGTAGTTCCCCTCCTACTCTGTTCAGTCCTCTAAATTCTCCTCTTTTAGAACCTAACTATAAAATTTTAGAAATAAAATTAACTGTAAGGATTATTTTACTGACTAGGAAAGTTAGACTCAGCATTATTAATGGCATGACTAATTAGTGGTGAAGCTGGTGATCAAACAGTCTGCAAGCCTTCTAGCCCAGTTTCCTCTGACTGTACTACACTGCTTCTTTTCCCCCCACTCCTTCTGTCTCCTTTTATTCTCAGGATGGAGCTGAGAAGCATTCGAGTAATGTCTTGGTGGTGCTTCTTTAAGCATTTTCCTTCTCCGTACACAAAACTGCTCTGAAAAACCGTATTATTGACCATAACAACCTGTTTAATTCTTAAGGAACCTCTGTTTTTCTCCAAACAGCCTCAAAACCAGTGGACTTGAAATCATGTGCTGGCCCTATCCCTAATACGACACAGCTGTGCCACATTCCCTGTCCTATTGAATGTGAGGTTTCACCCTGGACAGCTTGGGGACCTTGTACTTACGAAAATTGTAATGACCAGCAAGGCAAAAAAGGTATGTAATATTAAAATGGCATGCTTAAAACTCCCATCAAATTGGGTCAAACCATGAATTATTAACAAGTGCTGCTCTGTGTTCCTGTGATCATTCGTTTGCAGTATTTTCCAGAATGGCTAAAGAGTATTGATCTTTAGCACAAAAGAATTATAAACCTATTCTGGTGATGATACCAGAAGATTAAAACTGCAGAACGTAGGCAAGATGCTTGTTAATTTAGACAACAGATGGAGAGCGTCTGACGCAGTTGGTGCAGTGGTTAAGATGAGCTGTGGTGTCAGACTGACGTGGATTGGAAAACCTAGTCTGTCCTCTGTTGTTTAGATAAGTTAATTAACTTATTTAAATCTTTGTTCCCTTACCTGTAAAAGGGATGTAATATGATCTGGTACCCAAGTTTTCTTTAAAGACTCAATGAGATAAACATAAAGCACTTATTTCATTGCCTGACCTGTAGCTAGTGCCTAATAAACAGAACTACTTATTACTTTGAAGGTAAACAAACTAATAATAAATATTGCTTTTATGATGCAAATAATATATCTAAAAGGAATAGAATAAATGCAATTGTTTACTACATGTTCGGCCTGGTAGAGTAATTTTCACATGATCTAGTAATTGAAAACATTTTTCTATTTTGTTTCAAAGGACAGTTTTCTAGTGATTCCAATATATTCACATAGCAGTAGACAGACTTATTAATTTTGTTATACATTGTCAGAAAGGGCAACACTTAGGTGTTATTAAAGCACATAGCAGGACTTTGAATACTCCTTGTTAGAGCCCAGATGGTTTATATCCCGAGTTCAAATTTCTGGAGAGTCTAAATTCAACTAAGCCTTCAAGAGACAGTTTCCTGAAACCATCCAACTTCTCAGAGGTTCCTTTTCAAATTTAACCAGGTGATCCTGTTGAGGAATTCAAAGTAATAGCACTTGTGTCTGGTCATGAATATTTCTGAATAGGTTGAGATTTTATTGTGTCTTTGAACATTTTACAACTACAGACTTTCCAAATCAACCAATCACCTCTCTCTCTGTCTCTCTTTCTCTTTATCTCTCTCCAGCCCATTCTTGCTTGACTTTTACTGTAGTAAGCTGACACCAAAAGTCCCTCTTTGGCCATTCTGTTTATTCATTTAATAAATTGTTAATGAGCTCATATTAATCTAGAGTGTGAGGATACACTAGTGATTAAAGCAGATATGAATTCTACCCTCTACCCTCATCCAGCTTTCACTTGGAATTTCATTCAGCCTTCTGAAGTATTCAGCGCATGATGGTAACAGTAAATATTTTCCTTCCCCAACAATTCAGGTTTTAAACTGAGGAAACGGCACATTACCAATGAGCCCACTGGAGGCTCTGGGGGCGCTGGCAGCTGCCCTCACTTACTGGAAGCCATTCCCTGTGAGGAGCCATCCTGCTATGACTGGAAAGCAGTGAGGCTAGGAGACTGTGAACCAGATAATGGAAGGGAGTGTGGTCCAGGCACTCAAATTCAAGAGGTTGTGTGCATCAACAGTGATGGTGAGAAAGATTATCTATCCTGTTTTTATGGATGTCTGTTTGACCCTGGAGATACAGTTTTCCTTATGTTAAAATCTCATGTCTTCTCACATCATAGCTGGTTCCATTTACAAACACAGAAATAGCTGCCCCTTCCTTTCCTTCCTTTCCTCCCCTCCCTCCCCTCCCTCCCTCCCTCCCTCCTTTCCTCCTTTCCTTCCTCCCTTCCTTCCTTTCTTCCTTCCTGATGGTGGCTGTGGAGAGGGTCTTGAACAATCACAAGGTATTCTTTACTTTGAAAACAGGTATCATAGAATAAGAAACCATCATCAAGGCAATGTGTAAAATTGACAAATTTTAAAATAACAAGGAAAGGTAACATTTTTCTAAGTGTTTTATTTTCCTATTTGCCATGGAAAGTGATATGTAAATAATGAAGGGTTGTAAGCATTGGTTGACTTGCCTTTAGAAGCCTTCGTCTCCCACCCTGATACTGTGTCCTAGTAATATATTTTAATTTCCAGACTTCCAAGCCACGAGGCCTATTGCAGCCTAGAGTTCCTGAATCAACCTTCTGAGCTCTAGGGCCTCCCTTCTAGGAATGTCATAGAGCCACTGGGACAGGGATTTTCCACAAAGTTCTTTCCTTGAACCATAGGAATTACCTTGGACTTTTACGACTGATTTTTGTTGGATAAAATATCCTGTCTTGCTTTCAGCCCTGACTTAAGATCTTTACATTCTTTCCAAGAGTGCTGCAACTGTTTCAGGGAGATTCCCCCTTATTGTTCAGCAATGCCTGAATCACACTTAGGAAACAAAGAACTCCCCGAGACGTAGTGTAAAACCTCTGGCTAAGAGCATCTTCAAGGTTCTTCCAACTCTGAGACTCTGCACATCAGAGCAGCATGAGCACCACACCCCAGGGTCCCACGGTTGACAGTTGATGCTGTTTACAGCATATGCAGGAACGTTCTGGTGCCCCCTCAGGGGCACTGGAACATCTGGTAACCGTCGTGATTCCTTCCATCGTATTTTCTTCCAGCAAGCAGAATTGTTACCTCCTGTGACTCAATCACTGCTCAGTAGAGAAAGATACTCTCTGGGGTAAGAGACTGACAGACACTGCTAGTACTGAGAAATTAGCCTTTCAACTTTGAAACCTACAGTGCTGTCTTTGTCCAGGGTCCAAGGTAGTCATGCAGGACAGCATTAGCTAAAATCTGAACCAGCACTTGAAGTTGGAAGGTGAAGAGGGGATTATTGCCCCAGCTATTTTACGATGAATGCCGCTTTTTTCTCTGTAGTATCGTTAGTGACTTCCTTAATGATACTGCTTCTTGATTCCTTTTTCTCAATTTAAATAATTTTTCTTATCCTCCTATAGACCTAGGGAGGAACTGGGATCCCAGATATTATAAAAAGTATATTTGCATGGACTAAGTTGAAAAAAACTCTTAAGATGAAAAGTTAGTTGTGCATGGAACCTCTGCCTAAATATTATAAAATGAAAAATCAGGTCTCACGTATTGCAGTGGTCTTCCTGGATGTTTGTGCAAATTGAGTATATTTGAAATGTACTGGAGGAGGTGGCTATTTTAAAAACAACAGTGGTTAATTTTAATTCTGTCAGCTAAAAAGTACTATGTAGCACATATAATCACCTCCTAAATTGTCTTGTGGAACATTAAAGAACAAGAAGAAGAATGAGTTAGATATGTCTAGTTATGTTGGAAAGTAATGTATGTTATAACCTAAAAGGCAAATTGATAACTCAGTATACATAAGCTGGTTTCACTTTGTCCACCTAACAAACAGAATTAATTTTAAAAGGTCAGAAATGTGTTGCTAACATTCAGTTTGTTATTATTGTTCATTATCAGGACATCTCCTCTGTCATCACATTTTACTCCCTGACATGTATTAGTTATTGTGCGATTCAGTGTTTTAACTGCCTCAACTACAGGAATATAGAAAATCAAGAAAATGTTTTATTATAAATCCTAGAGGCTGTTCAAATTTATATATAACTGAAACATAATTGTGCTGTGCGAATCAGTGCAAAAGCTGGAGACCTGTAAATACTACAACCGTATTATGTGGTCACCTGGGAAGTGTTTAGCAGCTGCACCAAATGTCGTTTTGTAATTAAATCGAGCCCAGGGAATTAAAGTTGATTAGTTGTACAGACTCTACCTCTAGGCCTGGCTGTGGCTATAGATTTTGTTTTATAATTAAGTTAAAGCTCAACTAGGGAAGTGAAGAATTAGAGCCTAATTCTCGAGTGAATCTAGCAAATAGTAGAAAGACTTTTTTCTCCCACCTTCCTCACAAATTTCACCACTTTGTTAATGATCTATCTCAAAGCATTTAAAGTCTCTTTTTTTCTGAAGTGTTCTTTACCCAGGCTTCTGAGATCATTAGGATTGGCTGCTGCTGTGATTGTCCATTTTCCAATTATCTTCTCAGGAACAGGGTTGACAGAGGGTTGAGAGAGCACCCAGGAGGAGTTTCATGTAGATTGTCTGACAGAGGGGTGTAACAAAAATGCAAGGTGAAAGAGATCTCAGAAGACAACTAGACTGTCCAGGAAGAGAGAAACATTTTATGTGTAACAGAAAAAAATATTACTCATAATTTAAAGATTGTCAGAAAAGCAATCCCAGACCTGTGGGCACACATAGAGGAACTACTCTAAAGGTCTGGTGGTAATGCGTCAGGGTGCCGAGTGGAATCCTAGAGAATGTTAAACCTATGAGAAAACCCCAAATCTGCTTTCTTTCAGTTTCTGCAAAATTTGTTTGTGTTTTATGTAAAGGTGTAAATTGGTGAGGCAAGAGTATTTTGTTTCCCAAATTGGTTGGTTAGAGACAGAAGAAAGCAAGGCTATTAGGCTGAAAGTCAAAAAATAATCTATAATCTTATTGATTACTTAAGGATACTGTAAACCAAGTATTGTTTCCATATTTCCCTCCCCTCTGTTGAAAGAAGATAAATGATACCATCTATATTTCATTACCATGTGTTCTATGCTAGATATCAGAGTATTGACACCTTTCTGTGTGAATTTCAAAACCACAGTTTTGTTATTGGTATTTGTAAAGGAGTGTCAGATTCCTGTCTTATCTATGGACTTAATTACAGTCTATGGAGGCAAGTCCCAGAAAGCTGCATTTTTATGAAGCTTTCTGGATAGTTCTGATACACAATGAAGTTTGTGAATCACTGTACTAAAATGACAAAAGGATTGTTTTGGTGGAACCTAAGACCTGATTCTGTTACCCAAAGATTCCCAGCACCAAAGCATACTGGCTGGATTTGGGTAACGCTGAAGAAGACCTATGATTAAGAACGCTAAGAGAGTAATACTGAAGCAAGCCTTTAAAGTAATTTTTTTCTGCCTTTTTTTGGGGGGAACCATTTCTGTATAGCATCAGAAGTACCAAAAGAACTGACCGTGAAAGATGGTTGAAGATGAACTTAATATCCCAGGCACGGGCTTGTCATGCGACTGCTTAGTCTTTCTGAATTTTTACCACCAGTTTCTTCCTACTGGAATGAGATATGTATCCACATATGAGTAGATGGAAGGGAAGACTTGAATGCTATTTATTTCCCAAGTAGTTTATGTTGTACTCTTCTTTCCCCAGGTATTCAGTGTTAAGAGGAATGTAAGGGCACACCTGATATCTTGAGGTAAATCAGGAATAAGCTCCTTAAAAAAATGGAAATTTTTTGTCTCTGGAAAACAGGACTCAGTATGGGGAGAAATGGGGCGAAGTACTGCTCTGCTGTATTTTAAGCCTTGTACTACAATTTGTATACAATTTACAAATTATATAAACACTGAATTAATTTGTCCAAATATATATTTATTAAAGAGTAACAGTTTGGAGGGGGATAAAGATATGTGGAATAAAGAGGACAGGGTAAGGAGCAAATCATTCCAGGAATAGAAAGAGAGAAACTACAGAGCTTATAGTTGAAACTAATATTTTGTCTGGTTGAGAATATTCATAAGCCCTCCTAGAAACATAGGCCATGTCAAGGATTAGGATGCCCACAGTTTATTAAAGATGTGCTCCCAGGGGAAGCCAGTAAGAGAAGGGGGAATAAAGAAGCAAAATAGTGAAAGGAGAGTGTGTCTTGGGTTCCCAAGACCACCCCCAGGTTCTTTAATTAACTAGGGGAACTTACAGAACTCAGCATATGGTCATACCCACAGCTATGATTCATTTCATCAAAAGAGTACAAAGCAAAATTAGCAAGAGAAAAAGGCACATGGGGCAAGGTCCAGAGAAAACCAGGCACAAGCTTCCAAGAGTCCTCTCCCAGCGGAGTCAAATTGATGATGCATAATTTTTCCACCAGTGAAGTGTTGTCTACCTGGGAAACTCACCTGAGCCTAGGAGTCCAGGGTTTATATTGGCTCAGCTATGCAGTCACCCTCTGCCTAACACATACCAAAATTCCAGACTCCCAGAAGGAAAGCAGGTGTTCAGTATAAGGCACGTTGTTCGTCTGAATACTTTAAGCCCCCTGAGCAACACTTATCATTTAGAGAATGTGGAGCCCTCCAGAAATTCAAGGTCCCAGAGGCAAGCCAAAGGCCAGCCTAGTGAGCAAGTGTCTAAGGATAACTCTCAGGCCTGCTAAGTTAACTGTTTTCTGCAGGGAACACCAGAGTTGCAGTCTCAGTCTAATTAGGTGAGACACTCTGGAGTGTAAATTAAACCCTAAAGCTTCTAGCTTTAGAAGTAAAGGAGCTGGGATTTTATACTCTCACACCAGTCACGATTGGTGCACAGATGCTGGCTGGGAGGAGGAAGGTGGGTCCAGGAAACTTCCAGCTCTCTATATTGGCCAGACCACCCTAGTGCCCAAGGCCATTCAGCTAAAGGCCAAGAATGAGATATAAGCAGCAGAATCTGATAGATGGGTGCAAAGATCCAGTAAAAGGAGTCTTTAGGGCTCCAAGCTGGGCAAGAACACTGTATAGGAGGGAGATCCAAATATGGTGGGAAGGAGTATAAATGTGTGTATACTAAAGCAAACCTAAAACCTGGTAACAGTGTCTTCTATACTACAGAGGAATCCCCATGAGGATATAGTTTCCAGTTTAGGGAAACACTTTGGGACAGTTTTGGTTGACAAATCTGCAGTACTCTCTACATTGCCTGGATGATAAGAGAAGACCTGAGTTCTGCAAAATAAGAGAATTTTTAAGTTACTTCTGGTAGTATGGGGAGAGAGGTAAGCAGTTTGGGAATGATAAAAGAGAATGAAAGATAGTTCTAGGAGGAGAAGTGAGAGTAAGGATCTTAAGGAAGAAAGAGAAAAAGTTTGAGGATGGCCACAGATAACTGGAAATACCCTTTGGTATGAAATGGGTGATTTGGTCTCATGGGTTTGATCAGGATAGTACCATTTTCTTGAGGTCATTATTGATAGCACTCCCATTTGTCCCCGAAATTGTCCTGGTTTGGAGAATAAGTAATAAGATCACCCTAGAAATGACTGATAAATTGTGAGACAGAGGAGACAAAAAGTATATTTTTGCTTTTTTCCATCAGGATAATACCTTCTGTGCTATATCTTTTCATAATTATTTATCAGTGATGGACAAGAACATCATAATACACAAGGAGGAGTGATGAAAACTTAAGATAAAATTTGTTTAAGTTTATAAGGGAAACTAACCTAGGATTTGCTTCAAAAACTGGCAAGAGCTCAAGTTCAGATCAATTGAAATATCTGTGGAGCTAGCTGAGAACACAATTTCAAAAGCATGATCACTCTTTGGAACTGGAATCTGCTTCTTAACGCAGATTACACAGTCATTACATGGAAAAGCTGATCTTTTAAATGCAAGAATACGTCCTTTAACTGAATTGTTTTTCCATAATTTAAGCAATAAATCAACTAAGGAGTTTCCTTCCTGTAGAAGGCTATGCCATTTAATGCGTTTGCAATATAATTAGGTTGGATATTATGCTTAAATCTAAGGTCCCTTACTTTACAATTAGGATCATCTAACACTGTTGGTAAGAGTTTGTTTCCTATAATTGCATTGAGATTCTCTATTCAATTTGTTGTAAAGATGAAAGTCATTATAGCCTTTTAGAACATTTAAGACAATAGGTTATTCTTCAGTATTGGTTTGTAGTAATCACAATTTTATTCTGGCCTTAAAAAATCTGGCATCAGATACCCTGATCTATATTCTGTGTGTGTGTGTGTGTGTGTGCGCGTGTGCGTGTGTGTGGTATGTGTATTATAATATCTTTTGATATACTGTAAATAAAAAGTATTTTTTTGTTTATAAGGAAGCCATCAGGATTGAGCCAGCGTTCTTTTGCATAGCAATGTCTTAGCAAAGGGTAGCGTTTTATAAGGAATTTTCTTCTTAATAGTAGGTTAGTTATAGCAGAAACCTCAGATGAAAGTTGAGTGAACAGTAGTTTGCTTGCCACTTAATAGGATGATATAAATTTCCCCCTAAGGTTTATCTACCACTTCAAATGGCAAATGCAAAAGAAAACAGTCTTTCACTTTATAAGTGGTCAAGTGCCTTAACACAACCCAGGGCAGCCAGTTTTCTCATAGCTGGGTCAGTAAAAGCCAGTACGATAGAAGGCACATCTTTCAACCTAACAGATGCATCTCATCCCTTACCTTATCCTTCCCTTTTTTGCTTCTGTGACTTTGCTCATCTCTTATCTCCCCTGTCAGACTTCGTTTTCCCTTGATTTCATTGATTCTCCATTCCTCTGATGTCTTTCCTCCCTCTCAGGCCGTGTATCATTTAACTGTTGCCGGATAACAAGCCACTTCAAAACTCTCTGGCTGAAAACAAAACCAGTTAGGATTTCCCATGATTCTGCGGAGTTCCTGTTCCAGTTTTACTGTGCTCACTCAGAGAGGTTTGGCTGTGACTGGAGGAAGATCCATGATGGGCTCCCTCACGTATTTTGCATCTGATGCTAACTGCCTGCTAAGGTGCATTGGTGCTTCTTCACAGGGGCTCTCATTCTCCGTTAAGCTGGACCAGCTTCCTTACCTGGTGGTTGTAGGGCACTGCTTTTAAAAGGACAGAAACAGAAGCTGACAAGCCTCTTGAACTTTTACAGTGTCACTTCGGCCACATTCTTTTGGTCAAAGGAGGTCCTGTTGACAACTCAGATTTAATGAGGAGAGAAATAGGCTCTACCGCTTGATGAGAGACGTTATGAAGAATTGTGGCAAAGAATTTAATTCACTACAGTCCACCCTCTGGTCACAATTGTTTTCACTCCTCCCACATGCAAAGTACACCCCTTTTCCACTGGAGACCATCAGAATTCTCATGCAGTTATGCCATCAGGCTTAAAGTTCACTATCTCATGTTCTGCATCTAGTTCAAATATAGATGAGGCATCTCGGGGACAACAATTCGGGTGTGGCTACTCTTTTCTTATTTGTATTTTTTTCACGTATTTGCTTTGAGCTCTTACTTTCAGAGGAGCTGTTTTGCCCCATGAGGCAATTTGTCAAATTCTTTCCTGTGCCTTTCAAAGTCATTTAATGCTCTCCATTAATTATAGATTTTTTGAGGGGAAAAATAAAAATCAGAAAATATAAAAATAAATATATAGGCTCTTATCATGTACAAATAATATGACAGTCTCATTTGATCAAATTAAAATGATAGAACTTGACTTCTTAAACAGAATTGTGCTCTGTATCTTCCACATAATACCACGCACACATCAAAAAAAATTATCTCAGATGATAGGATTAGTGCTTATTTTAAAACCTTGTAAATTTCAAGTGCTTTTGTCCCTTACTTGTATATTGTTATTCCTTTCTAAGTTTTAAAAAAGGAGTTTATTGTAGTGCTTAAATCTTCTTATTATTAATTAAATCCTGTATTCAGAAACCTTTCCTGTGAGTTTAGAAAGGACTCAGTCCTACAGAATCTATCTGTTTAGCTGAATGTCTGAATAATTATTTAAGGTGTCAAGACATGGAAAATATAACTCTCATATTGAAAGATATTTTAATTTGTAGATGTAATAAAAATTTGAATCATTCAGATAATTAACTTTCCCCCCCAAATGAAACTCTTTTGTCCTGCACCTAACATACATATTCCTTCAAGATCTTACTATACACTAGTGTGGTGCTTTTCACAAAGTGATTTATGAAAAATGATTTTCTTTGAGATAATGACTTCATATAATCCTTGTTTTATGTTACTTGTCAGAAGAACCTGATTTCAGATTGAAATCGGAAATTTTGGTTTCTAGGGTATGGCTACTCTTGAATCAGAGGGCTTTGAACAAAAAAACACAAGATAACCTTCTCCACACATACAACATACAATGATGTAACAGGGACCAGAAAATCAGAATAGACTCTCCCACTCAAAGATGAGAAAACTAGGAAACGTTCAGCAGTTTCTGGTCTACATCAATTCTAAGACCCAGCCTGTCTCCCCTATACCAGGGGCAGGGAAAATTCCTTGATCTAAGCCTATTTTTGTTTTCTGAGAGTGGTTCCGTAGCCCATTTTTCTCCTTGGCTCTTTGTTCTTCACCCTGGGATCTTGGATTTTCCATAAAATGTCTTGCCTTTTCCATAAGAAATGGCTCACATTTATAGCTGAGGAACTTTCTCAGTCTGCCTTCTGCACATGTAAATCGGAGAGCCTGGAGTCCTTTTATTCATTTTGAAATATTGCAGTTTCTCTGAGACCAAGCTGACAGTGTTTTTATCAATATAACACTCTTAAATGGTTTTGGGTTTCTTAAGAATCTCATTGGAAGTCACTCCGTGGCACCAAAGCCATAGCCGTAATTTGGATGATTTGTTTTTGAAAAAGCCTCTCTTTACTTTGGGCCATGTATGAGGCTGCTGTGGAAACTACCTTTAAGATTTTTAGAGGCCTTTTAAAAGTCAGGGAGTCTTCTAAATACCACTTAAATCTTTCTAAGGTCTTATCAAAGAATTTTTAGCTACATCCTTGAGTTGATTTTTACCTTAGGCCATATATTTCTCTGAAAATCTTTTACCAGCTAACCAGGGCTGAGAAACAATTTTATTTTCCATTTCAGTATATCATGGCATCATCTTAATTCCAACTGCACACTGATTATTCTTTTTTTAGTTTATTTCTCTCCCTATATCATCATTCTCAGGGTAAAAAAATTAAATTGACACTTCTAACCTCTTTTCTGGAAATGTCTAGATTTATAGGTCCATTAGATACGTTTTCTGTCTTGCAAGTTTCTATAAGCAACAGTTATGAGAATTTTTCCATCAGTATGTAACATGATGATGTTACATCTTCCATTAACAACCTTTTCTGTCTCCATCCTCCATTAACAATCTTCTCACCTATTTTTTAACCTTTACCTACCCCAAGTCTCAAAGCCATTGCTATATGTTTTAGGTTTATGGTGAAGAAGCACCCCATTTCTAGGTACCAAGTTTTCTACCAGATACATATGCTGCGTAACAAACCACCCTAAACTTAATGATTTAAAAAAAATTTTTTCTCAATTCTGTTGGTTGGCTGGGCAGTTCCTCTATTGGTTCCTGCTGGGATCACTGGTGCAGCTGCAGTGAGCTGGAGGGCTGGCATGGATGATGTCCAAGTTGGCCTCACTAATATCAATGAGGGTACTTCATTTTTCCTCCATGTGTCTTGTCATAGCCCTGTAGACTAGACCAGCTTCTTTTCAAGGTGATCCCAGGGCAGTGTTCCAGAAGGGCAAAACAGATGAAAGACCTTGTAATGCCTGGGTTCTGGAACAGTCATAAGGCTACTTCTTCTTTGGGTCAAAGACAGTCCCAGGGCTGGCCAGATTCAAGGGATAATGGACTCAATTATACCTTTTGATGGGAGTTTCTTGTCAGAATTTGTAGACATATTTAATCTACCACAGGCTACTTCCTCTGTTTCCTGTATGCTGTACTCTTTCTGTGCTTCCTGTTTAAATGTTAACATTCCCTTTCAACCTTCTGCTTTTGAGCTCTACCTGGAAGCTCCAACTAAACCCTACTGGCATTTCAAAATCAGTATGTACCAAAGTCAAACTCATCATCTCTCCTCCAAAACTGGTTTCTCCTCCAGTTTTCCTCACCTAGTTGATAGCACCACAATTTGCTCAGTCCTGCTGATAGAGTGACAACTGTGAAGTGACATAAAGGAGGTGGAGAAGCCAGCCCCATGAGAATCTGGGAAGATAATGTTCTAGGCAGAAGGAACACCAAATGCAACACCCTGAGATGGGAACTGCTTTGAATCTGAGGAACAACAAGGTGGCCAGTGTGGTTGGCATAGCGTGAATTAGGGGCAGAATAATCAGCGATGAGGTTAGAGGAGTTTATAGAGGAGTAAGACCACTAAGGGGCTTTGGCTTTCAGTCTGACTAAGTTGGAATCTATTGCAGGGTTTGAGCAGACAAGTAACGGGAGATGACTTTTGTTTTTAAAGAATCGTTCATGTTGCTTTGTTGAGAATCAACTTTGAAAGAGTAGATAAGAAACAGTGAAGAGGCTATTGCAATAATTCAGGTGAGAGACAGTTGTGAGCCTTAGATAAGGGTTGCAACAATGGAAGGGGTTAAAAGAGTTAAACTGATTGTCTAGGAAGAATTAAGGTAGTTAATAGAGATAGTGGGATCCTGGGATCAGATTTTCCTTATCTGGGGATTCACAGGTCTCCCACCAAACATCCTCTCTTGATCATATAATTTAACTGCTTAAAATCTCTTGCTGGCTTCCTGTTGCCTTCTGCATAAAGTTCAGAGCTATTTGGGAATCACAGAATGTCTCCCCTGATCTCTTCTGGTCCTTTTACCAGTCGTCTTTCTGTCCTTCTGTTTATTACATCATTGTACATTTTATAGAATTTGGTTTTTTCCACTTTACTATTACCCATTATCCCCTCTATACTATTAGTTACTGTGGGTTAGGAATCATGCCTTATTTATTTTGGTATACCTATTTCCTAGCCCTGTGCTCCATATAACAGATTGTCAATAATGAATCTCTGATTCATCACCAATTTCTTGCTTTCTTTTATTCCTAAACATCACATCCTTTCAGGAAATGGCTCTCAATTTCTCCTTAAGTAAACTTTTGTTAATGCTCTCACTGCAAATTCAAACTTTGCCTCTCAGATGTCAGATAAAGCATGACACCAAATTGCACACTCTATTACCATCTCAATATGCCTTCAAATTCCATTACTCTCAAGTCCCAGTACACCAGAGCAAAACAGCCACTGCATTTGCATAAAGAGAAAAAATAAACAGATTGTTCATAAAAACCTATAATCTGAAGGATTCTTCTAACAGGATTTTATCATTAGTCTGACTTTTGCTGAGATTCAATTTTCTGGAGCCCAGTCACTGAAGCACTAAGTATGGGTTCAGATGCTAACTTTACCATTTTCTTTGGCAAGTTACTTAAATCCTCTGTGACTAAGTTTCCTCATCTGTGAAACTAGGATAGTACAGTTACCTACTCATAATATTGTTGTAGAGTATAAATGAGTTAATATAAGTTAAGTGCTAAGAATTGTGCCTGACACATAATAAATATTGTTTAAGTATTTGTTGTTACTATCATTCATTTGAGATGAGTTCAATAGTGAAAAAGGGAACTAAGCACAAAAACCATTCTTTTTTGTTTGTTTCTTTGGCTAAGGATAAGAATTTTATTACTTACCCATACCGATCAAATGATTTACAGTCGATCTCATTTATTTTCATAACACTCTCATAAAATAAGTGTATTTTCAAAAGCATATGTGTGTGTATATATATATATATATATATAATAAAATAAGTGTATTTTCAAAAGCATATGTATATATATGATATAGGATATATATATATTATATATATATCCTTACAGAAATGATGCCTGCTTCTTTGTTCTATTAGCGATCAGAATATAATAAATATTATATAATAGTAAAATTTCATCATAGAAAATCCTTTCACCTGTTACACAAGGAAATAGATGTCTGAATTGATGTTTCTTTTTTTCCACTTGACACATGCTAGTGATTCAAATTAGTATTGAGCTAGTAATGTCTTCTGAAGAGAACTAAGATTATTTGAATTTGACCAAATTTTGAAAATTAATTCTCATAACATATTGCTGTTTTTAAAGTATAGATTATGACTATGCATTTTATATTCATATGATGTAAGAATTGCACTGTGTCATGCACAGATAATTGTAATTTTCTCTCTTTCCTTAGAGAGATAATAAGCTAGTCAGAAACTGGACTTCACTTGGTTTATATATCAGATCAGGGAATGTTTTTGTGGAATGGCAATTAAATATCTGAGAAAATAAATCTATAGTAATCTTCAAACTTTAAGACCACTGGTATCCCAAAATACTCCCCAAAAATCCACGTTAGGAAGTAAGGCTTAGCTGTGACCCTCAATCTGAGGTTTCTTATTTCAGGAGCACCTAGTGTTGAAATGGGAAATAAGGTATGAAAATCTATAAGATTAATACAGTGCATTTACTTGATTTTCAGCTTTACCAACAGGCTAAAAGGGGGTAAAGAATTTAAGTAAATTAACAAGTAAAATTTTTAAATCTTTGATTTTATATATTAAAGTCTTAAATCCTTGATTAAAAAAATTGCTAAATTGATGTAAAATTTTTGAAGATATGTGTTCATCATGTGTTACTTGCCTCCTCAACATTCATTCATTCTCTTCTCTCATTAACTGTGCCTCTGATTTTTCTTTGAAGAATTCATCCATCCCCCAAACGTATTCACAAGGTTTGCTGGGATTGTACTTGCCAAAGCTGTATTCTATCTACTTTGCCATAGTGATTGCTTTAAGGATGAGTGTATGACCCAGTTTGGGCTAGCAAGAGAGAATACACCCAAGAACTCGTGCAGAAGAAATTAAAAGAGATACTGGAGCTATCCAGAGTCACTATATAAAGTTGATACTATAAAAGACAGGGGTGGAGGTATTTGTTGGTACCATTTGAGCCATTGAATCTATACTATCCTCACCTGAAGCCATTTTTAATCCTTACCTGAGGTCATTATTTAAACCAGTAAAGTCTCTTCATTATTTCTATCCCAGAATAGATCTAACTAATACAGAAAGAGACTAGGAAGTTAGTTCCCACTTTGAATGAGTGGCTACATGGGCTCATACTCCCAGATGTATCCAAAATTCGCCTCTAAGCAATTATTCAATCTCTATATTCCTTAAGAATATGTCTATGAACCATTTGCAAAACCTTTATGCTAAAGAAGGGTCAAAAGTGGCTTTTCTGAATAAGCTAATTTCTACAGAAGATTTCTTAGTAAAAAGAATGCAGGGCAACAGTCTGGTTGGAAGAAGAAGAACTTGTTTTATATCTTCAGAGCATTTAATGTTAGATAAAGAAAACATCAGTTGTCCTTACCAAAGCAGAAGTAGGTCAGCAGAAATGGTGTAGTGTCTAAAGTGCCTCAAGGCATCTTTTTTTTTTTTTTTGCCGCAATTGTTACAAGATGCTTTTTATCCTTCCCATTCTCTTCTACTCCTTTGACATTGAAACATTCCATTGCTGGACATCATTGTAGACATCATAGAAATGACATGATGTCACAAAATTTCTGCCTGGTACTTTTTAATGGAGGATTGGTCAAAAAGTTCATTCGGGTTTTTCCATAACATCTTACAGAAAAACCTGAATGAAATTTTTGGCCAACCCAGTGTTAAAATTACATAATGTCAACTTTGATTCAGAGCTATATCGGAATTTTTAAATAAAAAACGTGTGTAGTCAGCCTTCTAAATATTTAGTTTGGGTTTTTCTAGGATACACAACCCAGAACATTGCCATATGCCATGAGAGAGCTAGAACCCTCTAAACAACATTTAGAATTGGTTTGAACATTGGTTAGATCTGTGAGAGTCTGCTACTTAGGCTCATTCATTCATCCATTCCACAAGGTTTATTTAATGCTCTGTTTCAGGCATTTTGTAGCATGTGCTAGTGATGTGATATACTAATGATAGCTTCTCCCATCCCAACAAGCACCTAGTTGGAGATGGGAAAATGTGTAATCAAATCATTTTAACATAGTGCAGTAATTTCTAAACTAGAAATAAATACAGGGTGCTAAGAGGAAAAGTGGGTAGAGTTTACTTTCTACCTCGAAGGGTGACTGAAAAAAGGAGATGACTTATGTGTTTACTCAAAGGATAAATAAAAATTCTTAAGAAGATCCATCTATTTTAGGCTAAATGCACAGCTATGCAAAAGCACAGAGGTGTGAAAGAACTTGGGATGTTTGAGGAGCTGAAAATATTTGGATATGTCACTACAGAATTTGTGTTTGGAAAGTTGAAGGAGATAAGTCTTTGTGAGTGATACCAGACCATGAAAGAAGCCAAGTAAAAGAAACTCTGTTCCATTCTACTGGTATTAAAAAATGTTCTGCTATGGTCAACAGGCACATGAAAAGATGTTCACCATCGCTAATCATCAGGGAAAGGCAAATCAAAACCACAATGAGATATCACCTCACACCTGTTAGGATGGCTATTATCAAAAAGACAAGAAATAATAAATGTTGGCGAGGATGTGAAGAAAAGGGAACACTTCTGCTCTATTGGTGAGATTGTAAATCAGTTCAGCCACTGTTGAAAACAGTATGGAGGTTCTTCTAAAAACTTAAAGTAGAACTACCGTATAACCTAATAACCTCACTCCTGGATATATATCCAGAAAAAAAAAAAAAAAACTAAATCAAAGAGATATATACACCCCAGCGTTCATAGGAGCATTATTTACGGTTGCCAAGAAATGGAAGCAACCTAATTGTCCATCAACAGGTGAATGGATAAAGAAGCTTTGGTACATATATACAAACATAAACTCACACAATGGAATACTACTCAGCCATAAAAATGAACAAAATTTTGCCATTTGCAACAACATGGATGGACTTGGAGGGCATTATGCTAAGTGAAATAAGTCAGACAGAGAAAGACAAGTGCTACATGATATCACTTATATGTGGAATCTAAAAAATACAACACACTAGAGAATACAGCAAAAGAGAAGCAGACTCATAGATATAGGGAACAAACTAGTGGTACCAGTGGGGAGGGGGTGGGGAGGGACAATATAAGGGTGGGGGAATGGGAGATACAAACTATTGGGTATAAACTAGGCTCAAGGATATATTATACAACATGGGGAATATAGCTAGTATCTTGTAATAACTGTAAATGGAAAGCAACCTTTAAAAATTGTATAAGAAATATTTTTTAAAAAATAAAAATAAATTTTTAAAAAAAGTGTTCTGCTGTGGAGGTGGTATAATCAGATCATTTAGAAATAAAACTCCAACCATAGCAGAGAGGAAGGGAGTTGAGACAGATGCTCTTATTCTTTTTTAAACTAAAGTAAGAAGTATATTTGTCTTTAACACAAAATTTGATCTAGGAATAATCCTGAGAATTTTATTGTAGTGGCATTTGTGTTTGATCAGAGTTATTAATGCTCACTTGTTCCCCTGACACATTAAATGTAGAAAGTAGGGAAATCCACATATCTTAGAATTTATGTTTTATATATTTCATAGAATATGAAAGATGTTTTACAGGTTGTCATAATGCTAATTAAAAGAAGGAATGTTCCAAATTATTGTGATCTGGCAAGTAAATGAAGAAAGAAGTTATACTGAACATTTTTATTTTTAAAGAGCCCCTGATAATGTAGCTGTAAGGATGTCTTTCATACTTATTCAAGAAATCCATATCTAAACGTTATACATACACACCTCTAACATCTACATAAAAGTATAGAAGACTGATAGATTATTATAATATGGGTGAAAGTTGTAATTTTTAAATATCACATTTTATATGCCAGGAATACTTGAAAAAAATGGTAGCATAATTGTATTAATTCTAATACTTAGAAGTAGTAGGTTGTTTAAGCTTTGTATTCCTGGAATTGATCTAATCATTTATATGATAACAATGATTAAATCATAATCATAACAATGATTAAGATGTTGAGATCCACCAGAAGGCAGACAGCAGAAGCAAGAATAACTACAATTCTGCAGCCTGTGGAATGAAAACCACATTCACAGAAAGAAAGACAAAATGAAACGGCAGAGGATTATGTACCAGATGAAGGAACAAGATAAAACCCCAGAAAAACAACTAAATAAAGTGGAGATAGGCAACCTTCCAGAAAAAGAATTCAGAATAATGATAGTGAAGATGATCCAGGACCTCAGAAAAAGAATGGAGGCAAAGATGGAGAAGATGCAGGAAATGTTTAACAAAGACCTAGAAGAATTAAAGAACAAACAAACAGAGAACAATACAATAACTGAAATGAAAACTACACTAGAAGGAATCAGTAGCAGAATAACTGAGGCAGAAGAACGGATAATTGACCTGGAAGACAGAATGGTAGAATTCACTGCCCCAGAACAGAATAAAGAAAAAAGAATGAAAAGAAATGAAGACAGCCTAAGAGACCTCTGGGACAACATTAAACGCACCAACATTCGCATTATAGGGGTTCCAAAAAGAGAATAGAGAGAGGAAGGACCCAAGAAAATATTTGAAGAGATTCTAGTCAAAAATTTCCCTAACATGGGAAGGGAAATAGCCACCCAAGTCCAGGAAACACAGAGAGTCCCATACAGGATAAACCCAAGGAGAAACACACCGAGACATATAGTAATCAAATTGACAAAAATTAAAGACAAAGAAAAATTATTAAAAGCAGCAAGGGAAAAATGACAACATACAAGGGAACTCCCATAAAGTTAACAGCTGATTTCTCAGCAGAAACTATACAAGACAGAGGGAGTGGCATGATATATTTAAAGTGATGAAGGGAAAACCTACAACCAAGATTACTCTACCCAGCAAGGATCTCATTCGGATTTGATGGAGAAATCAAAAGCTTTACAGACAAGCAAAAGCTAAGAGAATTCAGCACCACCAAACCAGCTCTACAACAAATGCTAAAGGAACTTCTCTAAGTGAGAAACACAAGAGAAGAAAAGGACTTACAAAAACAAACCCAAAACAATTAAGAAAATGGTAGTAGGAACATACATATCGATAATTACCTTAAATGTGAATGGATTAAATGCTCCAACCAAAAGACACAGGCTCGTTGAATGGATACAACAACAAGACCCATATATATGCTGTCTACAAGAGACCCACTTCAGACCTAGGGACACATTCAGACTGAAAGTGAGGGGATGGAAAAAGATATTCTGTGCAAATGGAAATCAAAAGAAAGCTGGAGTAGCAATACTCATATCAGATGCAATAGAGTTTAAATAAAGAATATTACAAGAGACAAGGAAGGACACTGCATAATGATCAAGGGATCAATCCAAGAAGAAGATATAACAATTATATATGCACCCACCATAGGAGCACCTCAATGCATAAGGCAAATGCTAATAGATATAAAAGAGGAAATCAACAGTATCACAATAATAGTGGGGCACTTTTAACACCTCACTTACACTAATGGACAGATCATCCAGACAGAAAATTAAGGAAACAGAAGCTTTAAATGACACTACAGACCAGATAGATTTAATTGATATTTATAGGACATTCCATCTAAAAACAGCAGATTACACTTTCTTCTCAAGTGCACACAGAACATTCTCCAGGGTAGATCACATCTTGGGTCAACAAATCAAGCCTGGGTAAATTTAAGAAAATTGAAATCATAATAAGCATCTTTTCCGACCACAGCACTATGAGATTAGAAATAAATTACAGGGGAAAAAATGTAAAAAATCTAAACACATGGATGCTAAACAGTATGCTACTAAATAACCAAGAGATCACTGAAGAAATCAAAGAGGAAATCAAAAATTACCTAGAGACAAATGACAATGAAAACACGATGATCCAAAACCTGTGGGTTGCAGCAAAAGCAGTTGTAAGAGGGAAGTTTATAGCAATACAGTCCTACCTCAAGAAACAAGAAACATCTCAAATAATCTAACCTTATACCTAAAGGAACTAGAGAAAGAAGAACAAAAAAATCCAAAGTAAGGGCTTCCCTGGTGGGGCAGTGGTTGAGAGTCCACCTGCCAATGCAGGGGACACAGGTTCGTGTCCCGGTCCGGGAGGGTCCCACGTGCCGCAGAGTGGCTGGGCCTGTGAGCCATGGCTGCTGAGCCTGCGCGTCCAGAGCCGGTGCTCTGCAACAGGAGAGGCCACAACAGTGAGAGGCCCACATACCGCAAAAAAAACAAACAAAAAAAAACAAACCCCAAAGTTAGTAGAAGGAAAGAAATCATAAAGATCAGAGCAAAAATAAATGAAATAGAAAAGAAGAAAACAATAGCAAACATCATTAAAACTAAAAGCTGGTTCTTTGAGAAGATAAACAAAATTGACAAACCTTTAGCAGACTCATCAAGAAAAAGAGGCAGAGGACTAAAATCAATAAAATTAGAAATGAAAAAGGAGAAGTTACAACGGACACCATAGAAATACAAAGCCTCATAAGAGACTACTACAAGCAACACTATGCCAGTAAAATGGACAACCTGGAAGAAATGGACAAATTCTTAGAAAGGTACTGTCTCCCAAGATTGAACCAGGAAGAAATAGAAAATATGAACAGACCAATCACAAGTAATCAAATTGAAACTGTGATTAAAAATCTCCCAGCTAACAAAAGTCCAGGATCAGATGGCTTCACAGGTGAATTCTATCAAACATTTAGAGAAGAGCTAACACCCATCCTTCTCAAACTCTTCCAGAAAATTGCAGAGGAAGGAACACTCCCAAACTCATTCTACAAGGCCATCCTCACCCTCATACCAAAACCAGACAAAGATACTACAAAAAAAAAAAATTACAGACCAATATCACTGATAAATATGGATGCAAAAATCCTGAACAAAATACTAGCAAACAGAATCCAACAACACATAAAGGGATCATACACCATGATCAAGTGGGATTTATCCCAGGCATGCAAGGATTCTTCAGTATTTGCAAATCAGTCAATGTGATACACCATATTAACAAATGGAAGAATAAAAACCATATGATCATCTCAATAGATGCAGAAAAAGCTTTTGACAAAATTCAACACCCATATATGATAAAAACTCTCCAGAAAGTGGGCATAGAGGGAACCTACCCCAATATAATAAAAGCCATATATGACAAACCCACAGCAAACATCATTCTCAATGGTGAAAAACTGAAAGCATTTCATCTAAGATCAGGAACAAGACAAGGATATCCACTCTCACCACTATTATTCAACATAGTTTTGGAAGTCCTTACCACAGCAATCAGAAAAGAAAAAGAAATAAAAGGAATACAAATTGGAAAAGAAGAAGTAAAACTGTCATGGTTTACAGATGACAGGATACTATACATAGAGAATCCTAAAAATGCCACCAGAAAACTACTAGTGCTAATCAGTGAATTTGGTAAAGCTGCAGGATACAAAATTAATGCACAGAAATCTCTTGCATCCTATACACTAATGATGAAACATCTGAAAGAGAAATTAGGGAAATACTCCCATTTACCATCGCAACAAAAAGAATAAAACACCTAGGAATAAACCTACCAAAGGAGACAGAACATCTGTATGTAGAAAACTATAAGACACTGATGAAAGAAATTAAAGATGATAGAAACAGATGGAGAGATATACCATGTTCTTAGATTGGAAGAATCAACATTGTGAAAATGACTATACTACCCAAAGCAATCTACAGATTCAATGCAATCCCGCAAGACAAACGGAGCTGGAGGAATCAGGCTCCCTCACTTCAGACTATACTACAAAGGTACAGTAATCAAGACAGTATGGTACTGGCCCCAAAACAGAAATATAGCTCAGTGAAACAGGATAGACAGCCCAGAGATGAACGCACGCACATATGGTCACCTTATCTTTGACAAAAGAGGCAAGAATATACAATGGAGAAAAGATAGCATCTTCAATAAGTGGCCCTGGGAAAACTAGACAGCTACATGTAAAAGAATGAAATTAGCTCACTCCCTAACACCATATAGAAAATTAAACTCAAAATGGGTTAAAGACCTAAATGTAAGGCCAGACACTATAAAACTCTTAGAGGAAAATATAGGCAGAACACTCTATGACATAAATCACAGCAAATTCCTTTTTGACCCACCTCCTAGAGAAATGAAAATAAAAACAAAAATAAACAAATGGGACCTAATGAAACTTAAAAGCTTTTTCGCAGCAAAGGAAACCTTAAACAAGATGAAAAGACAACCCTCAGAATGGGAGAAAATATTTGCAAGTGAAGCAATGGACAAAGGATTAATCTCCAAATTATACAAACAGCTCATGCCACTCAATATTAAAAAGAATAAACAACCCAATCAAAAAGTGCGCAGAAGATCTAGTCATTTCTCCAAAGAAGACATACAGATGGCCAAGAGGCATGTGAAAAGGTGCTCTACATCACTAATTATTAGAGAAATGCAAATCAAAACTATAATGAGGTATCACCTCATACCAGTTAGAATGGGCATCATCAGAAAATCTACAAACAACAAATGCTGGAGAGGGCGTGGACAAAAGGGAACCCTCTTGCACTGTTGGTGAGAATGTTAATTGATACAGCCGCTATGGAGAACAGTATGGAGGTTCCTTAAAAATCTAAAAATAGAATTACCATATGACCCAGCAATCCCACTACTGGGCATATACCCAGAGAAAACCATAGTTCAAAAAGACACATGCACCCCAATGTTCATTGCAGCACTAGTTACAATAGCCAGGTCATGGAAGCAACCTAAATGCCCATCGACGAATGAATAAAGAAGATGTGGTACATATATACAGTGGAACATTACTCAGCGTTAAAATAGAATGAAATTGGGTCATTTGTAGAGACATGGATGGACCTAGAGACTGTCATACAGAGTAAAGTAAGTCAGAAAGAAAAATATTGTATATTAATGCATATACATGGAATCTAGAAGAACGGTATAGATGAACTGGTTTGCAAGGCAGTAATAGAGACACAGATGTAGAGAACAAATATATGGACACCAATGGGGAAAAGCGGGAGCAGGGGGGTGATGGTGGTGGGATGAGTTGGGAGATTGGGATTGACATATATACACTAATATGTATAAAATAGATAACTAATAAGAACCTGCTGTGTAAAAAATAAAGTTAAAAAGTTGATTGTTCTTATGCTTTTAGTTTAAAAATTGATTTTTTTCATATTTTCAATTTAGTATGAAGAATATTATGTATTTTATGGTACTTTAATGCATTCACTTATAATGAAGTTTCTTAGCAGTGTGGATTTAAATTAAATAATAACTTTATGCTGTTTAGATGGACTGTATTCAGGCATGGTCAATTGATTACAGTGAGGGGAAAACAAACCAAAGTTGCATCTGAGTCTTGAAAGAATCCTTTGCCTTTGTTCACAAAATCATATCCTCCTCTTATAATTTGATAAAAGCATTTCAAAATGGACTTACAAATGTAGCTTTGGTAAATAGAAAGGTTAATGTTAAATGTGAAATACATAATAATGTGTATGAAGCATGTACCTTTCATCCCCAGAAAATGGACGTGTTTATCTCCTGCTAAGATTAAGAAAGTCAAGGCTGGTTCCCTGCTGTTTCTTTTTAAATAATCCCATAAATTATTTAGTCAAATTCAGGGAAAAATTTATTTTTTTGAACTTTTCTTTTACAAAATTGTACTTTGGATTTGGGTATGCATTAATCATACATTCTGAATTAAGTAAATCTCGATTTCTTAACAACTTTACTATTTCTCGTAGAAGAATGGCAGTAATTCTTTTTTTTTACATCTTTATTGGAGTATAATTGCTTTACAATGGTGTGTTAGTTTCTGCTTTATGACAAAGTGAATCAGTTATACATATACATATGTTCCCATATCTCTTCCCTCTTGCATCTCCCTCCCTCCCACCCTCCCTATCCTACCCCTCTAGGTGGTCACAGAGCACCGAGCTGATTTCCCTGTGCTATGCGGCTGCTTCCCACTAGCTGTCTATTTTACGTTTGGTAGTGTATATATGTCCATGCCACTCTCTCACTTTGTCACAGCTTACCCTTCCCCCTCCCCATATCCTCAAGTCCTTCTCTAGTAGGTCTGTGTCTTTATTCCTGTCTTACCCCTACGTTCTTCATGACATTTTGTTTTTTCTTAGATTCCATATATATGTGTTTTGAAGTAGCGTGGTCCCATTATTCTAGTTTGACTGCCCACATTCATGAGAGGAGGAAAATAGCGTACTGGGGCCATTCAGAGCACCCTAGCGAACTCAGACTATATGATGCTCTGTTTCTGCCTGGCTAAGTACGTATGACATATAAAGATTAAAAACGTTTTTACAACCAAATCACTGCTCTATTTACCTAAAATATTCATCTAAAGAAGTTTCTACATCCATAAAAAAGATTATTCATCTGAGACCAATTAGTTTCAACTTAAGGTTCACTGAAACACTCAAAAAGTGTTACTGTAAATGAGTAGGGTTCGTGCTTTTTGTAAAAATGGTACAAGTCTTAAACCTGTTACAGCTGAACCAGTCAAGCTGGTTACACAAAGAGGAAGAATTGTAAATTATTATGATCTTCAGAAGGTAAACAATATATATTATAAACCTCAAGTATGTTCATCTATACCACCTCTAGTAAGCTACTCTGAGGGATAGTACCCAAAATGTGGATGCTTAAAAAAAAAAAAATTGCAGCATATACTATAAGCAGTACGAATGGAGTAGCCAATAAAGAACACCTAAAAGGAACTGCAAGAAAGAGAACAGAATAGAGAGAATGTCTTTGTGTAGGAAAAGGTATTAGTCATAATAATTACTATGAAGGAGGGCTGTACAATATATTCTGGTCTATTGATCTCCCTGTTATTCTTTTGTAGACTTTCAAATATTCACTGGTAAGTCATTTTTCTAAGTTGTAAATTGACTTTTTGGGTAAATTTTTGACTGGGAATATTCAAATCCTTTTTTCTTTTTTCATAAATGGGTGTTTGATTTTGTCAGATAATTTTTCTATATATGTTGAAATAATCATGTGATTTTTCTTTCTTAGTCTGGTGATGGGATAGATTACATTAATTGATTTTTGAATGTTGAACCAGCGTTATATACCTGGGATACATCCCACTTGGTCACGATGAATAATTCTTTTTATACATTGTTGGATTTGGTTTACTCCTGTTTTGTTGAAGATTTTTGCATCTGTATTCATGAAAGATATTAGTCTGTATTCTTCTCTTCTTGTAATGTCTTTGCCTGGTTTTGTTATTAGTGTAATATTGGTCTTATGGTTAAGAAGTTAGAAGTATTCCCTCTGCTTCTATCTTCTGTAAGAGATCACAGAGAATTGGTATAATTTCTTCCTTAAATGTTTGATAGAATTCTCCAGGGTACCCCTCTGGGCCTGATGCTTTCTGTTTTAGAAGGTTATTAAATATTGCTTCATTTCCCTAATAGATACAGGCCTAATCAGATTGTCTGTTTCTTCTTATGTGAGTTTTGGCAAATTGCATCTTTCAGGGAACTGCTTCCTATTTTTGTCATTTTTTTCAGAGGTTGTGGGTACAAGATCAAGGAATAAAATAGATCAATGAAAATGACAGAAGAGTCATTATGCAGAAATACAGAGAATAATAAATGTCCACATGGCTTAAAGCATGTTTGTTTGGAGGACACATAACTTACAGAGAAAACCTCTCTGTATGTATTATTTGTGTATATCATTAGAACATTGTGATTATCAATCCCTTTAAATTTTTTAAAGAATACAGTAGTTTATTTATGAGCAATACGTGCCTAGATAAATACATGGTCAGAGAAGTATCTGAATACAGGGTTGGGAACTAGCTGGCTCTGCGGGCTGTCTGCCTCTCCTGTCTGCTCTCTCTTCTCTCTCTACTCAGATTGTGGTCCATATACCAGCTGCATAGCATCTCCCGGGATCTTGTTAGAAAGGCAGAATCTTGGGTCCCACTCCAGAATCCAAATATTGGGTCTCACTCTGAATCCAAATCTCAGTTTTAAAAAATTGAGGTATAGTTTTTTAAAATTTTTTATTGAAATATAGTTGATTTAAAATGTTGTGTTAGTTTAGGTGTACAGCAAAGTGATTCAGTTATACATACATGTATATATATTCTTTTTTAGATTCTTTTCCATTATGGTTTATTGAGTATAGTTCCCTGTGCTATCTATTTTATATTATAGTAGTGTGTATATTTTAATCCCAAACTCCTAATCTATCCCTCCCCTCCTTCCCTCTTTGGTAACCATAAATTCATTCTGAGTCTGTGAGTCTGTATCTGTTTGGTAAATAAGTTCATTTGTATCATTTTTTAGACTCCACATATAAGTGATATCATATGGTATTTGTCTTTCTCTGTCTGACTTACTTCACTTACGATGATAATCTCTAGGCCCATCCATGTTGCTGCAGATGGCATTATTTCATTCTTTTTTGTAGCTGAGTGATATTCCATTGTGTATGTATATCACATATACTTTATCCATTCATCTGTTGATACGTAGGTTGCTTCCATGTCTTGGCTATTGTAAATAGTGCTGCTATGAACATTGGATTGCATGTATCTTTTGAATTATGGTTTTCTCCAGATGTATGCCCAGGCGTGGGATTGCAGCATCATATGGTAGCTCTATTTTTAGTTTTTTAAGGAACCTCCATACTGTTCTCCATATGGCTGCACCAGTTTACATTCCTACCAACAGTGTAGGAAGGTGGATTATGCAAATCTTAAATGAATTTAGACAAAACTGATATCTTTATTATGTATAACCTCTCCATCTAAAAGCTTGGAGTATTTCTCCATTATCTGTCAAGTTTTTCTTTATTTTCCTTAGTAGAGATTTGAAAATTGTTTTTTATGTCAAAGAGAGATGCTCTCAGACAAAGAGATAGAGTGATACGATTACTGCCATTCCTTTCATTTTCTAGTGCCTGTGTCTCTCGTTTAGTAATTATTTTCTAAAAGCAAAGGTCAGTATATTAATGTAAAGACTTTAGCCATATTTTTAGAGGGATCAGAACGCTTGATTTTTACTTATGACTCTGCTTCTAAGTAGTTTTTGTATAATGCATTGAACTTTGTGAACCTTCCATTCACCGAAGTGCAGAATCAACACAGAACTGAAAATGGTGTGACACCTATCTTAGGTCTTAAGAAAGTATCTTTTATATTAAAATTCATGTTACTACTAATAAAGCACCATTTTCCCGTAACTTTTCTTTGTAGTTTGGGCATTGAGAGAGTGATCTGAGTTTGTCAACTATGATAATCCTTTTATTTCTTTGGCATTCAAATTCTACAGAAATATTTAAAATGCCTCAGAACACCTAGTGCAGATTATCCTGAAAGGGACAGGGAATGTTTAACAGAAGAAAAATATCGTATGTGCCTGTTGATAGTTTTGATTAAATGTGTGCTATGCCTTGATATTTTAATTTTCCAAGTACTTTCATATTATAGTAGAAACCAAGCAAACATTACCACAATAAACATTTTCCTGTAAGAGAAGTGAAAGCAATGGGCTGATGGAAACTTTTAAAGAACTCTAATATTATAGTTCCCACAACCCTGATATAATCTGGTTCCTATATTAAATGTTTTAGCATTAAACTGATCATTATTTTATCTTTTATTTACAATAATTTATTTATAATGATGCAGGATACCCTAATAAGAATAATTATTCTTTAACTATCAAGAACAGGTTTTATCTCAGACTGTCTCTTACACTAGCACCCAGAAACAATCCAAAAAACAAAGCCCAAGGATAAATGAGAAAAATACTTTAAAACAGCAGGTAAGTGTTAACTCATATCCATAAACATGAGAGTGAAAGAAAACTTATAAATCAATGTGATGAAATATTTACATTTTAAATAATATTGATTTCTACTCGTTCTGTTTAGGCAGTGACCTACTTCATTTGGACATTTGCCTAGTGGCCTGTGGGGAAACATGTATTTTTAAAAGGAAATGGGGGAAGCAGGCTCTGACTCTTGGGCTTCTATCTAGGAATTCTGTCCTCTGAATAACTAACGGGATGATGAATTCCCTCATGATGGCAAATAGTGCTGCCTCCTTACCGCTCTCCTACAGTTGAGTTTTTCCCTGACAGTGTCATGAATGTCCCTACTATCAAAGTTTTTATTAGGTCCGAATTCTCCTTTCCCTAATTTTGGTCGCACCTTACTTGGATTTAGGAGCTAAAGAGCTTAGAAACTCTAAAGTTTTAGGACTGATTTCCGAAATCCAGCTCAACGCTATATCAGAAAGGGTTTATGAAATCTTTTTAGAAATTAATAGTCAGGTGTAGTATTTTCCATACGAAAATATATTCTCAGCTGCTCTGTACAATTGCCTTTTCACCGCATTGTTTTACTTAATGTGCCTATGTTGAAGACACTATCACAAACGGCATGTGAAAATGTGGTAACACTTATGCATTAAATTATGTACTGTCTCCTTTATGAAAATTGTGGGAAGAAATTTACTGGTTTTTTAAATCAAGAACAATTTTACCTTTCCTGAAAATAGTTCGATTCTTGGATGGATTTTATATTTAATCCCCCTTTATGTTGCGAGCTAAAAAGCTGAGAACTAAGATTATGAGGAACCTGTAACCAATATGTGGCACAACCGCTTGTATTAACTTCGTTTCTCAAATGTCTGTACTTCTTAAAATAAATTTATTACTCAACTTTTTCATTACTGTTAGCTAACTTTTAGGTGCTGCAAACTACATTAAAACTTTGTTTGAAGCAAGCTTATATAGGAATTAATTAATGTATTAAATCCGCATTTCCAGACATCTGCCTGGAATTTTGGAGTCAACCAATCAGAAGGTAGTGACTGCCTGTAACTGCTATAGCAATTCTCTTTCCCTCTCACTCCCCAATCAGTCCTTTGAAGGAAAAAGTCTTACAATGAAAGCATTGTGCTATGAAAACTCCTTTTTTTAAGATTAATTTCTGTTGGAGTATAGTTGATTTTCAATGTTGCATTAGTTTCTGCTGTACAGCAAAGTGAATCAGTTATACATATACATATATCCACTCTTTTTTAGAGTCTTTTCCCATATAAGTCATTACATAGTATTGAGTAGAGTTCCCTGTGCTATACCGTAGGTCCTTGTTGGTTATCTATTTTATATATACTAGTGTGTATGTGTCAATCCCCATCTCCCAATTTATCCCTTCCCTCCCCGCTTTCCCCCCCTGGTAACCGTAAGTTTGTTTTCTTTAACCATGTGGCTCTATCTCAGAGCCCTAAGCTTGTGACTCAGTGTCTCTAGACAGTTCTGTCTCAGAGAAAACACTAGCCAATTAGCAAATACTTTTTTTTAATTAGTGATTATATATAAAGTTCTTTGAAAATGCAAGGCTGTGTAAATGTACTTGGCATGTTTCATTCTTTAAAGGTCTAAGAGAACGGAAGGTGACCTAGATGACATTTTGTAATCGGAAAGTAGTACTACTAATGGGGCAGCTCAAGTTTAGCACTCTTTTTCATATCTTTGTGTGTGTGTATACATATGCAGAATATATACATATATTCTGATGTATGAAATGTCTGAGTATGTAGTATGTGTTTAGTATCACTGTGTTCCTTAAATGATCACTAATAATCCAATCATTATTGGTGATGTTTTGAAAATTATCTGATAAAAGCACAGAAATTTTAAAAGATTACATTTTGGAAAGTAATATGTGTAGGGTTTTCTTTTTTTTTTAATTAATTAATAATTATTTTTGGCTGTGTTGGGTCTTCGTTTCTGTGCGAGGGCTTTCTCTGGTTGCGGCGAGCGGGGGCCACCCTTTATCGCGTTGCGCGGGCCTCTCACTGTCGCGGCCTCTCTTGTTGCGGAGCACAAGCTCCAGACGCGCAGGCTCAGTAGTTGTGGTTCAGGGGCCTAGTTGCTCCGCGGCATGTGGGATCTTCCCAGACCAGGGCTGGAACCCGTGTCCCCTGCATTGGCAGGCAGATTCTCAACCACTGCACCACCAGGGTTTTCTTTTAAGTAGCCCAGTCAGCATACTGATTTCCTGTAAGACTCTTCAGTATAGTTGTAGAGTGGTGGTGTGCATGTTGATCCCTGTTGTTTCCATAACTAAAATTGATTCCTCCTCCCAACACTGAGACCTTTGCTCGTCATCAAATTACTTTTTTTCTTACGCCAAAATGACATTTGATTGGATTATTCAACAGAAGAAGGCTTCCGTCATTGAGTACAATCAGTATGCTTGTGTTCACTGATTTTACAGACCTTTCAGTGACTACCTTCATAAATGAAAGCTGGAATCGTTCAGGTTCTAGTCAGATTATACCAAAACTTGAAGTATTTTTACAACTGTAACCTTTTTTATCAACCTAAAATATTCAACAAGTCTGTTTCTAAAAAATATTATGTACTCATATGTAAATATATCAATCAACAGACATTTTCAAGCACTCATTATTTGCAAGATTTGCAAAAGTATGTATATGCATAGTACTTATTCTAAAGGACTTTATATCCCTGTAGCATATATGGAATATACACATAAAACATAATTGACAATAAAAATAGCCCACAATTAAATTTAAATGAGTCATACTATTAATGATAGAAGTGATATCTATCACTTATTATAACAACTATTATGTACCAGGTTCTTATACTGTGTTCAGCTTTTACATCTATCATATCTAATCTTTATAACAGCCCTTCAAAAGAGCTAGTATTAAATCCATTTTGCAGACAGGGAACTAGTAACCTACTCAAGATTGTGCAGGTAAGAAATACTTTAAAGTTTAGCTCCCTTTGACAACGACTGCAGTCTGTCAGAGTACTATATTGCATCCCCACAGATGTTATACATAGGTTTTCAGAACTTAGAGATTGCCTCCAGCTATAGTTGTCGGGAAGACTTGACAGAGCTGGTGCAGACTGATCCAGCATTTCTTGGTGTGAAGGATTTTAAAAAGTTGAGAGAGGGGCTTCCCTGGTGGCGCAGTGGTTGAGAGTCCGCCTGCCGATGCAGGGGACACGGGTTCGTGCCCCGGTCCGGGAAGATCCCACATGCCGCGGAGCGGCTGGGCCCGTGAGCCATGGCCACTGAGCCTGCGCGTCTGTGCTCCGCAATGGGAGAGGCCACAGCACTGAGCGGCCCGTGTACCGCCAAAAAAAAAAAAAAGTTGAGAGAGGAAGAAGGGGTTCTAAGGTGGGGGAAAGAGGCACAAGTTGGTTAGTGAAAACAAAAGGAGGAGGAGCACGTGTGTCCTGGAGAATTAAACATACTGAAACATACAGGGTATGAGTTTCATCTGAAAGTAGTTTGGAGGTAAAGTTGAAGTGAGAGTCAATAACATAAGATTATAGAAGGGCGTGCATGCCACCTAATGGCTTGGTATTTATTATTGAATGTACCACGTTTCCTTGAAAGCTTTTGGGGGAAAGAATAATACTATCAAATGCTGTATTAAGACTGCTGTATTAACCTGACAGAACTGCAGGATAGAGTCTGAGTGTCTGAAGTAGAAGAATTAGGAGACATTTAAACTAGTCCAAAGATATGAGGCTAAGTTTCACAAGATTCATGCAATGGAACTAAAAGAGTGTAGGCTAGTGATATTTTTAAGGACAAATCACATCTTTGCAATTAAACAAATATTAGTACAAAGTTGATTCAAACATACCTTAAAAATTTAGGGGCTAACTGGAAAAACAATGTTACCACAAAGAGATTTCTCTAAATTTACAGGAGCAAGTGACTTTGAGAAGAAGGGTTATTTAGATGAATTAGTTTGTATATGAGATATTAGCAGCATAAGTAAGTTGAAAGCAACCAGCAAATGATGAATATGAGATAGAACATCAAAAGAGATGTCAGGAAATGAAGTATGGCTTGTCAAATGTATAAAGATATGTAAAACCACCAGACTAGATCAGATCTGTAAGTAAATGAAGTATAGTTGAAGGCAAATATAATTCTTGTCTGAGTTACTACTATATGCAAAGTATGCACTAGAAAATTTTAAAGGTAGTAATTTAGTTTCTGTTTTATAGTAGAATGAACTGAGTCTCAGGGTAAGTAGTTTATTAAAGTCATAGCTATTAACACTTCCACTACTGGTAATGAAAGAGTAATAATTAGGACTAACTCTACTTCTAAGGACAAGTTAAAAGGCTGGAAAAATATATTTGTAGAAATGTTTGAAGACACTGGAGAGCTAGCAAGGCTAGTGAAGAATTACAGGTCAAAGATCTGAGAGGAAAATGGCAAAAATGTAAGTTTGGTATTTGAGTAGTCTCAGCTCTATGGATCGCTGCAACTCTAGAACAGGAGGCTGTGTGGCTGAGAAGGTTAGCAGAGCTTTTCATAGCCACATAGTGCTATGTAGACAAGGATTAGAATTCAGGGTTATGAGAATTCAGGGGGGCCAAAGAAGGGGGGCCTTAGTGAATACATCAGTCTTTAGGGTGAGATCTCAAAGAGCTCTACCCTACGATAAATCAAAAGAATAAATAAAAAAAACAGACCAATGCACAAAGTCTGAAGACTAGCTTCAGATCACTTTAATCATGAATATTGGATTAAGTTGCCCAGGATTGTAAGAGACGAGTACATAAATTTTGTGTGAGGTTTTAATAGACCACTATCAGTAACTGATAGAACAGTTACCAAAAAACCAGTAAGGATAACAAAGATTTGAAAAGCACAATTAACAAATTTGAACTAGAAGAATGCTATATCCAATAGTCCAATATCCAATTCTCAATAAATATGAAATCTTTAAATATTGTGGGACATAAAGCAAGTATGAGTATATTTAAAAGGTTTCAAATCTTCCAGAATGTGCTTTCTAATCCTAGTACTATTAAGCTTGACATCAATATTAAAAAATATATATAAATTATTCGTATGTGTAGAAATTAAGAAATAATTTTCCAAGCAGTAAATGGATCAGAGGAAAAAATCAAAATGGAAAGTAAAACATATTTTGAACTGATTTATAGTGCAAATATTATATATCAAAAGTTATGAGATGCAACTAAAGCCATATGTAAAAGAAATGTATATTCTTAAAGACATATATATTAGAAATAAAGGAATACTGAAAAAAGTCAACGAGCTAATTATCCCTCACATGCACTTTTAAAAAAATCTAGAAATATAAACACAAATAAAATAATAGGAAGAAAAAATTTAAGAGCAACAAAACGTATGGAATAGAAAAGGAAGCATGCACTAGATACGATAAATGAACACATTTCTTTCTTAACAGACTAACATTTATAAACGCATACAGAGAGCAAATGAAGAGAAAGAAATGATAGTAAGTACACATTACCAATTTCAGAGTGAAAAGGGGGACATCGTTAGAGATTATAAAAACATAAAAAATAGTAAAGGGATATGATTAACCACTTGGTGCCAGTACATTTAAAAATTTAGCTGAAAAGAACAGATTTCCAGAAAAATACAGTTCACTAAAATTGAATCCAAAATAAATATCTTCCCATAAAGAAATGTACAAATCCAGATGGCTTCACTAACAAGTACTGCAAAAATATTAAGGAAAAAATACTGTGAGTCTTATATGAATTTTTGAGAGAATAAAAAATGAGAATTAATTCCCAACTTATTTAATGAGACCAAGCATAATATTAATACCAAAATTAAAGTCAAAATTGGATATCAAAATTAGAAGCAAAAATTATAAGTAGAAATCAGAAAATTATACCCAATTATATGTAAAAAGGGTAATATATAACAACTAGTTATGGTTTTTTCCAGGAGTGTGAGGTCAGTTTATCATTCAAAAATCGAACAGTTGATTCAACTAGTTAACAAAGTAAAGGAGAAAACATACTTTTCTCAATAGATTCAGGAAAGATATTTTGTAAAATTTAACCTCTGTTCAGGATATAAACTTGAAGCAATCTAGCAATGCAAGGAAACTTCTTTAAATTGATAAGTATATGATTAAAATACTAAACCATATATGACATTTAGTGGTGAAATACGAAAGCTTTCCCTCTAATATAAGCAACAAAGAAGGCTATACACTATCACCACTTATATGAATTAATTAGTTAATTATCAGCTCAAGTCAATGTATATTAAACATCCAACACCTATAAGATTGTAATAAAAATGATACTTATTATTATACTTATTATTCAGTCACTCTTCAATAGGAAATCTAGAACTTACTCTGAAATTTTTATGGAAATTCAAAGGGCCACAAGTAAGCAATACATTCAGGAAACAGAAAGATGGAAGAATATTCTGTATTGGAGAACAAGATTTATCATTAACCTAATAAGACATAGTGGTGTTGGGGCAAAATATGCATTTATACCAATTAAACAGAATACACAATCCAGAAACAGAACCACATATTTATAGACATAATGTATGATAAAGTTGGAAATGTAAATGCATAGAGAAAAAAATCTTTTTCAATAAAGGGTGCTAGGCCAATGGGATAAAAATAAAAAAAATATATTGTTTGATCCCTCTCTCAAACAATATACAAAAATCAATTTTAGCTGGATTGTAAATCAAAATATAAAAGATAAACCTTTCTAATCTAGAAGATAATATAGGGGATTAACTTTATAAACTGATACAGAGAAAACTTTCTTTAACAATTTGTGAAGGGAAAAGATTCATAAGTTAAAGTAAAAAAGTTCTACTTGTCACAAAACATTATTAAGATCATGGAAAGGCAAAAGAAAGAATGAAGGAACATATGTGCTGACAATTTTCTGTATTCAGGATATATAAAGAACTGCTACAACTCAATAAGAAAAGCACAGTCATTCCAATAGAATAAAAATTATCAGCAGACTTGAACAGAGATTTTTCAAAACAGACATTGTAAACCAATAAATATATTAAAACATACTCATTGGTAACTGAAAAATGCCAATTAAAACCAAAATGCTATACCACTACACACACACCAGGATGGCTAAAATTAAAAAGTTAGACAATACCAAAAGTTAGTCAGGATGCAGAGGAAGAGAACTCTCAAACACTGCTGCAGAAAAGTGACGGTTTGCCGTTGCCTAGCAAAAATGAACATATTCATCTCCAGTGACTTAGGAAACTCACTCCTAAGTATGTACCAAAGAGAAATGTGGGCATAAGTGCACGAAAACCATATAAAGAACGTTAAAACCTTATTGCTATGAATTTCAAAAGGCGACAAAACTAAACAACGGAGCTAAAAATCAAAATAATAGTTACTGTGGGGAAGAGGGAAGGAGAAATAGTTGGAATGGTCATGAAGGAGCACGGTGGGCTCAAGGCTGCTGACAGTGTTCTCTTTTGTGCTGAGGAATGATTACCCAGGTGTTCGCTTTGTGACAGTTATTGAACTGTATGTTTTTTTAGAACATTGCCATATGCATACTATATACTTCAATAAAAATATAAGTAAAACCAAAATACTAAAAACAAGAAAAAAGTCATCTAGCTAGAAAATGGAAGTAAGGGATTCAAATTCAGGTCTGCCTAATAACTTCAAGGCCTATGAATGGTTTATCCTCATTCAGTAGAACAGATACAAGGAGTAAAACTTTGGTGCATGTTCAAATTTGGTGAACAGATTTGTCAGGAAGTCTATATCAATGAACAGTGAAAATGGAAACATTAAAAAAAAGACGTGTGAATGAAATCTGTTCCTACATTATCTCCTGTTATTTTTTTTTAACATCTTTATTGGAGTATAATTGCTTTACAATGGTTGTTAGTTTCTGCTGTATAAAAAAGTGAATCAGCTATACATATACATATATCCCCTCCCTCTTGCATCTCCCTCGCACCCTCCCTATCCCACGCCTCTAGATGGTCACGAAGCACCGAGCTGATCTCCCTCTGCTATGTGGCTACTTCCCACTAGCTATCTATTTTACATTTGGTAGTGTATATATGTCCATGCCACTCAATCACTTCATCCCAGTTTACCCTTCCCCCTCCCTGTGTCCACAAGTCCATTCTCTATATCTGCGTCTTTATTCCTGTCCTGCCTCTAGGTTCTTCAGAACCTTTTTTTTTTTTTAGACTCCATATATATGTGTTAGCTTATGGTATTTGTTTTTCTCTTTCTGACTTACTTCACTCTGTATGACAGACTCTAGGTCCATCCACCTAACTACAAATAACTCAATTTCGTTTCTTTTTATGGCTGAATAATATTCCATTGTATATATGTACCACATCTTCTTTATCCATTCATCTGTCAATGGACACTTAGGTTGCTTCCATGTCCTGGCTATTGTAAATAGTGCTGCAGTGAACATTGTGGTACATGACTCTTTTAGAATTACAGTTTTCTCAGGGTATATGCCCAGTAGTGGGATTGCTGGGTCGTATGGTAGTTCTATTTTTAGTTTTTTAAGGAACCTCCATACTGTTCTCCATAGCGGCTGTATCAATTTACAATCCCACCAGCAGTGCAAGAGGGTTCCCTTTCTTCACACCCTCTCCAGCATTTGTTGTTTTTAGACTTTTTCATGTTGGCCATTCTGACTGGTGTGAGGTCATTATGTTTTTGTCATTGTAGTTTTGATGTACATTTCTCTAATGATTAGTGGTGTTGATCATCCTTTCATGTGTTTGTTGGCAATCTGTGTATCTTATTTGGAGAAATGTCTATTTAGGTCTTCTACCCATTTTTGGATTGGGTTGCTTGCTTTTTTGATATTGAGTTGTGTGAGCTGCTTGTATAATTTGGGGGTTAATCCTTTGTCAGTTGCTTCATTTGCAAATATTTTCTCCCATTCTGAGGGTTGCCTTTTAATCTTGTTTAAGGTTTCCTCTGCTGTGAAAAAGCTTTTAAGTTTCATTAGGTCCCATTTGTTTATTTTTGTTTTTATTTCCCTTTCTCTAGGAGGTGGGTCAAAAAGGATCTTGCTCTGATTTATGTCATAGTGTTCTGCCTATGTTTTCCTTTAAGACTTTTATACTGTCTGGCCTTACATTTAGGTCTTTAACCCATTTTGAGTTTATTTTTGTGTATGGTGTTAGGAAGTGTTCTAATTGCACTCTTTTACATGTAGCTGTCCAGTTTTCCCAGCACCACTTATTGAAAAGGCTGTCTTTTCTCCACTGTATATTCTTACCTGCTTTGTCAAAAATAAGATGACCATATGTGTGTGCATTTATCTCTGTGCTTTCTATCCTGTTCCAATGAGCGATACTTCTATTTTTGTGCCAGTACCATATTGTCTTGATTACTGTAGCTTTATAGTATAGTCTGAAGTCAGGGAGCCTGATTCCTCCAGCTCGGTTTTTCTTGCTCAAGATTGCTTTGGCTTTTCGGGGTCTTTTGTGTTTCCATACAAATTGTGCACTTTTTTGTTCTAGTTTTGTGAAAAATGCCATTGGTAGTTTGATAGGGATTGCACTGAATCTGTAGATTGCTTTGGGTAGTATAGTTATTTTCACAATGTTGATTCTTCCAACCCAAAAACATGTATATCTCTCCATCTGTTTATATCATCTTTAATTTCTTTCATCAGTGTCTTATAGTTTTCTGCATACAGGTCTTTTGTGTCCTTAGGTACGTTTATTCCTAGGTATTTTATTCTTTTTGTTGCAATGGTAAATGGGAATGTTTCCTTAATTTCTCTTTCGTATTTTCATCATTAGTGTATAGGAATGCAAGTGATTTCTGTGCATTAATTTTGTATTTACTACTTTACCAAAGTCATTGATTCACTCTAGTAGTTTTCTGGTAGCATCTTTAGGATTCTCTATGTATAGTATCATGTCATCTGCAAACAGTGACAGCTTTACTTCTTCTTTTCCTATGTGGATTCCTTTTATTTCTTTTTCTTCTCTGATTACTATGGCTAAAACTTCCAAAACTATGTTGAATAATAGTGGTGAGAGTGGGCAACCTTGTCTTTTTCCTCATCTTAGTGGAAATGGTTTCAGTTCTTTACCATTGAGAACAATGTTGGCTATGGGTTTGTCATACATGGCCTTTATTATGTTGAGGAAAGTTCCCTCTATGCCTACTTTCTGGAGTGTTTCTATCATAAATGGGTGTTGAATTTTGTCAAAAGCTTTTTCTGCATCTATTGAGATGATCATATGGTTTTTCTCCTTCAGTTTGTTAATATGGTTTATCACACAGATTGATATGTTTAAGAATCCTTGCATTCCTGGGGGTAAACCCCACTTGATCATGTGTATGATCCTTTTAATGTTTTGTTGGATTCTGTTTGCTAGAATATTGTTGAGGATTTTTGCATCTATGTTCATCAGTGATATTGGCCTATAGTTTTCTTTCTTTGTGACGTCTTTGTCTGGTTTTGGTATCAGGGTGATGGCCTCATAGAATGAGTTTGGGAGTATTCCTCCCTCTGCTATATTTTGGAAGAGTTTGAGAAGGATAGGTGTTAGCTCTTTTGTAAAAGTTTGATAGAATTCGCCTGTGAAGCCATCTGGTCCTGGGCTTTTGTTTGTTGGAAGATTTTTAATCACAGTTTCTATTTCAGTGCTTGTGATTGGTCTTTTTATATTTTCTATTTCTTCCTGGTTCAGTCTGAGAAAGTTGTGCTTTTCTAAGAATTTGTCCATTTCTTCCAGGTTGTCCATTTTATTGGCCTGTAGTTACTTGTACTAATCTCTCATGATGTTTTGTATTTCTGCAGTGTCAGTTGTTACTTCTCCGTTTTCATTTCTATTTCTATTGATCTGAGTGTTTTCCCTTTTTTCTTGATGAGTCTGGCTAATGGTTTATCAATTTTGTTTATGTTCTCAAAGAACCTGCTTTTAGTTTTATTGATCTTTGCTCTCGTTTCCTTCATTTCTTTTTCATTTATTTCTGACCTGATCTTTATGATTTCTTTACTTCTGCTATCTTTGGGTTTTTTTTTTGTTCTTCTTTCTCTAATTGCTTTCAGTGTAAGGTTAGGTTCTTTATTTTAGATGTTTCCTGTTTCTTAAGGTAGGATTGTATTGCTATAAACTTCCCTCTTAGAACTGCCTTTGCCTTATCGCATAGGTTTTGGGTCGTCGTGTCTTTACTGTCATTTGTTTCTAGGTATTTTTTGATTTCCTCTTTGATTTCTTCAGTGACCCCTTGGTTATTTAGTAGTGTATTGTTTAGCCTCCATGTGTTTGTATTTTTTATACTTTATTTCCTGTAATTAATAGCTAGTCTCATAGTGCTGTGGTCAGAAAAGATACTTGACACAATTTCAGTTTTCTTAAATATACCAAGGCTTGGTTTGTGACCCAAGTTATGATCTATCCTGGAGAATGTTCCATGAGCACTTGAGAAGAAAGTGTATTCTGTTGTTTTTGGATGGAATGTCCTATAAACATCAATGAAGTCCATCTTGTTTAATGTATCATTTAAAGCTTGTGTTTCCTTACTTATTTTCATTTTGGATGATCTGTCCCTTGGTGAAAATGAGGTGTTAAAGTCCCCTACTCTTACTGTGTTAGTGTCAATTTCCCCTTTGATGGCTGTTAGTATTTGCCTTATGCATTGAGATGCTCCTATGTTGGGTGCATAAATATTTATAACTGTTATATCTTCTTCTTGGATTGATCCCTTGATCATTATGTAGTGTCCTTTTTTGTGTCTTGTAATAGTCTTTATTTTAAAGTCTATTTTGTCTGATAGGAGAATTGCGACTCCAGCTTTCTTTTGATTTCCATTTGCATGAAATATCTTTTTCCACCCCCTCACTTTCAGTCTGTATGTGTCCCTAGTTGTGAAGTGGTTCTCTTGTAGACAGCATGTGTCTGGGTCTTGTTTCTGTATCCATTCATCCAGTCTGTGTCTTTTGGTTGGAGCATTTAATCCATTTACATTTAAGGTAATTATCAATATGTATGCTCCTATTCCCATTTTCTTAATTGTTTTGGGTTTGTTATTGTAGGTCTTTTCCTTCTCTTGTGTTTCCTGCCTAGAAAAGTTCCTTTAGCATTTGTTTTAAAGCTGGTTTAGTGGTGCTGAATTCTCTTAGCTTTTGCTTGTCTGTAAAGGTTTTAATTTCTCTGTCCTATCTGAATGAGATCCTTGCTGGGTAGAGTAACCTTGGTTGTAGGTTTTTCCCTTTCATCATTTTAAATATGTCCTGCCAGTCCCTTCTGGCTTGCAGAGTTTCTGCTGACAGATCAGCTGTTAACATTATGGGGATTCCCTTGTATATTATTTGTTGCTTTTCCCTTGCTGCTTTTAATACTTTTTCTTTGTATTTAATTTTTGATATTTTGATTATTATGTGTCTTGGTGTGTTCTCATTGGCTTTTTCTTGTATGGGAGTCTGTGCTTCCTGGACTTTATTGACTATTTTTTTTCCCATATTAGGGAAGTTTTCAACTATAATCTCTTCAAATATTTTCTCAGTCCCTTTCTTTTTCTGCGGACCCCTATAATTTGAATGTTGGTGCATTTAATGTTGTCCCAGAGGTCTCTAAGACTGTCCTCAATTATTTTCATTCTTTTTTCTTTATTCTGCTCTGTGGTAGTTATTTCCACTATTTTATGTTCTAGGTCACTTAGCCGTTCTTCTGCCTCAGTTATTCTGCTGTTGATTCCTTCCAGAGAATTTTTAATTTCATTTATTTTGTTGCTCATCATTGTTTTCTCTTTAGTTCTTCTAGGTACTTCTTAAACATTTCTTGTATTTTCTCCATTCCGTTTATGAGATTTTGGATCGTCTTTACTATCATTACTCTCAATTCTTTTTCAGGTAGACTGCCTATTTCCTCTTCATTTGTTAGGTCTGGTGGGTTTTTACCTTGCTCCTTCATCTGCTGTGTGTTTCACTGTCTTCTCATTTTGCTTAACTTACTGTATTTGGGGTCTCCTTTTTGCAGGCTACAGGTTCGTAGTTCCCTTTGTTTTTGGTGTCTGCCCTCAGTGGGTAGGGTTGGTTCAGTGGGTTGCATAGGCTTCCTGGTGGAGGGGACTGGTGCCTGTGTTGTGGTGGATGAGGCTGGATCTTGTCTTTCTGGTGGGCAGGACCACACCTGTTGGTGTGTTTTGGGGTGTCTGTTAGCTTATTATGATTTTAGGCAGCCTCTCTGCTAATGGGTGGGGTTGTGTTCCTGTCTTGCTAATTGTGGCATGGGGTGTCCAGCACTGGAGCTTGCTAGTCGCTGAGTGGAGCTGGGTCTTAGTGTTGTGATGGAGATCTCTGGGAGAGCTCTCACTGATTGATAGTATTAGGGCCTGGGATGTCTCTGATGGTCCAGTGTTCTGAACTCGTCTCTCCCACCTCAGAGGCTCAGGCCTGACACCTGCCCAGAGCACCAAGACCCTGTCAGCCACACGGGTCTCGGCCCTGGTTCATGCACTTCCCATCACTCTGCCAGCTCCTGCCTCTGTGCCTCCCTCCCTTTCAGTTTGATCATTACTTCCCACACCCAGTGGGGAACAGAGGGCAGTGCAGAGGATGCCAGCGGGCAGCTGCCCCGCTGCGTCCTCGTCTGCACCACATGCTGGGCTTGCCGGGTCCTTCCCAGTCACAGGGCAGGGTCCGCAAAGACAGCCCGGCTGCCGGACAGACACACAGACCCGGTGAGGAGGGAGGGCTATCTCCTCTTCTTAACTGATGTCTTTTATAGTCAGTGCCACAAAATGTGATTGTTTATTATTTCACATGAGTTCATTTTGTCCACTGGACTAGATTATAAAATTCTGGAAACCGCGAGTCATATTTAGTTGGGTTTTAATTACCCACAGCACCTATTTCTAGGCACATAGCACGTACATGGTAAATATCTCTTGTGTAATACAATATCAAGCGAAAAATAATCTGATACATACTTGTGCATCTTTTTTTCCTACTTTCTCTTCCTTCTACTAGGTTAGTCAGTTGATGCACTTTGTCAGGAAAAGAATGCTTGTTATATTTTGTTCACTGATGTATGCGCTGTACCTAGAATGGTGCCAGCACACACGTGGATGAAGCTTGATACTTGTCAGACCATTCAGTTATATATGCCATATTTCTGCTTTTCCATCCACTTAATATATACTCTCCTACCCATATATTTCTATTGAAATGCTACTTATTCCTTAAGAGCCAAATTGAAAGGTCTTTTTCGCAAAGTCTCCCTCACTCTTCCCCTCAGAACCAAATGCTTTCGCCTTGCATTCTATTGATAGTAGCAATTTCTTTGTATCCCTATCATGGCTTATATGATGCTCTCCTTGTATTACTCTTATTCGAGCATGTCTGTCTCTCTGAGTTAAGCTGTAAGATAGTAGATTATGTGAGGAAAGCATGGGGAGAACAAACAGACGCTAACATTTTTTAAAGTTCTGCATTCCAGACCCTGAGCAGAGTGCCACTTCAGCTCTAAGTTAGAAAACGTGACCAAGGTGACACATCTAGCAAGGGGGCAACGTCTTCTTTGTACCCAGGTCCCTGTGGCTCTGAAATCAGTTCCTTTTTCACCTTTCCATGCTGCCTCCATAACAATGTGTCTGCCTTATCTCTCTGTGGCTCTTTGAGCTAGTGTCCTCCATGGGGGTGGTCCAGAAAGAGTTGTAAATCTGAATAGTTTGTTGGTTCTTCACTTACAAATGTTGAATTTCCCTGAAGAGCACCTGCTTCTAGATTGGAAGAAAGCACATTAGCATATAGAGATGCTGTGTCTGTTGGTTTACATAAAATATCAGAAAAATAAGCCTACTACAAAATCCTCTTCCATGTATCTCATTATATGCATCTTTAAAATGTGCTTTCTATACAAGACATTTTAATGAAGTTGTGTTTAAAGTAGTGTAGCTGTCTTCTGACAGCTCAGATCAATAGAAGGCCCTAAAAAAGGACTTGAGGTAAAATGGCAATCAAAAGCACACACCAAAATATTACATTGTGTGTTCGAATTTTCTTCTTTTCTCTTATCTGACTCCCTTGTGCTTATTCTTTACTTTATAGCTTGTACTTTGTTATACTCAATGCATTTTAATGACATAGCTGTGTTTCAGGAAGGAAAACATTTCTTTTTCTACTATCTCAGTATGTAGTAGGTTTTGAAATGTAGTTTTCTGATTTTTAAAATTATATGGAAATATTTCTGCCTTCCTTTGTTTAAGCTGTTGACTCTGTGAATGTGACAGATGGCAATGTATTTTACGTCTAAAAACAATTATTGGTATGGGAATAATACTGTTACTTTCTCTCTTTTATCCCCTTGCATCCTGTAAAGACTTTATCTACATGACCACTACTGTAATTCTGAAAGATAACAACAATATAAATAAAGATATGTATGTCCTCCTATTACCAAATAGAGGTCCTAATGAAATTACAGAATAATTGGCACTGTATCCCCACATTCAAGTTCATTATTAAACTCACATGGTGTCTCCTAAGGAATTACTTAAGTATATCCAGATTTTCAATTAAAATTAATATTTAATCTTTCAAAAGTACAATTTAAATTCTGCTTGCTTATTTCTTCTGTAAAGAAGTTGTGTGGAATTTTCTATTATCAGTAAATAGATCACATTTTTCTTCAGAAAAAGAGGATTAAGAGTTCTGCAGATAATTAAGAATTTATAACCAAAATGTTATTTACGACATTTTTACACCAAAGCCAGACAGTGACCTTAGTATGTATACAAACAAGGTCATCTGTGCACACAGGCAAGGTCGACTGGCTTGTGAAAGCCTTGTTTTATAGGAAGGTGGAGGTGGGTGGCTATATTGCATCAATGACGTGCAGTTTCATAATTTCTACTCTGGAAGAGCTAACACATCTGTAGTAGGTCACCTGGAGTCATGAATCAGTTCTCAGAGTCATTCCTAGGGTACGAAGACATTAGCTAGGCTTAATCAACAACCCTGCTTATCTTCCGTTCTGCCTTTCCTGTTTCAAAAAATGGATCTATGTATTAAAGTCTCTGATTTTATGAGTGTATTCCATGTATGCATGTAATCTTTTGGGTAGAATTTATTTTCAGTAAGTTCATTAAATTACTAGTTAGGTATTATACCTCCTTATAGCTAGAATACAGCTTAAAATAAAACTGCATACAAATAGTAGCTCTTAGAACTCTCTAATTAATAGGAAGGGGAATTGGAGGACCACAGTCAGAAGTTCTTATCTTTATATAAACAACGTTCATTCACTACTTAGTCACAGTACATTCTAAATTGTGATTGATACTGCTACTTGAAATTTTTTTTTTTTTTTTTTGCGGTACGCGGGCCTCTCACTGTTGTGGCCTCTCCCGTTGTGGAGCACAGGCTCTGGATGCCACGGAGCTCACGGGCCCAGCCGCTCCGCGGCATGTGGGATCCTCCCGGACGGGGGCACAAACCTGCGTCCCCTGCATCGGCAGGCGGACTCTCAACCACTGCGCCACCAGGGAAGCCCGCTACTTGAAATATTTTGACAGGCTCTTACTGTGGTTTGGCCAGTCACAGTTACGAAATCCCAACTCATTTAGCCAGAGCAGTACTCTGCTCTTCTCAGCAACTTTTGAGATTATATACCTGGAGAGTACAACCAAGATATTATGTATGCAAATCATCACCAGAGGTATACTGGAAAGACTACTGAAATATGAATAAAGAGATATGAATTCTAATCCTAGTTCTGTCACTAATTGTAAAACATTGGACAAATCTTTTCTACTATCACCAGCTCAGTTTATTCATCTCTTAAAAAAAATGGACAAAATCTCTGAAGCTTTAATTCTCTATGATGATAACTCAGTATCTGGCAGTGAATCCAGCTAAATACAATGACATTAAGTTGTTTTCGTGATCAGTAGATGGTAAGTGAAATTTCCATATTAAGTAAATACATTATATTTGATTATTGATACTTGTGCTGATTTAAGGCACTCTGGATTATTAAATTGCCTGTCTTGAATATTTACAGGATCAGAGAGGAATTCTCTTCTCTCAGCTAAAAGGTAGAAGTGCATGGGTTGAAGTCAAGTTGACAACTGTTAGAGGTCAGCCAGAGATATTGGGTTGGCCAGAAAGTTCATTCGGGTTTTTCCATAAGATCTTATGGAAGAACCTGAACGAACTTTCTGGCCAACCCAGTATATCAACAAATAGGAAAATAGGATCAATTTTCCATCATCATCTCCTATGATTGTTTGATGCCAATCTTGTTGGAGTTGTGAGTATTAAGTTAAAATATTACATACCCAGCAACTGATTGTATTGTTCTGAGGGCAATAGGGCCAATACAGAGTCCAATAAATAAATTTCATTGTTAGAACAGAAACCAGAATCATAGCAATTTTTTTCCATTTTCAGTTGAAGACATGTATTTTAATATTTTCTAATGTAATGTTAATCAAGAATTCCAAGAACCTGGTTGAGGCAACAGAAATGTGTTTTGGGAGGATTTATTAAGACTGCAGCCCAGGAGACACAGATCCAAGAAGCGCTTGAATTGTGTTCTGCCGGACTACAAAATGGGGGAAGCTTATAAAGGCAAAAAACCCTAAGGTTATATAAATTGTCGAGATTCAGGATTGGAGATGGCAAGAAGTAAGGGTGCTTGGTAAGCAAGGATTGGTTGGGGTTCGAAATGATTACCTGGTTGCAAAGGGGGTGGGGAGGCAGACTTTGAAATTACAAGGTTGCAGCTAGTAGCTGCTTACAGATAGTATTTTGAAAACTGCTGGTGCTGTCCTTGTGTTTGATACAGTTTAGAGAAAAGTTCTCAGTGATGCAGGAATGTGTCTGAAACCACGTGCACAATGGCCACCCGGCTCCTGAGCCATAGTTATTCCATTTTGATTTATAAATGATCTTAAATATGTCAGCAGGGCTTTCTAATGTGATTCCTGATTATATGTAAACGTTTTTTCTCTGTAGCTACTGTTTTTGTGAATTCATTTATCACTTATTTTACCATTCAAAGCAAAAAGAAAACAGTTTTAAATGAGTATAAATACAAAGCAGCTGGTGATCTGTTCAGGACTGGATGAAAACCTCCTTCCCGATGAGTTAGGGATGGAGTAACAGAAGTCACTGTTTCTGAGGCTGAGTTCCCCACCCAGTGTTGATCATTCTTAGTTTTGGAGCCTCCATGCAGTTTTAGCCAAATGTCCCTATGTTCTTCTAAAGAGTAAAATAATATTCTTGAAAAAAAAGAAGCAAGTAATTTGTTTAAATATGTTTAGTATTTTTTAAATGTTACCAAATAATTATACTCCTAACCTATTTAAAATGTTGTGAAATATTTGATGCATACCAAAGATCTTACAATATTATACGTCATAAAGCATAAAGATAAACATCCATTAAAATATTATCCAATTAAATAAATAGAACTTTACTAATAGAATTGGAACTCCCTGGACCCTCATGACCTCATTCCTCTGGTTCCTATTCACCCCTTCTCCAGAGTGATTTTCTAAGTGAATTTTTTGTTCGTTTTGTTTTTGCATATTACATGGTTTTTCAACATATGAAGGTGTCTCCAAGCATTTTGTGTTTACTTATTCTGGAACTTCATATAAATGATTTTAAGTTACTTAGTAAATATTAACTGATTGCCTACTTTGTGCCAGGCCCTGTTTACATGTAATGGTTATAACAGGATTACAATAATGTACCTGTCTTCATGGACCTCATATTCTAGGGAGGGAACAGACAATTAAAAAGTAAATAAGTAAAATATCATGAGTCAGATGATGATAAGTACTATGGAGAAAAATACACAGGGTGAGAGACATTGGAGAGTATATTAGTTTATTTTAGCTGGTCAAGGAAGACCTCTCTGGGGTGCAACGTTTAAGCAGAACCCGAAAGGAAAGAGGGAATAAGCTCTTAGGCAGGTGTGGGAAATCTGTGCCCAGATGAGGGGAAGAACAAGTGTAAAGACTGAGGTGGAGCACACCTGGCTGGTTTGAGGCTGAGCATGAGGCCAGGAGTGTGAGCTGAGTGTGACTGTGTGTGTGTGTGTGTGTGTGTAGGAGAGATAGATGAGGGGTGGGTAGTAGAATGTAGCTGGGACCAGATCCTGAGGGCCTTTATAGACTGTTATAAACACATCACAGTTTCTTGTTCTCTTTTTTTAATTGAGGTGACATTCATATAACATGAAAGTAACTGTGTTTTAAAGCGTACAATTCACTGGCATTTAGTATTTTCACAGTGTTGTGCAACCACCACTGCTATTTAGTTCTAAAACATTTTTCATCACCCCAAAAGAATACCCAGTACCCACTAAGCAGTCACTCCCTGTTTTCTTATCCCCCAGTATATGGCAACCACCAGTCTACTTTATGTCTCTGTGGATTTGTCTGTTCTGGATATTTCTATAAATGGAATCACATGATATATGACCTTTTGTACCTGGCTTCTTTCACTTAGCATGATGTTTTCAAGGTTTATCCACATTGTGGTATGTATCAGTACTTCCTTCTTTTTTAATGTCTGAGTAATGTTCTGTAGCCCTCATTTTGTTTTTCCATTCACCTGTTGATGGACATTTGGGATGTTTCCATGGGACTGTTGTGAATAGTGCTGCTATGAACATTTGTGGGAAAGTGTTTGTATGGGCATATCTTTTCAATTTTCTTGAGTATATGCCAAGGACTAGAATTGCTGGGTCATATGATAGTTCTGGTTTAATGTTTTGAGGAACTGCCAAACCTTTCCACTGTGGCTGCACAATTTTGCATTCCCACCAGCAACATGTAACGGTTTCAGTTTTTCCATGTCCTCAACAACGCCGGTTCTTCTTTTCTTTTTATTATAACCATTTTAGTGAGAGTGAAATGGTATCTCATTGTGATTTTATTTTCATTTTCCTAATGATTAATGCTGTTGAGCATCTTTTCATGTGCTTGCTGGTTATTGGTGTATCTTCTTTGGAGAAATGTTTATTCAATCCTTTGACTATTTTTAATTGGGTTGTCTTTCAGTTGAGTTATAAGTATTCCTTATTATGACTGCCTAAAGTCGCTAGGTGTCATTCATTTATTTACTCAGAAAATGTTTAATAAGTTTGTATTATGTGCCAGGTACTTCTTTAACCATTATAGGGATACAGCAGTGAGAGACGAACAACAGACAATATCCCTGACTTTGTAGAACTTGTATTCTAGGGAGAGGAGACAGAACAAACTCACAGAAAGATACAAGACATCATTCATGTATATATTATATATACATTAATGTATATATTTTACAATAACCATTGGAAAAAATACCTGGAAACAAAGAAAGGTGTTGTGATGGAGAGCTATGAGTGGGGAGAAGAGTATCTTAGACAGAACGGCCGGGCAATGCCTCTCTTAGGAAAAGAAAGTCAAACAGAGACGGGATGTGAAGGACCAATAAAGTGAATATCAAAGAGAAAAGTACTACAGCCAGAAGGAAGAGTCCAGACAGGAGAATGCTTCAAGTGTTCCCAGAGTGTCACAGAGGCCAGTGTGGCTGGAAAAGCGTAGATGTGACCAAGGACCAAATCATAGAGGGCCTTTTAGGACTTGGGAGATAATTCCACATTAATGGGAAGCTACTGGAAGATTTCAGGAGAGGAATGGTGTGATCAGAATTGTTTTTAAAAGGACTGTCTGGCTGCTGAGTGGAGAAGAGGAAGAGTGGAAGCTGGAACCTAGAAAGTGGTCGAATCAGTAAGAGAATGATCAGGATACAAATGAACCAAGTACAATAATAGCCATATACGTCAAGGACAGTCCTTATATTTAATAGCGAAATGCGTTTTCTTTGCTAAGAAAATATTTAATTGACAGAAAAACTTAAAAACATTAAAACGTGTATTTTGCAGTGTCCCTTGGTGAAATTATCTGTACATGCTGACACCTCTGCTTTAGTCCTGCTTTAGGAGTCCTGCTGCTCCAGGATCTCTTTATCCCTGTATTGTTCTCATAAAACTTTCGTTTGTTCCAGAAGTACTTTTAAAAACAGGTACGCTTTGTAAAGCACTCTTAGATTCTCCATCCCTTAATTCCAGATTCTTATCATGCCAAGTCACTACCAGCAGGAGAAGAAACTAGGTAATGAGCCCCACAGATATGTAAATCTCATGCCATAATATATGACCCAGTAATGCAATAACTGCCCAAATGACATTCCGCTAGTATGCTTCATTTCCTCATTATTCTGAATCCTTCCTTTACTTTTATCCATGTACAATTTCCCATAACCTTATTCACTAACCATGCCAATGCTATATGAATTGCTATTTTTCACTCTAATGGAAAGTTCTCTCCCTGAATCCATCTAAGCGTTTTTATTACTTAAATTCTCTCGTGTATTTAATTTTTTGCCTTAAATGTATGTTCCAAGTACCTACTTTTAATTTTGACGTTCCTGTCTGTGGCAGCACTTTTATTTCCAATTCTACTATAAAAACTATTGGGTTGGCCAGAAGATTTGTTCAGTTTTTTCCGTAAGATGACTCTAGTAGCACTTAGTTGTCTTTAACTTCATTTGAAACAATTTTGTTAGGTTGTATGTGACAGCTGCCATATCAGCGTGCATTTAAAAAAAGACTTAACAAAACTGGTCAATTTTTGTGTAGCCATTTTAATATTGAAGATGGAAGAAAAAAGCAACATTTTTGGCTTATTATGCTTTATTATTTCAAGAAAGGTAAAAACGCAACTGAGATGCAAAAAGAAAAGATTTGTGCAGTGTATGGAAAAGGTGCTGTGACTGATCGAACGTGTCAAAAGTGGTTTGCCGGGCTTCCCTGGTGGCGCAGTGGTTGAGAGTCCTCCTGCCGATGCAGGGGACACAGGTTCGTGCCCCAGTCCGGGAAGATCCCACATGCTGCGGAGCGGCTGGGCCCGTGAGCCATGGCCGCTGAGCCTGCGCGTCCGGAGCCTGTGCTCCGCAACGGGAGAGGCCACAGCGGTGAGAGGCCCGCGTACCGCAAAAAAAAAGAAAAAAAAAAAAAAAGTGGTTTGCCAAGTTTCGTGCTGGAGATTTCTCGCTGCATGATGCTCCAAGTTTGGGTAGACCAGTTGAAGTTGTTAGCCATCAAATCGAGGCACTAAGTGAGAACAATCAATGTTATACCACGCTGGAGATAGCCAACATACTCAAAATACCCAAATCAAGTGTTGAAAATCATTTGCACCAGCTTGGTTATGTTCATTGCTTTGATGTTTGGGTTCCATGTAAGTTAAGCGAAAAAAACCTTCTTGACCATATTTCTGCATGCAATTCTCTACTTAAACGTAATGAAAATGTCCCGTTTTTAACACATATTGTGACGGGTGATGAAAAGTGGATACTGTACAATAATGTGGAATGGAAGAGATCGTGGGGCAAGCGAAATGCACCACCACCAGCCACACCAAAGGCCAGTGTTCAATCTAAGAAGGTGATGTTGTGTATCTGGTGGGATTGGAAGGGAGTCCTCTATTTTGAGTTCCTTCTAGAAAACCAAAGGATTAATTCCAACAAGTACTGCTCCCAGTTAGACCAACTGAAAGCAGCACTTGATGAAAAGCATCCAGAATTAGTCAAAAGAAAATGCATAATCTTCCATCCAGATAACGCAAGACCGCATGTTTCTTTGATGTTCAGGCAAAAACTGTTACAGCTTAGCTGGGAAGTTCTGATCATCCACCATATTCACCAGACGTTACACCTTCGGATTTCCATTCATTTAGGTCTTTACAAAATTCTCTTAATGGAAAAAATTTCAATTCCCTGGAAGACTGTAAAAGGTACCTGGAACAGTTCTTTGCTCAAAAAGATTAAAAGTTTTGGGAAAATGGAATTACAAAGTTGCCTGAAAAATGGCAGAAGGTAGTGGAACAGAAAGGTGAATATGTTGTTCAATAAAGTCCTTGGTGAAAATGAAAAATGTGTCTTTTATTTTTACTTAAAACCCGAAGGCACTTTTTGGCCCACCCAATACTTGGCCTTCTATCTTTTAAGTCTTCTACTCTAATCGTTTGAATTAAAAAAAGAAAAAAGAGAAAAAGAAAAAAGATTCCCACAGATGAATGGATAAAAAAGGACATGGTATATATACATAATGAAGTATTATTCTGTCATGAAAAGAGAAGATATTCTGCCATTTACATTGGACCTTGAGCACATTGTGCTAGGTAGGATGGGTCAGACAGAGAGAGACAGGTACTGTGTGATGTCACTTATATGAAGAATCTAAAAGAAGGTCAGACTTGTTAAAAAAAAAAAAACAGAATGGGGTGGTGGTTACCAGGGAGTGAGGCAGGATATGATTGATAGCATTTAAGGGTACAAACTTGTAATGAGTACTAAATAAGCCATGGAGATCTAATGCACAGTATGATGAATATAGCGAATAGTACTGTACTATTATGATGTAATGTGATAATATTGCTTCAGTGGCAATCATATTACAATATATAACTGTATCAAAGTAACGTACTGTACCCCCTAAATTTACAAGTTGTAACATGTCAACTTTATCAAATAAAAAATAGTTCTTTTACAATGTAATATTTTTTGAAGCATAGGTTATAGCTGAGTTCTTTTAAATATTAATTCTTCATCATTTCTACTTGAAGTTGAAAAGGCAAAAGGAATTAGACTCTCACATCAAATATTGGAAATGAATGTTTGGAATTAGTGACCATTTATTTGTAAGGCATTTTAGAGAGAAGAATTAGGACAACCGATGAAATGCACTACAAAATTTTGATTATTATTTCCTTTTATCAAAGTATTTTAATCTGATATTGAGGATACTCAGTTCTACTAAAGCAGAATTGAATTTTGTCATCCTCTGATACTTAATAAGTTGAAAACTCTTCCTAAGCATTGATACCCTATCAAATCCATTTAAGTGCACACTGAATCGAAAGAGAATGTGATGGCCACAGTTTGACAGTCAGGAATTCCAAAACATACCTGCATCTCTGCAGTCTCTGCCTCGTACGTACAATGAAGATAATAATGTACCTGAACAGTTATCCTTAAGGTAACTTTTTTCTGAGTGGAAGGTGATATTAAGTAATAAAGATTATCAACGGTGCATTATACTGCAACATGTGTTTACCAACAGGATAATCAGTGATTTCCATGCTATCTTTGAAACAATGCTGGATTGGGGATTGGCTTTGTTTGAATTGCTTTCTCAGGAACTACTTCATTTCTATAGTGTCCTGAAGAAATGGAATGGGGTGAATTTCTGTCAGTACCATTTATTGGAGGATGTACCAAAACATCTTGCTTATGTCAGCAGATATATGTCCATTAAAATTACCTATTGATTTATGTTGGATAGTTTGATTTCTGGATTCATGGCATCTATGTGGTCTTCTGTAATGAATTCTCACAATTATTTAGCCTCAGTTCCTTTGCTGACATATATTCAGTTTTTGTTATCAGGCCTATAACCTCTTGTCTTTCCTACTCCTAAGTTGTGGACTTTGGTTCTACTCTTGGTTGGCTGAATTTCTTCATTGTTTCTTTTGTTTTGTTTCAAGAAAATCGCATTGTATGTTTTTAATCCCATGCATCCTTGAGTGAGATTTACTGCTTTTGCATTTGATTCATACAGTTTCCTCACATGTAAAAGCAAGATATTTTCTGCTTTTGAAGATTATTGTAAGCAATTTATATAGCACAGGTGTCTGACCCTTGGGAGAAGTGTAATTTGTGTTTGTTGGTGCATCAGGTAATTGAGCAAAGTGTTGTGAAATAGTATCTGTAATCTCTGTAATGGCCTCATACGTAAGAAAATAACAACTGTTTCATCCCTAAATCCTAGCTTCATATGATCATTGAATGAATAGTAGAAACCCAGCTATATCATTAACCTGTGGTGTGACCTTGGGCAAGTCTTTCCTTTTCTGTGGGCCCCCAATCCTTAAGCTGAATCACTCCCATATCTTTTCTTTCTACACTTTTCTGATTCTGTGTGCACAGCAGTCTTTTACTGGAGAATCATAAGAGGTTAATCGCATATTATTCAACTTGCATGCCTTAGTTTCCTTCTCTATAATATGGGTATAATAACCATGTGTACCTCATAAGATAGTTGGAGAATTACATTAGCTAAAACCTGTAAAACACTTCGTGTCTAACACATAGCAATCCTTATAAATGTCAACAGTTATCAGTTCCAGATTGTGATTGTATGTTCATGTCCTTTAGAGTGGAAATAGAAGCATAGTGTTCACATATGATCATAGTATTTACTTATACTTCTGACTCATTATAAAATTTATCACTTGAAAAATTTATGATCTTAGAATATTACTAACAAGATTTTCCTATTTGGGTATCTACTGTTATTCTTAGCATTGACTTTCCAGTAACTTAACTTGTCTAAAAATCTTAACTCCCCAAATCCCCTCTTATTTTGATTCTGTGTATTTCATCTCATCCATTCCCCCCCACCCCGGCTTTGCAAGTCCATCCAAACCCAAGCAGAGTAGCTTACTGTTCCTACCCCCAGGGTAAAGATTTCAAAAGTCTTAGCACATTAGCTATGGAACTCATTCTGCCTGCATCTTCTCTCCTTGTTTGATCAAATAGGCAGCCTTTATTCCATCTTTCAGATGTACACATAAGCCAAGCACTTTTTAAGATTTCTCTAGTTCAGTAGTGGTTTTGATTTTTTTAATGCCTTCTGGAGAACATTGTCTTGGCACACAATGCTAGAAGATACAGTTTTACAATAGAAAGTAGTTAACGTTGATTTTATTTTATCTTCATTGATACTGTTCAGCAGCTACTTAAAGAATTGGGGAATAAAAGCGCTGCCAGTTTCCAAGTGAATATGATCATGGTTTCCTTAGTATTCAGGCTGATTTTTAGTAAAAGAGTTCAAGTGTAACTGTTGTTTATGTCTCTTCTTTCTTTATTTGTTTACTCAGTTATTACTTTGAACATTTATCCTCATAAGCATGTAGGGCCAATGCTCCCTAAAGCTTACTTACCTAGTTACTGCATATGTTCTGAACTTCAGATTATGAAAGTACAATGTAAAGTAGCATATATTTACATGCAGCGTATTAAAAATAAATCAAAAGATGAGATTATAAATCAGATAAAATTTTACCTGAAAAAGCATTGCTTTGTAACCCAGTTATTTTAGTTGTTTTGCTTTGTTTTGCTTTTATAACTCTCCTCCTGAATGCTCTATTTCTGGCATTTTGTCAAGCTCCAAGCTTGAAAAAAGAAATGCATCAAAGGTCAAGTTGCTTATAAAAGCATTACTGAAATGTCAGAAACAATTACACTGAATAGAAGAATAAATCTCCAAAGATATTAAGCATCCATTTATTAAAAGTTGTGACTTTACTGTGATTCCATTTCTCAAGGTTATACTGTTGATTATTTCCAGGTTGTAATATGCTACATAGGATTGGTCTAATTTAAGGGTAGATTATACTCTGAAAGAAAAAGAAAAGTGTATTTTGAAAAATGCACTAGTATATAGATTTGGGTAAAATATAAACTCATATTTATTACCAGTTTTTAATCAAGTGTCTACAAAATGCTTATGCCTGGAATTTAGCATGTTATGATAGAGAGAACATGAGCTTTGGAGTCTAGGAATGTGGGCTTGAAATCCTGCCTCTGCACTAAGTAGCTGATGACTTGGGGCAAAGGAAAAAAAAAAAAAAACTGTTTGATTCTCTATTTCAAATGTTGTAAAATGTGACTAAGAAAAATATTTACCTATTGAATTGCCATGATGATCATTTGCTGGGCACATAGTAGGTACTCAAAAGTGTTATTTCCTTTCCCTTCATTCAGGATATAATAATCAGTGCGAAGCTATTATAGGTTTTTAAGCAGAAAAGAAACATGAGAGATCACTTACCTTGAATTGCTGTGGTAGGTAGATTTAGATCGGAGAGACGTGTAAGATTCTTGAGCTCAACTGCGTGATTTTTTTTTGTTTTACTTTGTTTTCCTTTGAAATTATAATGGGAACTCTGGGAATTAAGAGAACAGGACTTATAAATAAATTGTTGATTACACTCAGGGTGTTATTTGTAATATTTAACAAAATATTCACTGATCAAGACACAAACACTGACCAATCTGAAAAGATGCCTTAATCTATTGGTCTGTTTTTAAAAATCAGTGTGCTTTTTTCTGTATAAGCCAGCACACACCAACTGAATATTAGCACCGTATTTACCTGAGAAAATTGTATAATATCTTTAGCCTAATCTAGTTACATTTCAGTTTTATAAAATATTTACTCTTTCCTGTAAGAGCAAAGTTCCCACTAACGTATACCTATACTTGCTTTTAGATTCGGTGTCAAATTATATTATGTATGTATTGATATAAATGTGTATGTTCCTTCAGAGCAGCAATTGTATTTTATTGATTTATGATTAAATAGCCCACCTAGCACTCATCAAAGTACCTTATAAACAAAATGTTATTACCCCCAAATGTCTTTATTAGGAAATGACTACTATAAAACTTCATTACTTAGTCTCTTTATAGAAGATGAAGTAAAAAAGAGCCCACTCTGATTTAGTTATGTCTCCTTAAAATACCAAATTATTGCTTCAACTCTGGGCTTGAGATGAACAACAACAAAAGAGTTATTTGAGGTAAATTAAGATGATGCAGTGGGACAATGTTATTTACTTTTAATTAAATAAGTATATATAATTTCTAGTCCCAAATATGACTGAGAAATTACTTGAACTGTCAATCCTTCCTTCCTTCCTTCCTCCCTCAGAAATGAGTAGACAGAATAGCTCCCAAACACTGATGCATCAGAATCATTTAGGGATCTTTTTCTCCCCCAGCTGTATTGAAATGTAATTGACACATAACATTGTGTAACTTTGAGGTGTACAAGGTATTTATTTGATACACATATATTGCAGTATGATTACCATCTTAGTGTTAGCATCATGCTAAGTGAACTGTCAGAGAAATACACATACTATATATGATCTCACTTATATGTGGAATCTGAAAAAGCTGTGATTTCCAGGGACTGGTAGTGGGGGTGTAATGAGGAGGTGTTGGACAAAAAGCACAAACTTCCAGTTAGAAGATGCGTAAGTTCTGTGGATCTAATACACAACATTGTGATTATAGATAACAGCACTGTGCTATATATGTGAAAACTGCTAAGAGAGTAGATCCTGAATGTTCTCACCACAAAACAGAAATGGTAATGATGTGATGTGATGGAGGTGTCAGGGATCTTTTTAAAATAAATATTTCTAAGATCTTGCTTTGTAGATCCAATTGAGTAATCTTCTAATGGGACCTGAAAGTAGGACTATTTAGAACCACCACCACTCCCCACCTTCTGCCAGGTTTGGAAAACAGTGAACTAGGGTAATTTTTCTATCTTTTCCCAGATCTTTGTTCTCATTGACCTTTAATTTTCACTTATGTTGACTGGTTCATGAGTTCCATTTTGGCCCATCTCCGTCTAATCAACTCCTTCTTTATCAGTGCAGATATTAATGTTTTATAGAACTCTCAGGTTTACTTTCTGGAAATATTCATTAATCATGGTTTGGCTTTGTTTGATCTTAACAGAGACTTTCTATTTCAGTTGCTGAGCGTATGATGCTCTTTCTCTATCAGCTGTAGCTATCCTTTTTTTTTTATTACAAACTCTTGCAATTGTTATTAAGTCTGAGATGGTCCTGAACAACTTTTTATAAATGTTAACTCTTGATGAAATGGGCTGGTATTTCCTAACACATTTGTGATTTTTAGTATGGAAGTGAACAGCTTCTGGACCAATTAATAGAATAACATTTCTCCCATCAGTGAAACTTTATTTTCCCTAGGACTCTTTTCCTGTGATTTGCTGGCAGACATTGCACTACAGTGATGCAAATTAAAGGGACAGACTGCAACTTAGCTCTCAGCGTACAGTCTTCATGGTCCAAACTTTCTGTGTTTCTACATGAGGGTCATCAGAGGACAAAATGGAAGATTTTGGAAAAGAGTAATTGTGATGATTAATTATTTGGATTAGTTTCTGCTTCAGAGCCTTCCATGTAGAAAGTCTCCTTTATTTTACTGTTCTCTCTTCCTCATTTCTAATCACTTAACTTTCATTCCCTCAAAACTCTGTTCAAATTCCACTGCCTTCAAAATGTCTCCCTTAAAAAAATGTGTCATCTCTAATCACCTAATCATCTAATGTACAGTCTCTATCAGTGAGCCAAATTTTACACTGTTTATTAATGAATGTTTTATGTGATAAATATAATATCTCTAAGTCATTTGGTCTTCTTAATCCTGGCAAGATTCCAAAGTCAAATATAGGTCTACTTAAAATTTTTTTTGTAATTTTCCCATTACTCCATAGACTTGTTTCTACATTGTGATCTTGTAATAGCTATCTGTAGAATAACTATACTTTCTTTCTATTTTTCTGAATATGAAAGAGATCCCAAAATGCAGGAGTGCAGAAAGAGAGATGGTAAAAATTGCTTTAAACAAGAAAATTTACAAATTGATGTTGGTTTTTAACCTAATCCTGAATGGTTGATAAAGGTTTGGAGTCATCCTTTTCCAAGCAATGTGGTCCCCTGAGCCTAATCTTGTTGCAACTATACCCAGAGCAGGGGAAATGGATTTGCTAGACAAGGTATGTCTAGTGGGGACAGATGGTTGAATGTCTTAAAACACAACAGACATGTATGAATGCTTGATCTGGAGAACTACAGGGAGTCCTTAGAGGGTGTAATGCAGTCACAGCAGTGTGGCTGGCAGACTATTTGATTGGTAATTTGCAGGACAGATTGGAAATGTGAGACTCACTCAGAGAAAGAATGTGAGGTAACCAAGACCTGAAAGTAGGAAAAAAAATGAATAAAACAAAAGGAAAAACCACTTCCAGGGCCCTCATCCACAAAGATCCTTACAAGGTTGCAAGAGGAGCTGACTGGGATACAGCCTGTAAGATGCCTTAATGGGATAGAGAGTGAGGCTGGAGAGATCAACACAAGAGTTGTATTTCATCATAGATGAATACATGAAACATAAGCTTTTAAAGTTAAAATAATTAAACAGTAGATTAAAATAAATATGACTATTTTGTTGATTGTATTGATAACTTCAAAATGTTCCTGAGATATAACTTTTTTCCATTTTGTAACATAATTTCTCTCATTTAGTACTGTACTACAGTTCAGTGTAACTGCATCACAACACTTCCAAAAGAACCTTTTTTTCTTCTTATCCAGAAGATGCCTGAGAGGCTTGATGACTGAAAGTAGTTGTGTACAGCTATTTAAGTTACAGTTTTTAAAAGTTGGTGTCAATTAAGAACAAAAACCACATTCACAGAAAGGTAGACAAGATGAAAAGGCAGAGGGCCATGTACCAGATGAAGGAACAAGGTAAAACCCCAGAAAAAACAACTAATTGAAATGGAGATGGAAAACCTTCCAGAAAAACAATTCAGAATAATGATAGTGAAGATGATCCGGGACCTCGAGAAAAGAATGGATTCAAAGATCAAGAAGATACAAGAAATGTTTAACAAAGATCTAGAAGAATTATAGAACAAACAGAGATGAGCAATACAATAACGGAAATGAACAATACACTAGAAGGAATCAATACCAGAATAATTGTGGCAGAAAAATGTATAAGTGACTTAGAAGACAGAATGGTGGAATTCACTGCCCAGAACAGAATAAAGAAAAAAGAATGAAAAGAAATGAAGACAGCCTAAGAGACCTCTGGGACAACATTAAACGCAACAACATCCACATTATAGGGGTCCCAGAAGAAGAGGAGAGAGAGAAAGGCCCTGAGAAAATATTTGAAGAGATTATACTCGAAAACTTCCCTAACATGGGAAAGGAAATAGCCACCCAAGTCCAGGAAGTGCAGAGAGTCCCATACAGGATAAACCCAAGGAGAAACACACCGAGACACATAGTAATCAAACTGGCAAAAATTAAAGACAAAGAAAAATTACTGAAAGCAGCAAGGGAAAAAAGACAAATAACATATAAGGGAACTCCCATAAGGTTAACAGCTGATTTCTCAGCAGAAACTCTACAAGCCAGAAGGGAGTGGCATGATATACTTACAGTGATGAAAGGGAAGAACCTACAACCAAGATTACTCTACCCAGCAAGGATCTCATTCAGATTCGATGGGGAAATCAAAAGCTTTACAGACAAACAAAAACTAAGAGAATTCAGCACCACCAAACCAGCTCTACAGTAAATGCTAAAGGAACTTCTCTAAGAGGGAATCACAAGAGAAGAAAAGGACCTACAAAAACAAACCCAAAACAATTAAGAAAATGCTAATAGGAACATACATATCAATAATTACCTTAAACGTGAATGGATTAAATGCTCCAACCAAAAGACACAGGCTTGCTGAATGGATACAAAACCAAGACACATTTTTACGCTGTCTACTAGAGACCCACTTGAGACCTAGGGACACACGCAAACTGAAAGTGAGGGGATGAAAAAAGATATTCCATGCAAATAGAAATCAGAAGAAAGCTGGAGTAGCAATATCAGATAAAGTAGACTTTAAAATAAAGAATGTTACAAGAGACAAGGAAGGACACTACATAATGATCAAGGGATCAATCCAAGAAGATAAAACAATTATAATTTTATATGCACCCAACATAGGAACACCTCAATATATAAGGCAACTGCTAACAGCTATAAAAGAGGACATCGACAGTAACACAGTAATAGCTGGGGACATTAACACCTCACACCAATGAACAGATCATCCAAACAGAAAATTAATAAGGAAACACAAGCTTTAAATGACACAGTAGACCAAACAGATTTCATTGATATTTATAGGACATTCCATCCAAAAACAGCAGATCACACATTCTTCTCAAGTGCACATGGAACATTCTCCAGGATAGATCATATCTTAGGTCACAGATCAAGCCTCAGTAAATTTAAGAAAATTGAAATCATATCAAGCATCTTTCCTGACCACAATGCTATGAGATTAGAAATCACTTACAGGGAAAAAAACGTAAAAAACACAAACACATGGAGGCTAAACAATACGTTACTAAATAACCAAGAGATCACTGAAGAAACCAAAGAGGAAATCAAAAAGTACCTAGAGACAAATGACAATGAAAACACGACAATCCAAAACCTATGGGATGCAGCAAAAGCAGTTCTAAGAGGGAAATTTATAGCTATACAAGACTACCTCAAGAAACAAGAAAAATCTCAAATAAACAATCTAACCTTACACCTAAAGAAACTAGAGAAAGAAGAACAAACAAAACCCCTATATTACCAGAAGGAAAGCAATCATAAAGATCAGAGGAGAAGTAAATGAAATAGAAACAGAGAAAACAATAGCAAAGATTAATAAAACTAAAAGCTGGTTCTTTAAGAAGAGAAACAAAATTGATAAACCATTAGCCAGACTCATCAAGAAAAACAGGGAGAGGATTCAAATCAATAAAATTAGAAATGAAAAAGGAGAAGTTACAAAAGACACCACAGAAATACAAAGCATCCTGAGAGACTACTACAAGCAACTCTATGCCAATAAAATGAACAACCTGGAAGAAATGGACATATTCTTAGAAAGGTATAACCTTCCAAGACTGAACCAGGAAGAAATAGAACATATGAACAGACCAATCACAAGTAATGAAATTGAAACTGTGATTTAAAATCTTCCAACAAAAAAAAGTCCAGGACCAGATGGCTTCACAGGTGAATTCTATCAAACTTTAGAGAAGAGCTTATCAAACTCTTCCCAAAAATTGCAGAGGAAGGAACACTCCCAAACTCATTCTATGAGGCCACCATCACCCTGATATCAAAATCAGACAAAGATACTACAAAGAAAGAAAACTACAGGCCAGTATCACTGATGACCATAAATGCAAAAATCCTCAACAAAATACTAGTACACAGAATCCAACAACACATGAAAAGGATCATACACCATGATCAAGTGGGATTTATCCCAGGGATGCAAGAATTCTTCAGTATACACAAATCAATAAATGTGATACACCATATTAACAAATTGAAGAATAGAACCATAAGATCATCTCAGTAGATGCAGATAAAGCTTTTGACAGAATTCAACACCCATTTATGATAAAAACTCTCCAGAAAGTGGGCAGAGAGGGAACCTACCTCAACACAATAAAGGCCATATATGACTAACCCACAGCAAACATCATTCTCAATGGTGAAAAACTGAGAGTGTTTCCTCTAAGATCAGGAACAAGACAAGGATGTCCACTCTTGCCACTACTATTCAACATAGTTTTGGATGTCCTAGCCATGGCAATCAGAGAAGAAAAAAAATTAAAAGGAATACAAATTGGAAAAGAAGAAGTAAACTGTCACTGTTTGCAGATGACATGATAATATACATAGAGAATCCTAAAGATGCCACCAATAAACTACTAGAGCTAATCAATGAATTTGGTAAAGTTGCAGGATACAAAATTAATGCACAGAAATCTCTTGCATTCCTATACACTAATGATGAAAAATCTGAAAGAGAAATTAAGGAAATACTCCCATTTACCATTGCAACAAAAAGAATAAAATACCTAGGAATAAACCTACCTAGGGAGACAAAAGACCTGTATGCAGAAAACTATAAGACACTGATAAAAGAAATTAAAGATGATACAGATGGAGAGATATACCATGTTCTTGCATTGGAAGAATCAATATTGTGAAAATGACTATACTACCCAAAGCAATCTACAGATTCAATGCTATCTCTATCAAATTACCAATGGCATTTTTTGCAGAACTAGAACAAAAAATCTTAAAATTTGTATGGAGACACAAAAGACCCTGAATAGCCAAAGCAGTCTTGAGGGAAAAAAGCAGAGCTGGAGGAATCAGTCTCCCTGACTTCAGACTATACTACAAAGCTACAGTAATCAAGACAGTGTGGTACTGGCACAAAAACAAATATAGATCAATGGAACAAGATAGAAAGCTCAGAGATAAACCCATGCACCTGTGGTTAACTAATCTATGACAAAGGAGACAAGGATATACAATGGAGAGAAAACAGTCTCTTCAATAAGTGGTGCTGGGAAAACTGGACAGCTACATGTAAAGGAATGAATTTAGAACACTCCCTAACACTGTACACAAAAATAAACTCAAAATGGATTAGAGACCTAGATGTAAGACTGGACACTATAAAACTCTTAGAGGAAAACATAGGAAGAACACTCTTTGACATAAATCATAGTAGGATCCTTTTTGATCCACCTCCTAGAGTAATGGAAATAAAAACAAAAAGAAACAAATGGGACCTAATGAAACTTAAAAGCTTTTGCAAAGCAAAGGAAACTACAAACAAGACAAAAAGACAACCCTCAGAATGGGAGAAAATATTTGCAAATGAATCAATGGACAAATTATTAATCTCCAAAATATATAAACAGCTCATGCAGCTCAATGTTAAAAAAACAAACAACCCAATCCAAAAATGGGCCAAAGACCTAAATAGACATTTCTCCAGAGAGGACATACAGATGGCCAGGGAGCACATGAAAAGGTGCTCAACATCACTAATTATTAGGGAAGTGCAAATCATAACTACAATGAGGTATCACTTCACACCAGTTAGAATGGGCATTATCAGAAAATCTGCAAACAATAAATGCTGGAGAGGGTGTGGAGAAAAGAGAACCCTCTTGCACTGTTGGTGGCAATGTAAATTGATACAGCCACTATGGAGAACAGTGTGGAGGTTCCTCAAAAAAGTAAAAATAGAACTACCATATGATCCAGCAATCCCACTACTGGACATATACCCTGTGAAAAGCATAATCCAAATATACACATGCACCCCAATGTTCACTGCAGCACTATTTACAATAGCCAGGTCATGGAAGCAAACTAAATGCCCATCGACAGATGAATGGATAAAGAAGATGTGGTACATATATACAATGGAATATTACTCAACCATAAAAAAAGGAACGAAATTGGGTCATTTGTAGAGACATGGATGGATCTAGAGACTGTCATACAGAGTGAAATAAGGCAGAAAGAGAAAAACAGATATATTAACGAATATATGTGGAACCTAGAAAAATGATACAGATGAACTGGTTTGCAGGGCAGAAATTGAGACACAGATGTAGAGAACAAACGTATGGACACCAAGGCAGTAAGCGGCGGCAGGTGGGGGTGGTGGTGTGATGAATTGGGCGATTGAGATTGACATGTATACACTGATGTGTATAAAATGGATAACTAATAAGAGCCTGCTGTGTAAAAAAATAAATAAAACAAAATTTAAAAATAAATAAAAGTGAATATAAGGGCATTTACTCATATGCAGAATCATCAAAATGACATAATTCACATTTTATAACTCATACATGCATATATATTTTATTCTTACCAACATTGCAGAAATGCTCCATAAAACTAATTTAACTTTTTTTTTCCACTTTATATGCATACATTCTACCAATACTCTATCTTCAAGTTACTGATGAGTAACGAAAGACTGAAGAAAAAGGAACATAGATTGCTCTGACTTTCTAAGTCATTTTCAGCATTAGTGGTTGGCTAATACAGGCAAGTAGCAGGAGTAAGAAAGGATCTGATAGGATTCCCAGGTCATTTGTGTTTCTTGGAATGTAACTGCCTTCTTTGTGAGTTCAATTCTTTCTGAACAAGTTCTGGTTAAGTTGGAAAGTGTGGCCCTTCAAGGACTCTGCTTACCTAGTCATAAGTGTAACATGATAGTACTCACTGTGAGTCTCACTGAATTCTCAAGCTTCATGGGTCTGCCAGAATTCTATTGTCATGGGGCATTACCACACTATGGAAATGGAAAAGCAAGACTAGGAGGGCACACAGATTGTGCATATCCAATCTGCTCACATACAGGCTCTTCTGTTACATCAGACATAACTTGCAAATCACAAGTTCAATGACAGAATTATTAAGAATTTCAAGATGGTAAAAAAAAAAAAAGGTCGGTGGCAATTATTTACTGCATAGAGCAGTAAAGGAACATTATAGGATGCCACGTATCTCGGTACTTCTGCTTATTACTGTGAGCTAAATATTCTCTAGTATAACTCTTAAATTTAACTTTTAGATTGAGACCCAAAATATATTTACAACACAACTCTAAATAATTTTCAGAATATGAACTGTAAAATTTGATAGTCATAATTACATAAATTGGCTTTTCCAAGGATTTTCCACACTTTAACAAAAAGAAAAACCCAAAATTACTGAATATGAAGGTTATGCTGTGAGTTTAGTGCAATGGTATTTGCTAATATCTTTCTACAAGCCCTCTTATAAGCAGAACTAAGGAAAAAATTATTAATCACATTAACTCAACTTGATTGAAACACAGTGGTGTTTAGAATGGAGCAGATCCTTCCACAGTGGTATGGGAGAGATGTTCAACTCCTCCACTGACAGAAGGAGATTAAAGTAGGCATGGCACTGCTATAATATGTAACCTTTTTAAACTATGTGCCAGACATTGAGCTAGGGACCTCATTAAATCATTTTTCTTATTTAATATGCACAACAGTACCATAAATAAATATTACTATTATTTAGCTTCCATTTTGCAGGTTAGGAAACTGAATCTCACAGTGGCTAAATAATTTGCTCAGGAACACATAGTTGGTAAGTGGTAGAGCCAGTATTGGAACCAGGACAGTTTAACTTCTAGTTAACTAAAACAGTACATTTGGAAGAGATGAAATTAACAGTGTAGATAATTTCAAACTCAAAAACAATTAAGAAGAATGAAGTCAGAAGAAAGAACTAATCAAGAATGAAAATATGAAATAAAAAAATCTGTGGAACTAAGAATGAATAAAGCTTTTTTTAATCTTAAATAATGCCAGAGGTAAAATTATTGTTTGATTTTTCTAGAGTTTCCAGAGTGCTTTTATAAAGATGAGTCATTCACCTTTTAGTCGTTGAAATTAAACAAAGCAGGGTAATCTTGGGTTCAGGCAGATGAACAAAATGATAATAGGAAAAGGCATAAAAATGAAATATTAATTTCAGTTAAGAAAACACATCTCACACCTATATTGCAAAACACATGTACTTTCAGTTTTACCACTATCATATTGTACACATAGAGGACATGCATTTAAAAATGTGCCATGGACTTCCCTGGTGGTGCAGTGGTTAAGAATCCCCCTGCCAATGCAGGGGACACGGGTTCGAGCCCTGGCCCCGGAAGATCCCACATGCCGTAGAGCAACTAAGCCCGTGCGCCACAACTACTGAGCCTGTGCTCTACAGCCCGTGAGCCACAACTACTGAAGCCCGTGCACAAGAGAACAAGAGAAGCCACCACTTGTTCATCCGCAACAAGAGAAGCCACCACAATAAGAAGCCCACGCACTGCAATGAAGAGTAGCCCCCCCGGGCTTCCCTGGTGGCGCAGTGGTTGACAGTCCGCCTGCCGATGCAGGGGACACGGGTTCGTGCCCCGGTCTGGGAGGATCCCACATACTGCGAAGCGGCTAGGCCCGTGAGCCATGGCCGCTGAGCCTGTGCGTCCAGAGCCTCTGCTCCGCAATGGGAGAGGCCACAACAGTGAGAGGCCCACGTACCGAAAAAAAAAAAAAAAAAAAAAACAACAGTGTAGCCCCCACTCGCTGCAACTAGAGAAACCCTGAGTGCAGCAACAAAGACCTAACGCAGCCATAAATAAATTTAATTAATTAATTAATTAAAATAACAATGTGCCATGACAGTTGATGTTAAACAGAGGCAGAAGTCATGGGGCTGATGTCAATCTTTACAGTTTACCCTTTTTTTTCTGCCTAACCACAAGTGAAATCCTTAACTAGAGTTATTAGGAGAGGAAGTCATTAATGTAGTAATAACAAGTTGTTCGCCTAATGCTCTGTTCACTAAGTGGGCAGTTTATACCATAAGTGCCTTAATTGAAGGATTTAGCACAAAATTTTCATCATTTCTTTATAACAAGTCATTGTATTTACTAGGCTTTGTTAGAATGGGTTTCATCTCAAAAATGAAGTTAAAGCTTGTATTACTTTTTAAATTTAATTTTTATTTTACATTGGAGTATAGTTGATTGACACAGTTGTGTTAGTTTCAGGTGTACAGCAAATTGATTCAGTTATACATATACATGTATCCATTCTTTTTCAGAATATTTTCCCATATAGGTTATTACAGAATATTGAGTAGAGTTCCCTGTGCTATACAGTAGGTCTTCGTTAATTATCTATTTTATATATAGTAGTGTATATATGTTAATCCCAAACTCCTAATTTATCCCTCCCCCCCACCTTTTCCCTTTGGTAACCATTGTTTTTGAAATCTGTGACTCTGTTTCTATTTTGTAAATAAGTTCATTTGTGTCAATTTTTAAGATTCCACATGTAAGTGATGTGATATGTGTCTTTCTCTGTCTGGCTTGCTTCGTTTAGTATGGTAATCTCTAGGTCCATCCATGTTGCTGCAAATGTCATTATTTCATTCTTTTTTATTGCTGAGTAATATTCCATTGTATATATGTGCCACATCTTCTTTATCGTTTCCTCTGTTGAAGGACACTTAGGTTGCTTCCATGTCTTGGCTATTGTAAACAGTGCTGCAGTGAATACTGGGGTACATGTATCTTTCCAAATTATGGGTTTTTGAAATATGGGTTGAATATATGCCCAGGAGTGGGATTGCTGGATCATATGGTAGTTCTATTTTTAATTTTTAAGGAACTTCATAGTGTTCTTTATAGTGGTTGTATCAGTATACATTCCCACCAACAGTGTAGAAGATTCCCTTTTCTCCACATCCTTTCCAGCATTTATTGTTTGTAGACTTTTTGATAATGTCCATTCTAACTGGTGTGAGGTGATACCTCATTGTTGGTTTGATTTGCATTTCTCTAATAATTAACAATATTGAGTCTCTTTTCATGTTCTTTTTGGCCATCTGTATGTCTTCTTTGGAGAAATGTCTATTTAAATCTTCTGCCCATTTTTGATTGGGTTGTTTGTTTTTTTGATATTGAGCTGCATGAGCTGTTTGTATATTTTGGAGATCAGTCCTCTGTCAGTTACATCATTTGCAAATATTTTCTCCCTTTCTGTGGGTTGTCTTTTCATTTTGTTTATGGTTTCCTTTGCTGTGCAAAGCTTTTAAGTTTCAGTAGGTCCCATTTGTTTATTTTTGTTTTATTTTCATTACTTTAGGAGGTGGATCCAAAAAGATCTTACTGCAGTTTATGTCAGAGAGTGTTCTATCTGTGTTTTCCTCTAAGAGTTTTATAGTATCCAGTCTTACATTTAAGTCTTTAATCCATTTTGAGTTTATTTTTTGTGTATGGTGTTAGAGAGTGTTTTAGTTTCATTCTTTTACATGTAGCAGTCCACTTTTCCCAGCACCACTTATTGATGAGACTGTGTTTTCTCCATTGTATATTCTTGCTTTCTTTGTCATAGATTAATTGACCATAGGTGCATGGGTTTATTTCTGGGCTTTCTGTCCTGTTCCATTGATCTATATCTTTGTCTTTGTGCCAGTACCATACTATTTTGATGACTGTAGCTTTGTAGTATAGTCTGAAGTCAGGGAGCCTGATTTCTTCAGTTCCGTTTTTCTTTCTTAGGATTGCTTTGGCTATTTGGGGTCTTTTGTGTTTCCATACAAACTTAAACATTTTTTGTTCTAGTTCTGTGGAAAATGCCATTGGTAATTTGATAGGGATTGCATTGAATCTGTAGATTGCTTTGGGTAGTATAGTCATTTTGACAGTATTGATGCTTCCAATCGAAGAGCATGGTATATCTTTCCATCTGTGTCATCTTCAATTTCTTTCATCAGCATCTTATAGTTTTCAGAGTACAGGTGCCTCCTTAGGTAGGTTTATTCCTAAGTATTTTATTCTTTTTGATTTGAAGTAAATGGGATTGTTTCCTTAATTTCTCTTTCTGATCTTTCATTGTTAGTGTATAGAAATGCTAGAGATTTCTGTGTATTAATTTTGTGTCCTGCTACTTTACCAAATTCATTGATGAGCTCTAGTAGTTTTCTGGTTAAAGCTTGTATTATTGACTACATTAGGGCCTGGAGTTGGAAAGTGGCTGCTGACAAGGAAGGAAGGTAAGTTTTTATCTCAGGGTCACCTGTTTCAATTTTGCCGAGATTGTGGAGGATGAAAACACAGACAGAGACTTGAGATAACAAAACAAAGAAAGGTGGCAAGGAAAAGATCAGAGTAGGGATATAAGAGATAAACTTACTGAGGATGGAAATAGTTTGAAGATGGCGAGAAAGTAGGAAAATTCTGAAAAAAAATTATAATATGAAGACCCTAAATTGTTTAAAGATATTTAAAAGTCAATAGGTAAAAAATATTTATATTTTCTATAGAGATAAATAATATCTTTAATTTTTTTATGTATTCTCTTCCTCTCTATATATAAAGAAAGAGAAAGTGAAGCTAAAGATAACATTCATATTATAAATTGGATATAAACTGGTTGGTCAAAATAAAAACTGCACTGAAATTACACAAGTAAGGAGGACTTTAGACTGTTACACTGGAGAGAAACTAAAATCAACTCTGCAGAAACGAAAGATATTTTTTAAGCCCTGAGATGAGCTAGTGGAAAAACACTGGAAGATGTAAGAGAAGAGATTGATCAGTGGGATGTGTTGAACATACTGAGTTACTCCTGAGTTTGCAAATGTTTTCTCTGTGATTAGGCTAATTGGTGCCCAGTGAAAAAAATAGGTACCTACCATACTGGGAGATTAGGACATTGTCTTCTTTGATGTGTCCATGATAGAGATGGTTCCCAACTCTTGAGAAAGATATTTCCTGGTTTGTAAAATTGGCAAGAGGCTAGTAGAAGATTTACACAAATTTCAAAGGGTCAGAAAGAAAATTTACAGTTGCATTTTTCTAAAATAAATTTTCTAATAAAGGGAGGTCAGGGACCTAGAATCAGGAAGAAACCTGCCTATAATTTAGTCAAACTGTGGGTAATGGTAAGGCCATCTTGGTCAGGTTCTCGTAAACCATCAATTGGAAATATATTGGGCTGGCCAAAAAGTTCCTTCGGGTTTCCATAACATTGTACAGAAATCCCGAATGAACTTTTTGGCCAACCCAACCCAATATAAACAGTGGCTTTTTCAGGAAAGCAACATATGTTCTGGATTTCCAATTCATTTTTTCCCCCTCATCCAGCAAATATTTACTGCAAAACTCTTAAGTTTTAACAATAACTGAACCAAGGACTCCAGATATAAAGATGTTGAATAAGACAATATCTCCGGTCAGAAGGTTCTCATAGGCTAATGGAGGTAGATAAAAAGTCTTAAAGAGTGTTATGTCTACAACACTGTGGAACACAGAGGGTAGAGCACAGCCCCATCTGGGCGGTTTGAGAAAGATAAGGTTCACAGAGGAAGGAAATCCAGTCCTAAAGGATGACTTAGCAAGATGATGGGGCAATGAGGCATGGAGAACAGTGTACAGGAAATGATAGAGGAGTGAGAAAGCAGCATGTCAGTTCATGGAAAAGCAAATGGCTTTCAGTGGATAGAATTTAGGGAAAACATGAGGCAATGGTGGAGGATGAGAATGTTCTCTGCTCTAGTAAGAATTTGGCCTTCAGCTGATAGGTATCAAGGAGACTGTGATGCTCATATTTGCATTTTAAAAATACACCCTTGTGTTCAGGATGGGTGATTGGTTGCAGGGGAAATGGGACACAGCAGGAGGCCAGAGGAAAGTGTGAAATGGTGTGGAAGAGAACATGGGGTGAGGCAATACTTAGTACGTTGAATAAATCAGACTCACTACCTGGATGTGATTGGAGAGGGAGTGCAGGCATTAAAAATGATTTGGAAACTTCCCATTTAAGTTGAAGAGATGTGTAGCTTCTCTTCATGATAGGGAATGAAGAAAGAGTTATAAGATTCAATTCATGAGTCTTTTACTTCAGTAAGCTGAGAGTGATTCTGGACTTACATGTCTTACAGTTGTTTTAAAGTTCAGATAAGGTGGTTATATGAAAATGTTTTCTAGGAGATCTAGGCAAATATGAACCTCCATTCTTTTCCCATCTCAATTGTTTATTGAATTTATATTGGTTATCAATCTATAAGTAAGTATATGAATAATGACTTTCACTATCAAAAGTCAATATGAATTTTTAAGACGATTTCTGAAGAATACAAAAGATATTGTCAACTTAATAATAATCCTTAGGGTTACTGTAGAGTTTGTACAGGTCTGGCGAGAGGAATCTGATCCCAAGGTTACAATACTAGAGACTTTCCAAATAGTATGCTTTTTTAAAAAAAATCTTGACTCTATCTGGTTTCTCTCTACTTTGATTTCTCCTTTCTGCTTACCCTCCTCTCAATTTCATTACACTGATGAGTTTTGATTTTGCAATGGCTTCTGGAGGTGCATTGCATATAGTGCTACTGAGACTGTTAAAAATTAACCATAGTATAACTGAATCACCTTGCTGTACAGCTGAAACTAACACAACATTGTTAATCAACTATACTCCAATATAAAATAAATTTTTTTTTAAAAGTCAACCATAGCAGTCTCCACATTTCTATGATTTAGAAAAATCAGGATGATGCCAGGGACATTTATGGAGTAGGACTAAACGTACATATACCTTACATTAAAATACAGTTCATTATATTTTTAATGTATCAATATTCTTAACTCTTAAACTATAAAAACCTTCATAAACCAAGGTTTATCTTTTATATTACATTTAAGCTTCACCACAATGAATGCAATAAACTTTCAGTATATACTTTTACCAAAAAAAGAAAATGTCTGTCCTCTGACCCCAGTTCTCATTTTGTTTTACTTCTCTGGAAATCTTCACGAATTGTTGGTGTATTACTTCAAGCTGATGTTTAATTCTCTTATCCTATAGTAGGAAACGCAATAGAATGAGAGGAGATATTTTAGAAGAGTTCATGAGAGTTTGGTGGTATCCCTAAAAATAGATTCAAAAAGGGGAAATTTGGGAGTTAAAGTGCCAAAATACATGTTTAAGTTGATTAAAATGATAAATTATTAAAAACATTCTTAAGATTATATTTATGGAGAAAAATGTTAAATGGGTGTCACCAACTTAAATATTTAAATATGTTTTTGAGTTCATAAAAATAAATAAACCCAAGCATTTTCATTTTATTTCTCAACCTCTTGTTAAAGTGTTTCACAAACAAGTTTGAATAAGATATGCTTCAGTTAAGGCTTCAAAGTAAGATGTAAATTGTAATATGTGGACAGTGATTCATTCATTTACTTCTGTGTTATATATTTCATGTAAAATATGCATTTTTTTAAGATTTGGTTAAAATGCCTAGAGCCTGATGTGGGGTCAGGGGTGAGCATGTTACGTAAAAGCAAAGCAGTCCTTCGAAACTTTTCATGTTGGAAATGCATGCCAAAAAATATAGTATATTTAATACACAAAGTCAAGCATGAGAAGGATTCTAAGTGTTGGCATCACATTCAGAATAGCAAGAAGTTAACCTCAGAAAGATTAAAGAAAAAAATCTGCTGGTTCCTTGACTTCTTTGCAGACAAAGGCTCATCCATTCTTATCTCCTTTGGCATCTCAAGTTCTCCCTACCACCATAACAGTTAAAAAGGTAGACTGGAGAGTTGGTTAGAACTCAGTACAAGTCTCTGCTTCTTTAGTCAAACTTCTGCTAATTTGAGACAGTAAAATTAAACTTATTGAGCTTGAATTTCCTTTAAAGTGAAAAATACATATTAATATCCATGTCAGAAATATGCTGTGAAAGATATAAACTTTCAGTTATAAAATAAATAAGTCATGAAGATGTAATGTATAGCATGGTGACTATAGTTAATAATACTATATTGCATATTTAAAAGTTGATAAGAGAATACATCTTAAAAATCTTCATCACAAGGAAAAATGGTAACTATGTACAGGGACAAATGTTAATTAGACTTATTGTGGTGATCATTTACAAATATTGAATCATTATGTTGTACACCTAAAACTAATGTTATATGTCAATTATACCTCAAAAAAAAGAAGGCTGTTGGCACAATTAGCTGAGATGATGTATATAATATTCATAGCATGGTGCCTGACCAAAGATGAGCAATCAGTAACTATTCATTAAATGAATGTTTTCACCCAGGTATAAAGAGAAGTATAAAGGGAAGTCCCACAGAGAAGTGAATGATGTTAGGTAGGAAATCCAGATGAATTCGTTTTATATAGCTGCCCTTTCAAGAGGCAATTCAGTTCTAATCAAACCACAAGAGAATAAAGGCAAAAAAATCTTAGAGCAATGCTTTTCAAATTTTACCTGTATACAGATCACCCAGAGATCTTTTTAAAATACAAGTTATGATTTATGGGTGGGATCTGAGAGACTGTATTTCTGGCAAACTCCAGATGATGCATGTGCTGCCTGTCCACTGAATACATGTTAGCAAAGTCCTAGACCACTTGAATGCATGGTATTTTAAGAAATACTGTACTTAAATCCATATTTGTCTAGTCCAACCTTCTGTTTCCGAGAACAACAGCTTAAACTTAATTCATTTATTCACATAGTAGATTATCTAGTGTCTACTAGGTGCCAGGCAGTGTTTTCGGTTCTAAGTATAAAATAATGAACAAGACAGATAAGAAACATGCCCTTATTGAGCTTGTACTCTAGTAGTAGGATCAGATAATAAACATGTAAACAATTAATTAAAATAGTTTCTAGTGGTGGTTAAAACTATCACGAAAATAAAATGAATTTACTGTCAGATTGTGTATGGTCAGTTAAGGCTCCTCTAGCAAGGAGACAATTGAACTGAAACCTGAATGTTGAGAAGCAGTCTGCTGTGTGAAGATATGAAAGTTTCATGAAAAAGGAAGAGAGAATGCAAAGGCAACAGTGAGATTGGTCTGTAGGAGGAAAGGAAAAAAAGTCACTGTGTCTAGGGCATAATGCCATTATTTGGATACAAGACCCTGATGGGCAATCAGGAGCGATTAGAGGGGCAAACAGGGGCAAGGTCACACCTGACCAAGTTGTGGGACCGTGGGGGGGGGGGGGGGGATGTGTGTGGAGGGGGGACTGCCAGGGAGGAAAGTGAAGTAAATGCTGAAACCTTGGAGGTTGGATCCAAAGTGGTTCTTAACAGCTCCACAGAGGGTTAAGGTGGACTCTAGAAGGAATTAGCTTACAGGAAAGTACACCTGATTAAGCAGAAAAAGGTAAGTGAAAAAGATCTAACATAAGGTGTGAGACACAGGTTGGGGGAAAAAAAAAAAGACCAACTCAAAAAGCAAGAAAGGTTAAAATTGTACATCCCTTAGGTTTACACTACAAGAAACAGGAATGTATTATTTATGTCATGCAAATTAATGTAATTGCACACAGGTAGCACACTCTCCTCTAATGTTGCAGGATGAGTTAAATTTTTCTGAATAGAAATGATTAAGTAACTATTATAGAAAACAGAAAACTATAATTCCTGGTTGACTATACGCCCCAAACTTGCCTTACTTTTCACAGAATATTGGAAATGAAAGTGAACGAGAGTAGATAGAACAATAAAAGATAGCAACAAAGGAAATAAGACATATGCAAGCCCCTCTTTGCACTAAGAAAAAAGTCTAGTACACACAAGAGTCATTATGTAAATTGTAGAATATTACATGTTTTGGAGTATAATGATTTTTATATTGTATCTACCATACAATCTATATCATACCATTTATTGGGATGTAAGCCAAACTCTAAAGCCAGTAAAAGCAGAATTAAAGGAGATCTTCTTACAGATCAGAGTAACTAAAGAAGAATGAATAATATAATGATGACCCAACAGTCATTTTAGTGAGTCTTACTTACTAGTGAGCAAGCCTAACAATTTAAAGGCTTGCAAACTAGTGGCTACTAACACGCATTCCAATTGACTTCTGATTTTGCCTAATGATTTAAGGCCCTACAAACTAGTAGCGATTAATGTTAGAGCATTTCCAATTGACTTCTGATTTTCTGTCTTTGTTTTTCAAATACATGAATAAAGGACTGTCCATGCAAAGATGCTCCTAACCCTCCATCAGTGACAAACAGCTTTGAGTTGTTGGCTTATAGCAATGAAGAAGGGCATGATTCGTCACCCTTTCTCATCTGAATGCCTAATGCCTCAAGTCACACATTTCTGACACACCCGTTCTGAATTATGGATATATTCTGTGGCAAAACAGCAGATTAATTTTGCCTGTTTGAATATTGTTTTACTCTGTTCCATTGACCTCATTAGCACCTGTACTTAACAGCTAAGCCACAGAGTTCAGACGTTTTCATACTGTATTGTGGTCATTTATTTGTAATTCTTCTAGTTTTCTTTGGCATTTATTAACAGCAACAATATTTTCTTCCTCACTGACCTTTTGTATATATCCTTTCATTTACTCAAACGCTAGATGAGTGCCGGTCTCTAGATCTCTGTGAGTAACAGAAAGAGTGGACTGAGATGAAGCTAGAAAAGAAAACAAGAGCCACATCATTTGAGGTCTCATAAACTTTTGAGAAATCTGGCCTTCATCTTAAGAGCAGTAGGAAAGTACTGAAGAGTTTTAAGCACTGGAGTGACACAGTCTTGCTTCTGCCATTAGCTTACCTTGTTGTTTTTTGCCCCTTTCCCAATGGGATCACTGTAGCCAGTGGTTTTATACTACCATCCTATTATTTATGTTTCCTGGCTATTTCCAACTAACGGACTAGTTTTTTTTTGTTTTTTTTTTTTTGTTTTTTTGTGGTACACGGGCCTCTCACTGTTGTGGCCTCTCCCGTTGTGGAGCACAGGCTCCGGACGCCCAGGCTCAGCGGCCATGGCTCACGGGCACAGCTGCTCCATGGCATGTGGGATCTTCCCGGACCGGGGCACAAACCCGTGTCCCCTGCATCGGCAGGCGGACTCTCAACCACTGCACCACCAGGGAAGCCCCGGACTAGTTTTTTAATGAAAGAAAAAGGTTGCCAACTGTACAAAAATAAATTCTCTGGGAGACACAAGAGAGTTTGCAAATAAGAGAATATGAGTTGGTTCAGGAAAACCAATGGTACATGCTATGGATGGACTCATTATTTGTGAATGATGGCTCATCTGCAATAATGAAATAAAGGGGGATGGACATATTTCTTTGATGCTCTTTATTGCAAAGATTAATAATATAAGTATAAAAATCACTTCCTGGGCAGGTATCACAGCATAAAATACTTGTAACAATGTGCTTGATCTACACACCCAAACAATGATAATAAAGAAGCCTCATTTAGGAATCAATTGATCGATCTATCTGTCTTATCTATGTGTCTATCTATTCATTCCTGGTAATTTTTTAACATCTGGCTATAGTATGCCGTGACTCTTTTGGTTTTGCTTTTAACCAAGAACAAGAGGGAAGTAACCTAGTTTATGTTGGTGCCCACCTGGTTTCAGTTGCTCATTTTACATTATTTAAAAATGATAGACTATTGGTGATGATGTCTTTCCCAGGAGAAGAAGTTGACAGACAGCTGTGCAGAGACGCCATCTTCCCCATCCCTGTTGCCTGCGATGCCCCGTGCCCCAAGGACTGTGTGCTCAGCACGTGGTCTGCATGGTCGTCCTGCTCCCACACCTGCTCGGGGAAAACCACAGAAGGGAAACAGATACGAGCACGGTCCATCCTGGCCTATGCAGGAGAGGAAGGTAAGGTCACCAGGTTCAGAAGGGACTTAGGTTTCTTCCAGAAGTTGGTGTGCATTTTCTTTGTGTAGCCTGGATACGATGGATGTTCTACAAAAATCAACTTCCAGAAATCCAGCAATCCAAGGAGATTTAATATCTGTTGACATATTGGGCAGCTTGCTCCTGTTCCCCCAAATTAACCTTCAAGATAGATCTTTAATAAAAAAGACTTTGGAAAGTGAACTCACTTTGCCTTTTCTCCCTCCTAATAATTCAAGTTCTTTCTACTTCAAAGTGTTAAACCTGTGAAAAAAATTTGAAAATGACTCTCCACATTGCAAATGTCAGGTTTCATTGTTTTTTCTCTATTTCAGTAGTCAATTTTCCCCATGAAATCGTATTCTACCTTCTCATAAATAGTAAGCTTTATTTTAAATAATCACCAGCATGACTGTTGCTTGACTAAAAATTACATGGATTTTCTAGCATTCAGGTTCCTGAGCATAGGCTCTGAGATCCAGAATGTAGACTGTGTTCATTTTTAAAATACTTTGCTCCTAAATCATTTCACCCTATTGGGTGAATAAAGCACAGGTTTTTCATATATTCATAGTTCAGTTGTTCAAGCTTTATTGTCAAGTAATACAAGGCTCTTGGTAATTGTCTTTCAAGCTTGTATCCAGATGCTAATTTGGCCTCTGTGTGACTGGGTGATATAATGTCATATTTAATCTTGTCATTCTGGAAAATAACACAGGAGTAAGGAAAACGTAGAAATAAGTCAAGTTCTGTCACATTAAGGCATGTTCTGCCTCAAGAATATAGGCGTACGTTATTTAAATGTTATCAGGCTGAATGACACTTCTCCATTCACATTTAACACTAGTAAATAATGATTTCTATTTGTAGTAAGCACATGTTTCTTTATGTATACCTCCAAGTAATCAATTTTGGAGGAGTTTTCATATTGCCTATTTCATTTTTCTGTTTATGAAGCATTTTAGTGATAGAAATCTGCTAGTATTCTTACTTAATCAAACTTGCTATCTGTGTATGTGATTCTATGCAAAAATACAACTACCTTGGACTTAAGACATAGGAGAAAATTTAACATATTTAAAATAGTCAACCTATGAGAAAATTTAGAATTTTCTTTAAAGTGTCCAAAAACTTTTTTCTTGTCACCTCAATATAATTTTAATCATTTGCTACCAAGAGAAAAATGTATCTATGGAACCTAGTAGAAAAATAGAACCTTTTAGAGACAAAATTATATTCCTTATGTTGTCAAACAATAACTCTAACCTTGTATAGATTATATTCAGACTTCACACTCTATCAGCTCAGATCATGTCTTGGGCTACATTAAAATTAGATCTGTGGTCACCCTGCTTCCTATAAATCCATTATACTCTGCAGACACTTGCTGTGTGACTAGTAATAAGTGACTTTTCGCCCTATGAGTCACATGGCTGAGATTTTGCCATGTTTGCAGAACTCACCAGATCATTATTTCTATAGACATGATGCTTCACACTGAAAGGTCATAGAATGCTTTAAAGGCAAAAATTTATGATTGTTGTTTGGTATGTATCATCCACTTAGTTTGAAAGTGTAGGACTTCGATAATTTTTAATGAAGGCTAATAGCTGCATCATAGGCAGCCCGTGCTGGAAAATTACAGATGTGTATATAGTTAATCATAAAGGCATGAATTCAAAACATACTTTTAAATGGAAACTGTAGAGGAAACTCTGGCAATGAGGAATCTGCTGCTATTTGTCTCTGTTAATAACAGCTACAAAAACTGGTATAATTATGTGAAATATTTAATGAAGAATTTATCTTTCAAAAACGATATAATACCTATTATTTGCTGGACACTGAAACACATTTTCTTTTCTTCAAACTAAGCCTTTTTTAATTCTGAGCTATTTTTTAAATGATTTAGGAACTGCATTTGCAGGAAGTTTTAAAATATGTTTCCCTGCCAATTAGCTAACCCTTTATAATTCTACACAAAAGCAGGTATTTCTATTATTCCCCAAGAATTAGTATTTTGTACATGTCATAAATGTTCTTAATTATCTGTGGATCAGAAAATTAATGTGATAGCCTTAAGGGAAAAGATCACCTTAATAAAATTATGTATTGAGTAAACGTAAGACATGAAATTATACAACTTTCTCATGAAATAACTTACAGGAAAAATGTATTTATCTGGATTTACAAAATAAATGCTGCAACCTATACATTTGTACTTTTATTTATCTCAGTAATATAACGTCTTTGTATTAATAAGGAAACATTAAGTTGTACTGCAGTAACAGCCCATAATTTCAGTAACTTTTAAAAAAAACAATTATTTTTCCCTCTTGGGAATTTTGCTGCAGTGACAGTTGACTCTCCAAGGCAGTCTGTCCTACATGAAATGTCTCAGCATTGCACCTGCATATGAAGGCCTACCTCACAATCCTCATGCCGGAGGAAGAAGATAGCTGGGGAGTCTATCTGCTGATTTAAAAGCATCAGCAATTAAATTCTTTCATCCAGAAGTGATTTGTGTCATTTCCACTGACATTTCACTATCAAAGCAAATCATATAATCATGACTTGAAGTTGAACCTAATTTTAAGCGGGGCAGGGGAAATATAGTCCTACTGTGTGCTAGAAAGAGAGGAGTGCTGGCTACTGGTCTTACCCCTGGTTTACCTGTCTTTTTTTTTGTATGTCTGTATGCATGTGTGTGTCTACCTCTATGTCTATATGTATATCTGTTTCCATATATATGTGTGTGTGTGTGTGAGTGAGATAGAGGATTATTCCATGTGGCCCCAGTGCAGTAGATAAGCTCTCCATTGTTAAAATGTTATGACTTATTATTTCTTTGTTCCTATTAAAAGAATGATAGAATAGTAGAATAGTGCTTCCTTTTCCTCATGTTATACTTTCTTTTTGCTTTCCTTCCCTTCCTTTCTAGGCTCTGTATCTCTCTTCCTGAACAATTTTATATGCAAAGTCATTAAGTGGAAGCAAGCAGTTGAGCATCTGTGCCAGCAGGTGGGGGGTCTGCAGTGGTCCAGAGTGGGTTGTCAGAGCCCAGGCTGAGTGAGATGAGCATCCCCAGTAGGAAAAGGATGGCCTGGCATGAAGTGTCAGAGACACTGAGAAGTCTAAAGGGGTCGGGGTGGGGAGGACCATGGATTATATAAGAGGGTGAAAGCAGCTACCCAACACAGGATGCCAGAGCACGAGCAGGGTGAAGAGAGAATCCCAGCGTTGCAGCCAGCCCAGTGTGGGGTGTTGGAGCCAAGCAGGGATGACGAGGGTTTCAGTAATGTGGGGTGGCCGAATGCAGGGTGTCAGAATATGGGCAGAGTGATGAAGATATCCTATGGGTACGGCAATGAAGATGGCAGTGAGAGATTGGAATAATCTGGGGTGGGGGAGTGACCAAATAGGTACATGTATTAAACATAATAGGAGTTGGGTTTCTTATTGCTAGAGAAGGGAGTTATAAGTATGTTAAGAAAGAAAACTAGGGCTTCCCTGGTGGCGCAGTGGTTGAGAGTCCGCCTGCCGATGCAGGGGACACGGGTTTGTGCCCTGGTCTGGGAAGATCCCACATGCCGCGGAGCGGCTGGGCTCGTGAGCCATGGCCGCTGAGCCTGCGCGTGTCCCTAGCCTGTGCTCCGCAACGGGAGAGGCCACAGCAGTGAGAGGCCCGCGTACCAAAAAAAAAAAAGAAAACTAGGATAAACCCTATTGTATTATATTGGAACTTGAAGTTATCAGTGTGAATTCATTGTGTCCAATTTATAAATCTAGGCATAGAAATAAAATACAAACATAAGTATGATATATATTCGTATTATGGATGTATACATATATTAGCTCTGTCCACTGAAATGACATGAGAGCAGCAGGACCACAATAGCAATATGTGCGTTCAGCACTCAGATCTTGGTGTCTAATGCCGTTCTCCAATGAAAGGAACCAGGGCTTTTTGGAGAAATAGCTGATTCTAAGGCTGAGATAGGAAAAGTACAAGATGTGCCTGGAGGATCTTGTGCCAGAAAGGAAGGAAGAGGAGAATATGTCAAAAGGTCACAGAAGCTAGCTTGAAGGGTCTCCCACTGGCCATATACAGGAACAATGTGAATGCCAAAATAACGGTAACAGCTGGTTATAACTCTTTAAATAAGAGAGGAAACCATGAATCCATATTTGATATAAATAAATGTATTAATTGAAAGTCTGATGAAGAACATTATATTTACAATCTTAAGTATCCTCTTAAATGAAGAAGTTTGACAGACACCACCTTAATCCAGTGATCAAAGTTTACATCATCAGTAATGGGGAACATGCAAAGCGTGTGTTCCTGGTGTGGTGCGATGAGAACATGACATCACATCTGTAACATCTCTGTCACAGATACATATTGTAGAATCTAATCATGAGGAAAGATCTGACAAACCCTAGCTGAAAGACATTGTACAAAATAACTGGCCCTTAAACTTCAGAAGTGTCTAAATTATGAAAATTAAGGAAAGACTGAGGAAGATCAAAGGAGACTAACAAGTCGTAACATCTAAATGCAACACTTGATTCTGAACTAGGTCCTTTTGCTATAAAGAATATTTTGGGATAGTTGGCAAGCTTGAATGGGTCTGAGGATTAGATGGAAATAATGTATCAGTGTTAATTTCCTGATCTTAAATATTGAATATGCTTATGTGTAGGAAAATGCCCTTGACTGCAGGAAATATACATTGAAGTTTTTAGGGTAATAGGGTATCATTTCAATAACTTCTTCCAAGTGATCCAAGGGAAGAAACTATTGATAATACTTTTAATTTTCCTATAGTATTGAGGTTGGTTCAAAGTTAAACAAAAAATAATAGAATGAAAACAATTTGAATACAATTGCTTTTCATAGCATCTTGAGTAACATTATGTAACCTATTATTTTGTGTACCGGCAGTACACAAAAATGTCATAAAATGCCTCTTATTGAAATATTGTCATTTGGAAACCAAATCACAAATGATAGCAACTGGAGATAGATAATATACTGGAGAAAGTAAAAATATTTCTTTTCAACTTAAAAAATAAAATCGTGTGTGTATGTGTTTGTATCTTACTTCCGAAGCATTGACTTTTAGTTAAATAAGATTAGTAATTTGCTTTTTGATTTGTTTGATACTTTGAGGTAAAAATCTTCCCTGTATTTTGTAAAACTACAGGATGGATTCCAAGAGCTACTTCAGAATTATTTCAGGAGTTCTAAAAGGATGCCGTCTTTTAACATTTAAGTCTGGCATGTTTTTAATATAAATAGTAGTAAGTTGAATTTTAATGAAAAATTTTAAACTGATGTTAGGTTTATGGCCTTCTCCATTTTTTAACTTGTGTTACAGATTCTTAACACACTTGGTTTAAAAAGGAAAAATGATTTTCAAAATGTTTCCCATTGAGTATAGCAGTAACTTCTGTTAGTTCTCATTATAGATTCAATTACCCTTACAAAGCAAGAAATGAGAGAATATTTATTTTTGTAAAGTTCAAAATGAACTGATATTATAACTTCAGCAAAATGTTAGTGTGTCTTTACACCTGCTTTGTACATGCAGAGAATGGAGACAATTGAATAAAATTAGGCCAAAATTTTTCTCAAATAATTAGTATCTTCAAAAATTATATTTTGCAGTATAAAACATTGGGGAGAGGAATATTTCTATTTTATCTTGCTTAGTTTTTATAGTTAAATGATATTAATTCTAAGAATCAGGGAGTATTTATATTTCCTAGAGGAATTTGAAGAACCCAGGATCTATTTTATGTGTCTATACACACATAACTGTGACTTCTAAGCAAATACTGCCACTTCCTCATCTTCCTACTACTGACTTTGAAAAAGGAGTTCTGCTTCAGTCTGTTCCTACAGGACCACCAGGCAGGATTTATGCAGACTCCACCCTGGGACGTCTTCTACCTTTTACTACAAGGGGAAACAAGTGGAAGGGGTAGGGGCTGCAGCAGAGTCTCTTGAGGTTCTCTATGGCTAACACTCTTCCAATTAAATTCCCTGAAATCATGCCATTGCCAATGTTCTTTTCATCCACAGTGTTCTGCTATCAAAGTAATTAGGGCTGCAGTAGCAAGCAAAGTTACAAGTATCTTAAAACTGTAATTCATAGTACACTGTAACTGCCTCTTCTTAGCCTGAGCCCCGTCCACTTCCTTATTGCCAGTTACTTCCCTGTGTGGACTGTCTACTCCAATTGACTGCATCAGTGTTACTAATTCCCAGGGTCATGCCTCCCTGAGTACCTTTGCTTTCATTTATTTTTTCTTCTGCTTAAATAAAATCCTCCCTTCCTTCTCTCCCTTCCCAGAACTCTGCTTATTAAACTACTACTCCTTCAAAACTCATATCAATGCCTTATCTCAATAACCTGAGTCATTTTTACTACCCCCCAAACTAATGTAATCTTACACTTTTGAATCCCAATTATACAAAATACCTCTTTTAACATAATTATTATATTCTACCTAGAATTATACTCATTTTTTTGCTCAACTTATCCCCCTATTACTTTTCTCCACTGCATTATAAGATCCTTGAGAGTAGCAAGAATTCTTTCCAGCCCCTCTAGTTATCCCTTGAAGCGCAGGTAACCATTGCATATTGCAGTCAGTACATAGGTTTCTAATTAATGTTTTGAAAAGATTTTTTTTTTTCAATTGGCCGTCTAAATTGTAAGGACTTCAATGCCAGACCCAGTAACACCATAGTTCTGTTAAATGTTTCCTAATCAAGCTTTTTATGATCTTGATGTGGGGAGGAAAAGTCACTTTTTAATTCCTAAGAGAGAAGTTTCACATAATAGTTGGTATTTTTCTATGGACATGAAAGTTTATTTATATAGCAGGATTTCATCAAAGTATTATAAAGTCTTTCTTTTTGCTGGAATGATAGAAAACCTAAATAGTCACATTAGTATGAAGCATATGTTTTTATGTATAAGGATTTTTTTAAAAATATGCTTATCACTAATTTTGTCACAGGTGACATTTTATAATCTCCCCAGTACTACAGAAATGGGAATATTCCCAGATGTCTGGAATAAGTAAATTCAGTATTGTATCTATCAATTTTTCAACCATAAAATTATTCCCCAAACAACATGACCGTGCTGCAGTGACTGATTACTCCAAGCCATGCTTTCCAAATTGCCACATTGTTATTATAATTAAGACCACATTGGGGCTTATCTGTGCAAGTATCTTAACATTAGCCCCAAACTGCTGATGTGGCTTTAACGTGGATTGGGGCAAGAAAATAGGTAGTCTTTATGTCTGTAAACTTAAACAGTTATCTTGTAGCTCCTCGACACCTTATGCTGATGTTGTAGAAGTTCTTATTTTTTTCAAAGCCAAGCAGTGAATTCCAATGTCAAAAACAATTCAGAGTTTTAAAATCACAATTTAAATAGCATACGTATACTCAAAGTGAAAATGGGCTAAGTAAAGACACACATTATTTTGTTGAAGAAGGATAATTTCACCATTAATATGAAGGTATGGTTAAAATGGTTGTGTAAAATGTCTACAATTAGCCTGTGTTTTCCTGAGAAATAAGGCTGGACAAATCTAGAGCCTCAGGGAAATGGGTAATAAGAGTGCTCATTTATTTCTCCCCAATCCAATTAGCAGGTTTAGGAGTCGTTCCTATTCAAATCCTAAACTTATTGCTTCCAGTGATGGAAGATAGGATATGAACTGTGACAGATGTTTTCACCTTCATGAAGCAGGGGACAGCAATGAAATGCTGTTTAATGCAGGTTATTCGCACGTTGATCCCATGTTCAACACTGCATAAGTGATTAGAAATTGCAGTTAAATTCTCACGTAAACTGCCTACTGATTTATATGCTGAATAGCGGGATGTCCTTACTCACAAATGAAATGATACCTAAAGATCAGCTCAGGGTGTGTTTTTTTTATGACTTTTACCCAAATCTCAAGCTTTAGAGGCCATCTTCCATAATAGGGTCACTAGCTGTTGAATCACTTTTTCTTATTTTTTTTAACTTCTTTAGACTTGCTTTCCTAATATCTAAAACCCACCTCTTATTATGTTCAATATTTCCCCCATTTACTATTACAAATATGTGTGATGAACACCCAAGGTTTCTGCCATTCCACATGAACAACCAGTTATTTTCTGTTCTTAAGATGAAATCCAGAGACTACATAAGTTTGACTAGATCAAATTGTTAATAAAGTAAGCAATAAATTCCTCCAATACTCTGCTTTTAACAATATAAAGCTTTTTATTTTCATAGTTGACATTATAAATAGCATAGTGTTAAGAAACTTCCTAAATTCCTGTTACTGTGGCCGCATCCTTTAATCTGTATGGGCTCATCCACTTTATAGTTTTTACCTTGTACAGCAGCTGTGGATATTAAATGAGGTCCCATCTACAAAGTACTTATAATGGGGCTAGCACATAAAAAAGTTCCATATTGACAACTCCACACCATATTCTGTTGATTAAAGGACACATCTGTTTTACCCTTCATCATCTCTGTAATTACTACATCTTACAATGGATGTATTTTTTTTTTAATTTTTATTGGAGTATAGTTGATTTACAGTGTTGGGTTTCAGGTGTACAGCAAAGTGAATCAGTTATACATATACATATATCCATTCTTATTTTTTTATATATGCTTTTCCCATATAGGCCATTAAAGAGTATTGAGTAGAGTTCCCTGTGCTATACAACAGGTTCTTATTATGTATTTTATATATAGTAGTGTGTATATGTCAATCCCAATCTCCCAATTTATCCCTCCCCCACTTACACCCTGCTAACCATGTTTATTTCCTACATCCATAACTCTATTTCTATTTTGTAAATAAGTTCATTTGTATGCTTTTTTTTTTAGATTCCACATGTAAGCAATATCATATGATATTTGTCTTTCTATGTCTGACTTACTTCACACGTATGATAATCTTTAGGTCCATCCATGTTGCCACAAATGGCATTATTTTGTTCTTTTTATGACTGAGTAATATTCCATTGTATATATGTACCACATCTTCTTTATCCACAATGGATGCATTTTAAGATCACTGTGGCCAAGCAGCAGTTATAACACAGTTTTCATTGCTAGTACATGTGAATTTCATTGTTATTCCTGGGAGCAATAGCAACCTCATGATATTTCTGCCAAAAACAAAGAAACAAAAACAGCTAAGGGCCATTTGAGGAAGGAAAGTAAACCGTTCCTCAGTTGCCTGCTTAAACCTCTCATTCATAGACATCTTCTGGTATGATTAAAAATGCAACAGCAAGGGCTTCCGTGGTGGCGCAGTGGTTGAGAGTCCGCCTGCCAATGCAGGGGACACGGGTTCATGCTCTGGTCCGGGAAGATCCCACATGCCGCAGAGCGGCTGGGCCTGTGAGCCATGGCCGCTGAGCCTGCGCGTCCAGAGCCTGTGCTCCGCAACGGGAGAGACCACAACAGTGAGAGGCCCACGTACCGCAAAAAATAAAAAAATAAAAAAAAAAATGCAACAGTATCAGAACTTAGAAATAGGTACCAGTATCCTGGAAGAAAACGCTGGAGACAACAGGGGAACACTCTTGAAGAAATCCTGCATCATGAACACGTTTGATGCCACAGAGATGATAGTGTAGGAGAACACAAACTTTGATGAGTGCGAGTCTAAAAACTACTTGAAATATTTGGATTCTGAATGTAAAGAAGTTTTAGGAATACCGTCCCTTTTAAAGTATGTAAAAGGGTTATATTTTTTAAAATTATGTCAGTAAGTCATACAAAGCAATTTCAGTAAGCATACAGTAAAAATTAGAGTTGATAAAAAGTATTGTAGTTTAATTTGCAGCCATTTCTCTTTCTTTGGGACACATAAAATGATGGTCTATCCCACAGTCAGTCACATCTTAGATTTGAAGAAATACGATATTATCATTACTACATGGCTTCTCCAATAATGCTATGGAAAGTCAGAAAGCATCAGTTGATTTTAAAACCCCTGTTTCTAATCACCCTAAATCCTAATTCATTGAAATAATCAGCACTTTGAAACCTGTAATTAAGGCTTTCATTTTGAGGGATAGCATTTGAAAACACACTGGGTTTTCTCCATCCACAGAGTCTCAATGCCCATGTTTCCCCTGGTTAGCAATTACATAGGCTTTATTTGTTCCTCAGTTTCATCTTCTCTAGTGAATAATGGCCTCTCTCTTTGAGGTCCTCCTGAGTGCCCCAAACCAAATATCATATATACCACATAGTTTAAATTTTAAGCCAGACCATGCCAAATGAGATAAGTTTACTATGCAATTTGCCTTCCTAGCAGTGCACTGGTCACATGTGCTAAGTGGCAGGTATCATTGTTATTGTTAATTACAAGGAACAGAGAATGGTAAGGTTCCTGTTGGCACCATATCTAATCTGCTAATGTTGTCCATTTTTATAGGTGGAGCTCAGTGTCCAAATAGCAGTGCTTTGCAAGAGGTGCGCAGCTGTAACGAGCATCCCTGTACTGTGTACCACTGGCAAACTGGTCCCTGGGGCCAGTGCATCGAGGACACCTCAGTTTCATCCTTCAACACAACTACAACTTGGAACGGGGAGGCCTCTTGCTCTGTTGGCATGCAGACAAGAAAAGTCATCTGTGTGCGGGTCAATGTTGGCCAAGTGGGACCCAAAAAGTAAGGGCTTTAGAATGACAACAGTAAATTCTGTGGCCAGCCATGCAGGGATTGGCTTAGGCTTTACTTGCTTCATGAAAGGAAGCATTTGATTCTTATCATACCTGGCCTCAAGAGTAAGACTTCTTTGTTTTGAATGCAGCCACTGATAAAGTTGTAACAGCTTGAGAGTCTTGTACCTGGGATCCATAAATTCTCTAGAAATCTTTCTATGTGGTATCTACTTTCAGTGTTACAGTAGCAGTTTCTGCTTTTATTGAGCTAGTGAAGCAATGAAAGAACTGCTTGCTTTTGGTCTCGCTGATCAATAATGACAGTATATGAAGTCCTAGCAGTGGAGGTCATCCATGACCTCCTTTATATCCGTAGGCTATGGAGGCTGCCGATCTAGTTTAATTGGGCGGTAGCCTTCTATGCTCTGCCTTTCATTTCCCCTAGAAAGTACTAGATCAAAAATACTGAGGCCAAATTATTACATCTTTTAATGGTTAAATGAATAAGCCATTTATTCCCAAGAGAGAGCCTTAGGATAGGATGAGTGTTATAATAAGCAGAAAAACCATCAGTTTCTTACTGTAGTTACCAGTAGTGTAACAACAAGGCAAACGATTTGCTAGAGGGGAGGGCAAAGAACTAGAGAGTTGGCATATTGTATGTGCCTTGTGAGAAATATAAACAAAAACATGTCATAGCATAACTGGGCTAATTCTTTCTTAGACAAAGTTAATCAGTTATAAAAATATATGCCAAGGACTTCCCTGGTGGTACAGTGGTTAAGTATCCTCCTGCTACTGCCAGGGACACGGGTTCGAGCCCTGGCCCAGGAAGATCCCACATGCCGCGGAGCAACTAAGTCTGTGCGCCGCAACTACTGAGCCTGCGCTCTAGAGCCCGTGAGCCAAAACTACTGAGCCCGCATGCTGCAGCTACTAAAGCCCACACGCCTAGAGCCCGTGCTGTGCAACAAGAGAAGCCACCGCAGTGAGAAGCCCACGCACCCCAGTGAAGAGTAGTCCCCACTCTCCACAACTAGAGAAAGCCCACATGCAGCAAGGAAGACCCAACACAGCCAAAAATAAATAAATTAATTAATTAAAAAATATATATATATATATATATGCCAAGAGGAAAAAATAACTCTTTACCTTTTGAGATTTAGACAGCATAAATCTTTTAAAATTCAAATCATCTTAGCCATGTGAAACATGGAAAGTAAAACCCATACGTTTGCATTGGTATAAAAATGGCCTCATAATTTCCAAATACTTGGCTAAGTGCTTAGGTATCATGTGTGATCTTAAGCATACTACTTAACAGATTCTGGTTTCAGTTTTCAAAAATTTTTGAAAGGATTTAATGAAAAGAAATTGTAGTAATGTAAGCACTCAATAAACCTTAGAAATTGTATTTTCTCTTAAAAATTTGAGATAGTTCTTAGTGTTTCAGGGAAAGGATAATAATGTAACTGACATATGACAAACTCCAGGGGATAAATAAGAATCCCATTATGAGTTGTTTTTTACTAATGGCCAGGGTTCTGGACATTAGCAGTATTTTTGTCCCATACTTTATTTGTTTATGTACTTTGAAATTAAGAAATATATTAGAAAATACATGCCAAAAGACTTGAACACACTGAAAAACAATTCCACATGCTTAATAGGTAGCCCCAAACCAATATTTTAATAGAAATAATGCTAAAGTTGTAATGAATCTAACAAAGGATATTAATGTGCAGTGTATTAAAATTCAATAGCAGTAACAACAGAAGCGGAAGTCCCAAGTGCTGGAGAATTGTGGGTCTTTCTGGGACAAGCAGAGAGGTAGAAATATTCAGTGTAGAGGGTTATAACCTGACTAACTTGTCATGGTACAGATTGGAGGGTTGTTGTGCTGAGCTTCTATGGGTAAGCTCACTCTGTTCCTATTTTGCAGTTAATCACTTTTTAGATGTTGCTGTTGGTATTTTCCTCACTTATGCAAACTACAAAATATATTTCTGAGCAGTGGATGTACATATGCACAAGCCTATGTGTGGAAAAGCCTGGTGGATTAATGTTATTAAATCATTGAGTAGAAAGGGTATCCTGAAGCCCCATGTCAGACCACCACAATAATCCATTAAAAATGTGCTTTACCCTTGCAGCCTTTATTCAATGACCTGGATACAAGTATAGATTTCTTAAATCAAATGGGTTTACTTTGCCCTTAAAGTTCTAAAAAATTAAGCAAATACTGTGAATTCAAAAGAAAATGTTACTACCCTTATGCCTAAATACTAGGTTAAATTCAATGACTGCTTTTCAGTACTAGGCATTTGAAACAAAAATGCAAATAGAAACCTTGTTTTAAACTCTTCTTAATAAAACAGATTACTGTGCAATGGTAAAATCAATGTTATTGATCTTATCTATCCTCCGAGTAACAAACTTCAACTCCTATCACATCTGTTTAATTTGACCTTGAATAAGATTTGGGGGAAAATCAATTCCTTGATTTAAACCACAGACACTAAATACAAACAGTACAAAGGAGAAAAGAAGCATGTTGACTGAACCAATTGCCTCACCAAAGGAAGTCTGAATTCATTTTACTGGATGTAATCTAGGCTGTATAATTTATCTTTGTGTGTTCATTTAATGGCTTTGTTTTTAGTAATTTTTTTCTCCACAGTTAACCAAGTATCTTGCTAAGGAAATTTCTAAACCATATAAAACAGAATTTTGGAGGTTGTCAATGATAACGTAAATTCCGTTGATTTATTGAGGGCTAAAATTTGAAGAGCATGTAATTGAGTAATGCTCTCCCACTGTTAAAGTTATAAAACTGCCTCATTGAGGAGGAGTGCTTCCAATAATAATTACTAATCAATAATTCCATAGTTTCAAAAGAATTAACAGGATTATATGTGGGTTTTGCCATATAATATTTCCTGGTTAAGCATGTAGGTGAAGTTATAATTCTAGTGATTTATAAACTCAATTGTAAAAAAACGTTGCCTTCTATGATTCTCATCTAAATTTCTTTGCCGTCCATGACCTTGAGTAGGCATAGCAATTAGGAAAATCCAAGCCTATACTCAACATAAACCAGGGAGATAATTTCTTTTTGAAATGTTGAATCCAATATATTTTTTTAAAATCCACTTTCAAATAAGCCCTAGTGTTACAGAATGAGAGAGAAAGGCATGTATCTGTATAGCTGAATAGAACATAATACTTGTGGATGAGATAGGATATGTAGATAAAAAAATTATAGATATATTAAAAATGAAGTGTCAGCAAAGCACTGTAAAGAAATTATGAGAAGGAAATGAATGATGTTGGTTTTTTCACTCATAGTTCAGTTCTGAAAACCTGATTAACTTACTTGTTGAAAGAGTTTATCTTGACTTAACAAAAAATTTGGCTTCTTCTATGGGGAGTATTTTTAAATCCCATTTTTCACTAATTTGCCAAATTATTCCAGCAACAGTTATACTGATTGTTTGGTTTATTTCTTCACTGCCTCTTAGCTCACTTGTCAGAGATTGATATGACCTCAAAAGAGAATTTCTTACGAATCAGAACATTAAGTACTTTTAGTTACATGAATTATGTTATTATATTTTGTTGTCGTAATATACATCTTCTTCTAGTGTTCCTGACCAACATTTGACCACTAATGATAGTAGAATCAGATTGTGAAGATGCAGAGAAGAATTGGAAAGTTTGAAAACCATGTAATAAGTATACAATAAACAAAACAGTATATTTAAAACTCATATATCAGCTTCCTAAAATTATCTTTTAGGAAGTGAAAACCTTATATAGTGTAAGACATTTCAGTGTTTTGTCATTATTTTTCTCTTGTTTTCCTAATAATATATTTTTGGTGTATTTTTATAAAATAATAATTAATTTTACTCTAATTTATGTCAAGAACATAGTGTTTTATTTTTCTTTAAATTACTTATTGGCTATTTTTGTTTTATTTATATTCACTCTTTTTGTTCTAAAAATATTGTAATTTATAAAAATATTTAAAACCCAATAATTTAAAACTAGGAATAAAATGGAAGAAAAGATAAGAGTAGAGACAGTGAATGAAACCAGGAATCAAGCAAAAATTGTTTATCTTAATGAGCTATACACTTTTATTATTTTTTTACTTATTTGTTATGAAATACTTAGCTGTAAATACAATATTGGTTTTTGAGCATATACTATGTATAGAATATACTCCATTATAAATTTATTTTGTGCTAAACATATTTTGTAAAAATAAAGTGCAGAATAACCTGGAAGATTATAATTGGCAATAAGCCTATTTAGTTATACAAAGATGTAGCTTTGGGTCCTTAAATTGGTAATTTGAACTTCCATAAATTTCTTATAAAGCATGTTGCAAAATACAGATTTATTAATGGAGAGATTGTTATAAATGGATAAAATAGAATTATTATATTTTCTTCTACATAGCACAATTACTATAATTAAATTTACACTTCCTGCCTTGAGAAACTTTATGGAGTTTCAGTTTGGAATAATTAGTTTGGTTTTATAGCCCTTGTCAAAAGCAGAAAGGATCCTAGAGGTTAAGTTAAATAATACAGATTGATGCCTGTTTAGCAATTTCAGCAATAAAAATTCTAAAGATACTAAATTACCTGGTTTTCTGGATTACTGTAGAGGTCTAGTAGTTTCCCTTTGCTTTTCCCAGGTGTCCTGAAAGCCTTCGACCTGAAACAGTGAAGCCCTGCCTGCTTCCTTGTAGGAAGGACTGTATCGTGACGCCATACAGTGACTGGACATCATGCCCTTCCTCATGTAAAGAAGGTATTATCTGCAGAGTTTTGAAGGAGGTTCACCTAGGAACCCTCTCACTGGGACCTCCAAGTTCCTTTGGTTGAGCAATGTTTTTATTCTTACATGGGGCTGGCTGTGTAATCCTGGTTTGGCATAAATGCCATAAAATTTTGGCTTCCTTCTAGAAAATAATACAGCTTTTAGTGTACCAAACAAATAAGTTTTATGCCAAAACTGACTTAAATAACTTTATACTATAGATCAAGGTGAAAGGATTCTAAACTTTATTAATAATGTTTCCTTTAACATTGATTCTAGAAGAATGTATAGTGGCCTTATGTATTTCAAAAAGAATATAGAGTGATCTTCTCAGTACTCATGGCTCTCAACCTACTTAGTGGCAAGAAATAGCCATGGGACCAGATTCAGTACAGTTTCAATTATATGACCCAAAGGATGGGAATAAAGGAAAGAGAAAAATGATCAAATTGTACCTCTGCCAACGCTTAACATGACATGAGGCATTTACAAGACGAGGATTTGTTCCCAGTTTGGTTTGTTTTTGCTTTCATTACTCACAGACAAAGACCCTTTAATATCATGGCAGATACTTTGTTAATTCTTTACCCTCCAGGATAGGGTCCTTTCTCATTGCTGCTGAGAAAGATGTGAGCATTCTCCAGGTGACTTATGCAGTAAGTGATCACATTGTCTCTCAGTGTCACAAATGACACTGTCTCCTATTTTTTATTTTACTCTCCCGACAAATAGAGACAGTTTTTCTTCAGTTCCTTATTTGCTTTTACTTATGCTTCTTGACTCTCACTAGAGAGACTCAATTTAAGAATCAACTTCTAGGGCTTCCCTGGTGGCGCAGTGGTTGAGAGTCCGCCTGCCGATGCAGGGGACACAGGTTCATGCCCCGGTCCGGGAAGATCCCACATGCCGCAGAGCAGCTGGGCCCATGAGCCATGGCCTCTGAGCCTGCGTGTCCCGAGCCTGTGCTCCACAATGGGAGAGGCCACAACGGTGAGAGGCCCGCGTACAGCAAAAAAAAAAAAAAAAAAAAAAAAGAATCCGCCTGCCAATGCAGGGGACACGGGTTTGATCCCTGGTCCAAGAAAATCCCACATGCCGCGGAGCAACTAAGCCCGTGTGCCAAAACTACTGAGCCTGTGCTCTAGAGCCCGTGAGCCACAACTACTGAGCCCGAGTGCCACAACTACTGAAGCCCGTGCTCCGCAACAGGAGAAGCCACCACAATGAGAAGCCTGTGCATGGCAACAAAGAGCAGCGCCCGCTCACCGCAACTAGAGAAAGACAGTGCGCAGCAACGAAAACCCAACGCAGCCCCCCAAAATATAAATAAATAAATAAAAATTTTAAAAAAAGAATCAACTTCTAGTTTAACCACTGTTTCAAATCACCAGAATTTTTTTAAATCCTGAAGATATTACATAAGATTATAAACTTAATAATGGATAGTTTTTACAGTGTGATTATTTTATATAGTTGAAACGTGAGTTCCTTTTCATGCTTTTTCTGTTTTAAATACCCTTGAAATAGCAAATAAATTAAACCACATAGTGCGCAAGAATAGAAAATGTTGATTTGAAAAGTCTTTTAAGGCATTTTAAAAGCTTTTGGGACAAAAAGAGTTAGCATTAACTCTTTAAAAATGTTAATGGCATTGATCTTATTGATAAAGCAATGTCATTGACAATTTTATCCAGATTTTCTTCTTTTATCCCCTTACTTTCTTAAAAACTAAATAACATATGATATCCTTTAGTTTGGTCATAATCAGCAGTAGGACTGTAGGTTAGTATTTCTCATAGGGTAGTATTTCTGTGATAATTGTTGTCTATTCATTGCTACAATGAAAAAGCTTATTTATTACATGGAACTTATGTGCTTGAAAATTTTATGCTGGATGTTTTATACTTGATGTTTTCTATTGGTATGAGACAGCCCATTTACTAATAATTCCAAAACATAGGCAGTTACATTTATAATGACATGATTAATAATCTCACACAAATTTAACATTTGTAAGTAAAATTTTTGAAAGTAGAAAAAAAATTGCCTTTTCTTTATATTGGGCATTTCCTTATTTTGAGTAAAATATTTCAAAATAACTGTTCTTTTGGTCTAAAGCATTTCAAGAAAATAAAATAAAATAAAATAATAAACTAGAAAAGGTTTCATTAAATTGATTCTAGGATAGATGCTCCTCAAAATGAGAAATCAGGTAAAATTGTCTCATTTCATTAGAAATAAGATATTTTGGAATATCCCAAACTAATTTGAAACTAATTTGAGATATTGGAATATGCCCAGGAATTAAGAACCAATTTAGTAGTCTAAGAATTTATCTTATTATGTATTATATATGTCTGGAAAGGGAAGAATAATAGATATAACTTACTCATTTAAAAAAACCTATCATTGAAAATTAATTTTATTTTAATTTCGTTCTACTTTTTTATACAACAGTTTCTTATTAGTTATGCATTTTATAAATATTAGTGTATATATGTCAACCCCAATCCCCCAATTCATCACACCACCACCACCACCACCACCCCCACCGCTTTCCCCACTTCGTGTCCGTACATTTGTTCTCTACATCTGTGTCTCAGTTTCTGCCCTGCAAACTGGTTCATCTGTACCATTTTTCTAGGTTCCACATATATGTGTTAATATATGATATTTGTTTTTCTCTTTCTGACTTACTTCACTCTGTATGACAGTCTCTAGATTCATCCACGTCTCTACAAATGACCCAATTTCGTTCCTTTTTATGGCCAAGTAATATTCCACTGTATATATGTACCACAACTTCTTTATTCATTCGTCTGTCAATGGGCATTTAGGTTGCTTCCATGACCTGGCTATTGTAAATAGTGCTGCAGTGAACATTGCCGTGCATGTGTCTTTTTGAATTATGGTTTCCTCTGGGTATATGCCCAGTAGTGGCATTGCTGGGTCATATGGTAATTCTATTTTTAGTGTTTTAAGGAACCTCCATACTGTTCTCCATAGTGGCTGTACCAATTTATATTTCCACCAAGAGAGCAAGAGGGTTCCCTTTTCTCCACACCCGCTCCAGCATTTGTTATTTGTAGGTTTTCTGATGATGCCTATTCTAATTGGTGTGAGGTGATACCTCCTTGTAGTTTTGATTTGCATTTCTCTAATATTAGTGATGTTGAACAGCTTTTCATGAGCTTCTTGGCCATCTGTACATCTTTGGAGAAATGTCTATTTAGGTCTTCTGCCCATTTTTGGATTGGGTTGTTTGTTTTTTTAATAATGAGCTGCATGAGCTGTTTATATATTTCGGAGATTAATCCTTTATCTGTTGATTCATTTACAAATATTTTTTCCCATTCTGAGGGTTGTCTTTTTGTCTTCTTTGTAGTTTCCTGTGCTTTGCAAAAGCTTTTAAGTTTCAGTAGGTCCCATTTGTTTATTTTTGTTATTTATTTCCATTACTCTAGGAGGTGGATCAAAAAAGATCTCGCTGTGATTTATGTCACAGAGTGTTCTTCCTATGTTTTCCTCTAAGAGTTTTATAGTGTCCAGTCTTACATTTAGGTCTCTAATCCAGTTTGAGTTTATTTTTCTGTGTGGTGTTAGGGAGTGTTCTAATTTCATTCTTTTACATGTAGCTGTCCAGTTTTCCGAGCACCACTTATTAAAGAGGCTGTCTTTTCTCCATTGCATATACTTGCCTCTTTTGTCATAGATTAGTTGACCACAGGTGCAGGGGTTTATCTCTGGACTTTCTATCGTGTTCCATTGATCTATATCTCTGTTTTTTGTGCCAGTACCATACTCTATTGATTACTGTAGTTTTGTAGTATAGTCTGAGGTCAGGCAGTCTGATTCCTCCAGCTCTGTTTTTTTCCCTCAAGACTGCTTGGCTGTTCGGGGTCTTTTGTGTCTCCATACAAATTTTAAGATTTTTTGTTCTAGTTATGTAAAAAATGCCATTGGTAATTTGATAGGGATAGCATTGAATCTGTAGATTGCTTTTGGTAGTATACTCATTTTCACAATATTGATTCTTCCAATCCAAGAATATAGTATATGTCTCCATCTGTATCATCTTTAATTTCTTCCATCAGTGTCTTATAGTTTTCTGCATACAGGTCTTTTGTCTCCCTAGGTAGGTTTATTCCTAGGTATTTTATTCTTTTTGTTGCGATGGTAAATGGGAGTGTTTCCTTAATTTCTCTTTCACATTTTTCATCATTAGTGTATAGGAATGCAAGAGATTTCTGTGCATTAATTTTGTATCCTGCAACTTTACCAAATTCATTGATTAGCTCTAGTAGTTTATTGGTGGCATCTTTAGGATTCTCTATGTATATTATCATGTCATCTGCAAACAGTAACAGTTTTACTTCTTTTCCAATTTGTATTCCTTTTATTTCTTTTTCTTCTCTGATTGTCTTGGCTAGGACTTCCAAAACTATGTTGAATAATAGTGGTGAGAGTGGATATCCTTGTCTTTTTCCTGATCTTAGAGGAAATGCTTTCAGTTTTTCACCATTGAGAATGATGTTTGCTGTGGGTTTGTTGTATATGGCCCTTATTATATTGAGGTAGGTTCCCTCTATGCCCACTTTCTGGAGAATTTTTATCATAAATGGGTGTTGAATTTTGTCAAAAGCTTTTTCTGCATCTACTAAGATGGTCATATGGTTTTTATTCTTCCATTTGTTAATATGGTGTATCACATTGATTGATTTGCATATATTGAAGAATCCTTGCGTCCCTGGGATAAATCCCACTTGATCATGGTGTATGATCCTTTTAATGTGCTGTTGGATTCTGTTTGCTAGTATTTTGTTGAGGATTTTTGCATCTATATTCATCAGTGATATTGGTCTGTAATTTTCTTTTTTTGTAGTATCTTTGTCTGTTTTTTGTATCAGGGTGATGGTGGCCTCATAGAACGAGTTTGGGAGTGCTCCTTCCTCTGCAGTTTTTTGGAAGAGTTTGAGAAGGATGGGTGTTAGCTCTTCTCTAAATGTTTGATAGAATTCACCTGTGAAGCCATCTGGTCCTGGACTTTTGTTTGTTGGAAGATTTTTAATCACAGTTAAAACTTCATTACTTGCGATTGCTCCATTTATATTTTCTGTTTCTTCCTGGTCAGTCTTGGAAGGATATACCTTTCTAAGAATTTGTCCATTTTTTCCAGGTTGTCCATTTTATTGGCATAGAGTTGCTTGTTGTAGTCTCTTAGGATGCTTTATACTTCTGCGGTGTCGTTGTAACTTCTTTTTCATTCCTAATTTTTTTGTTTTGAGTTCTCTCCCCCTTTTTCTTGGTGAGTCTGGCTAATGGTTTATCAATTTCGTTTATCTTCTCCAAGAATCAGCTTTTAGTTTTATTGATCTTTGCTATTGTTTTCTTTTTTTCTATTTCATTTATTTCTACTTTGACCTTTATGATTTCTTTCCTTCTACTAACTTTGGGTTTTGTTTGCTCTTCTTTCTCTAGTCCTTTAGGTGTAAGGTTAGATTGTTTATTTGACATATTTTTTTTTTCTTGAGGTAGGCTTGTATTGCTGTAAAATTCTCTTAGAACTGCTTTTGCTGCATCCCATGTTTGGGATCATCATGTTTTCATTGTCATTTGTCTCTACGTATTTTTTGATTTCCTCTTTGATTTCTTCAGTGATCTCTTGGTTATTTAGTAATGTATTGTTTAGCCTCCATGTGTTTGTGTTTTTTATGTTTTTTTCCCTGTAATTGATTTCTAATCTCATAGCATTGTGGTCAGAAAAGGTGCTTGATATGATTTCAATTTTCTTAAATTTACTGAGGTTTGATTTGTGACCCAAGATGTGATCTATCCTGGAGAATGTTCCATGTGCACTTGAGAAGAAAATGTAATCTGCTGTTTTTGGTTGGAATGACCTATAGATATCAATTAAATCTATCTGGTCTATTGTGTCATTTAAAGGTTGTATTTTTTAATTAATTTTCTTTTTGGATGATCTGTCCATTGGTGCAAGTGAGGTGTTCAAGTCCCCCACTATTATTGTGTTACTGTCAATTTTATAGCTGTTAGCAGTTGCCTTATGTATTGAGGTGCTCTGTGTTGGGAGCATATATATTTATAATTGCTATATCTTCTTGGGTTGATCCCTTGATCATTATGCAGTGTCCTTCCTTGTCTCTTGTAACATTCTTTACTTAAGGTCTGTTTTATCTGATATGAGTATTACTACACCAGCTTTCTTTTGATATCCATTTGCATGGAATATCTTTTTCCATCCCCTCACTTTCACTTTGTATGTGTCCCTAGGTCTGAAGTGAGTCTCTTATAGACAGCATATATATGGGTCTTGTTTTTGTATCCATTCGTCAAGCCTTTGTGTTTTGGTTGGAGCACTTAATCCATTCACGTTTAAGGTAATTATTGATATGTATGTTCCTATTACCATTTTCTTAATTGTTTTGGGTTTGTTTTTGTAGGTCCTTTTCTTCTCTTGTGTTTCCCACTTAGAGAAGTTCCTTTAGCATTTGTTGTAGAGCTGGTTTGGTGGTGGTGAATTCTCTTAGCTTTTTCTTGTCTGTAAAGTTTTTGATTTCTCCATCAAATCTGAATGAGATTCTTGCCAGGTAGAGTAATCTTAGTTGTAGGTTCTTTCCTTTCATAACTTTAAATATGTCATGCCACTCCTTTCTGGCTTGTAGAGTTTCTACTGAGAAATCAGCTGTTAACCTTATGGGAGTTCCCTTGTATGTTATCTGTCATTTTTCCCTTGCTGCTTTCAGTAATTTCTCTTTGTCTTTAATTTTTGCCAATTTGATTACTTTGTGTCTCAGCATGTTTCTCCTTGGGTTTATCCTGTATGGGACTCTCTGCACTTCCTGGACTTGGGTGGCTATTTCCTTTCCCATGTTAGGGAAGTTTTCGAGTATAATCTCTTCACATATTTTCTCGAGACCTTTCTCTCTCCCTTCTCCTTCTGGGACCCCTATAATGTGGATGTTGTTACGTTTAGTGTTGTTCCAGAGGTCTCTTAGGCTGTCTTCATTTCTTTTCATTCTTATTTCTTCAGTCTGTTCTGCAGCAGTGAGTTCCACCATTCTGTCTTCCCGGTCACTTATCCGTTCTTCTGCCTCAGTTATTCTGCTATTGATTCCTCCTAGTGTAGTTTTCATATCAGTTATTGTATTGTTCATTTCTGTTTGTTTGTTCTTTAATTCTTCTAAGTCTTTGTTAAGCATTTCTTGCATCTTCTCGATCTTTGCCTCTTTTTCCGAGGTCCTGGATCATTCTTCACTATCATTATTCTGAAATCTTTTTCTGGAAGGTTGCATATTTCCACTTCATTTAGTTGTTTTTCTGGGGTTTTATCTTGTTCCTTCATCTGGTACATAGTCCTCTGCCTTTTCATCTTGTCTATCTTTCTGTGAATGTGGTTTTTGTTCCATAGGCTGCAGGACTGTAGTTCTTTTTGCTTCTGCTCTCTGCCCTCTGGTGGATGAGGCTATCTAAGAGGCTTGTGCAAGTTTCCTGATGGGAGGGACTGGTGGTGGATAGAGCTGGCTGTTGCTCTGGTGGGCAGAGCTCAGTAAAACTTTAATCCACTTGTCTGCTGATGGGTGGTGCTGGGATCCCTCCCTGTTGGTTGTTTGCCCTGAGGTGACCCAACACTGGCGCCTACCCAGGCTCTCTGGTGGGGCTAATGGCGGACTCTGGGAGGGCTCAAGCCGAGGAGTACTTCCCAGAACTTCTGCTGCCAGTGTCCTTGTCCTCATGGTTAGACACAGCCACCCCCAACCCGTACAGGAGACCCTCCAACAGTAGCAGGTAGGTCTGGTTCAGTCTCCTATGGGATCACTGCTCCTTCTCCTGGGTCCCGAAGGGCACACTACTTTGTGTGTGCCCTCCAAGAGTGGAGTCTCTGTTTCCCCCAGTCCTGTAGAAGTACTGCAATCAAATCCCGCTAGCCTTCAAACTCTGATTCTCTAGGAATTCTTCCTCCCGTTGTTGGACCCCCAGGTTGGGAAGCCTGCCGTGGGGCTCAGAACCTTCACTCCAGTGCGTAGAGTTCTGTGGTATAAGTGTTCTCCAGTTTGTGACTCATCCACCCAGCAGTTATGGGATTTGATTTTATTGTGATTGCACCGCTCCTACTATCTCATTGTGACTTCTCCTTTGTCTTTGGATGTGGGGTGTCTGTTTTTGGTGAGTTCCAGTGTCTTCCTTTTGATGATTGTTCAGCAGTTAGCTGTGTTTCTGGTGTTCTCGCAAGAGGGAGTGAGAGCACGTCCTTCTACTTCACCATCTTGAACCAATCTCTCCTTAGCTTTCTTCTCCTGATTCTCTCAAAGGACATCAATTACTTGCTAGGGGCTAATATAGGGATCTGGGCCCCTACAGTGATCCACTCTCCAAATGACCAGTGAGCACTGACAGCCACAGTGGTCAAAGTCTTGAGGCAGGGGAATCCATGGTGCAGATGAGGGACCCCAGGGTCTGGTCTCAGTGATTTCACTTACAGTAGGATCTTGAGCAAGTCATTCCATTGGGTTGCTGTGCATGGCATGAAAAATATCAGGTTTGAACAGTTCTAGATTCAATGATACTATAAGCCAGGGCATAAATCAGACAATGATGAATGCTAGAAGAAAGATAAATAAGGGGAAGGAGGATCATGAGTTAATGAATAGGGGTGAAATTTCATCAAATAACATGATTTTTAATTTGATCTCTGCTGATGATTTTTACAGTTCTAAGAGACTGATTTACTCTTCTCTGACCATTTATAAAATACAGAAAATTTTATGTGACAAACTGTGATAACTTATACAAGGCACTTAAAAAATTTTTTAGCAGGGCTTCCCTGGTGGCGCAGTGGTTGGGAGTCCGCCTGCCGATGCAGGGGACACGGGTTCGTGCCCCGGTCCGGGAAGATCCCACATGCCATGGAGCGGCTGGGCCCATGAGCCATGGCCACTGAGCCTGCGCGTCCAGAGCCTGTGCTCCGCAATGGGAGAGGCCACAACAGTGAGAGGCCCACGTACCGCAAAAAAAGAAAAAAAAGAAAAAATTTTAGCAGATAGATGAGGGAACAAATAGATTTTGAATACTGTACATGTGTTTATTAAATTAATACTCATCTGTAATATGCATAAATACTTATTGCATTTCTAGTTTATTGATTACTGTACTTAACTAGCACATTGATGGCCCCGCAGAGAAGAACTTCAAAAAAGCTTTTAATTGTTTTTAGATGCTTCACTATGTCATTAAACATCATACATAGTTTTTTAATTCTACACAGATTTTTCAAGTAACTGCGATTTACCAGGCACAATTTTAAATGTAAAGGATATAGCAGTAAACAAGGAAAACAATTTTCCTGCGTTTAGGAAGCTTACTTTCTGGTGGTATGAGACAGAAAAGGCATTTAATGATTGTTCTAATGTCTCGATGCATGTGAAGGATCAGGTGAACAATGCAGGGTGGGTGAGAGAGAAGAAGATGTGACATCATTTTGGAGAGTACAAAAGTGGGCAAGTTAGTAATATGTAAGAGAATTTGTAATAGGCAACATGGAGTACCCATTTAGTCATGCATTTTAAAAAGGAATTGCTCAACACAGTTGCCAGTGTTTCTTCAGCCACGTTTAGCTGCCTGAGTGAAGGAAAGCTGTAGGAGAATAATTAGCATTGGTTAAGGTCAGGGCTTTTCCAGAAGAGTACAAGAAAGGGAGAGAAAAACAGAGAGTCAAGGGTGTTTTCAGTAGAGTGCTTATGTAATAACGAAGTATGGAATCTAAGGTGGGTTGGGATGGAAGTGAAGGTCATAAAAGGGATGATATAGTGAAAAAGTGATTGGGAAAGTGGATTGGCACTCTTGATTGAGTTTGAATAGTTTTTAGTAAGATGAACTTTCACTTTTAGTAAAGTAGGTGAACTAGAAGGTTAGGAGGAGTGACCAGCAATTAATATGTTCGAAGATGAGAATGTGCAGGTATTGATGATGATATCATCAGGGGCATGAACAGAAGAGCTAGTAATTGATACAAGATGCAGGAAAAGGTCATAGGAGGTGAGGAGGTACAGTAATTCAGAGTCCAGTGCCTTGGATGGAATAACCATGTGGATGCCCAAACCACCAAAGGGGTTGCAGGGGTAGGAAGAGAAAGGATTACAGTACGGGATGTTCTGTGGTCATTCAATAATGAAATGTTGGTGGATGAGTGCTACAAAGTAGATAGCTGATGGTAAAATTGATGACAGGAGCTTAAGAGGAGTTAGATATTTTTAAAGGTAAAGAGAGGAGAAAAGACTGGGAAATGGCTAGGTAGAGCCAGCCTCCACTGGCAAAGAATGTGAAGGAAACTTTCTAAGAAGAGATTGGAGATGAGAGACAGTGTGTTCCTTTAGGTACAGTGGTGGAAAGATTAGAGGATAGAAAAGAAAGAGAAATTGAATAAGGTTATGCACAGCTTGTATGCTGTGGTCCAGCTATGATGGAAGACATGCAGCGGGGATTTAGGGTGCTAGTTTCTTGTGGTGCGACAGGCATGTTAGATGTAATGGGTTCAGTTGGGATAGTCTCTTGGTGAAAGGTAGGTAGCTGCTGTGAATTAAAATGCGTGCTGCCACTAGAATACTAGTCTTCTCTGAAGCTCCTGGGTGGTAGTGGCCAAGGAGTGCAAGAATGCCAGCTCAGGAATCTGCTGTCCTATGAGCAAGAGGTTCTGAGATGAGGAGCTGTGTTTGGCCAAGCTCAGGTCACATCTCACCACCAGCAGATCAGCCCTACCTGTTGTATTTGGCAGCTCTGTGTTGAGTCTCCTAGAACAAAAGGCTTTCAGAAATCTTAAACCTAGGCACTCAGACTTAAAAAGAATAACTATAGTTGTGTATTGAGGAAAAAAAAGAAAGACTAGGGGGTTGGCAGAGGGGCTTGCTGTTGGACACAGTGTCAAGATGCTTTGTGTGCTGGAAGAAACCTTTTCTGTTTCACCTGTAGACTGCTGTAACTGAGAATAAGGATACAGTGGTGTTATAGAAGATTAGCCTTTTATCGTAGGGAAAATAAAGCAATGACATGTAGTTAGCTTTTCATTATTTGGTATGAAATGGAAATAAGGCAAGCTTCATTGAAATTACACTGACTTCTGTGTGCAATTAAAAAATGCTTAAAATTTTGAATGTTCAAGGATAGATGATAGCAAATGAAAATTAATTCAGGAATGAGGTGGTTCTTTTAAACTTAATTCTGTAGGTAAAATCTACATTTTGTAAGAGTTTGAACTTACGAAAATGTAGAGCTACCCTCCTTTTTAAGTCACTTGAGATAGGTAAGATTACAGTATAGTATTGCAGAAAATGGGACAGAGTAGCTTAGGATTCCAGGAAGAACAAGCAGAGTAATTTGAAATATTATTCAGCCCTCTCTCATGATGTGCCTTGAAAAATCAATGCTGGTAAACATCAGTATTGAACAGAAAGTAATTTAATCCTCAAACCAGTGTACTTGTTAATGTTTCCAAATTTTCATAAATCTTTACAAAGGGCTTTATTAAAGATGGAAAATATTTATGCATATAAATTATTTGTAACTCTAATCTTTAAAAAATCAATACTTTTGATCAAATAATACACTTGGCTGCTCAAATTGTGTTTGCTCCTTTTTTTCTTGCTAAATGTATTGACTTGAGGGCTAGCAGGGATATTGCAGAGGCATCTTTTCTACCTTGATGCCCTCAAACAGCACTATGCTAGAATTACCCCTGAAAGGTCCAATAACTGCCTTAACATTTGACTTCTTGCATGAAACGTTTCCCTTTCAATTTCCTCACTGTGCTGCTGCAGCCTGCCATCCGCCTCGCTTCCAGCTTAACCCATCTTAGTTTTGCCTGTCCTTTAAATCCTTCCATCAAGGAACTTCTCCAGTGAAATTTATCTTGAATGTCTTAAGATATCTGAAAAGTGCTGTAGCTGAGTGAGAGACTACATATCCTCTGAGTCTCTATGGCCCATTACCACATAAATGTTTTCTGAATATATAATCCCTTTTTTCTCTACCTATCCTAGGTAGGTATTTTCAAGTATAAACACTATAGGATTATTCCTTTATTTTTCCCATGCTTATTATTTCCAATGAACAAAATGATACCTTATTTTTTATTAATACTAAAGAACAGACTTAGTACCCATGTGCATAATACTCTAAGGAAATGGATATAAAGGAAAAGAAAATGCTAATTTATAATCCAGTTGAGAAGAAGTGAAATAAATGTGTTTGCTCATTCAGCAAACATTTATTAAGACTTTATGCTGTGTGACCACTGTTCTAGGTGCTAAAACACAAAGATAAATGGAAATTATGTACGTATCCCCACCTCATACAATAAATTGGGTGTAAATATAGGTGGGAAACTCTGAAGATTGTAAAATTCCACACTTGCCAACTCAAGTTATTAGTTAGGAGCCTTCCACTTTTATTAATTTATTTTTTAACATGTACTGCAGCTTTCCCTTTGTCTGCACACTGATTTGAGGGCTCTGTAACTGGTAGAGCTCTAAAGTGCTGTTTCTTTGAGTGTACGCGTAATTTGCTAACTGCGATCTGAGAAGAAACGAACCTCCCAGTGGGTAGAAGCATGGATGTCATGACACTTCCTGTGTAACCCCATTAAACTTCCTCTCTAGGTGTTATGGCTTTGGAATGTTCCACTTTAATCAGGTCACAGTCTCTCTCCTGTGGGCTGTGCAAGGTTAAGGTATTTGAACTTTTTTATAAGAATGAATGGATTCCCATTGTGGAATCTATTATGGAAGTGAAAAGAGTTATCATGGTGTTATATATCAAGTACAAACTTGTGGAGATTGTGATGAGAAGGCACTAGAATGTTTCAGAGTTTTATATTAGGTGACTTTTTTGCTTTCAAGTCAATAAACAAAGTAGAATTGAAACACTAACATTTGCTTGCTGCTTCTGAACAGCCCTGGGTATATACCAGGTGATATTTAGGTAGTTAATGACCAGGAGCTTCAGTCTATATGGTGCCACTGATGCTGCTCTCATTGTCCCCTCTAGTCTGTAGATCCCTTGGCCTCAATTCTATGTCTATTTTTTATCTGCAGGTTAAAAAGGGTTGGAGAGTTATTGACTCTTAAGAACTTCGACCACCTGGGAAACAAAGACCTGCTCCTCTTTGGTCTTTCCCTCTTTTCCCTGTTAAAAAAACAAACACACACCTCCCGCCTTCCCCCAGTGCTAAACAAATGATAAGAATGCTCATTTAGTTTGTATAGTCTTTTAAAAAGATGAAAGACAGAGCATAAATATAAAACAAAAGGAAAAATAATAGATAATAATGTAAAAAAAAGCATGGAGTCAGTAAATAGGGTAGAGGGAGGGGAGAAGAAGAGAAAAATGGTAATATAAAATCAAAGTTAAGGTAAGCTCCTGCAGTTGAGAAGAAAATTAGCTCTGAGATTCTGGTGAACAAAGCAAAAAACAGAAGCACAGTGCATTCTTAACGGATTGTCAAGGGAAACAAGATTTTTCCTAGCTCTAAATTATTAGAGGAATTGATCACGTGGGCCTTAAAATAAGGGTCATTGAACAATATAATGGATGGAGATAGCATTACCAATTTTATTAAAAGTCCTATTGTCACTTCTTCGATCTTTCTTAGATAAATTATTCTTAATATGTAAAAGCTGCAGCTGGCATTCAAACTATTACTGCTACAGTTTTTAAAAGTCTAGGACAATATTTCCAAATACTTTAGCTCTCTGCTACCCACTACCTCCACCCCCTAGTTCCATACTTCATTACCTGTAGTATTCCAGCTATTCACTAAAATAGTTAATGCAGTCATTAACAGTACAGGTTTCCCGCACTATAGGAATAATCCTAAAAAGTTACATGCAAATTCTAGAATCTTAAATTGGGACATCCATGGTCAGTCATTCCAGTAGATCTCAAACCTAGCTGTTTATCACCGTTTCCTGGCAAGCTTTGTAAAAATCAGATTCCCACATCCACAGATTCCCACATCCAGCTCCCAAGAGATTCTTATTTAGTAGTTCTGGGTACATGCCGAGAAATCTGCTTTTGGTTTTTGGTTTTTATTTTTTCAAAGAAATTCTCCTATGTAGTCAGACATTTAGGAATCACTAATCTGATCCATTCTCCCATTTAATACAGGAATGTTCAAGTCACGCTGCTAGGAGTCAGTGGCCAGACTGTGTTGAGGGATACCCTGACTTCATGTCAGAGGATGTTCCATTACTGGAAACTTCTATTTGTCAAATCATATTTTTCTACTAACACAATGACTTTAAGGATATTTCATTTCAGTTCTGATTAAACTTTCACTGTTAGGGGCTGCTAACTCTTCTAAATTTCTCTGTTTCTGTAGTCTACATATCAAATATTTAATGATCTTGAGAAAACATGTAAATGCATCAGGGGAACTCTAGTAAAGTAATTCTTTAGGGAATTCTTTTGTAAGCAAATTCATGACATATGGCTATTCATCTTTAAAGTGTATATATTGTAAGTTGTCAAGTATGTATTTTATTAAAGTTGTCAAGTCTTATATATCATCTGTTTCTCATACTAAAAAATTCTGAGTATCTTTATATCAGCAATACTGTCAATTTGATATCTTCATCGAAGGTAAATCTTAATTATTTCCATTGTTTTTGTAACATAATTTGGAGTAACTTACTTATAGTAATTATCGTATTTTGAATGCTTCTCTAAAAATTCTGCCTCTAGGAAACGACTTTCATTTCACTACTTACAGCTCGGATGTTTAGGATGTGACCTGAATTAAAGATCTTAAAGTGTTTAACATGAATAATAAATGACTAGAATAATTTACGAGTTATACATTTCAAATTAAGTGAATAACAGAGAAATAGAATTTCACATTAAAACATTGAATATATTCTCCTAAGAAAGATTCATTAGATGTGTATGAGTCCCATGTGGTAAACAGGGCTATATGAAACGGCATGAAAATAAACTTAAGGCAGAGAAAAACAGATTCATTAGATCCGTCATATTTCTCAAGGGGGAAGAAGCATACAAAAGAGCAATTACGTTGTAAGTGAGCATTAGGAAGACTAGCTGACTATGGAACTATTTTCTCCATTCTTCACATTTTTAAATATACATTGATTGGCTTTCAATATAAGCGTCTTCGGGAGAATTTAGGAAATGACTAGACGAGGCCTCTCAGTCAGGGATGTCAAAGCACATGGAGCTGGAAGCAATGTAATTTCTTCACACAGGCTGGTATTTGGAGATTCTTTCATCAGTGCAGAGAACAGAGGTTAAAAAGCTGCCTCATTCCAGGGGACTCCGGAATCCGGAAGCAGACTCGGCACCGGGTCATCATTCAGCTGCCAGCCAATGGAGGCAAGGACTGCACGGATCCTCTCTATGAAGAGAAGGCCTGCGAGGCCCCTCAGGTGTGCCAAAGCTACAGGTAATGGAGTGAAGGAAAAGCCTTCTGAGCTATGCACTAAGCAAAATACTTCAGGTTCATGGTTTTTCTGACAATGAGAAAAGGAAGCCAACACTGCCCGCAGACTCAGGGGAGTTGAGGATGTTTATGACTGTGGGTCCCATCTCTTGCCTGTTTTAAAGAGCTGCTTTGCTACTGAAATCATCTCCTGGGACACAAATACTTCCGTAAACTTCCAAGCTGTATTATAAGCTTTAGGAGCTTGAAGAGTTTCTTATGTTGATATAATCTATAGAAAATGCAGAAAAGTGATTAATAATTATGAAACATATGCTTTTGGAAGCAGTTCTTTTTCGCTTACAGGAATAGCCTAAGCCTTCCTCCCCCGGCTCCAAAGAGCACCTGTTCCTCATAAATGCTGGCATTCTGGGTCATGAAATGACATCTTTGTCTCAGTGATGTTAGTAAGATGTCTGTTTTGTTGAACATTTGTGGCCACCTCAAGGAAAATTAAGGTTATTGAAGCTATATGTCATTATCTTGATTATTAGAAAAAAATTTTTCCATAACTATTAAAAAAAGTACCTAATTGAAACTTGATGTGGTGCATAATTGCAGTCCTGACAACAAATGAAATATCATGGCATCAATTGATGGAATGTGTGACCCCAAAATAATAACTTAAGATGAAATTGATGGCAAATTTGTCATCTTAATTTATCTGTGTTTAATTCTGAGATGACAAACAGTATAATTGCATGCTTTCATGATGAACATTAACTGTTAGCCCAAACTTATTTACTTGGGGGATTTGTTTTTGTGAAGTGTATTCTAAATTGCAGCTTCTGAGTTACCCCTACAATGCTAATCAAAAGACCACTATATATACAAAAGGCTCATGCATTGAATGCAATTTTATAACTTGAATGTAAAATAAATATACCTTTCTAAAGTGGAACACATCACTTCTGGTACTATCTGGATACATCTGCTGGCAGTCCTAATCATTAAAAAGGCTAAATGTGGGACTTCCCTGGCGGTCCAGTGGTTAAGACTCTGCGCTTCCACTGCAGGGGGCACGGGTTCAATCCCTGGTTGGGGAGCTAAGATCCCGCGTGCCTCACAGTGCAGCCTTAAAAAAAAAAGAAATAAAAATAAATAAAAAGGCTAAATGCTATCAATAGAGTCCGTTCCTTTAGAACTTGACAGTGATGGACTCTTGTCTCCACTGCAATAGGACGTACTTTTATATTTAGTGCTGCTTTTTATAATTCCTTGATGAAGATCTAAATTAAATTTAGATAGGACTTTTTTAAATAGATCTTTATTGGAGTATAATTGCTTCACAATACTGTGTTAGTTTCTGTTGTATACCAAAGTGAATCAGCCGTATGCATACATATGTCCCCATATCCCCTCCCTCTTGAGTCTCCCTTCCATCCTCCCTATCCTTCCCCTCTAGGTAGTCACAAAGCACCCAGCTGATCTCCCTGTGCTACGCTGCTGCTTCCCAGTAGCTAACTATTTTATATTTGGTAGTATATATATGTCGATGCTCCTCTCACTTCACCCCAGCTTCTCCCTCCCACGCCATGTCCTCAAGTCCATTCTCTATGTCTACATCTTTATTCCTGCCCTGCAACTAAGTTCATCAGCACTGTCAAATAAATTCCTGTTTGCAGTGGTCAGAGTCATGCTTCCTTGGCATTGTGTCTCTGTGATTTACTAGTATGTTTGCTTCTTCTCTATGAGGCTTCTGTTCTTTCCCTGTAGGTGGAAGACTCACAAATGGCGCAGGTGCCAGCTAGTCCCTTGGAGCGTGCAACAGGACAGCCCTGGAGTGCAGGAGGGCTGTGGGCCCGGACGGCAGGCAAGAGGTGGGAGGCCCCATCCCACGTTGATTTGCTTTGCATTTCTCCAACAGCACTAACTTAACCACTAGCTTGAAGAGTTTGTCATTTTGATGCTATGCTAGGCAAACAGAGCAAAGCAGTTAAGAATCTGCTACCACCCATTCTACCTTACACCAGAACACGGAAACCTGACTTTTTAAATTGTGTCCTTAGTTCTTTGACATTAGTTCCTAACTCCTCTGGTTAAACTTTCCCCTCATTCATATCTAGAAGATGATCAGACCAAGCTCTTGAAAGCGTTATGACATAGATTGTACACTGCAGCTTTTTGTTGTTGTTGTTCTTGTAATTAGCTTTTGGCTCATGGGATTCCATAACACTTTGCTTGTCACCTTAACAATCAATAAGGTCCTTACATCATTGCCCATATGCATTATATACGTGAATGCATAAAATGTAATATAATTGGTTAACTTTCCCAGAAATTCTCAGTAACGACATCCTTGTCATTGTCATGGCGACCCCCAATTCTGTTCATATTTAGTACTGATTTTTAAATGGCAGATTTATGTACTCTAAACCGGCCATATGTGGATTGCAATCTGTCGACGCTACTAGATAACATGGTTTCTTGCAGAAATGAGTGATGGAAATGTTTCCAACTTGCCATGATTATTTACTAGATATTATGGATAATACTTACATTCCAAGCTTTGGAACATGTTATTTATACATGTAGCAAATTCAATCTGTAAAGAGTACATGATTCTTTTTACTCATGTTGAGTTTTAGAATGTAATTCTTGCTACATATCTAAAATGTAGCTGAATATGTAATTGAATACACAACCACCTTTTTTAATTCATAAAAACATGCTTTGCACCCTCATTTGTAGTTATGTATTGGATGATGTTGTAGAACTCTGAACACACAGAATTAGATTCCAGTTTTTGCTGATTTGATCCGGGACCCCTTTTCTTTATAGTGAAAAGATTGCTTTTTTAAAATTTGTGAAGAATAGCTTCTTTTTTGTAAAAAATCTTCCATTATGATAGTCATTTTAGGAATCTTCATTTGAAACATAACATTTAGTTTACAATTAATATTAACTATCTAGTGATTTTTAGGATTTTATTTTATATGCTTATTTTTCATTATGTATCCTCCACCATCAGCATCTGCTAAAAAATAACTCTCCCTTTACAGTTATAGAGACTTAGGTATTTAGAATTGAAAATCATTCTCCCCATCTGAAACCATTCATGGAGAAATTGAGGGATATCAGACTTTCTTGTCATGCCTTGCTAATTCCTCCTTGAATCAAGCATACATTTGCATACAGTTTGGACCCTACATAGAGTTTATGATGAAAACAGGCGTGAGTTTGGGAATCAAAAAACGTAAGTTTTAGTCCCAGTTCTTTCACTAATACAATGTGAGTTTTATTCATCCCTTTACCTTTTCGGGTATCAGTTTATTTAGATGGGGAAAAAAAGAAAAGAGGGCTGGACCAAATCATCTTTCAGGATTATTCCAATTTTCATATTCTACAATCTATGCACAGATGATATCCAGGGAGCAAAGTGTGACATGAAGTTAGGTAAAAAGATGAAAACCATATTTTTGTAGAATACCACTGGAGGAAATCTAAGATGTGGTGGAAGCTGCACAAGTGTGAAAACAGCTTTAGTTTCAAACTCTGTTACTTAACTGCACAACCTTGGTTTATTTATTTCCTCCCTCTGAGGCTGAGAACATAATGATCCTCTCAGCGCTTTGCACATATTAAATCTTCATTAAATGTTAATTCCTTTCCCCTTCCGGTTAGATCATGGCCTCAGTGAATGTGTGCATAGATCACTGTAGGCATAAAAGCAACAATATTAACATGGGTCTTTTGTTTTTTGACACAATCTGTATAAAAACGTTTCTTTCTGTGATTACCAGTGATCTTTTCATTTCCAAATCTGAAAACCTCTGCTTATTCCTCATCCTAGGTGACTACTTTGTAATATCTACCCACCTCCACTGTGACAGGGATCTTCGGCTCACTCAGTGCCACTTTCTCCTGCCTTTTTGATGGTTCCCATTCTTGGTTTCCTATTACTGGTGCCTCTTCCTCTGCCTGTACCTAAGTAATGCTTCCTCATCTTGCCATATTTGTCAGACTACTTTTTCTATCAGCAATCTTATGGGAGATCTGGGAAGAGAAAGTTGCATTATAACAAGTAATATATGCGTAAATATACTCAGAAGAACTCCTTTAATTAACTTCTATATGAAGATAATCTTTTTCTTTGTTGCCTTGATAAATATTTTTTTTTCTTAGAGCCTATATTTCTATGGAAACATGAAAAGGAGAGAATTAAGAGAGTAGAAATATCTTTACTAATGGCAAAAAGGCAAAAGATTCTTTTTTTGATGGTCATGGCTGTTTTCAGAACTCTGCATAATTGACCTGTCAGACTCTTGCTATTCCCATCTTTGCCCTTATCCAGTCAGAGACTTTAAAAATGCCGACTTGTGCGATTTTTTAATAACTAAAATAATTGTGTAGTAAGGATTAATATCAGTCAGCAAATACTGTGGAGGAGCTACCCCCTTCCTCTCTAATGCTTCAGACTTTCTGATTTCAGGCACTCACATAACTATGACTGCATTCAGAAGACTGTGTAGAAAGAGCCATGAGTGTCAGGAAGGGATGAAGACGTTCAACCCAGGGAATTTAATTTGTTTAGGGAAATGAGACCACTGGTAACATCACCCAACAAGTATGAGTTAAAAACTGAAACCAGTCCGTTGCAAAAGCAGTCATTTGAAGCTAAAGAGCTTAAGAAAGATCTAAAGGATGAGCTGGGACTTGACTTGTACCGTAATGTTAGAATAAGTAGAAAAGAGAAAAGAATACAAAATGAGAGCAATTCTGTAAGTTAAGCATTTGAGGTAAGAAAAACAAAAACATTACATGTGTTCACAGAAAAGTGGGTAGATTGAACCTCTGAAGATGTGAGCTGGAGCCTGGGGTAATTTTGTAGAGGACTATAAATGTCAGGATCGGTATTTTAGACCTTGTTCAATAAGTGGTAGGAGCAAGGACCTGATGAAAGCAGTGTTTTATCTGTCAACGTGTACAGAATAAGTTAGAAAGATAAGACACATGGGTCTGGATGCCAGCCGAGACGCTGCTGTAGCAAGGTTGAAGTAATAAGGGCTCAGATTGGAACCACTGTAGTCGGAATGGGTAAAAATAAATGGATTTTCCACATACAATAGAGGAAAATAACTTTAGGACTCAGTAGCAGACAATAGCAGCAGAGGTAGACCTAAGTAAGTCAAAGATGATCATATGATTTTTAACTCCAGTATTTTCAGCTTGTATAGCACAGGGAATTATTGTTTTAAAGAAGGTTAACAAATAATCTGTATGAATCTTCTCATAACTGGAAATCTTATGAAATCTTGAAACAGATCAAATTTAGCTTTTGAATTGAGATGGGCTGTAATTGTAAAACACTGCATTTCAAGACTCAGAAAGAACAGGATTTATCTTGGCTTTCATTCTGATGTGGACTACATTTTGAAATGATAATTTAGATTTCTTCAGTTAAATAAAAATATCATATGAACCAAAAAGGAGTTAATTTACTAAGTATGCATAGAAAAGAAATAATGTATGTCTCATATACTATGCCTCACTCAGCAGAACACTTACAAGGTCACCTTTTATGATTCGTTTTCTCTAAAATGACTTGAACCTTCCCTGTTAGTAGAAAAAAATATAACTCTAAACTTACCTACCAGCTTCTAGCAAGCCATCCTTGTTGTTCACTTTTGAGTCACCTGCACCTACTTTTAGCCACCTGTTAAAAAGTGGTCATTATAGACAGACTTTCATTTTTACTCTTAGTACTATTAATAGCATGATTGCTCCAAGTGTAGGGACTATCCCTGATGCATTTCAAAGGGGCTGGGAGGCAGTTATGTTCCCAGAGTCTGTTTAATGAGTCACTAATGGTAACTGCTTACCATCTCAGCACTGGCACTCGGTGTAAAGCAAATCATTGAGAATCAGCCTTACCCACAACTGAGTTAAAATGACCCGGGCATAAGAAGATAGGAAGATTCTACTACAGTCAAGTAAATGCAGTCTTGACCAAGTCTACATTCTGTGTATTTCAAAACTATGTGAAAGTGCTTTCTGTGGAAATGCTTTACATTAGAACACAATAGGAAGTTAGAAGTAGTAAAGAATTTTAGCAAGGCTTTGAATATCAAGGATGGTGTATTCCAGGAAATTTTATCTAATGGTATAAGAATGAAAAAGAGAGAGGAGAAAGGTATTTTAAAGATGGAATTAACAGGATTTTGCAATTTTAAAACTTAAATCATTCTTGAATCTCACAGGGAAATTTTAGAGGGCTTTTGAAATAGGCATCTTTCCTATAATATTGTCAATAAAAGAAATGAAAATAACGTGAAGTTATGTCCGCAATCTATTTAATTTTTAAGTGTATAAACAGGTTCTATTTGCTTCATGCTATTCAAGTCACTTGTGTATAAACTTTTAATCGAACAGTAACCTCTGCTGTCTCTTCTCTCTGCTCACATTTCTACAATTCAGATGGCATTTAGGGGGCTAAGTTATTGATTGGTCAGTGACTGAAACATAGCCATACTAGCCGTAGCTAGAGTTATCATTACATTTGCATTCAAAATAAAAGAGGTGGCCCATATTAATGACAATTTTGGACAATTTACTTATTTTTTCTCTATGACTGCCCTAAAGGACAATGTCACTACTACTTAAAATGTGTATATGTGTGTGTGTGTGTGTGTGTGTGTGTGTGTGTGTGTGTATATATATAAAACTAATTCCACTGTTTATTACTTTGTGACGTATTTATACCAGGAATATGATGAAAAGAATATCATCGATTAGATGCTGGGATGTTATAAAAATAATTTCAGATTTACTCTTGCTCAATCTCTGTGTTGATCTTAATGCTATTTCCTGCCAAGTGTACTTTCTATAAATTAGATGGAGCTAGAGTTAATAATCCCCAGGGCCAACCCTACCTATCGTAATCCCCCACCCGCTCTGTATCCTTGCCTGCCAAGGAATGTCCACTGTAATGTTAACCTGTCACTAAGATTTGACATCAATCTCTTTATGTGGAAGCCAGCATGATTCAGATGTATTCTCAAATCCAGACCACAGAAAAAAGAAAAAAAATTTAATTATATGCCTCACATGGCAGGGACCCTCCTGGTCCTGGGAGTCCTCACCTGACATCACTTATTTGTTAAAAAGGTTATTCAAGGAAAGTCTAGGAATAAAAAAGAAAGTTCTAATTTTCCCTCCACCAAAATCAAATCCACGTGAATTTGTAGAATGTGAGATATAAGTATTTAACTACAATTTATGCCGTTATTTTTTGTGAGCAAATATGCTTAAATCTTATGCTTAAATTAAGTAGCTTAAACTATATTGACACCTTTCGCATCACTCTTTTGCTTAAATTGTGGTCCACTTTGTTCTTTTTAAAAGATTATACCTTAGAGGCATTTTTGAAGTTAGGCCCAGAATATCTGGGCCAGTTTATCTCAGTAACTCACATTAATCTGTTAATTTTCAGAGATTGTTATATAATAGGAATGAAAATAATGGAAGTAGAAAAAGAACTAGGTAAAAAAGAGTCAAAGAGCTTGATTTAAAGAAATTTTGCACAGACGTGATTTTTAAACTTTTTTTTGGGCTAATATACTTATTAATTACCGTGTAATATTTTTGTACTCTTCATTTATATAAGCTATTATTTAAATCTTCTAGAATTATTTCTACTTTTAAATGGCTTCCTCTAATTTTCTGTGACTATTAGCATTCTAGTTGATTTGGGAATTTTGGTTTTGTTTTATCTCTCTGTGAGAGTCCTGTCCTAAAATGATGATTAGCATTTGCTAGTTTTTAAATAGCTGATAAAATAAGCTTGACACCGGGATGTCTGTCTTTGTGATGGTTCCTCAATGCCCAGTTAGTTGGTTCGTTGTGATGCAGTTAACCCTTTCCAGATCCCAATCAAGGATCTAGCTGACCTTGGTCTAAGCTACTCCACGGGGAGCTGATTATTATTTCCTAGTAAGTCCCCAGAGAAGGACTTTTGCATATATTATAAGCATCAATAAGACTAGAGATCATTGGTAACTATTTAGGATCAATAAGAAAGAAAAGTACATTTCCTTCCCTTCTGCCAGAGTTACATTCACAAACTGTAATTAGGAAGTGTAATTTGGCAAACTTGTCAGTGAAAATCTCTTCCACACAGAGAAAGACCAGGATCATTAAATCCACCTAGTAAACAACTGGAGCCCTCTTGCATTATTTATAGGTTTGGTCTTATTTCTAAGTACAATTAGGTCTCTTGGTAACTAGCTCCCACTCACATTAAGCTTTTTCTTTTTTATTTCCACATGATTCATTCTCACTATTGTCATTTTTTTTTGTAACACCATAGGAAAAAAATCACTCCTCTAATTACTCAGTCTGGTGAACATACTCTGTCTCCAGTGCTACCCAGATGCTGTTGCTGTGGGATAAACCGTGTTAATATGGCTCAGTTTAATAGATAAGGTCTCAGAGCTCCTTGAACTCTTTGTTACATATAATCCAACAGTTTTCACTGCACTCGGGCATTGATCTTATTCTGTTTCCTGTAATGAACTTCCGTGTGCACATTTTAGATCTCGTCATTTATTTCACTCTGATTATTCAAACGAAAGGACAACATGGTCTTGCATGCCGAAGGACAGTCCACAGACCAGTAGAACTCCTTCTTTTTGTGCATCCTGAATAATAAGGGTGTTTCATTCCTCTTCAAGAAAATGAAGACGAGCAAGTCCATTCTGAATGCTATTAGATTTACTTCAGAGCGGCATTGGTAGCCTTCCATTTACATACTCGTATATGCATAACGCAAATATCCATGTTCTTTTAGCTCAAACCAATGTTATCTATTCCCTTTCATTTCAGGAACCTTTATTAGTCTCTTTAAAACATAGCTCGAAATTCAACTTACATGAAAACATTCTGGAATTGACTCTACTTATTCTACTTATTAATCGTTTTTATTTAAATTCATGGGAAGTTTCAAAGATACACAAAAGTAGAGAGACTGTGGTAATGAATACTAGTCGTGTAGTCATCACTCACACAGCTTCAACAGATTTTAACATATTGTCACTCTTGGTCATCTGCCACTCCTCATACCCTTAAAGAGATTTTGCTGGAGTATTGTAAAGCAACTCCCAGGTAAGGCATACATCATCCATAAATACCTAATATTTTTAAACATAGCAAGAGTACTATTATAACACTAAACAAAATTGAATAATTCATACCATGTCTAATATTCATACCACGTTTAATTTTCCCCCGTTGTCTCAAAAATGCCTGTTTACAATCAGTTTGTTCAAATCAGGGTTCATAAACGTCTCCACATTGCATTTGGCTAGAATATTTCTTCAGTCACTTTTAATCTAACAATTTGAGCTCCCTTTTTCAGAGCATTTATTTGTTGAAGAAACTGCCTTTCTTGCTCATCTTTCCAACATTCCCTCAGTATTGGTGGGTTGAGCTTGCCTAGCTTAATTTATAAGTAAGCCACAAAGTAGTCATATGAATGTCTCCTAGGTTTTCAGCCTGCTGGAAGTAGCCTGTCCGTGACCCTTAACTTCTGTGCTTCATATAAGTAAAATAAAATTTAAATAAAACAGATGGATATAATCAGCATAGTATTAAAGATGGAATTTTAATTTAAAATAATTATTTTGATATATGCCGACCTCACTAAGAAGCTTTCATGGTAATTCATCCATAGGGCAACATGGGTTTTGGCCCTTCTTCCTAACAAGGCCTCAGCCCAAAAAAGAGTTGCATAATCATTATACACAAGATATGCATCCTGCACCTGTAAATACAACTACAATTGTCTGGGTATGTGTAGCTTTCTGGTGCGCAAGGAAACCATGCTTAGGATGACGCATCTTTTCTACAGTTAAAACCACCCTGGTTTCAGTGTCTTAAAAATGATTTTTAAGATTTATAAAGTTGAGAGACCAGATGGTTTCCTTTCCAAACATTTATGTTTTCTTCACCCTAATAGCAGGAAGTTCATTTCAGATTACATTCCTGTGTTTGAATTGTTGTATTTCCTCCAAGTCAGAATAGAAACAAGTTGAGATGTGTGATAAACGTCAATATATTGTACAAATGGTACCGTTGCTACTTGTTTGGATCACACTGCATGAGTAATTCACTCCAGGTACTCTGTCTAAATGCTCAGATAAGGGGAGTGACGTGCTGAGTGGGTTTCTGAGTACAGATTTGGGAATTTTACACATCGTTTCTTTTCACCTACTTGAGATACTTTTTGAGATTTTTACATACGGCAGGTATATAGGCTTTAGATTTATGTAAATGGTATAGATTTGCACAGAAGAAATTAGTTTCTGGAATTGTATTGATAGTGGTTTTACTTTATTTTATTTTGGTTTTTTGGTGTCCCTTAATGTGACGATGGTTGGAGCCATTATGAAATGAAATTTATAAAAGAGAACCTTAGAGAGAAAACCTTAATGGAGAACTTAAGGCAATTTCATTAGTTTAAAAGATTTATAGTCAAGTCTCTATTTCAGAGAACCAAATTGGAATGCTTAGATAAAAGTAGGCTTATTTCAAAGAACATAAATTTAATTTTGTAGTTTTCTTTCAGTTATAAACAGTGTGACCCTCTTCATAGCTTAGAGTTCTGATGGCCAAATTTCTTATTTTCCAAATTAATCATTCTTGAGGTTCCTACGTATTCTGATCAGTAAAAGCCTCATATTTTCCTCTTTATCCATCCTTCCTTGGGCAACTTTGGGCAACTTTGCCCACAAACTATCAGAGCTTACTATGTATAAACTGTTTAAGCAAGTGTAGAGAGAATTGCAGAATCCCGTCAGCTTATTAATATACTGCATTTTATGGATTCCTCCTATGCCAATCCACAGATAACATTCTTCCAAGCTACATGGATGCTGTTTTTGGCCCACTCCTTGTACTCCAAGTTTAAGCTCCCCTTAGTTCATTCCTACACGCTCAGCCTTTGTTTCCCAAAGCTGGGCACAGTGCCAGGGAGATCGGGGTACCAAAGGACCTTCAGTTTTAGTACCAAGTCTCAGGTAAACATATCCTAGTGACTCGAATACTCAGGCTCATAAGCCTTAAGCTTGAATGCGCATAAGGATCATCTGAGCAACTTGAAAATAAATGCATTTTCCTTGACCTCACACACAGAGATCTCATTCAGGAGCTCTGGAGTGAATCTAAGAATCTTCAACTTTAACAGCATTCCAGGTGTTTCAGTTGCCAGTGGAAGCACACTACGTGCTGCTGCGTGTTTGAATCATCAGGGAACTTTAAAAAGATGTTAATGCCTGGGACCCTGTCCTCAACCAATTAAATCAGAAGGTTGGAGTCTAGCAAGGGCATAGACATTCTTCCAAAAGCTATCCAGGTGATTTTCATCTGCAGCTCGATTTGAGAGCCTCTACCTTACACTGGTCTGATAACCACAGTGCACCAGACAACTCCTCTCCCAAGTGGTGAGAGTCTCTTTGGAGCACTTAATAATTTTTCCTGTCACATAAGCTTCCTAAAGGCTCCCACAGTCCACTCAACCAGGTTTTCATATCTGTAAAATTCAGGGACCCCTGTCTAGTCATACAAATTGGCTCTTCCAGTGTTGTGCGTATTAAATGAAGAGATATCTGTAGCTAAGAAATAGGTGAGTTTTCACCTACATTTGCACAATTATGTAACTTTTCCTACAGCAGTTGCGACAAGTTGTGTTCACCTACACAGAGAAAGGCTTCCTTTGCTAAAATTGTTAAATCTTTGTACACACCCCATCACACAGTCCTATACTACTGGGTGTTAAGTTTTAGTGTACAGATCCAGAGAGTCTTGTCCAACCTGGGGCCCTGTGTGCACTAACTGTAATTTAGGATCAAAATGCCAGGCTCCTTCATCTTAGTTTCATGATGATAGAATTCTGAGCAGGGCAGAGACCAGCTGCAGTGTCAGCCTAGAGCACAAACCTGAAAGTGCCCATGTGAGTCAGTCTGACTGGGCCATTTAAGCTAGTCCAATGAAGACTTAACTTCAGGACCGAGGTCTAAATGTTTCATCTGCTTCCTCAATAAAAAAATGAAGTATTTCTAAAACCAACAGTGGGAAATGGCTGAGGGAGAAACAGAACTTAAACATCACTTGCTCTTTTTCATTAAGACCTGTTACCTTTAAGCAATTCTACATTTATGTTCAATACATAATAAAACTATGACTTGGTTTAAAAACTTCAGTAGAACAATGTCTTGGGGAAAATAATATATATAAACCAAAATTACTTGACTATTTTTGGAGAGGCCATATGTAATTGTTGGAAATGTCAATTATGATGTGATAGATTAAGATTGCTAAAAGTGTTTGTCTTCATTTTAAATTTGTGGTTGTTCTTTGTGCGTCTGAAGAATTTGTACAGGGAAGTGGGGAACTTTGACACCGCCTCCTCCCATTAACTACTAACCACTTCAAAGCCATCACAACAAACTTTGAGCGTAATTTAAAAAACAAAAACATGCTTTCTATGCAAATGGAGCTTCACAAGTTTCATAAGTGTTCTCTCTCCACCCAAACCCTCCAACCAATTTGCTGCCATTAAGACCTTTCTGTATAGAAATCCCAGAGTAGACAACGGTATGAAAACAACTATTAAAGGTATAGGGTGTCTCCCAGCACCACCATGAATATGTTTAGTTCAACATAAGCTATTATCAGAACCCATGTATTATTTATTTGTCTCTTAACTCATTTCTAAGTATATTCCACATGTGACTTGAAATCCTTAATAGCATCTAATAAAAACTTCTGTGTGTGTGTGTGTGTGTGTGTGTCTGAGGGTTATCTGCTATTTTAAAAATCCTATAGGATCAATTTAATGACTACTGTGATCACTAAAAACACTCCTACCAGATTTCTGCTGCAGATAAAGAATTAAAAGAGGACTCCTTTGACTGAGTAAGAAATGTTAGGTTAATTCCTAAATTACAGAGTAATTACAGACATTCAGATTCATGATAAACAGCTTTTTGCTTTTCCTTTAGCCATTACTTGTCGAAAGCAAGATGGTGGACAGGCTGGTATCCATGAGTGTCTCCGGTATGCAGGCCCCGTGCCAGCCCTCACCCAAGCCTGCCAGATTCCTTGCCAAGATGACTGTCAGTTTACCAGCTGGTCCAAGTTTTCTTCTTGCAGTGGAGACTGTGGTGCAGTTAGGACCAGAAAGCGCACCATTGTTGGTAAGAATAATTGGGATGCCAAAGCCAACACTTGTCAAGGCAGAAAAACACAGTAAAAAGTCAGGCCAGGATAGTTCTGACAATGTATTTGGAAAATGCACAGACATGCATTATTATTGTTATACTAACACATGAATACGGCAATGGATTCAGAGCCGTATTTTGATGTAAGTTGGCAGTGACAGATGCATTATGTACCTTTAGTAGAAAGAAAAAGCAGCCTTGAAAACTGAACTCTGTCTCCCTATACAATACGCGGTAGATTAATTTTTGGTTTAAACATGTACCTTTGGTGGATTACCTACAGACAGTGAAGTACTTGGAGAAAAGTTTTTTAGGAACATGGGGAAAGGTTGCCACTTCACTTTCTTAAGCCATTCTCACTGTCAGCCTCAGATTATCCTTCATATCCTAGACGAGAAATATGACATTAATTCTGTACCTGAAAACACATTTTAAAAGGTAGTCACAATGACAGAAAGCTGTAATATAACGAGCAGGAACAGGATCCATCATATTGAACTAAACTCTGATGCACTCAAAAATATTGTCAGTGGCAAAAGAAACCTAAAAATATTGGTGCTAGTAGAGTATTCAGAATTTAAAGTTGCAAAATGATCCAGCTGTCATAATGAAAACTGTTGAAAATTATATAAGGCAGCTTATGAAAGTTAGAGATAAATATATGTAAAACATATGTAATTAGTTACATGCAGTATAATTAAAAGTATATAACATATATGACATAATATAAATTATGATCTAATTAAAATAATGATATTTTTCAGGCACATATTACTGTTATACTCAAGGTCTTTTTATTTTAAAAGGGAATTTATTTCAATTTATTCACAAACCATTTCTAATATTTTTATTGTGATATTAAATATCTTAATTTTGATTATTATTATTTCCTACATTAATCACCAAGTATGTCAAAGTGATTATTTTTCAGAAATACTGAAAGATGCAAAATCACAATCAGAAAAGTAAATGCAAAAACCTCACTTTCTGAATCGTAATCCTGTATAACTAAACCATCTATTTGGACTTAACAAAAGAGTTCCTTAACTGTACAGGTCAGTGCAGTGACTCTCTCTCTCCATTTCATATTTTTGCACATGTTATGAAGGAGAGAATTGTGCAGTTACCTCAAACTCCCCAGTCAGTGAAAGCACATGATCATTTGAGAGGATTTTAATCATTTTGAGGAGTGTAAAATTCAGCACAACAGTTAGTGTCTTATTCAAAATGGGCTATTTTTAAGTGAGCAAATAAGAGAAATTTCACTATGCAAAGCACCCAGAGCTAACAAAAGCCTACATAGAAAGCACTACAGAGGGGGAAAATAGCATTTATTTATAGGCTACTGTTGAATACAGTTAAAAAGAAAGGATGTTTAGGAAAGGAGAAAACTTAGGGATGCTTGATATTAATGATGATATTTTCCAACTTAATTTTCTCCACAGGAAAAAGTAAAAAGAAGGAAAAATGTAAAAATTCTCATTTGTACCCCCTGATTGAGACGCAGTATTGTCCCTGTGACAAGTATAATGCACAGCCTGTGGGGAACTGGTCAGACTGCATTTTGCCAGAGGGGAAAGTGGAAGTGTTGCTGGGAATGAAGGTACAAGGAGACATCAAGGAATGTGGTCAAGGATATCGTTACCAAGCAATGGCATGCTACGATCAAAATGGCAGGCTCGTGGAGACATCCAGATGTAACAGCCACGGTAATCCAACTTTTCTTCACTGTTATACATTTGCTGTCTTTGGGGGCGGAGGTGAAATGCAAGTGTATCAGAATGGAGAGAAATGAGAGTTTACAGGAGTGTGTTCTAAATTGAACCTTAGGGGCACCGCTATGTATGTATTGCTATATCATTTATATGTAACAGGACATTCGGTGGCACTTGTCTTGTTGTCTAGAAGTTGGCAACTAAGTCCCAAAGTTGGTGATAAGGAAGCCTTACATGTAGGCAAAAATGGTGCCAGAAACTTCCCTTGGGGCAGATCCAGAGTCTACTGAATAGGCTCAGCAATCCCCACAAGTCCGTGTACAGAAAAGGAGGGAGGAGAAGAGAAGATTGAATTTAATTTGAGAATAAAGTGTTAAACTAGACAGACTTTTAATAACCGAACTGGCAAGATTTGTGACGTGCCTAAGATATCAAGTGGCAGAGGAGAAAGACTGAAAGCTGCAGTTGGTGAAAACTCAAACATCTCATTTATTCCTCATTAAGCTGAGATTGGCGCAAACAAACAGAAATAGAAAAAGGGACATACACTTTGGAAACTTTTGATTTCCAAACAAAAAATCAAAAAGAAGCTAAAATACTGTGACAATAATTGAATTGCCCAAAGTTTATAAAGAGTGGTTTTGACCATAGTATGCAGTGAACTCTTTCGTTCTACATCATAATATAGTCAGCCTTAAGCAATATTTCTTCATTCTTTTATGTTAATGTATCTGTCCTTTTATTATGGAATGAGATCCGTTTACAGTGGGTCAGCCTGAATCATGGATGTCACATATTTGCAAACACTGGACAGTGATTCTCCTCTCTTCATGGAGGTGACCTAACAAAGATAAGTTAAATTACTGGGAGAGAGGGATATGGTAGTTACCCTCCAACCTTGCTGAAGTAACTTCTGCTGTTGGAACAGTGCTCCTCCAGTTTTATTATATGGTTCAGAAAACAAGATGAACTAAGAGGACCATCTCACATATATAAGCCATTATGGGGTATCATGGTGACACATTTATGGAATCTCTTAAATCTGTCCCCAAAACAGTTTTCAGAAACCCTGACTTTTATTTTTTACCTTATCTCATAATTACTGTTTTATCAAAGTCTAGTGATATAAGCCCCCATTATAAGAGTCCATTATGTTGAAGCTCTAGATATAAGTATTTAGCATGCATGCATTGCTATGTTTAAGATTATTCCATGCATTTAGAACAATAACTAAAAAGAGTTTAGTAAGCCTTGAAAAACTTCTGTAAGAGTAATTGAGTTTTTTATTCTCTATATCAAATAACATAGGTGCTATTAATCAGATACCAGGAAAAATGTAAATGCACTTCGCATTCTGAGCTGATATAATAATGTAGAAGGTCATAGTTAGTCATTAAAATGTAAAAGTGAAGATCACTTTAAAAATGTTTCTCCTGAAATGTAGCATGTAAGTGTTTGCTCACATTTTAAATTGTTATGCTTAGTGAATCGCCAAGATAATCATTTGTTTTTAACATAACCTTTGAGCTTTCAAAATGACTCATATATTCTCGCTTTTACCTTGACCTGTTAATTAGATGCATGAGAGCTTCAGTAAGACACTTAAGAGTCAATCTTATTTTTAGAAAAAAAAAAAAAAACTTTAAAAATATCCTGTGACTCTCACGAAAATGTTTGATCCCTTGAAGAAAGTAAAAGTACAGAAAAACTGAAATTGGCCAAAGGCAGTAGACTTTCTGCCTTAGCACTGTCAATTCAAAGCATGAAGAATTCAGTAGTGTATTCTAGAAGAAAAGCACATGTAGAAAAAAAGATGGGTCCCTGGCAGCACTGAACTTCATGGAGCTTGTGAAAGGATCTAAGATGTTTAGTTTAAGTGAACTGTTTCAGTTTAGTTCTTTGTGTCTATCCAACATCACTCCTTTCTCCTTAAATCTGATCTAAGATGGATGTCTAATGGGATATTTTAGCGTCTACTAACATTTTTACTCAAAGTCTGAGGAAATTGAGTGTCTCTTGCCTGATTTGTTTGGAATTACTGCTGCTGTTCTGTCAATGCCGATAGTGATAGTGGAGTGCTGTCACTTTGATGCTCTGTCCTAGGCATGCGCTAACTTGCAGTTTCTACGAGCACTGCCTTTGCTCAGCCAAAGCAGCTTCCAGATGAATGGTGGGAATGGGGTTTAAAGTGGCTTTCAAGAAAGTCTCTTACGGCTTTCAGTTTAAACATAAAATTGATCCCCACGTGCATGCAGTACAAAGACACTAATCCCCTACCCTATTCAATAGTGGCCTTATGGCATTTCTACTTAATCTGTGTTATCCATCTGTGGATCATATTATCAGTTATTATACTGATAAAACAGTTTGACTTTCATCAGCTTAAGTATATTATTTTAGGTCATTTCCCATGTGGTCACTTTTTTTTTTTTAATGTCTGAAACTCGAGGCACAATTCTATTATGTCTGGAATTTCTCATAAGAATAGACTGTGTACTGAAAAGCAATATATCGATACAACAAAAATCAGATCTTAAAGTATACCTTGGGAGCCACATAAGTGTTCATCCATCCTGATATATGGTATTAAATATAGTTCCTGCATAAATGTTGATATGTAAATACATTTTTGGCATTTATCCTGATATCATAATACAAATTATGTATATTTACTTTTGGTATGAAATCTTGAATGGTGTCACTATTAGCAACAGATGATAAATCATTAAAAAACCAAATTACACATTTTCTACTTACTGCTAGAATACTCTGAGATCTTAATTAATTGGTTCACTAGAAATTGATTGCCTTGGCACATAGTACTAGGTACTTCTCAAGTTAATCACTTCTAAAATTTCACAGAACAAGAGGTAGAATTTCTGGAACTTTTTTTATTATATCATTTAATCTTGATATTTTAAAGAATGTTAGAGGTAACCTAGCTTATGCAAGGTGCACATATACAAGACTTTCATTTAAACATAAGTGATAGAATTTTATTATGCTGCCCCTCAATCCTACCCAGATCTCCCCAAAGCCCTTATTCTGCTCTACTTTTTGTATTTCAAAAGCATGTATCACTCTATAACATACCATATAATTTACTCATTTATTGTGTTTATTATTTATGTTTTATCCTGTACAAAAATGTAGATTGATGAGGGTATCTTGGACTACTTTATTCACTCATGTATCCCAGGCACCTAGAACAGTAGTAGGTGCTCGGTAAATATTTGTAGAATGAGTGAATGAGTGAAGAGGTGGAGATAATTTTTGTAGCTGTATTTTATCCACAATCAGGCTTGGACACTTCCTTTTTTCCAGACGGTGTCCTTCCCTCTGTGTCACAGTTCTGGCATATAATCAAACAGATCATTGAGAACAACTAAGATCTTTGGAATAAACTATATACATGCCACAAACTTTCTATATGATATTCATCAAATATTTATGCTTCTCTCCTCCTACTAATTGGTAGGTAGAAGAAATAATAGTCACACACCCATTCCACTGAATTAGTCCAGTAATATCGATATTGGTAAGTCTCTTTATTCCAGTTTAAAGCTTATTGTTCAGAATTGCCTGCTTTGTACAACACCAGATTTGGACAACAGCTTAATCTCTTGGTTTATATTAGTAATTGTGACAACTTGCTTTTTCCCAGCCTGTGTTTACAACTTTAATTGGAAGTATGGAATGTTCATTTAATTCTCTTTGTGTCCACTCATCTTTCCTTGAGAAAATAAGGAATAACATTTCTATTAGATTTATCTCAAAGGAACACTTTGAAGGCAAATTGGATAAAGTGTAAAAATGTCAGATGCTGAAGTCTTGAGCTCTTTGAGTTACATAATTCCTTCCAGACACTTCTCTTCAGTCTTTACTCTCAGCAAATTTGTCTTTGCTGTTCCTTATAGGGAGTTTAAGCCATAATGTACTATCAATAGATATTCTAAAATTGAACTTAATTTTATTTGTGATATTTTATCATCTGTTAATATCAAGTAAGCAGAAAGGCCTATCTGATATGACTGTTCTTCCTGAGCCCCTGCTGTTTAATATACATAGGTCTCCTATCGCCTAAAAGTAATATGTTGCTTTGATACCTATCAAATACCAATTTGGAGAATTCATGAGGAAACTCAAGAATCAGCTATTTGGTTAGATTACTTGTTACCAAACGTTTTCCTAAAGGGCCAGATAGCAAATATTTCAGGCTCTGCAGGCTAAAAAGTCTCTGTAACAACTACCCAATTCTGCAGTTATAGAATGAAAACAGCCATAGACAATATATGAGTGAATTACACAATTATGTTCCAGTAAAACTTTATTTACAAAAACAGGCTGTCAGCCTGTGCTGTCATTTGCCAACTAGGATTTAAACCCTTCTTACTCAGAAAGCCACCTACAGAGGAGCAGCATAGGCATCACAGAAAAACCATTGGAAATGCAAAATTCAACCTACACTGCAGACCTTCTGAATGGGAATCTGCATTCTGACAAGATCCCCAGGGGGTTCTATAACACATTTAAAGTTTAAGACTACTTCTCTGGGTCATGCAGACACTCACAGGGTTTGGTAGGGATCATAAGCTTTATTAACCTTGGTGTGAAAGACCTGTGAAGATCATGTCCTAGAGGATCACAATGTGATGCTGTCTTAGGCAAAATATCTCACAGGAGATAGTTCACTTGCTTACCCGTTGTGGGCAAGAGAACATTAGGGAACTTTTGAAATTTGCAAAGATGTGTCTTTATAAAGTGAATGCCTGTGTAGGTATGATTTTGAAAACAGAATGAGTCTATAGGATCTTCTGTGGAAAGGATATTGGCAAGTTAATGATTGCCCTGAGGAAAGTTTTTTGGTTCAAATAGAGAAATAAGAGAGAGCTCTGGGTTTATCTACTGCTCTGTTCATAAGCAGAATACAATATTATATTGAAGTGTTGTGTGCATTTGACTTTGTGCACTCAGTATTCACGATCCAACGACTCTAAAATTCTCAGTACTTTGTACTGCCATTTGACCATCATGCTGGCATTTAAGCAGCTGTACTACTTATTGTAGGTCACATTACACCCTTTTAATTATTTCAGTTTGTCTTTTAACTGTAGTCACTATTGAATTGTTCAGCATAGTTTGTCTAATGCCTTATTAGTGTAAGATTAATTTCCCTTTGACATTAAGTTTTAAATATGATTTACATTAATTCTTCCAAGCTTTCTCTCTTTGCCTAGTATGTTTATGAATGATATTACAGAGAACCTTCTGAACATTAATGAATGGCTTTATCAGTTGGTTTTCTAAGCATCTGTAGGATTCAAAGTATGCCCGTTAAAACTTGATATTTTGTAAAACCCTTGCTGGCACCCAAAGTCTTTCTTACAGGTTGTTTCATAGGTAGTTTGCACTGCAGCACTAAGTATTACAATAAAAAGAAAGCTCTACAAATTTTACAAGTGAAACAAAAGCTTTTTAATAAAATATTTTCATATTATAACTATAGCTGACCCTTATATGGCAGCATTTAACATTACTGCCTAATAGCCTAAGCGATCTACATCCTATTTCACCAGCCTCCCGAAGTTATGATGTGGATGATTTTAAAGCAGGTATCATGTTTAAATGATATCCCTTGATGTTGTAAGGAACTGTAAATACCAGATGCTGCCTTAGTCAGTCATAAATTCTAGTACACATGCCACAGGTGTGGGGGTTTTTTTCTATGAGAATTTACAGGAACAAAAAAAGACCATCAACAAAACTTAGAAAAGGAATACATCCTGGGTGTATTTGTGGTACAAGTGCCCAATTGAATTTTTTAAAATTCAGAGAGTACTCAGTCTACAAGTAGATTTTAGTTCAAGAGCATGTACTTTTAAGACATTGTGGAACTCAGGGTACATCTGATAAAAATAATTATGAATATGAGGAGAGTAGATTCTGAGGATAACCTACATGACCACTCAACCATAATATACCTGGAATGTATTCCTTTTTGTAATGGGATTTTATAGAAGATGATATAAGTTTAATATTAGAGGTTAATTAGAAACAAAATTGAGTGAGAAATTGTGCCCTATCGTAGTGGATGCTTGTATTTGAGGAAGAGCATGTTTGATTAAACCAGGGAGAAAAGGCAATAGAGTTTTGTAAATAAGCTGAAATGGACTTCTGATTTCTCTGAAAAGCTTTTTCAGTTGGTGGTTTTTTTTTTTAATGTCTAATTCATTTCAGAATTTAAATCTTTCATTTGATAGTACAGAGGAAGCTAGTGTTGCTTTTGCAGTCATCATTCACAATTGAGATCTTTTTCCTTTCAAATGTAAAAGACAGGCAGGGAGTGAGGAACAGACTTTTCCTGAAGTAGCAGTTGCAAGTTTAAAGAACCAGGGAAATAAAGAAGGGGCTACTGTGGATATGTGGGTACAAAAAGAAAGCAGGTGTCTAGGGTCGAATTTAAATAAGGTGTGGATACCAGCATTATTTTCTGACAGGATCCCTGAAGGGGGACTATAGAGGTGATGAGGGAGACTTTCCTTGGAAATTTTCCTGCAGCTACCATCGTGTCGTGTGTGATGGAAAAACATCTGGTGTTATCATTTGATTCTGTGTGCTCCATGTCACCGAGACCTCAACTCATCTGTTACTTACTTACAAGGTTTTCAAACTGGGCTCCATGGAGCCCCTCAGGCCAGGCTGTCAAACATAGCCTCCAGAATATCCCATACACCTACTGGGTTTCCAGCTTTTTAGGAAGAAAGTGTTTCACTGCTTAAAATAAATTTAACTGCCAAGAACAATTCATTATTTGCAACAGCAACAAAAAAATTTGTTTATCTTTGCCTTTATCAACAAGTTCTGCTATTATGTTTTACTCCACATCCTTTCTATTGGTCTCTGACCCCGTTTTCCCCTTAATGCCTTAGAGGAAGGATAACACTAATTTCAGTGAAATGGCTAGGAGTGGTAATCTTGCTGATATCTATGATAATGTTATTGATATAATCACAGAGTTGTTCATTACTTGTGTTACAAGGTTTCATAATTCATAAAGATACTGACCCTCATATAGATTCCTGTTACATTAATGTCCTGCAATCCAAAATAATTGTAAAGCTCTCTGTCCCATTAGTTGAGTTTAGTCTCATTCTTAAAACATAGGTCTTAAAACATAGGTCTTTTTCTACTTCAAAGCATCATCAGAATGGTCATGTAGTGAGTAAAGCTTATGCATAAGGAATTTTCTTTGGTAAATGCATGAAGAAGGAACTATATATTAGACATAAGCCATATCAATGGGCTCAAAAAGTAACCTGACCCTTTTCTGCCTCCGCTGCGGCAATGGCGCCAGTGAAAAAGCTTGTGGTGAAGGGGGGCAAAAAAAAGAAGCAGGTCCTGAAGTTTACTCTTGACTGTACCCATCCTGTAGAAGATGGAATCATGGATGCGGCCAATTTTGAGCAGTTTCTTCAGGAAAGAATCAAAGTGAATGGAAAAGCTGGGAATCTCAGAGGAGATATTGTAACAATCGAAAGAAGCAAAAGCAAGATCACTGTAACTTCCGAGGTGCCTTTTTCCAAAAGGTATTTGAAATATCTCACCAAAAAATATTTGAAGAAGAATCATCTCCGTGATTGGTTACGCGTAGTTGCTAACAGCAAAGAAAGTTACGAATTACGTTACTTCCAGATTAATCAAGATGAAGAAGAGGAGGACGATGAGGATTTAAACTCAGTTATCTGGAGTATTTTGTATGAATTCTTAAATAAAATTTAGGAAACAAACAAACAAAAAGTAACCTGAGAGAACACCAACACATTTGTGGACATTTTAAAGTTAAATTTGAAAGGAAGATCTTTACTTGTAGTTACTCTTCATGTTTATCCCATTTCCTCGTAGTCGCATTGAAGGCCAGTTTAGCCCTTACAGGAGATTTTAGTTAATTTACAGAAAACAAAATGGTCTTTTAAAATAGTCATTAAAAAAATGTCAGGAAGTTTATCTGCATAAGTTTCCTCTCCGTTTGCCATAGGTTTGACCTTTAATGCTTTAAAACTTTAAAGTATAAAATAATTTAAAAAGAAACTTTAAGTTTGGGGGTTTTGTTTGTTGACTTTTGCATTTTTTTCCATATCTGGAAATGGACATAAAAGGCCTGATTAAACATTAAAACTCTGTACAGCTCAAAACATGAATCCAGTTTTAATGCATTATAATTACAACATATCATGATGATCTATTGATCTTTTTCTCACTGGTCCAGTGAGATGCTATAGGAAAAAGTTAATAAGCATAGACTGCAGTGTCTGAGTCATTCTCCTAGAGATTCACAGTTCATATCAGAAAAAAAAAAAAAAGAAGGAAAGCTCGGGATGAAGAGACCTGCTTAACGCAACAATTTTCCAACTTATTTGACCACAGAATGCTTTTTATAAAAATTATGTTTAACACTTACTAGAATCCAGCAAACTAGTGTTTAAAGATTATCCTTTGGAAATACTTCAGTGTCAGTATATGATTCTTGTTGACTGAAAGAACAGTGCCCTGCATTGGATCAAGTTAAAAAAAAAATCACTCTACTAAATTTCAAAGTTAATTTATTTCCCGTTATTCCATAATCTGAACACTCCATCAAATATGATGTTTATATTGCTGACAAAGCCCTACTTCCAAAGTGGGTTCTTAGAATGTTTTTCTGATTTTTAATATTAGTTAATATTTTAATATTAGTTAAAGTTATAAATGTTAAATTTGGGGTGAAACGTCCATAAATGCCTTAATGTATGTAATTATTCCCAAAGTTTTAATTTGGTTGAATAAGTAAACTATAGATACGGGCTCTTTCATAAATAAGTTTACTTCCTTTTTTAATAAAATATACATCTGAAAGTAGAATGCAATTCTGACACTAACCACCTGGATTTGGGCAAACTTCACAGGTTAGGGGGCTCAGTCCTCTATAAGACTGCTCTCACTTCAGACACACTAGCTGTGCACTTTCAGGGTCCCCAGGTCAACCTCACTTCTGACCAGCTGGCTACAGATTTGGGGATTCCCACTACCCCCTCAGGTTCAACAATTCACTGGGACGATTCAGAGAACTCAGGAAAGCACCATTACAATTGCAGTTTTATTATAGCAAAAGGATAAAAATCAGAACCAGCTGATAGAAGAGACACATAGACGAGGGCTGGGAAGGTCTCAAACACAAGGCGTCCATGTTGTCTCCCCATGGAGCTAGGAGGCATCACCCTCTTGGCCCATGGTTGTGCTTTACCAGGCTGAGCTTTTGTATCCAGAGCTTTCTGGGGGGTCATATTATGTAGGCATCAGTTGAATCATTGACCACACAGTTGAACTCAATCCCCTCTCCCCAGAGTTCGGGAGGATATCAAGTGGCTTAAAGTCCCAACCTTTTAAACACATGGTTGGTCTTTGGTTTGGTGGTATAATCATACCCCTTCCTTAGACATCTTCTTATCATAATTTCACATGTAGTCCAAGAGGCCCAACAAGAATAACAAAGATACTCCTCTCACTCAGGAAATTTCAGGGCTTCGAGGCTGCCTCCCAGGAATCAGGGAAACAGACCAGCCAAAGTCTTTGTTATACAGCAGAGAGTTTTAGAGTTTGCTATAAGAAATGGCCTTGATGGTGAACTCATACATAGGTATGCTACCTGAATCTGAAGGTGCCTAGTCATTGGGTAATCTCCCAGTATTGGAATAGCAACAGCTACAAAATCCCACAGCAATTAAAACTAACGTTGAGGGCTTCCCTGGTGGCGCAGTGGTTAAGAATCCACCTGACAATGCAGGGGACACAGGTTCGAGCCCTGGTCCGAGAAGATCACACATGCGACGGAGCAACTAAACCCATGTGCCACAACTACTGAGCCTACGCTCTAGAGCCCGTGAGCCACAACTACCGATCTCTCATGCCACAACTACTGAAGCCTGTGCACCTAGAGCCTGTGCTCTGCAATGGGAGAAGCCACCACAATGAGAAGCCCATGCACGACATTGAAGAACAGCCCCCGCTCACCACAACTGGAGAAAGCCTGCATGCAGCAATGAAGACCCAATGCAGCCAAAAGTAAAAAAATAAATAAAATTATTAAAAAAAAAAACAATGTTGAAATGTTCTGAGAAAATCTGTATTTCGCAGATATGAAGAGATATGCCTTCATATATATATAAAACAAATAAATATAAATGAGATAGCATTTCATTGTGGTTACATAAATTTACCTGAACACTTCACTATGAAAATTTTGATTGCCCAGTGTTGATTCATAACTTTTCATACATTGAATATAAGAATCTGGGTAGAACAGTCGATTATAGGAGTTTGGATATATACAGAGTAGTTTAGTTTCAGCAGCTTTTCAAGTTATCAGTTCTTAATATATATACAAAAGAATATTCTGTTCATTTTGAAAATATTTTTAAATGATATTTTTCAGTATTTTCAAATCCACAGGGACCACAGTAGATAAAGTTCTAGCTAAGTGTTCCCATTCACGATTGCAGTCATGTGCATATAACACACATTTAAGTAGGACAGATTTTTCAGGTCTCTTTTGAGATTAATCTAGATGTTTCAGATAGAGTGCCAGCGTTGCTCATTCACACAGCTGTAAATCAGAACCAACCAATATTTTCCACGTGCTTTCAAAATGAATTCTTTAATCTATCAACAGTGCACCTTTCTACAGCACAATATAGTAATCGTGAGGGTTGCTGAAAGCTACTTTATCTGCACATTTATAATTCAAATGAATGAGCTGACTGGATATATGTCAAAGGCAGTAAGTCCTCTGGTTGCCACATAAAGCCTGCGAGTGTTCTGTATTCATTTCAACCTGAAAGCAGCCATCAGAATAGATATAGATACAAAAAATACAATCAGAAGCCACGAGTTTGATTTTTCCATGTGTCAGGTTCAGTATTGAGCTACTAAAGGTTTTTTGGTTTTTTTTTTTTTTTGCGGTACGCGGTCCTGTCACTGTTGTGGCCTCTCCTGTTGCGGAGCACAGGCTCCGGATGCGCAGGCTCAGCGGCCATGGCTCACGGGCCCAGCCGCTGCGCGGCATGTGGGATCCTCCTGGACAGGGGCACGAACCCGTATCCCCTGCATCGGCAGGCGGACTCTCAACCACTGCGCCACCAGGGAAGCCTGCTACTAAAGTTTTAACACCCTAATTGTGAAGTCGTTTATTTTATTCCAGCATTCCTCAGGAGCCATAAATTGCTACATGATGCCAGCAGTTTATTTAGCCTTAAAACGCTTCAAATGCTTCTGTCTTCTATCCCCCATGATTGTTTGGCGTTAATTGCCCTCACAAATGATCTTAGCAGAGCAGACAGGGGAATGCTTATCTAGCAGTTCACTAGTAGCATTAAGAGTTTTAATTGTACTAGATAAACATGACAGGCAATTATTGAATGTTGTTACACACTAGAAGATTAAAATGGAATGCTAAGCATTATACTCTTTTGCAGTTTTGTCTTTATCTCAGTGCCTAATTTGTATCTTTCAACAATTTAATAGATATAGTTTTATTTGAGAGACGTCCTCTGGAATACTCTATTGGAAGATCCAACATAAAAATTTTATATCTGCTTACTTGAAAATACAGTGTGAATCAGACTAAAGTCAGACATGACATATTTCACCAATGCCATAATACTTCAACAGATAAAATGGAAAGAAAGAATTTCCATTTATCTGTTACTCTGAAGTAGTGACATGAAAACTCATGTGATTCTATTTTCAACTATAATTACTGAATAACAAAAAGGTTAGAGGTTTACTTTTGCAGTCATTTTGATCTTTAGCAAGGTGGAAAATGCAATTCTAGAAATATTTCAATAATTTATTACCTTTGAAATACTAGTGTCCTTTAACTAAGCTATTGATAATATTTGGAAATAGTTGGGATTTCTTCTTAATTCATTGTCTTTTACAAACATTAAATAATCTGGTTACAGATGGCATTCATTGGGAAGTGACTTTAGACATTTGTACAGTTTGATTCTATTTCTTAAACTATTCCTATGAAACACAAATTATTACTGGCCCTATCAGGACTTACATTTTTAAGTATCGGACACTTTATAGATTTATTTACTGGCTGTGTTGATTGAAAAGGAGAATGTTTTTCTCCATATTTTAACTCAAGATAGTGAGCTGGGCTTGTTTTCCCACCTCAAACCATACTTAAAGTCAAAGTCTGAGCTTTAAGTAGGTCATGGTAATCTGTTTGAAGAACAGTTATGCTTTTCAAAATTTTGGTAAACACTATTGTAAAGTACTTTTTCAGTTCTCTATTGGACTTCCCTCTGATTATTATCAATACTCCAAAAGTCTTCTTCAATATCAGAAGGACATTCAAAACTCAACATTAACATCTTCTTTCTGTCTTCAGTATCTCACAGCTGGCAAAGCCCCGGCTGACACATCTGCCCCCTTGAAGATTCTCTGAGACTAATTCCCACTTTTGAGCATTCTTTCATTGCATCCTGCTCTTCATACCAAATTCATGATCCCATCTTTTTAAAAAGTTTTCTTTTATACTTACAATTTGCTGATATAATATGCGTATCCCCTGAGGCATCAAATTCACTCCTAGGAATATGCCTAACAGAAATGCATATGTATGTTCACCAAAAGACATGTTCTAGAATGTTCATAGCAGTACAGTTGATAATAGCTTGCCATTGAAAAATACCCAAATGCTCACAAACAATAGAATGAATTAAAAACCCATAATATAGTCACACAGTAGAGTACTATATATTAATTAGAATGAATAATCTTAAACAGCGTGCAACAGTATGGGTGAATCTCACATCACAACGTAGGGTGAAAGAAGGCTAGCACACATGGGTGTGTGCTGTATGATTCCATTTACATAAATTTTTTTAAAGTAAAACAGTTCTAGATTGTAAGAAATGAGGGTAGTAGTTGCCCATGTGAGAAGAGGTAGTGATTGGAAGGCAACACAAAAGAGGGTTCTGGAGTAGTGTGGGTTTCATGCATGTGTTCAGTGAACTTTATACTTTTGAAAGATACACTTTTGTGTATCGAGACTACAATAAGTTTAAAACAGGTGATGTGTATATTTGACAAAAATATAGAAGATAATATAGAGAGAAATATACCACAAAACTACTTCTCACCCAGATTTTGCTGATTCTTCCTGTGTCTTACAACAGAGTTCCTTAATTTCAGTCCTACACACACACACACACACACACACACACGAATAAGTACAAGTAAAACTGGTGAAACTTGAATAAACTCAATGGATTGTATCAATCTCAGTATCTGGGTTGAAATTATACTTTAGTTACCATTGTAGGAAACTGGGGAAAGTATGCAGGGGACCTTTCTATATTATTTCTTACAAATATATGTGTCTACAATTAACTTAATAAGAAAATTTTCAATTAAAAGGAGAGGGAGTGATGAATAAACACAAGAAAATATATTAAGTTCCAAAAATCAGGCAGTATCCCAAAGGAACTGTATTGTAATGTCTGGGGTTGCCAGAAACCTGTACTTTTAACATGTGTTCCAGGTAATTTATAAAGCAAGGCTAGGATATACTATGTAGTAAGTTGGCTAGCTTTTTAACACTGTATCAAGTCAGGACACTTTGGGCACAAGCTTATAGATTAGATCTGTCATACTGGTTTTTAGGTGGTCTTATTTCACTGTAATAAAAGAAATCAGTGTTTGTTGGCTCTCTTTTAAATCTGTCTAGAATAAAAAGAATAAAATACTTAGGAATAAGTTTAAGAAGTGCAAGACATACACTAAACACTACAAAACATCACTGAAAGAAATTAAAGAATACCTAAATAAATGGAAAGAAATTCCATGTACCTGGATTGTTAAGATAGCAATACTCCCAAATTGATCAAACTGTTCAACACAATTCCTATCAAAATCTGCCATTTGGGGCAAAAATTGACAAGCTGATTCAAAGATGTATGTGGAAATGTAAGGGACCCAAAACTTTCTTGGAAGAAAAAGAACAAAGGAGGACTCAGACTTCCTGATTTCAAAACGTACTACAAAGTGACAGTAATCAAAACAGTGTGGTGCTGGTATAGAGATCAGTGGAGTGATATTTAGAATCCAGATATAAACCCTTACATTTATAGTCAACTGATTATCAACAAGGGTACAAAAACAATTCACTGTAGAAAAAATAGTATTTTCCACAAATGGGCCTGGGGTAACTTGGGAATCACATACAAAGGAATGAAATTGGACTGCCTATGTTTTAACATATACGAAAATAACTCAGAATGAAGCATATACTTAAATATAAGAACTAAAACTATAAAACTCTTAGAAGAAAAAAATGGGTGTAAATCTTTATGTCCTTGGATTAGATAATGGTTTCCTAGATAGGACATCAAAGCACAAGCAACCGAAGTAAAAATAGATAAATTGGACTTCATTAACATTTAAAACTTTTTTCTTCAAAGGACACTAAAATAAAGAGACATAATAAGTTTTGACAAATGTAGAAATTGGAACACTCATACCTTGCTAGTGTAATTGTAAAATGGCACAGTCACTTTGGAAAACGGTTTGGTACTTCTACAAAAAGTTAAATACACTCCAAGATATATACCCAAGAGAATTGAAAGCTTGTCCATACAGAAACTTGTACACAAATATTCACAGCATTATTCATAATATACAAAATGTGGAAACAACTAAAATGTCCATCAGCTGATGAAAGGATAAAAAAATATATCTATACAATGGAATGCTATTTGGTCAATAAAAAGGAATGAAGTACTAACACATGCTATACCATAGAAAAATCCAGAAAACATTACATTAAATGAAAGAAGCCAATCATAAAACATAATGTTTGATTTCATTTTATAAATTGTTCAGAATAGGTGAATTCTTAGAGATATAAAGTAGATTAGTGGTTGCCAGGGAGGGGAAAATGGGAAATGACTGCTAATAGGTATAGGGTTTCTTTCTGTGGTAATGAAGATGTTCTGAAACTAGATGGTGGTCATGGTTGCATAACTCAGACTCTATTAAAGACCAGAACGTGAGCTGATTTTTATAGTGTATAAATTGTGTCTCAATAAAATTTTTAAAAATCTACCTAGAGTTCCTAGTATAAGTTGTTTACATTATAATGATTTTCAAAATCGAATCTTTGATGTTGATGTAAAATGGTAAGAGCAGGGTGTTTTCTTGTTTCAAGAACAACCACTCCCCATAGTATGACAGACGACAACATTCGACTCTTGACCAGAGGAATTTTGCTCTTTCCACTTACTTGCCTTGAGAACAATAGTGATAAACTGATACTGTGAAATGCCAAGTTGGTAGTGAGGGACTGGTCAAGGAAAATGCTCCCATTTCTCAAAATAAATCTGTAGACTCTTAAGTTAATTGACTGTGAGATTTGATGGAATGAGTACTAGACTAGACCTCAGAAATCCTATCCCTGTCTCTTACTGTGTGACCTTGCACTTGTCAGTTATCTCTCTGTATTTGTCTTCTTATCTGTCCAGTAGAGCATCAGTACATGCCCAATACATTTATAATATCTGCAAGAGAATCAAATGAATACAAGGTGTGAAGGTGCTTTGAAATTGACAGCACTATAAAAATATGAGGCATTGTTTATTTAACATCCTTCAGTTTTCTTCCTCAGACTTGATTTTCAATGAAGGGGAACCATAAGGTGCTAAGTTAAATGGTTCCTTTTGAATATTGGTTGAGAGGCTCTGGCTTTCTTCTTGAGGAAGAATGTTGCATGGACTCAGCCACTTGAACTTGTGTGACATTAACAGATAGGATTTTATAGAAAACTGTTAAAATTTTTTTAATGTATCAGTCTGGCCACATGAGAATGATATGGCAGCAGACAGGTTATTGTCAATTAAACACGAGCTGTCAGGAAGTCAGAAATGTTGAAATATGGTGAGCATGAATCCTAAGCAGATCATATGACAGCTGCTCAGCTGTTACTTTAACAGAGTGACTGTATGTATGTGTTATTTTCCTGCAGAATTTAATTTGAGTCCCTAACGACAGAGACATCTCTGCATTTGCATGTTGCTGTCAAGTCAAACTTGGACCTTCTAAATGAGCTAGAATGGTGGGTAGTAATAGGCAAGTGACATGTGGAGGAGATGGCTCTTGTCTCATTTTCCTCCACTCAGGATACATTGAAGAGGCCTGCATCATCCCCTGCCCCTCAGACTGCAAGCTCAGTGAGTGGTCCAATTGGTCACGCTGCAGCAAGTCCTGTGGGAGTGGCGTGAAGGTTCGGTCTAAATGGCTGCGTGAAAAACCCTATAATGGAGGAAGACCATGCCCGAAACTGGACCATGTCAACCAGGTATTTTCTACCATTGGGAATATTGTAAAATATTTTCTAGGTGCACAATAATCTTTTTTTAATCCAAAATAGAGAAGAATAAATAATAGACCCTGAATAAGAAATTTGACCCACTTTATCTTTAGAATGCCTGAGTAAATTATTAAAATCCCGAATCAGATAGATGATCTCTGTATTCTCAAGAGAGTTATTTAGTACACTGTATTATATGTATATGCATATTAATATAATTCAATGGAAATAAAAATGAAATCTACTTTTGAAATACTGTTAAGGTATTTAATCTGTTATTATACAATAATTTGTGCGCTGAGAGCAAGATTGTCTTTTTCTGATAGATCCGCTAGACTCTCAGAAAAGACATCTCAATTACCAAGTACATAAATTAAAATCAAAGAAAGTATATGGGTTTGGGTCTAAAATTGGGAAATGTATTCTGTACATTTACTTAAGTTTGTTACATATGAAATATGTTAAGAAAAAAGAAATATACTGGACTTCCTGGTGGCGCAGTGCTTAAGAATCCGCCTGCCAATGCAGGGGACACGGGTTCGAGCCCTGGTCCAGGAAGATCCCACATGCCGTGGAGCAACTAAGCCCATGCGCCACAACTACTGAGCCTATGCTCTAGAGTCCGCAAGCCACAACTACTGAGCCCGCATGCCACAACTACTGAAGCCAGTGCGCCTAGAGTCCACGCTCTGCAACAAGAGAAGTCACCACAATGAGAAGCCCTTGCGCCGCAACGAAGAGTAGCCCCCGCTCACTGCAGCTAGAGAAAGCCCACGCACAGCAACAAAGACCCAACGCAACCAAAAATAAACATATATAAATAAAATAAATAAATTTTAAAAAAAGAAAAAATATAAAAATGGCATCAAAGTAACCATATGTTAATCTATCAATTTGGTGATTGGCCTTTTCAGTCTTATGTGAAACTTTGACTTCGGATGCACACCTTGTTAGCGGCAGTTCATAGCTGTTACTCGTGTTCCATTGGAAATAAAATGTCTAATGGGGAGAATTGTGACTAGTTTAATGTAATATAAGATTCATCAGACCGTTATTGCCGTGTTTGGCCTACATGTGAATTAACAAAGAGTGAATTTCACACAATATGTGTAGGTATTAAGATGTATGTTTAAATTTAAGTCACAAATGAACCAATTCATATGTATGAACTAACCTTAAATATGTAGGTATGTCTCATACACACATAGATTTTCTAATTTTAATCTCCAAACACACTGCTTACCCATACGTTTGCCTTCCCAAATTAATCTAAATTTGTTCATCACAATAAAAGTAAATTATAGAGAAAATAAAAATAACTTTTGAATAAATCGATTAAGGGCCAAGAAAGTGGAGAATTAAATTGCATAGAAAGTACGCCAAAAGAATGTTGATTTTTCCCCCCCCCCGAAAGAAAAATTGCTGAACTTGCCCTTAAATACAACTGAAGGTGAATAATATACTGCACTGCTGCCATCTACTGGTAATCGAGTTTCTCTGTCCTAATGAATATTTCCAAAGAAGAAAATGCATGACCCCGATTAAACAGAATAACTGAAATGTAATGTTTATAATACAAAAGAATATTATTCTACAAGTTTTGAAATCTTGAATTTCCAATAGTAAATTTAAATTTTAATAAATTTTTATCCATGATTCAAATAAATTCTACACATTTTCATACCTTTAGTGTGTATGTGAACAGCCAGATTTTAAAATTAAAATGAGCTATGTTTGCCTTAGCATTTTTTAAATAGTGAATTTGAAGAAGTTCAAATTGGTTGTACCAAGTTGTCCTTGCTTAAAAACTCTTTAACCTAAGCCATTTCTCTGTCACTCTGATATAATCTAATGCAGAGTATGATAAGGACATCTGAGTATTTGTTATCAGCCTACTGGTGGTATATTGAGACATGAACAATGGAAAAATCAAAGCTAAAACAAGAAATAATAGATTCCTGAATCTTTGACTTTGAGCACAAATGTTCTACATTAAAAAATAGAAACTTCTAGGGATTTGTTAGTAAAATGTTAGGGAAGTAAAGAATATGCAAAGGTTTGTGTAAGTGTTGAAAATTGTAAATCATATAGATTTTTACTGCAGTTATACGTTCCTCAGTAATTAAGTCGTACTTTGCCTTGGAAATGATCTCTGAGGTTCCATTTTCCAGTTGAGAAAGCAAATCCCCATTTCCTCAGAAATATGGGTGGATGGATGGATTAAAATCAATATATCAGTCAGTCAGTCAATCTATAGATAGTCCACTCACAATTTGAACCACAAGATATTTGCAGTCATATATTGATTCCCCATGATACGTGTTTTGATGTCTACTCAGTTTGATTTCTTCATCCTGCCCATCAAATCCTTTCCTTAACTTGCTGTTTGCAGTACTCATTTGTGTATCTTAATTTTAAACAGTAATAAGGAATTGGATTTTCTCTTTTAAGGTCTAAGAAAGATGTTCTAATCATTTACCAAAAAAACCCCCACCTTTTATATATGGGTAATATTTGAAACTTAGAACATGAGTTCTTCTCATCAAATATACTTATCTTTGTTTAATTTATCTTTGTTTCTCTCTCTTTTCTTCATTCCTGGTGAACACTACTCCAGGCCCAGGTAAGAACTTTTAAACCTCATCGTTCATAATAGAGTGCTGTTTGTTTTCATTTTACTCCTGACATCAGAGAATGTATTTCTTTTCCTGCTATTTCTCTTATCTTTTATAGGGGAAAACATGTTTTCCATAAAATTTTTTTTCTGCAGCTATTCCCTCTGTTTTCCTAGCATATTACATGTGTTTTCTCATTTCACTATCAGGGCCTAAGGTACAGGGATAGTGGAGAGCAAGCATAATTCACCACCCTTGAAAAGGCAATGACCCCTCCTGTTAATGGTCGCATGCTTCTCGGAGAGGCAGAGGTGCAGGTGGGCTCAAAGCGGTAGCAGGAGGTGGCTCTGAACTGATTTGTATTCACTCCAGTGTAGGAGATTAAAATGAAAGCCATCAAAGGATTAGGAAAGGTGGCATTTTCCCTTCAGTTGTTCCCTTCTCCACAACTTGTAGGGTAATATTTTACTAAATACTAAAATAGTATTTAGTCCTATTTTAATACAGCACCCAACGTGAAGGTGATAATTTATGACAGTAATTACAGATTCTCACTCCAACAGTGCACACTTTTTATTCCTATGTGGAATAGGTCCACTTTATTCACTTTACTTGGATGTTTAGTAAAACTAAAATTTGCACAAAAGAATGGCTCCAGAGGACTATTTATATTTTCTGGAATTAAATAGTTATATGAAATATTCATGTAGTTTGTGTGTGTGTGTATGTAAAATAGGAAATAAGAGTTATCATAGACTTTGAAATGATTTTAAGAGAGACATTTTTCTTTAATGGTTGAGTCAGCTCTGTTGCAGTGGATTATGGTCCTTTTTTTCATTTATTTAGTCATTCTTCTTTCTCATTGAGAAAAGAGCATAATTGGTTCATTGTGCTAAAAATCCTGAAACAGCCAAGCACACCACCCCAGACCTGGGGCTGCAAGCCTTTCTGGGCACCAGAGCAGAGACAATTTGCTTTGTTTTATGTGGCCCTCACCGCTTTGTACCTGTGTAATATGAGACCAATTTCAGACCTTGCTTCCAAGGTTTAGTTAGTTTTAAGATAGCTTTATTTCATATTATTTATCTTCTAATTTAGTTTCATATATGGAACACACACACAAAATTCTTATTGGTATACATACTTATTTGGAAAACAGGCCAAATGAAACTTATTTGAAAACAGCTACTTTGATATGCTTACTTAATTCATTAATTCTTTTATTCATTTATTCATCTTACTCAACAAATCTCTATAGAATGCCTGATATATGAGCAAGCATCCTGGGCTAAGTACTGAAGACAAATGAAACTGTGAACAGGACATATGGCCCAGGAAATTACAATGCTATGTGGTAAGGGTCAGTCTAGGAAAGTATGGAATGTGTCTGATGTGGTCCATGAGGTCCAATCTCCAGCTGCAATGTGATAGAGGAGCAGCACAACACAGCCGTACCCTTCACTGCTAGAACTCTCAAGAGATCCTCTATATTCCTGTTTTAGAATAATGAACAGTAAAGGAAAGGCTTCAGAGTAGCTAAACAAGAATATCATGATAACTGTGATACGAAGTGTTCCCACTTACCTCATGGGGTTCCGTGAGGTGAGGTCATTGAGAACCGTGTGCGTTTCAGGTGTATGAGGTCGTCCCTTGCCACAGTGACTGCAGCCAGTACGTATGGGTTACAGAGCCATGGAGCATCTGCAAGGTGACCTTTGTGAACATGCGGGACAACTGTGGAGAGGGCGTGCAAACCCGAAAAGTGAGGTAAGGCCAAGCCTAGTTACACAGAGAAGCAAAGGCACAGCCACCTCCCGATTTCTCATGTGCCAACATGAGCTTGCCCTCCTCCCAATCTCCTGAATGAAATTGTCTTCAGTTTTATTTTTATGGAGTCTGTGTTCGTAGAAAGCTCTAAAGGGATCTGCTTCCAGCAGCAGTGTATCATCCTCTGCCTTCTGATTTTAGGAAGCTTTGCTTCAAGGTACTCTTGCAGGGAAAGGGCTGCACATTGAATGTGAGGTGAATGAATGCAGATTTTCCAACCCTAGTAACTTCTTCCTTAAAGGTCAAATATATTTCTAACTGTATCTTAGTGATAATCTTTTGTAAACTCTTTATCCTTTGTATCAAACTGGCTATCTTTTGAATACTCTCATCTGCTCTAGGAAGCCTTCCCTAAACCTCCCCGCTGGCTAGTGCCTCTCATTTGTTTTCTGAACCACACTGTCCAGTAGGGCAGCCACTAGCCACGTGTGACTATTTCACTTTAAATCTATTAAAATTAAATAAAATGCATTTCCTCAGTCACACTAGACACATTCTAAGTGCTCGGTAGCCAGAGGTGGCTAGTGGCAATTCTGTGAGACAGCACAGTATTTACATTGTCATAGAAAGCTCTACTGAGCAGCCTTGTTCTATAATACCCCACATACCCCTCACTGTTTTGAAAGATCCATCCACAAGCCTGTCCCCTTTATTAAATCCTGTTTCTCCAAACTGAGACCCTGTCATATTCACAGAACTTCCCTAAAACCTAATACAATTAAATTATTGTAATAATTGTAATACAATTAAATTAACTCATTAACTTATCCCTACACCATCTACATATGATCCTTAAGGGTTTCAAACCTGGGAAACAAGTATATGAGGCTTTATTATCTCCACTTTACAGAGTAGATTCAGAAGTACTTACTAAGTAGTGTGCTGAGAGCACACACCTAGTAAAGTGACAGTTGCATTCAAACTCAAGTCTCTTGTCACTCTTTAACTACAACCAGTTTCTTCTAACTCTGCTGAGTGACACACAGTAAAGAAAAACATAAAAACATCCCAAACCTGACAACAACTGTTGTGAAGAATCCCATTCTCACTCATGACATAATTTTTCATGAATTTAAGATTCGTATTTCTTAATCTGTTTCAGTAGGAAAGTAGAACAAGTTAACGTTTATATCATAAAACCTTGGCACACTATGTAAAACATTTCTTCCAGTAAAAATAGTCTCTATCTCTTTTTTCAAAAGCCCATCTGAACTCTCAAGTTATTTTACGGAATAACTTTTAAAGGTGGATGAGGTGGGGTGGAGGTAATGAGTTAATAAGGAAACAGGGAAGAAAAAGACAGAGATTCTGTTTTCTGCCAATCTTCTGCCAAATTTAAAATTTCTCTTTCAAATATAAAAATATTTTTCTTATATTAAAAATTTGATCAGGTTGTGTTTTTTGTTATTAAAAAAATTATAATAATGAACTTCTTTCGGCTTTCCCTTCGGCTGTGTATATGTTGCTGCTTTTTGCTTTGTGAATAGGTATTCTCAACATTTCCAAACACATCTTAAACACAGTAACTTTTTTAGGCAACTTATTTTTATTTTTCCAGTAAACATTTTTAATGCAAACAGAGAAAACAGAAGATCAGTATTGATTGGAATTTCTGATTGTGTAATAATGTTTCTTTCTTTATTCAGTAGTATACCTCCAAAACCTTACCCTCTGCTAATTAAGGTCAAATGTCCTGTTAGATGCAAGCATTGGGTGACATTTCAGGACAGAAGAGTCTATAAGAGGGCAGGTTTCAAAATATCTCATTCTTTCTCTTTTAGGATGGTGTGACATCAAAGACTGAGTAATAGTAGTGGTTTGCCCTGCTGGGAAGGAATATTTTTTCACTAACATTTTTGTAGAATTGCCAGCACATGATGATAATAAAAACCAAACAGATTTGGTTATTTCTATTGTTGCTTTTGAATTTTCTGCAGGCAATGCACCCCCTTATTGCTACAACTGTGGTGGGCATCTGGGCCCACCCTTGGCCTCCAACTTGGTGGCTGTTTTCTAAAATAGTTCAGTATTTTCACAGCATAATCCCTTCTCCTATGGAAAGGAGAAAAGGCCAGGAATTTGAAGAAAGCAAATGAACTTAAAGTGCTTCCCTTTGGGCTCAAGACTTGATCCAAATATTTATTCTATTCTGCAGTGACAAAAGTATCATTCATACTAACTCAAATAAATAAAACATAATCTGAATGTCAACAAGAAGGGTTTTTTAGCAATTGTGGCACATTCAAAAGATGGAATTCAAATGTAATCATTAAAAATTATGTCTTAGAAACACAGTTAATAACACAAAAAGATTTTTATAATGTATTGTTGATGTTTTTCCTAAGTGGGACAGATAGTAGGTGAAGTTTGCTCCTGTTTAATGAAATGAAAATATATGTTTAAATATAGTAGTCTGTTAAGAGTGGTTATCTCTGATAGAATGTAGTGAATTTGTATTATTTCTTGTGATTTTCCTAAAATGAATCTATTACCTGTATAGTAAAAATCGAAGGAAAAGAAATACCTTTGAAAACAAAGTTTTATGCACATAACTACTTAATAGAGTATTGAACATCTGTCCTTAACTTTGAATCAATAGGTAATTTTGCAAGTTAATCCTTGTACATCATGTCAGGGCCTCACATTAATGTAATCTTTTCTTAGCAAATCCAACTTTGGAGATTGAACTGTCCCGTCTGCTCTGTCCTCTCCTAGCTGCTGTCAACAGAACATTTTTAAAATGCCACTGAAGCTAGAACTTTTTTCCTGGGAAACTAAAATTCTCCCAGAGAAATTCATAATTTATTTTTTTCCTTCAACAATGAAACTATATAAATGTCTGTCTACATTTGCATATTTTTGTGATTACCTTTTATATATTCAGTATCAAAAAAAATGCAGAGGTGGGTATTTGTGTGGCTATTTTTCCAGCTTACAAACCCAGTTAAGACATAACCAACAGCTTAGTTTTCCAGTCTTTGAATGCGTTCCACAGGAAAACCACATTTCTCTTAAAATTAGCAGCGCTGTATAGAAACGTGATTCTGCAGAGGAGATTTGTGAAGATGCAATGTCCCTACTGATTGTAAATCCCTGAGAAAAGTTGACATTCCAGATATAATTGGTAATATAATGCAACCAACAGTTTAAAACATTGCAGTGGGTTTGAGAGGCTTAAGAGCTCAAGCCTTCCTTTTCATCTCCTGCAATGCAGTTCTCTTCCCAAACCTATTAATTTGGTTGACCTTCTCTGAGTTACAAATGAGGGATAAAGTTTTTCTCTTCTATTCGAAAAGTGCCTTGAGAGATTATTAACTACAGTAAAAGTTAAGTCTGGTACTAGCCACATTAATTAGATTCCCAAGAGATGACTAAGGAGCCCTTTATGACTGCTTACAATAGAATGAAATGTAATAAAATGTTTGAATTTGTTCTGTTAAAAGGAAAACTAAGAATAAAAAAGGTCAAGATATAGGAAGATCCCAACAACCACGTTTAGAGAATTTGTGCTATTATTCTTATGACTGTCTCTTCACTTCTGCCTTTCTTTTAAGGTTATCAGCAGATGGGAAGCGAAAATTACTTTTGAAATGACAAAACAACTTGATAAATGCCATCAGTTACTTTCTCAAAACCACTTACTGAAATCTCTCCCTAGGAGATTTCAGTGTGCCTTGTCTTCCGTCATATATGAATCTGCCTTCTCCATGGAATTCACCATTTTCCTCAGAAGAAAAACATGCATTATATTCCAAAATTGTAACCCATCTATGAATATCTTCGGTGAACTCATTAGTTTCTGCATCACATATGGGTGTAAATGACCCTCTCCTTTAAGAGGAAGACACATAGTTTATGTACACAGAGTGTATACACAGTGGCTATAACTTTAAAAGATTATGATACATGCAAGCATAGATTTTTAAATCATTAGCTATACAACTAGGTATGGGAGGCAGAGATCCTTTTACGTCTTTATGTTTGGAGAATTTTATTCATTAAATGCAAAGCTTCCCATCCCCCATCTCCATGGTGATGTCTTATGAAAAACCTTGTACCTTATGGGTTGGCCATTGTTCAGTTGTCCCAGTTCCTTCACTGATAGGTATGTTTTCTTCTAGATGCATGCAGAACACGGCGGATGGCCCTTCTGACCATGTAGAGGATTACCTCTGTGACCCAGAAGAGATGCCTCTGGGCTCTAGAGAGTGCAAATTACCATGTCCCGAGGATTGTGTGATAACTGAATGGGGTCCGTGGACCCGATGCACTTTGGTGAGACAATTAACCATTTATTAATGTAGAATTTGCTTAATTCCTTACCACTAAAGCTTTAAAAATATTATTAAGAAAATAATAGCTTGGTTACTAAATTAGTTACCAAAGCAAGGCGTATTTTTGGCTACTTCATTCTTATGACTGTGCCATTTAAAATCAGCAATGTTTGGACTCACACTGAAACAGCTCAACCTCTTGCAAGCTTTATGCTCCTCCACCGTCCTCCTAAACCCAGCACAGGCTTCAATAGTTGTGGCTCGTGGGATCTAAAGCGCAGGCTCAATAGTTGTGGCACAAGGGCTTAGACGCTCCGCGGCATGTGGGATCTTCCCAGACCAGGGATTGAACCCGTGTCCCCTGCATTGGCAGGTGGATTCTTAACCACTGCACCACCAGGGAAGTCCCAAAATGCCTTTACATTTGCTTATGAATTCACAGCATGTTAAAAACTGCAGTGGTGATAATGATTCCCTCCAGGTAAAGGGAAAAAGAATGAAAATCTAGTAAAAATACTTTAATGGTGTCAGGTTATTATCATCCCTTGCTTTTTGCCCAATCCATTTAAAATTGTAGGAATAGTCTTTCACACGGTAGGGGTATGGCAGCAGGAGTATTGACACTACAACGCAGAAGATCCTGGTAAGAAAGGGAATAGAAAGAAGAGAGCTGTGCATCAGTGAATCTCTTTCCACACACTGACTCTTGAGCCTCTTTGGGCCTGGAAAGCCAGCTGAGAGTTTCCAATCACACAAAGCTTCTAGATTTCAGCAGCCCGTAGGGCCTCTTCCATGGGACCCTGGGAGGAGAGTCACTTGAAACAGAACTGGCTGATGATGTGGGAAATTTGGCTTACCCTTGTGTACCTTTGTAAAGCTGCACACTTCAGAATGGCATCAAATCATGGAAAAGGTACATCTAATGTGGAATTAATTTGCTGAAATATAATATGGGACAGATACATGTTTTCAAGGAGAAATTAATTTTCTATTTCAGTTAACATTATTAAAGATGCTGATTAGCAGCCAACTGATAGAGCAGGAGCAAAACAGGCTGGCAGTTGACTTGGATACAGGTTAAATTGCAATTAAGCATCATCTGTTTCGGGCTTCCCTGGTGGCGCTGTGGTTGAGAGTCCACCTGCCGATGCAGGGAACAAGGGTTCGTGCCCCGGTCCGGGAGGATCCCACATGCCGCGGAGCGGCTGGGCCCGTGAGCCATGGCCGCTGAGCCTGCGCGTCCGGAGCCTGTGCTCTGCAACGGGAGAGGCCACAACAGTGAGGGGCCCGCGAACCAAAGAAAAAAAAAAAATCAGCTGTTTCACAAGCATATGCAAATGATTTTCTATTCTATTTAATTCCATAGCATCAGATTTGAAGTTACTGTTTCTGATCTTAGTAACCAAATGTTTTCAAAACAAGACTGTACCAGTAGGAGAATGGCAACCAGTCTTTTTAATTCGTGCTAAGTTGTGTTTGTGTGCGTATATGTGTGCACATTAGAAAAATAAAGGTTGTATATAACTAGTTATTTAAAGTTCACCCTTAAAACCATTTTTCAGGTCCTGTCAACTATATTAAATAGATTATAATTTCTGTATTAGTTATTAGTAATTAGTATTAGTATTATTAGTATTATTAGTTATTAGTATTCTACAGTAATTAATATGACCATATGTATGTGTTTGTGTGTGGATGATGTGATGTATCTATTAATATTCGACACATAGGCTCTTCTTCTCCCAGTTTTACTGAGAAATAATTGACAGACATCATTGTATGTTTAAGGCATATAGCATGATGGTTTGATCTACATATATTGTGAAATGATTACCGCAATAGGTTCAGTAGCATCCATCTTCTCAAATAGGTATGATGAAAAGAAAGAAGAATAAAGGAAAAGAATTTTCTGCTTGTGATGAGAACTGTTAAGATTTAGTCTCTTAACAACTTTCCTGTATAACATACAGCAGTGTTAGCTACAGTCATCATGTTGTACATTACATCCCTACTACTTATTATCTTATAACTGGAAATGTGTACCTTTTGACCACTTTCCTCCAATTCTCCCTTCTCTCCTACCCCCACTTCTGGTAACTGTAAGTCTGATCTCTTTTTCTATGAGTTTTGTTTTTTCTTTTGTTTTTTAGATTGCACATAAGTGAGATCATACAGTATTTGTTTATCTCTGTCTGACATTTCACTTAGCGTAATGCCTTCAGGGTCTATCCATGTTGTCACAAATTGCAGAAATCCTCATTTTTTATGGCTGAATAATATTCCACTGTATAATTATACTACAACTTATTTATCCATTCATCCATTGATGGACACTTCGGTTTTTTCCATATCCTGGCTATTGTAAATAGTGCTGCAATAAACAAGGGGGTGCAGACACCTTTTCAGGTTAGACACATCCCTTAAGCATTGTCGACTGAAGAAACACACACAGCTTAAAAGTTGCAAGTTAAGCTTTATTCGGGGATCTTACTGAGGATTATAGCCTGGGAGACAACCTTTTAGATAGCTCTGAGGAACTGCTCTGAAAAGGTAAAGGAAGAGCCAGGATAAACAGGAGTTTTTTGCTGGGAAAGAACATACAGTCAGACATCAAAAGATTACTGCTAATCACTAAAACAGACATCTCTAGTTAATGACTTTAGTGCTTTCCTGTGTATAGGAAGATGCAAGAATCTGGGCTCATTGAAATCATTCCTTAGACATGTATCTTAACTGTCTTGGGTCAGTATCCAAAGCACAGAATGCTACCTCTTTTCCTCCATCCTGTTTCGCTTAGGGCACATCACCTGCAGCAGCTGCAGTGGCTGGTGCCTTGATCATTGTAGAACTGAGACAGCAGGCAACATTCTTTGTGTACTGGAATGGCAGACAACATTCCCTGTTCCCAGCATCTTAGAGCTAGCTGGAACATCAGAAACTCATCCAGCACCTTGATTTTATAAATGAAGAAAGTGAGGTGTTATGAGATTGTTTAAGTTAGCCAGTGTCCCAAAGGTTCTAGCTCTTGCTCCAGTGCTCTCCCTAATACATTAGCTCTTGTGTGGCTGAGTATTCACCTTTCTGAGGAGTTATATTATTCTTTGTCAGCCTTGCAGTCAAAACAGTTTCCGGCAAAGGTCAGCTGATCCCATCAGACAACCTGCTGATGAAGGAAGAGCCTGCCCTGATGCTGTTGAGAAGGAACCCTGTAACCTGAACAAAAACTGCTTCCACTATGATTATAATGTAACAGGTATGTGAATAGTCATCTCCTTATAGAGTTAAAGGCCAAATCCCACGTCTGTCAGCTCAGCAGCATTTCCGGAAGTGTTGGTCAACTCCATCTGCGTGCCTTTTGGACATGCTGCTTCCTCTCCCAGAAATAATTCCGTATTAACTGAAAGAAATATTTATCTGCCTTATTTTTCATAAACATCAAAATAGAGAATGAAATGATCACACAAACATTAGCTCTTAAGGCAGACGGAGAATAGTCTAAGGGTTCCTATTTAAGCCACCCTCCCACTTTCAGAAGGTGCACATAAAAGGTATATCTTCCCATGGGTATCAGTTTATTGAAAGATGTCTTTCTTCTTCAGAATGTGTTTAATCACTGTGAATACTGGGACAACAGTTCTTTCCGTGGGGGCAGTTCATAGGCATGATTAGTCTGCTGTAAAGACATCAGCAATCTTAAGCTTGCCAAGAAGTGCGTGAAGAGAATATAAACATTTCAGAGATATAAATATTATCAAAGGTATAGGAGAAAAAAGATAGATGAGGGTTTTTTAAGAAAAAAAAGGCTTAATCTAAATTCCATTTCTTTCCCAAACCCTCATCTCACACCATCAAGGCATATACTCTAGGAAAGAAGACTTTCATGGTTTGTATGACTTAGGGCAACACTGAAGCTTACTCTGGAATTTTTCCCAAGTAATTTTCACACCAAAATAAACCCCAGAGACTGTACAGTGACACACAGCAGTCAGATTGACTTTTTCCTCCTTTGGTTTTTCTTTTCAGTTTCCTTTCATGACACAATGAAATCACAGTTCTCTGGGGCATGCTACGTTACCCTGGAAAGAAAGAATTATTTTGCAAAAGACATATAATAAAGGGAATTAAATAAATATGGCCAAAGTGATTTTGAAATAAATAAGCATACATTTTACAGTACTCTACAGTACGGACAGTAAGTGAAAGACAGGTTTATTTGGATATAACTACCTAAAGTACGAGCCATTAAAATTATGACTATTTTGCTTAAACAAAAATGTTGAAATGTAAATTTCTACTTTCGTTAGGAGAAAAGTTTTTAAATGACATTTGATCTGCAGGCCACAGCCATTTCTACAGTATCACCAAACAGCTAGCTAGCAAGATTGTCAGGGAGACATCTGCCTCAGGAATAGTCCCTGTAGCGATGTGCAACGCCAGCATTTCCATTTGACTCCAGATATGTTCAAAGCCGGGGCCCATACGCTCTGCGTGTGGGATGATTGATTGCGGGGCTTAGGAAGCAGTTGTGAATTAAATATGGGATTCAGGTCATCCGAGTTTCATTTGAAATCCGGTTCATGCATAGCCTTCTGTTCTGATATGCTCCCTTCCTTCCAGACTGGAGTACGTGCCAGCTGAGTGAGAAGGCAGTTTGTGGAAATGGCATGAAAACGAGGATGCTGGATTGTGTTCGAAGTGATGGCAAGTCGGTTAACCTGAAATATTGTGAAGAGGTGAGGGGATGCTTTGTTATGTCTTTGCGAGTAAATTCTTCCCTAATAATTTCAATTCATGCTGAGCCAAGTGACCTGACCAGCGCTTTATGCAGCTCGTTGCCAGCAGATGTTTTCGGCACTATTCAGAGGCTGCTAAACACTCTCTTGAAAAGAGACACTGTCCAACACTACTGATTTCTACACATAATTTCCTGTATTTTGTTCTGCTTGGAGCCCAAAGGTATGCTAATTAGCCTATTCTGAAAGAAATGCTCGGGGAACAATAAGTAATCAAGGTGAATAAAGGCAATAAATCTTAATCAGACTACTCATCATCTTTTGTAATTTCATATGAATTTTGTGTTGCCTGGGACACCTGCCAAGAGCCATCATTTATTCTCTCTGTTGCAAAACACTGATCACATGTGGTTCGGTAGCAGATTTTGATATTAGGACCTAATACCCAGCTGTGAGAGTCTAAGACTCAGGTCTGGATAAGAGAGAGCTTGAAGTTCAAACAAAGGAATAGAGTCTGCCATTAGTGTCTTTTAGGTACAGAGAATTGTAACTGTTAATTCTCCAATTTACAAAAGTAATGTTATCATTTCTAATATGACCTTAGGAAACGCGAGAAAACATAGTTGTTGTCCTTCGGTAGTATTCATGAAGCTACACTTTGGGTTTTGATTATTTTGTCTGGTTTCCAGACCAAAAGGGCACTCACATTCCTGACAGATTTTGACTCCTCCTGCATCCGAGGCCACTGGGTTAAACATGAACCAAGATAAGCAACAGCCTCCACAGACCTGCAACACCCGGGAGGAACTTATAACCTCATTAGGGTTCAGTAGACTTGGGACCATGACGTCTGTCTACACATTCTAGGGGATATTATAAGCTCGTGGTAAATTATTCAAACTCCTAAGGGAAAACTCAAGATGGAAGTATTTTAATCCATTTGATATCTTTGATATTATCATGTGGACCTAATTTAACTATCTGTATCTCTGTCCATGGGAACAGAGCTCCCAAGTGTGCTGAAAACAAATTGTTTAGTTAATAAATTGCTCTGTCATCTTATAACATAACTTAGTCAATTACTGCTTTAGATTTCATCAGAAATTTTATACCTGAATCAGTCTGGCTTTGAAACTAATAACATTGAAGTGATGTGACCATTATAAAAATAACATTATTATTAATGAATGTTATTATAGTTATATACAGGCTGGAGAGCTTTCTGTGGTCTACCTCTACTTGCTTAATATGTCTCTTTTTTTGCAAATGCACATGTAAGTGTCCTCCTGGGTCAGAATGAGATAACTATTAATAGCTGAGAGCTTTTAGAAAGCTAAACCCAAATCATACAAGACCAGTTTTTAAATATCTCATGACTACAGGACAAAGATATAAATAGGGCCTTTTATTTCTTAAGTGAAACGTGGGTAAAAACCTGAGAAATAATTTTAAGTATCCAGGAGCCTAGATAAATTTACTTTTATGTACAAATATTATAATGTTTGAATACTGTGATCACAGGGATTCAAATCATAACATTTTAGTAAACCCTGTGTTCAGGGAGAGCAGTGCTACTCTCTGCAGGAATTGGATTAAACAGCTCATATCCCATTATATCCACCCTAAAAAGCAGTAGACTTAAATAACAGCCCTGAGAAAAGCTGGCTATCTTTTTTAACAGGAGATTGCCTACCTACTAATACATGTGCAAACCCTGAATTGAGTGTAATAGCAGTAGCTAACTCTTGCTGTTTCTCTAACAGCCCAAAAGAAAAATGGCATTACTGTCCAACAAAGAGGAAAATTAGGGTTAAATCCATCCAGCATTTATATAGCACTTTTGTCTTTGATGTTTTTCAGACATTAATTCACCAGATACCTAATAACTGGTTTCTCCTTTCCTATTCTTTTATCCCTGAACATATGTTTAGATAAATGATAGATTAGATAGATGATAGGGTGGATAGATAGATAGATAGATAGATAGATAGATAGATAGATAGATACAGAGAGAGGAGAAAAAGAAGCTACAACAAATTTAAGAGAAAAAATAGTACAGAATTGAAATGTCTTACTACTGGGTACCCAAAGTATCTGTAAACAGACATCCTTTTTAACCCTCTAGCAAAATAAATAAACCAGTAGTAGTTGAATTCTGTGATTCAAAACCTTTCTCCATGAAACTATTAGGTACCTTAAATTTAACACATCATTTTTATCGTATCACCTTAAAACTTCTAATCTCCAGTGATTATAAGTGATTTAATTTAATTTTAAATTAAGTGATATGGTAAAAGTTTTCATACCAAATACTCAGCTTTGTCAAGTATTACTGATGGAGAATATGAGAGTGTTTACAGAGGGATCTGGTACATAAATCGTCGATCTGATCCTCTCTCAGTGCATAACTTAGAGCCAAGAGTTCTACTTGAACCGCAACATAACATTTCAGAAAAACTTTCTTTTGCCATTTTCTGCTCTATAAATTAGACACTATAAACTTACTTTCATGCAGAAATAAAAAAGGTCTTGAAAATCCCCAAGGATGACTAATTTAAAAAATTGCACTTTCCTAAGAAGCCTTATTTTTTCTATTTCAATGCCACTTTGTACCTTTGACTTTTTAAATGTTTGAATATACAGTGGATGAGTTTGAAATCTCATCCTTCATTTTAAACGTAGAATACCTAAGTAATGCTACTTAATGCAGTAAAATGCACAACATTATTATCTGATGAGAGACTAATGCCAAAATAACAATTACACACAGTTAGCTCCTGAGATCAGTTCTGGAAGAGAAAATCTTTTTTAAAAAATAATAAATGTATATAAAATATTCATAATAAAAATTCTAGTGACCCACCCCTCCTTTTGAGAGAGGTAGCTTACTTTAAAACTATTTTATATTATTTTAGTACATTATATTTTTGGTTTTGAGTGGCAATTGGTCTTTAACCTCGCTCTTTTTTCAGTTTGACATCCACATGTAAAAATAAATAATATCCCCCAAATACAATTATATATTTGTATAGTGATGATATTCTTGCTTTTTAACTAATAGAAAATATTTGTGCTTCCACCTGTTTATTCCTCCTTTAGGGAAATTCAACTAATTTGGAGATTAAATCTTCCTTTTTTCACTTTTTATATAAAAAATTCAACTATATATATATATATATAAGTATATTGAGTAAATGGGCTCCTCTGTTCATCCTGTTCCTTTTGCTCCCACTCTCCTGGATTGAGCCACTTTATATTTTTAACAGTTTGGGTCTTTGTCCTGCAGACATCTTTTTATTTTATTATGCATATTGCTTATTCTTCCTCTCCTCTCCTCTCATCCCCGCTCCAATCTTGCCCTTCCTTCTTCCTTCCATCAACACTGCACTGTGGTCATGCCTTCCTGTCAGTACAAATAGATCTACCTCTATCCTTTCAGCTCGGCCTGGAGAAGAACTGGCAGATGAACACGTCCTGCATGGTGGAATGTCCTGTGAACTGTCAGCTTTCTGACTGGTCTCCTTGGTCAGAATGTTCTCAAACATGTGGCCTCACAGGTTTGTTTGTGCTTTATTTGGCATTAGACTGATGATCAAGGAATATGAAATAAAATGTCCCTCTTGCTTTAAGTCATATCAAATAATCTGCAGAAAGGTTGAATCAGGGTATCTTTCTTTCCAAAACATCTAAGCCTTACTTGTTCCTCTAATTTCGGAAGAAATGTCTTTGACACCTTCTCCCAGTAAGATATGTGCTTGGGCTTCCCTGGTGGCGCGGTAGTTGGGAGTCCGCCTGCCGATGCAGGGGATGCGGGTTCGTGCTCCGGTCCGGGAGGATCCCGCATGCTGTGGAGCGGCTGGGCCTGTGAGCCATGGCCGCTGAGCCTGCACGTCTGGAGCCTGTGCTCTGCAGCGGGAGAGGCCACAGCAGTGAGAGGCCCGCATACCACCAAAAAAAAAAAAAAAAAGATATATGCTTGCACAATTGTAGTGTATCACTGAGGTTGCACCACTTTGTATCTCTTAAAGGAAAAATGATCCGAAGAAGAACAGTAACCCAGCCCTTTCAGGGTGATGGAAGACCATGCCCTGCCCTGATGGAACAGTCTAAGCCTTGCCCAGTGAAGCCCTGTTATCGGTGGCAATACAGCCAGTGGTCTGCATGCCAAGTGCAGGTAACCAATCTCAAAAAGTTGTACGGAAGTGTGTATTCTTTATCTGGAGAGACTTGGTTTCAGAAATATTTGCAGAGCTTACAGATAGCATGTTTCCTGTTAAAGATTTTAGGTACCTTGCCATTTCATAACTGTTTAATTAGTTTCGATAACAAGCACTCCCTGTCCTGTATTTTAAAACCATTTGGAGACTGATTCATTTTAATGAAAATTTATTTGCCTGTCTTTGGCTAGAAAACAAATAAATTGTTCATGCTATGCTTTATAGCTACTGCCCTATAGGACCTCTTCCCTAGGGTTTCAAATGTTCCTTTAACTGCTCATAAATCAAAATCAATGGTGCAGAGATGACTGTAAGCGATAAGCTAACCAATGAATTATTTTTTTTTCCTAATTATTTTTTCCTCCATTTCAGGATGCCCAGTGTGGCGAAGGGACCAGAACAAGGAATATTTCTTGTGTAGTGAGTGATGGGTCAGCTGATGATTTCAGCAAGGTAGTGGATGAAGAATTCTGTACTGATATCGAACCCATTATAGATGGTAATAAAAAAGTGGTTCTTGAGGAAACCTGCACCCAGCCTTGCCCAGGTAACAACAGCAAAACAGAATTCGTACTTTGGCCATTCCTTACCAGGACCAGGGTGGAGAAGGGGTTGCGTGTATAAGTTTAAGAGATGTCAACAGTCTTCTCTTTCAGTAATATCTGTGCCAACAGCTAGACACTGTAGCGTGGATGAAGGGGGGCACTGCTCCTTACTGCCACGTGGGGGTGAAGTCCAGTTCTCCTACGTGGCCTCTGTTGACACTCACCCCCCTCGAGTTTTAACTTCTGCAAAGAATGAAAATTAAGGCCTTAGGCTCATGCTTGACAGGGAGAGTATGAAAATTCTACCCCTAGATATATTAGCTAAAATATATTAGCTATTAGATATAATAGCTAAAATTCTACCCCTAGATAAATTACCATTCAAGAGTGAGAAAAAATAGTATTATGGAAGAAAATTTTGAATGAAAGAAATTCTGATTCAGTGTTGGACACAGAGGTACAAGCAGGAAAATGTAGAAAGCAAACGTATATCAAGTAGTTTAGAAATAAATAGCAGGAAGTGATAAGTTAATGATTAGGAATTTGGGCTTGATGCAGAGGACTTTAGGGTAGATAGAAGGTCAAAATAACCTCAGTGTCAAGCATGACCCTGTGGCCTTAAGAAAGATATAGGGGCAACAGTGTATTGGTGGGCTAGAAAAGAACAAGGTTGGAAGTGAATTGCCTATCTTTTTAAATTTTCATTTTATATTGGAGTGTAGTTGATTGGCAATATTGTGTTAGTTTCAGGTGTACGGCATAGTGATTCAGATGTGTGTGTGTGTGTGTGTGTGTGTATATATGGTCTTTTTCAGATTCTTTTCCCATATAGATTATTACAAAATATAAGTAGAGTTTCCTGTGCTGTACAGTAGGTCTTTGTTATCTATTTTATATATGGTACTATGTATATGTTAATCCCAAACTTCTAATTTATCCCTCCCCCTCACCTTTTTCCTTTGATAACCATAAATTTTTGACATCTGTGAGTCTGTTTTGTAGATAACTTCATTTGTATCATTTTTTTAGATTCCACATATAAGTGATATTATATGATATTTGTGCTGCAATGAACATTTGGGTGCATGTATCTTTACGGATTATGGTTTTCTCTGGATATATGCCCAGGAATGGTTTTGAAGTTCATTTCTCTAATAATTAGCAATGTGGAGCATCTTTTCATGTGCTTCTTGGTCACCTTTATGTCTTCTTTGGAGAAATGTCTTATTTAAATCTTCTGCCCATTCTTTAATTCTGTTGTTGTTGTTTTGGGTGGGGGTGTTCGTTTGTTTGTTTGATATTGAGCTGCATGAGCTGTTTGTATATTTTGGAGATGACCTTGTCAGTTGCATTGTTTGCAAATATTTTCTCCCATTCTGTGGGTTGTCTTTTCGTTTTGTTGATGGCTTCCTTTGCTGTGCAAAAGCTTTGGAGTTTCATTAGGTCCCATTTGTTTATTTTTGTTTTTATTTCCATTACTCTAGGAGGTGGGTCAGAAAGGATCTTGCTATGATTTATGTCGTAGAGTGTTCTGTCTGTGTTTTCCTCTAAGCGTTTTATACTGTCTGGTCTTACATTTAATCCATTTTGAGTTTATTTTTGTGTACGGTATTTGAGAATGTTCTAATTTTATTCATTTACACATAGCTGTCTGGTTTACCCAGCACCACTTATTGAAGAGGCTGTCTTTTCTCCATTGTATATCCTTGACTCCTTTGTCATACCTTAGTTGACCATAGGTGCGTTGGTTTATTTCTGGGGTTTCTATCCTATTCCATTGATCAATAGTTTTGTTTTTGTGCCAGTGCCATACTGGCTTTTTTTCTTTTTTTTTTTTAATTTTTATTAGAGTATAGTTGATTTACAATGTTTTGCTAGTTTCTGCTGTACAGCAAACTGAGTCAGTTAAACATATACATATATCCACTCTTTTTTAGATTCTATTCCCATATAGGTCAGTACAGAGCATTGAGTAGAGTTACTGTGCTACACAGGAAGTTCGTATTACTTATCTATTTTATATATAGTAGTGTGTTATCTGTGACTATTTCTGTTTTGTAAATAGGTTCATTTGTACCATTTTTTTTAGATTCCACATATAAGCAATATCATATATTCGTCTTTTTCTGACTTACTTCACTCAGTATGACGAATCTCTAGGTCTGTCCATGTCACTGCAAATCGCATTATTTTGTTCTTTTTATGGCTGGGTCTCTACAGACAGCATATATTTGGGTCTTGTTTTTATATCCATTCGGTCCGTCTATGTCTTCTGGTCACAGCATTTAATCCAAACCACTTCAGACCGAGGGACACATACAAACCACTTCAGACCGAGGGACACATACAGACTGAAAGTGAAGGGATGGAAAAAGATATTCCATGCAAATGGAAATCAAAAGAAAGCTGGAGTAGCAATACTCATATCAGACAAAATAGACTTTAAAATAAAGACTATTAAAAGAGACAAAGGACACTACATAATGATCAAGGGATCAATCCAAGAAGAAGATGTAACAATTGTAAATATTTATGCACCCAACATAGGAGCACCTCAATATATAAGGCAAATGCTAACAGCCATAAAAGGGGAAATCAACGGTAACAAAATAATAGTGGAGGACTTTAACACCCCAGTTACACCAATGGACAGATCATCCAGACAGAAAATTAATAAGGAAACACAAGCCTTAAATGACACATTAGACCAGATAGACTTAATTGGTATTTATAGGATATTCCATCCGAAAGCAGCAGAATACACTTCCTTCTCAAGTGAACATGAAACATTCTCCAGGATAGACCACATCTTGGGTCACAAATCAAGCCTTAGTAAATTTAAGAAAATTGAAATTTTTCCGACCACACGCTATGAGATTAGAAATCAATTACAGTAAAAAAACTGTAAAAAACAGAAACATGTGGAGGCTAAACAGTATGTTACTAAATAACCAATGAATTACTGAAGAAATCAAGAAATACCTACAGACAAATGACAATAAAAACACAATGATCCAAAACCTATGGGACACAGCAAAAGCAGTTCTAAGAGGAAAGTTTATAGCAATACAGTCTTACCTCAGGAAACAAGAAAAATCTCAAATGAACAACCTAACCTTATACCTAAAGCAACTAAAGAAAGAAGAACAAACCCAAAGTTAGTAGAAGAAATCGCAAAGATCAGAACAGAAATAAATGAAATAGAAACAAAGAAAACAATAGCAAAGATCAATAAAACTAAAAGCCAGTTCTTTGAGAAGATAAACAAAATTGATAAACCGTTAGCCAGAGTCATCAAGAAAAAAAGGGAAAAGAATCTGATCAATAAAATTAGAAATGAAAAAGAAGTTAAATGGACACCACAGAAATATACAGGATCATAAGAGACTACTACAAGCAACTCTATGTCAATAAAATGGACAACCTGGAAGAAATGGACAAATTCTTAGAAAGGTACAATCTCCCAAGACTGAACCAGGAAGAAATAGAAAATATGAACAGACCAATCACAAGCACTGAAATTGAAACTGTGATGAAAAAACTTCCAACAAACAAAAATCCAGGACCAGATGACTTCACAGGCCAATTCTATCAAACATTTAGAGTAGAGTTAAACCTACACTTCTGAAACTCTTCCAAAATCTTGTAGAGGAAGGAACACTCCCAAGCTCATTCTACAAGGCCACCATCAGCCTGTTACCAAAACAAGACAAAGATATTGCAAAAAAAGAAAATTAAGAATTTTCTTAATTCTGTAATAAAATTAAGAAAATTAAATGTAAGACAGAATACTAAAAACTTAGAGGAAAACATAAGCAGAACACTCTAACATGAATCACAGCAAAATCTCTTTTGATCTATCTCCTAGAGTAATGGAAATAAAAACAAAAATAAACAAATGGGACCTAATTAAACTTAGAGGCTTTTGCACAGCAAAGGAACCCATGAACAAAATGAAAAGACAACCCACAGAATGGGAGAAAATATTTGCAAACAATGTGACTGACAAGGGATTAATCTCCAAAACTTACAAACAGCTCATGGAGCTCAAAATCAAAAAAACACGCAACAGAATCAAAAAATGGGTGGAAGACCTAAATAGACATTTCTCCAAAGAAGACCTACAGATGGGCAGAAGGCACATGAAAAGATGCTGAACATTGTTAAGTATTACAGAAATGCAAATCAAAACTACAGTGAGATGTCACCTCACACCAGTCAGAATGGCCATCATCAAAAAATCTACAAACAATAAATGCTGGAGAGGGTGTGGAGAAAAGGGAACCCTCCTACCTTCCTGTTGGTGGGATTGTAAATTGATACAACCACTATGGAGAACAGTATGGAGGTTCCTTAAAAAACTAAGAATAGAGCTACCATATGACCCAGCAATCCCACTCTTGGGTATATATCCAGAGTAAACTGTGGTTCAAAAGGATACATGCACCTGATGTTCATTGCAGTGCTGTTGACAATAGCCAAGACATGGAAGCAAACTAAATGTCCATTGACAGAGGAACAGATAAAGAAAATGTGGTACATATATACAATGGAATATTACTCAGCCATTAAAAAGAATGAAATAATGCCATTTGCAGCAACATGGATGGACCTAGAGATTATCATACTAAGTGAAGTAAGTCAGACAGAGAAAGAGAAATATCATATGATATCACTTATATGCAGAATCTAAAAAAAATAATAATGAACTTATTTACAAGACAGAAACACAGACTTAGAGAACAAACTTATGGTTACCAGGGAGAAAGGCAGGGAGGGACAGATTGGGAGTTTGGGATTGACATGTACACACTGCTATAGATAACCAACAAGGACCTACTGTATAGCATAGGGAACTTCGCTCAATATTCTGTAATAACCTAAATGAGAAAATTTGCAAAAGAATGGATACTTGTATGGGTACAACTGAATCACTTTGCTGTATTCCTATAACTAACACATCATTGTTTATCAACCATACTCCAATATAAAATAAGATTAAAAAAAACAAATCTGTGGTAAACGATGTGAAGAAAAACTGCAAGATCCCATAGTAGCATAGAACAGGCAATTCACCATTTTAATTAAAGCAATTACAAATCCAGGAGGAGGCTGGTCTTCTCTTGTAAATTACAATCTATTCATTTTCATTCCTCTCTTGCTAGTTTTCTCCAATGATGGCTTTTGAAAGCTAGTAGCATGTGAGCTTATAAGCTTTAAAGAGTAGAATACTGAAGTAGGAAATGCATTTCAGACACTTAATATCTTTGGTAGGCAGAGTGTAGTTTTATTATTACAATGTTTTATATGGTCAAAATATAAAAATATATTTAGTACAAGTCAGTGCTTCACACTTATTTGCTGTTATTAAATCTTTGAAGCTTGACATGGATTATTCTGGAGTGATAATTATATAATCCACAGACTACCATTAAAAGATTTATTGAGTTTTGTGTCAAAATACACTATGTCAAGTGATACAAGCACAGAGATAAAGCCTATTAGTAAAAAGGTATATTTTACTTCCATGTAGTTTGCAGTCACTGAGGCGACGTTACACTACATTCATATTGACAGTTTCTCTATCTTATTTTTAATAGTTTCTCTTGCATAATTAAAAACTGAGTAAGCCTAAAGTAGCATTTCCTAGGGGATATAAATATTTATAAAATTTTCTTTAACTACTTAAAAATTCTTAGTTTCTTTTTTCCTTAGCACTTCCAAAATTTACTAGAATTTTCTTCATTTTAGGATGACATTAGACAGAGTAATAATGACACACTATAGTAAAGGTGTACAAAGATCACTCCACTTGAGTATTATACATGTATCTGTTAGTCAGTAATTCATGTCTTTCCAGGATTTCTTAATCCTGGCACAAGATGTTTTTTCATTAATCAGATCTCCAGGTAACTTTGTGCTAACATTAGATATCTTCAGTATAATATAAGGCAATATAAATTATTCATGTGATATGGCTGGAATAATTAAAGTGATAAGAATCCCTTATGGATTTGTGTTTATGAAAATGTACTGCATCCTCTGAACAGTATCACCAAGCAGTCAGTCCTGAAGAATGAATGAGTATACGAGAAAGGTGTATTTCATTAAATCTTCCCTGTTCTGAAAATGGTTGAAGATGAACACGTGATATACTACGGCCCAACAATTCCTATATAACTGTAACTATTTTCTAGTTATATACTCAAAATAAATGCATATATAAGTTCACCAAAAGATGCATACTAAAATGTTCACAGCAGCGGTATTCATAATAGGAAAAATTTACAACTCTCCACATGCCCACCCACAGTAGAATCGAAATGTAAATAGTGGTATGTTTTTAAATAAAGCACAGCAGTAAAAATGAGCAAGTTAGAGCAACATAAATATGTGATGGTTCTCAAGACATAAATGAGTGAAAGAAACCAGACATTAAAAAAGGACATACGGTTCTATTCCATGTATAGCATGAGGCGGGTTTCTGAGATTCTGAGAATGCTCTGTTGCTTGATTTGGAGGTTGGTTACATGGGTATTTATTCAGACTGTGAACATTCAGCTATCTGTGCATTTATAATGTGTCATCATTTTGCATGTATATTACTCTTCAATACATAATTGAAAAAAAGGGAGGAAGTTGACTGAAGATGTAGATGAGAGGAAACTGTGTGCATTATTGCCACTACTGCAGCTGCTTGGTTAGCTGTCCCACCTCCACAACTTTGGTAAGAAACAGAAACCAAGCATAAATACCAGCTTTCTCAGCCTTGGACTTCAAGCTCTTGGAAATTTTGAACGCCTAGAAGACAAGTCCTGTGTATATTTCGATTTTCTTTTAATAGTACCAAGTGCTTAATAAACCCTTTTATGATGATAATGACAAGAGTGACAGTAGCAGGTTTTAAGTATTGTCACTTAAGGGAAATCATGATGGACAAGTTCCTTCAAACCATAGTTTACCTTTGATATCATTAAGCAGCACATATGCTATACTCAGTAACATCCACTCAGAAAATAACACTATTAACACAAACTTACAAAACCACATACAAACTTGCAAATATTAAATACTTATACAAATCTTACAAATATCATGAATGACTGGCATACCTAAAAACACTGCTCAGTCGGGTTAAACATAAAATGATAATCTGGCTGGCTATTCTTTATGGGTATAAACTACAAACTTGTGTTTTGCAGGTGACTGTTATTTGAAGGAGTGGTCTTCCTGGAGCATGTGTCAGCTGACCTGTGTGAACGGTGAGGACCTAGGTTTTGGTGGAATACAGGTCCGTTCCAGAGCAGTGATTATACAAGAGCTAGAGAATCAACATCTGTGCCCAGAGCAGATGTTAGAAACAAAATCATGTGATGGTGAGTGCTACCATTCATAAAATCTATTTATTTTAGTTTTGTGTTGATAAGCGAAAGTATAAGATATAAAATTTTCTGTTGAATAAGCAAATTTGCTAAGATATCACTTAAAGTTGAGAATTCAGGGTATGATTCTGAATTCTAAATATTTAGAGACTAAAAGTCTTGCCACCCTTCATAAATGAAATATTGTAAAAATATTTCCAAGTTTTATGAGCTAAAGAAGGCTGAGATGATTAGGAGCAAGTTATTTGTACACCTGTAGCAACCCTGATGATGTGTGAATGTAAGAATATCCTCAATTTATTTAAATCAAAAGAGAGAAAGAAAAATTACAAAGCAACAGCAAAATGAGATATTTTACTATATTCTCAGAAATTGATAAATCTAAGTATTGGTAAGGATTAGTCTAAATTTGACATACAGCATATATAAAAATACATCTTTATATGTCTGTGTGTATATGTGTACATACACATAGAGCCATGCACCCAATATAAGCAATAGATGACATTCACAAGAACCACAGAGCATTAAAATGTTCTAGTTTGGGAACACAGAAGAAATCTAAATGAAAAAAAAAGAATTGTTGTCTAGTGGAGAATGTCTTGCTCAACAAACAACCCTCTCATTCCTGCTTGTGTTCTGAAGCAACTGAGTATGACATATATTAGCAAATAAGAGCCAAAATAACATCTATATTGCTGAAAAGTTGAAGAAAGCTTAGAATGTTGGAGAACAATGCTTAGAATGAAAGCCAATTGAGCTAGATGCCTTAACCCAAGAATTATAGAATTATCTACCTTCTTAGTTAAGTCTTCCCAAATTTACCAACCAGATAAAACATTTCATATTCCTGGGTAGCTAAAGGAGAGAAAGGTCAGAGGTTACAATAAATGAAATAGTTCCCAAGAAAAGAAAAAGAATTGTTTACCCTGAAATGACAATGAAGTAAAATTAGGAATCAGTAAAAATTGCCAAGAAATTCTCCCCATGCCCACACAGAAGTGAAAACCGAAAGCTACATTTCTAGAGCATTACATATCAAATGTTATGCAGGATGTAGCACAGAAGTACTTGAAAGGTAATTTGAAGCTTTACATTCTTATATAGGAGGGAGAAAAGTTTAATAAGAGCTAGACTTTCAGGCTTCCCTGGTGGCGCAGTGGTTGAGAGTCTGCCTGCTGATGCAGGGGACACACGTTCGTGCCCCGGTCCGGGAAGATCCCACATGCCGCGGAGCGGCTGGGCCCGTGAGCCATGGCCGCTGAGCCTGCGCGTCCCAAGCCTGTGCTCCGCAACAGGAGAGGCCACAACACTGAGAGGCCCGCGTACCGCAAAAAAATTAAATTAAATTAAATTAAAATAAATAAATAAAAAGAGCTAGACTTTCAACCCAATTTAAAAAAAAGGCAATAGAGTATATACAGTCCTGATAAATACAAATTCATGATAAATACAAATTCAATGAGATAGAAAACAAATAAACAAGATAATCAACAAAGCCAATAGCTTGTTTTTTTGACCAAACTAACAAAATAGACCACCTCATGCAAAATCAATGAAGAAAAAACAAGGACAAAATTACTACTAATAATAAGATAGTGTTTAAAAATATAATTCTATGAAAAAATTTTGCTAATAAATGTAAAAACCTGACAACAATTTAGAATGTTATCTATCAAGAGTAATAGAGAAGCTAAACCATTGATTCTGCAACTATTAAAAACACAGGTCTATCAAATATTCTCACACATGCACACATACTAAAACCTAAATGGCTTTAATTATGAGTTTCATTAAAATTTAAAGAAACAGACAACTCCCATTTATTGTGAAATCTTAATAAAACGAAGTTGGGTAGAAAAAAAAGATGACGAAAATCTCCCCAATACACCACCAAAATCACAAACGAAAATGAAAAACAAAAATTCTTTTAAATCAAAATTTGAATCTTCTACACTGTAAAATAGATCATAAACAAAGTTACCGGACAAGCCACAGACTTAGAAAAGATATTTGTGAAGTCAATTTTAAGGAATTAGTGTCTAGAACAACTATCCTAAATCTTTTCAGCATTCCAAGACAATTTCATACTTGTAAAATTGCTGAGTACCCCAAACTGCTTTTCTCTGTGAGTTATATATATCAAAATTTTTCATATTAAAAAATGACAACTGATGTTTTAAAATATTTGATAATTTAAAACAATCATAAATCAATTTGTTACCATAAATATTTCCTGAAAAATAACTATTTTCCAAAACAAAAAGAAAATAACTTTAATGACAGTCATTGTCTCGTTTTACACTTTTTCAAATCTCTGGCTTAACATCTGGCTTAACAGAAGACAGCTGGCTTCTCTTCTGTGCTTCTGCATTCAGTCTATTGCCATCTTAGTTTAGTTTATGTATATGAAGAAAATCCAGCCTTACTTACCCAGGTGTGTAGTTAAAGGGGAAAATCATCACACACATACTCTGAAAGAATGTCAAAGTCTTCCCTGGTCCCTGGACCATAATTTGAGAATTGTTATTCTAGAATAAAAAATTCCCACAACCCAATATGAAAAGGCGTAGATTTCAGTAGAAAAAAAAGGGGTGGGGGGAGCCAAAGTAGGAAAAAAGGGGTGGGGGGAGCCAAAAGATACACATAAGCAATTCACAAGAGGAAATCTAAATGCCCCAAAACATTTTTCTCACTGTTTAATAGCTTTGGTAATCAACTACAAGTTAAAAATGACAAGATAGCTTTCCACACCCACAAGACTGACAAGAAATTTAAATCTGGAATTTATAAATGTTTGTGAGGGTTTAGAGTAATAGTAACTCTTATTCAGTGCTGGTGGGTATATAAACTGTCACCTTTTAAAGAAAAGAATAAGCTGTATTTAGTAAAGTTCAGCTATCCCTACAATGATACCCAGAAATTTCCCTTCTAAATATTTACCTTGAAGAAGCACCAGGAGACTTGTGCAAGACTGACCACTGAGGCACTGTTATAATAGCATAAGTTGAAAACAACCTAAAAGTCCACCCATAGAGGAAATAGCTAAATAAATTGTAGTAGATAGTACCATGGAATTCTGTGTAGCAGTTAAAATAAATTGACTATGTCTGCATTAAAAAAATCACATAGAAATATTTCATTTATAACATTTTATGTTACATATAACATTGACTATTAAGTTTCAAAAAGATGTATGTATCATAGGTATCAGTATGATACTTTTTAAATTTTAAGACTGCCTAAAGGACTTCCCTGGTGGCACGGTGGTTAAGAATCCGCCTGTCAATGCAGGGGATATGGGTTCGACCCCTGGGGTTCGGGAAGATCCCACATGCTGCAGAGCAGCTAAGCCCGTGCGCCACAACTACTGAGCCCACGCTCTGCAACTACTGAAGCCCACATGCCTAGAGCCTGTGCTCTGCAACAAGAGAAGCCTGCGCACTGCAGTGAAGAGTAGCTCCTGTTTACCACAACTAGAGAAAGCCCACGTGCAGCAACGAAGACCCAACACAGACCAAAAAAAAAAAACCTAAAAATAATTCTATAAATAATTTATAGGTTGTATATATTTATACTTACATTCCATTTATATTAAAAGAATTAAAAACGTGTCACAGAAATGCATGTATCTACTTCAGAAGACTGGGTATTGCTGAAGAAACAAAGAGGGAGATCAAATAAGGAAGCAATATAATAGAACTTCAAGTTTATTTGTTACTTTTTTTACTCATCAACAACCAAAAATAAAGCAAATATGACTAAATGGTAATATTAGTTAAAATTGAATGATGGGTAATTGAGTATTTTTTAAATTATTCTCTGTCCTTGTCTGTATGTTGGATATTTTATAATACTTCAAATAAACATAAACTTAAATTGAAAATCCAGGTTCACATTAGATAGTATGACAGCAGACATAGAAAATTAGTTGGAATTTAGGTATGTATCTGGAATTTTGTAACATTTATATGGCAACTTCTGGATAATAACTTGACATTTGAATCATTCAGGATGGACTTCTCATCCCTTTCCAATTGTTTATAAATATTTTATTAATACCCTATCTTCATGATTGTTCCACTGGCCTATAGAATGCCTCTGTTAATGTTTATTGTGTTCCTGCAGATGGACAGTGTTACGAGTATAAATGGATGGCTAGTGCTTGGAAGGGCTCTTCCCGAACAGTCTGGTGTCAGAGATCAGATGGTATAAATGTAACAGGTAAACCTCCCATTTCTTTGTTCTTTGAAAGTCTTACTGTAACACACAGGTAATTGGTTAAAGAAAATAATTAAGAAAACAAAGATATTCTTGGAGTATTCCACACGTGGTTGGGTTCACGACACCTGAGCTGTACACCTAATGACCAATGACAAATTATTTTACTGTTTAATGTTTCAATTAAATTCTCCCTCACCCAGCCATTTTAGACATTGCTGCTATAATTTACTTAAAATACTGTCTAATTCTAATAAATGATTATAAGTAAATAATTCTCAGATTGTTTTTCCTAGAAATCTTATATATTAATAACTTACTTCTTACATGCTAAGAAAGTCAATATTTTGTTGACTCTGTTTCTGTGCCTTAAAGGCAATACACATGCAGTCCAAAAATATTGCCAAGAGAATATGATGACACAAATCCAAATATTTTGCTTAAATTCAGGAATCTATGATTTATAGTTTTTTATTCATTAATATAGAAGACCTATTGGTAAAACTCAAGCCCAGAGCATATGAGCAGCCAATCTACCTACTCTGTCCCAAGTCAAAAATCATTGTACATTGAAGGAAGAAATCCAAATGAAAACTTTTTTTGAATCTCCTTTGACCCAAATATACCCCCAAGATCTACTCTAATCTACAGTTACTGAAGTTTCCTTATCTGAGTCCAGTAAATGCAAGGGATCCCAAAGACCCTTTGAAGAGGGAAGAAAACTGGCTCCAGAGATGGAGTGAACCACCCTGCAAATTTTCTACAAAGAAACCAGGGTCAGAACAGAACCTCAGCCTCAGGCCCATGTACCCAAAGATCTAATGTCTCTTCTTAAACAATGTATTTGTAGAGATCTAATCTATAGGAATCTCCATAGCATAGCAGCAGCCTGAGTATTGACAGTTAACTGTTCAGGGGGACCTGCTGACTTGCTGCCATTGTTTTGACCCTCTGGCAGGGAGAAAAAGTAATGTGCATTTTGTTGCCTTTGAGTAATGTCCATTTATAAATTTAACTGTAATATCTACAGTAAGATGATAGGAGCAGGGGTCGATATGCTTTTTGGAAAGCATAAGTTTTTATATTGAATTTTAAATTACCTGGATTTATTGAAACCTAATTACTAATTTCTTCCTTATGAAAGCTAGAGCAGGATGTCAGATTGTATTCTTGTGAAGATAAGATTTTAGACATGAGAAATCTGTGTTAAGAAACACTTGATAATAGCAACTCCCAGTGGATACATCTATAACAAAGAAAAGACACCTACCAAGAAACGCTTTGCTCTCTCACACCGTTATTTTCTGGAAGAAAAATCTGTTCCAAGCACACCACTCTCCGAGGCAACAGGGGGAGACAGAGTTCTGGGAAGAGAAGCATAGGCTTTGAACCCAAAGGCATTATAGAGGTGGTCCACTCAACTCAGCTGTTGAAAATGAATGTCTACATTCTTCTTTAAACTCTTCAGAGGGTATTTTACAGCTTCCCCAGAGGATCCTATCAGTTTTCAGTGTTTTTTTTCCCCCCCAAATATGGATGCAAATAATAGTTGTCTGCCTTTTCTTCTACATGTTAAAAGCTCTTTTCACACTGAAATTGGGGCTATTCCCCAATGCAAAGGTAAGTCAAATTTTAAAAGACTTACCTGTAGAATTCATATTTTCAACTTCTTTTCTATATAAGTATCCCATGTATTTATTCCCTTCTAATGCTGTTTTATACCCCCCCCCCAAAAATGTGTAAATGATTGATTTGTGATAAACTCTGTATGCATTCTTCTTCCATCTTTTAGGAGAGATGAGATTCTTTATGAGAAATAGACAAGCATGTAAAGTATATTATCTGGCTTGATTGATTGCTTTAATTTTATGAATAGTTGTCCTTATAAGAAACTCAAGATGCTGCTTTACTTTGTCTTCATATGTTTAATGATGATAACTTCAGTATGGCCATGTAACTGCAACTGCCTTGCAATGACTAACTGCTTTTCCATAACAATTTTTCTGTGAATATTTTGTTTATAATATAGAGAGATAAGGCAAGGAATTAATAGGTACCTTTGATTAGATTCCAAGAGGATCATCAATTCCACAAATAAAGGAAAAATCTTGCCTTGCTAAAATTCTAAGTTGAACAAGTATGGTTTGAAACTATCAGTTCTTTCCATGCCACCATACTGTTTCTTTATGACATCTGTTCTTGTCTTGAAACTTCATTATAACAACTTCAGCACACCTGGTACTGTACTTGAAGGAAGAAAGAAGAGGACTAAACAGAGCTGCAATGTCAAGTTAAAACAATAGTGCAGACATACACTTATAGCTGCCTTTGTTTTCTTATACCCTAAAAATATCCTGAATTAGTGATTTTCTCAAAAAGAAATATGTATTATAAAAAATACATATACATGGCTTCCCTGATGGCGCAGTGGTTGAGAGCCTGCCTGCCGGTGCGGGGGACATGGGTTCGTGCCCCAGTCCGGGAGGATCCCACATGCTGCGGAGCAGCTGGGCCCGTAAGCCATGGCCGCTGGGCCTGCGCGTCCGGAGCCTGTGCTCCGCAGTGGGAGAGGCCACAACAGTGAGAGGCCCGCATACCGCAAAAAAAAAAAAAAAAGAAAAAAAAATACATATACAAGATAGTCACATGAATTAAAGGGACATCTTAACATGAAAACTATTTATTTGAATAACCAAGAAAGAATTTTAAAAGAATATTAAATCTGCTTTTTAGTGCTGGACTTGGTCTCAGAAACTATGATAAATAGCTTGCAGGCAATTAGTGTTTTCAGAGTAGCAACTATAAAATCATCCATTTAACAGGTGCTTATCGAGCACCTGCTGAGTGGCAGGTACTATGCTGTCTCCTCTGAATAAGAAGAGCCTCGAGATCCGAAATACAGTGGTCAAGGTCAACCAAATATTTCAGTCAGCTGCCCTCAGAAAAGTCTGTGGGATTCCCAAGGTGGTTCAGGATTCAAAGACAAGTCTACAACAATGATGTATTTTTAATCATTGCAAGAGATGCTACTTGTCAAAATATGATTTTCTGTTCTGCAGGGGGCTGCTTGGTGGTGCGCCAGCCTGATGCTGACAGGTCTTGTAATCCACCGTGTAGTCAACCCCACTCGTACTGTAGCGAGGTATGTGTGAATTCATTAGAGTAGGCAAGCCAGCTTCATCATTTGTCACCCCACTGCCTCTGGTACAATCCATTCCCCAACCCCAAAAAAGCATGTCTTGAGGCATAAAAATTCTATTTTGGGACCTCTCCTTTTATCACTATAAACAATTCTGAATGCACTTGCCTCTACTGTTAGAATAAATCTGTAAAGGGACAAAAAGTGTGTTCTTTTTTACGTAGTTATGACAGAAATTACATGAAGTAGATTCCCAGAACAATATTTCTTTAAAGCCTGCTCTTCAAGTCAGGTCTGTTATGCTTACAAAGATCACCTTGCATGTACAGTGTAAGTCTTGTTCTCCTGCAGACGAGGATGTGCAGTTGTGAAGAAGGGTACACTGAAGTCATGTCTTCCAATGGTACACTTGAGCAATGCACACTTATCCCCGTGGTGGTGATACCCACTGTGGAGGACAAAAGAGGAGATGTGAAAACCAGTCGGGCAGTACATCCAACCCAACCCTCCAGTAACCCAGCAGGACGGGGAAGGACCTGGTTTCTACAGCCATTTGGGCCAGGTGAAGTGACTAGACAGTGTTGATGTAGAATTCTTTAGCTATATATTTAACCAATGCCAAAGGATTAAAAAAATGAGCAAGCATTTTCATATGAGTTAATTATTTTATGTATAGTCATTTATGTTGATACTGCCATATATTATTATAATTTTCTACTATTGTGAAAAAAGCACTCATGCTGAAAATTCAGAAAAATGAGTACTTCTGAGAAAAATTTTAGGATTGATATTATTTAATTTCAGTCCTAAATTTAGAAGTGTAATTATTTTCACATTGAACAAAGAAATCTAACAATGAAAATATTAGGAGAAAAGTGTTGTCATTCAGAACTCGAACAAATAAAACTATAAAGACATTAAAGAATTTTCCATTTCGCCACAGAGTGTTAAATATTTGAACCTTAAACAGGAAGATCAGCAATGCAGGAGATACTTGGCAGCCAGACCAATTTCTACCAGCCCTTAGAGCTGGCACACTCAAATACTCAGAATCTATACTAGCACCAGATAAACGGGGGCAAGGATGGAGCCTTCCTGTCTAGATGGGACAGTCTAAACTTGGAGACTGACCAGACACCTGTCATATTCAACAGACAGCTCGTAATGTATCTAGCAATGGACTTGAAGCCCATACAGACAAAAGCTTGAAGCCTCATCAGATGCTATCCTTACTCTGTACATTTTCTCTCTGCAGTTGATTCAACCATATGCTTAGCCCTAGAACTAAGCTCGTGCTTAAAAATGTGCTGCAAGAGCTATGTGGTAACTAAGATCATGACACTTTTTCTCACACCCTAGAGGGATGACTAGTTCATGACCGAAGGAAATCTCCAGGCAAAGCCAGGGATAAACTACTTCCTGACTCCGTTAGAAACATGAGAAAGGAAGGAAGCGATTTGCATAGCCAGCACATTTTTAATGCATTTAGTCAAAACACTTTCCCTTACTGGTGAATCACTATTGAGATTTTTTTTTTTAAGTATGTTCAATATTTGGGTGATTCATATTTAACCACATCATCCCTGTGATGATGTGGTTAAATATGAAGCTGACCTGTTTCTGTAAGCATGGGAAACTCTTCCTCTCAGTGTCCAGGACAGCGGACCAGCAAATGGCCATTTGCAGTCTTGACCCTGACCAAAAATCCAAGCAGATCTCCGCACATCAAAACTGATTTTTAAAGAGAGAATATTATTATTGTCATTTTTCATTTAATACATAGTTTTCCTAAAGTGAACATTTTAATATATTAAAAAGGTACATGTTTTAAGAACATACAGTTAGACCTTGCTCTTGGTTTATGAGAAACCCAAAAATATTTGTTGAATTTCTCTCAGGGCAAATAAACCCAATAGAGCTCTTTCGATTTTGAACCCAGACTCAAATTTTATAAATCTTTAGAATTGAGAAAAAAAAAAAGGGTATTTAGAATATAAACTTAGTTTATTTCCAGCAAGTGAACCCCTAATTGATCCAGCTCTAGGCAAAAAAAAAAAAAAAAAAAAAAAAAATTCATAGTACTAATTTGCTTTTGATGCCTTCCAAATATTGCATAAACCAGAGTCTCTGTGGAGTCAGTTTGCCCAATCTATAATTTTAATTCTAAAATCATATGTTTAGCTGTATGTGTGCAACAGAAAATATATGTTGGTGTGAGGATCAAGTTAGGTTAGGCAAAGTCATTAATAGTATCACTTGTTTGAAGTTTATTCAGAATATAAAACTGAGAAGTTCAAAGTGAATGAGACCAGAAAACCAAATTTTAAAAGTTCCTATCATAAAACTGGAAAAAAAGAAAAAATCCTGTCCTGATTCCATACAATAGAAAAGGTAGAAAAAATTTATTTAGAGATCCTTTTATATGTTAATCAAACTTGGCTGTTTTTACAAAGGATATTGTCAAATCAGTTTTAAAGCACACTCTAAGTATAAACTAGATAAAGGATTATTAATTCCAAAAATGTTAAATATATTTACTATCAATTCATCTGGAAAAAATATTTAAATGACAAAGTTTACATTGAGATACCTGTCAGCATTAACTCAAAGTTGCAGGACTTTCTTGAAATTGCATTATTTTTTCTTCTTTTCTCACAATTGCCATTCTAAAGATAGAATGAAAATCAGAAGAAAATGTTTATATTAGCATTACACATATATTGGGTTTAAAAGAAAATTCAGATAAGAAGCAGCAGAAATGTAGGCCTGCTACCTTGAAATCTGAACTTGAATTCAAACTTCATTGCTTTTCAATTCAATTTTCATTGATAATTTATCTTTAATGAAGGACCATCTAACTAACTATAGCAGCTTTGCATTAATCATTAATTATGCCTAAGCAATAATTCATTTTGAGTTTTGAAAGGACTTGGTCATATGTGACTGGTCATTGGTTGTGGTTAAAGACTGTCATATATATACCAGACTAATGTAAATTAATGACTAATATCCATTCTTCTTAGATGGGAGACTAAAGACCTGGGTTTATGGTGTAGCAGCTGGGGCATTTGTGTTACTCATCTTCATTGTCTCCATGATATATCTAGCTTGGTGAGTGTTTAAATATTTCAAAATCTAAGGGGATCTCTATTTCAGAGCAAACACTTTCAACTGGCCATAACCAAGAACAGCAATCTAATGTCTCAAATAAGTATTCCACATTAGTGTTCATCTGAATTTCTGAATAAGCATGGCTTTAGTCTTAGATAATCTAAAAACTACCAAATGTGATCCATTTAATTTCTGAAGATGAGCCAGAGCTGCCCCAGGTCATCTTCTCAAGTGTGTTCTCCTTCGTTCTATAAGCAAACATTACTTTGTATACTTATGATGAACTGTAGATTTTTATATTGAATTACTACTGAGGAAGATATTATGGTAATACCCAATTCAACTATCTCTTAAAACATTTATTAATTATAAATTGTGTTATTTATAAAAGTTTATGGACAAATATAAATGATTATACTATAACATTATTTTCATTGTTAGTACTAGAGGAATACCATTTAAACAATTCATCTTTTACAGGATAATAAAATATTTGAAGGGTTCTGTTTCAAGTTTATTCAGAGCATAAAACAGAGAAATTAAAAAACCAGAAAATCAAATTTTAAGGTTGAATTTAGGCAGTGTAGGCAATTAAGCAATTTAGGTTTACCAATGTTTCCAGTTTTTTCATTTAAAACAATAAAAATTGCAATTGAATATTTTCTTTCTCCCAATTTTAATGATTTTTTTTTTCTTTACAGCAAAAAGCCAAAGAAACCCCAAAGAAGGCAAAACAACCGACTGAAACCTTTAACCTTAGCCTACGATGGAGATGCAGATATGTAAACCATAACTTATCCTGCAACAACCAGTCTCAGCTTTCTACCTTTGCTGTAGATATCCAGAGGCCACAAAGCTATTCAAACTGTATGGATTAAAATACATTGTAACTTCTTAAAAGATCATCATTAAGAGTGAAAATCACAGTGCCACTGGAGATATCAAGACAGTACCACTTACACAGAAACCATCAGCCTTGAGAATTCTAGGAGATTTAGTTGAATACATGCTGCATTCTGAGAGTTTCATGTGATCTTTCTGAAATCTACCAACTGATAATTCACTTTCATCTCTAAAATACGGTGGTGGGATTGGCCAGTTAGGATGCCTGATGCAAGCCTCTGTCTGCAGTTAACCATAGTAACATTTTCGCATGAAGAGTTTATACCAAGATCTCTACACTACTATAGTCAAACATAACAACATGTATACTCAATTGATGATACACATTATGTCAGATTATGTACTTGTTAATAAGCAATTTTAACGGTGAATAAAGATAAACTCTAAACTGAGCAGAAAACCCACTGAATAAATTCAGCATCCTGGTGATTGATGATAGTTTCATTGACCTGCATTTCAGAGGCAAAGACCCTTTTATAAGACTTAATTCTTGTCTCTCTCCAAACTACAAATGCTGGACAGGTACTAGTACCTTAGAAGAGTCCTCAAGTTCAGTATTTTATAGTGGTTATTGTCTGGAAAACTAATTTGCTTGTGTTAATACAGTATGTTTCTACTTTCTCTAATTTTCAAACTGGTTGCCTGCATCTTTTTTGCTATATGGAAGGCACATTTTTGCACTATATTAGTGCAGCATGATAGGCACTTAACCAGTATTGCCATAGAAACTGCCTCTTTTCATATGGGATGAAGACATCTGTGCTCAGAGTGTCAAGGAGACATTTACAAGTTCTTGTGTCCTAAAGAGAGTAAAGTTCAGTTGGGATGGCGACAGAATGGAATTAGCTATTACATCTGCTGCACACTTCCTCATCACTGCAGCCATTGTGACATCAACAACATGGCGGTAATTTAAGTGTTTTAATCCCGAACTCACTAACCCTCCAAAAGATGGGTCCCTCTAGTTGGTTTTTAATTGTACTTTGAAGGCTGTTTATGACTAGATTTTTATACTTGTTATCTTTGTTAAAAAAAGAAAAGAAAAGAAAAAAAGGAGCTGGTTGTCTTTTTAATTTTGAGCAGATGGAAAAAAATGTGTTTGTGATTTTTGTAACTAAAAGAAATCAAAATTGTGTGTTGATTTTTTCTTTCTCCCTGATTTGTTTTCCTAGTTTCAGATGGAATGTATTTCAAAATCCATTGTTTTGTCTTCCTCACCAGTAAAATTTGAAGCGAGTCTTTTTAATGTATGATATCAAAAACTAGAATTTTTAAAAGAGAAGAATAAATATTTTGTCCAGGGCTTCATTAAATATCTAGACCAAGGGTGGCACACTTTTTCTGTAAAAGGTCAGATGGTAAAGATTTTCAGCCAGGTCTATGTTGCAACTTCTCCATTCTGCCATTGTGAGAACGCAGCCATAGACAATACACAGTACAGTACATAAAAGAATGAGCATGGATGTTTTCCAATAAAACTTCCTTTAAAAGAAGTGAGCAGACCACATTTGTTGTGGTTTGGCTGGTCCCTGGTCTAGAAGCTTTTTCAGTGCTAACTCACTCTCCATTGTGTCATCCTGAGCTTTCATTCATTTACCCTCAGACTGCGATCAGTGTTTAATTTCAGAAATGAAAAACGGTCATTCAACTTATCACTGTATTGGAAGTAGCTATATTTTTCACAGATGTAGCCCTGGGAATGGCACAGTAAAATGATATCTAACTCGGCTGGTTTCTTTCGTATGAAAGGAAAATTCAAAAGGTGCCATTAAAAAGCGATACCATTTTTCAGGCAACATTTATTGTGACAACCTTTGGGAGACGGAAGGACGTTACGTTTTCAGGTCTTTAAAAAATAGCATCACAAGCTATTCTGTCTTAAACATAGCTGTGTTGCTATACAAGTGGTTTGGACTAGAAGGTATCTTACCTTCATACTAGAGTTTGAACTCCCCCTCCTGTTTGCTAGAGTATTTGCAAAGATTACAAAAGACAGATTGGAATGTCGTTGTCCCTCAGATAAACAGATTTCTACATATTTCGATAAGCATTAAATGTGGTAAGCACTAATTCCTTATTCAACATTCACTGTATTAAGCAACATGTAAATCATTTCTAAGCAAACATGATGTCAGGAAAATGAGAATTTTACCTTAAACCAAGGATTTGAACAAGGAAAAGCATAAAAACAATTCCATTTCATCTGTCTTATTAAAGAGGAAGACAAAAATAATATTGTCACCCTAAAACTGTGATTGTCAATATACGTACTCAGGGGTCTTCCAGATAATCCTCAAGTTGATCTCTTTGAATAAAATGAACTCCATTTGTCCAAAATGGTTGAGAAATAGTCCGTTGCAGTTACTTGAAGAGTTTCACTGACAGGCTTATGAAATGCATGCCATACCCAATACCCTTGAAATTGTTGACTAGAATAAAATATTGTTGCTACTAATGCTATACTTACGATCATTTAAAAGTCATTAATTCAGAAAGTAGATCAGTATCATCCTACCTATATTGTTAAAATTAAATGAATAGATCAACATTATAAAATGTCATGAAAATACAAGATGATTTTATTCATAAATTGATTACCTTTTACAGATATGAAGGACGCTAGGTTCAATGTGATCTAACACTAGGGAGCATACTGGAAGTTCCTCATTAGGATAAATAAATACTGGATGACCTCTTGTTAGAAAGGTACAAAGAGGAGAATGTAGATAGCTGACTATTTTGGACAAATGAAGGTTACTATATTCATGTTTATAACATGAAAATGGCCTTATTTTTGTTCCTGGCATGAGTCAATAATGAGTTAAGTACTTTACTGGAATTTCATCAAAACCTTATTCCTCCTGTTTATTTGAAGAATTCAGGAGGGCAATATAGTAGTAACTTGTCTATTGACACTTTTGACTTACCAAAATGGTCTGTGAGCCCACAAAGATTAAGAATTACTGTTCTGTAAGTATGAAGGTTTGCTTGGTTTTAAAAAAAGAAATGAAAAATATTGACACAGTATTATGCTATTTTGTTGGACTGTTTCCATTTAAATGACACAGAAGTGGCATAACTGATCTCTCTTGAAAGAGGGTGGTTTGCTCATTCATCAATATCTAATCTAGGAAATTGACCACAATCCTTATTTCAAAGCCTTTTTGAGGACTCTGGTGTAGCTTAAAGCTAATTTAAAAAGGAGTGCATAAAAGCATGTTTTTAATTATAACAAAGCACAAGTACCTATAACAAGACAAATATTTATTGAATTATCACATGTAAGACACTCTGCTAGGCACTGTAAAATATTAGTAATGGCTTTTGTTTACATCTATATCTAAGACATTCAAAACAAGGAAAAATGCTTAATGAGTGAAAATCACACACACATCACCCTTCACTCCAGATTTAGTGTTCAACACGGTTAGTATTTTTCCTTATGTAATGTCCATGTCTCGGGCCATGCTGGCAGGCTTTGGCTATATGGCTCCTCTCCCCTCAGGCAGGTGGCAGTGGTCATAGTGGCAAGTAACACCTCTCAATTTTTATTTTAACCTCCTCTAACTCCCTGTATATCCTTCTCCTTTATGATGATGTTCAGTGCCTGGTCTCTGTCTACTCTGCTCTCTTATCTACAACTAATCTTGTCTGCTTCCCTCAGAACCACCTTCTGCTAAACATGCCTACATTTTTAATAAGAAAAAAAAGCGGTGAATACCTATATGTCTTTCCTATTGGAGTCAAAGTGTCATTTAGAGTGTGAACAGGTTGATGTAAACAGAATGTACTGGTCAAAGACATGAGTAAAAAAGAAAAGCTGTGGAGGACATGCCAAAAAAAAAACAACAGACGTTTTCTGTAAAAATGTCAATTCCTACCTTAGATTTAGTCCTACCCAGTACTATCCCCCTCCACCAATCTTCCCCTCATGCCTTTGTTCACGTGCTAGTCTACAAGACAGCGAGGGAGGCCTGCACCTTTCAAAACTTACAGAAAGAAGAGCCTATTCTTAGGCTGAATCCAGGTTTGAACAGATTTGCAAGAATCAGGCTTCCCAAATGATCCAGGGTCTCACTAATTGTAAAAATATTACCAAATTCAAATATGTTTCTTGTTCTATTTCCACTCTAAGCTTGAGGGTATTGAAAGGAGAGCAGTCCATGAACAAATCTGTGAGGAATCACGTCAGGCAGTGATCTTTCCTGGGTCTAATTAAGATGTGAGAACTGAAACTTCTGCCTGTCCCTTCTGGTCCTGCCCTCAGGTGGCTGAGAGTGCAGAGCAGGATTTCAGGTGTCTGAAACTGGAGTGTGGGCCCGGCAGACATGACTCTTTATAAAAAGGATGTTTTCCAGTGTGATATAATTCTGTATCTAGCAGGGAAACTGAGAAATGGTTATGTCTACATTATGAAATGAGTAAAACAAATGCTAAATGGATAGAGTTAATTTTGTAGTTTTATGTTTTCGTGCTTCTACCAAGGCAGATCTTAAAATGGCAGTTATATGAAGACATTTAGCTTGTGAGAGTCATGTTTCCAGTGATCAAAAACCTCTAGTCTATTTAAACTATCACTGGGTGTCAGTCTTGTGTTTTGTAGATTTTTTTTTTTAAACAATAGTTTCTAGATTACCTACCTTGAACCCTCAGTGAGCTTTTCCCAACTATTTTTCAGGACTCTATTTATGTTTATTTTTTCAAAGGAAACATTAAGATTTCCTTCCTGACACTTTTTCCTGCCTATTTCTAGTACAAAGATTTGAAGCGATCAGTATCTGTCATTGTAAAATATAACTTTATTAAATTTGCAATGTCTTTCTATAAATTATAATCCCCTAAATATGTTTTTTGGTTAATTTAATTACCTGAGTATTTATTAATATTTTAAGTAAGGAGGCAGCTGTCTAAGAAGTTTTTGTTAATATTACTTTGTAAATTGTGTAATGTAATTTATTTTAAATTATGTACATTTCTTTTTTAACGCACAAAATGTCTATGTACAATTAACTACAGATTTGCAAATAATGTCACTAAGCTTTATTCAGTTAATATAGATGGCATGTGAAGATGTAATATGCTTTTTTACATTTTCATATGGGTTATTTGTAAATAACTATGTTGGTGATAAACATAAACACGGAAATCATTTTCATTCTACTCATGTGTATCTGTGTTTTAATTTGCACCATTTGCTGCTCAAATGTGGGTAAATTTTTTTTTCAGTGGAAAACCAAATCTTTTTACTACTGTACTGCACTTTCCTGGGTCTTTTTTTTTTTCTTTTTTAGCAATTCCAATTGAGAAAGTTTGAGAGATGCAAACCTTTACTTTAAAAGTCTGCAGCGGCCACAGATTAATCATCCTGGACAAAGGAACTCTTGGTTTCCAGTAAATTAAAAAAGACTAAATAGCAGAGGATCATAAGATACTCTAGAATATGGTGCAGCTCTTCTTTCCCCCTCAGTCAGAAGGCGAGCCTCTCCCCGTCCATTTTCCCTATGTCTACCAGTAAAAGACCAATCCTAAAAAACAAGGCAGAAGCTCACACATTAACAAATTAAGATCCCCTTCATTCCCAAAATTAAGATTCACACATTAACAAATTCAGGAAGAGATGCACAAATTAAATTACTTCTAGGGTAGCTTGCAACTAAAACATTTTCTGAAATCGCTGTTTGCTAAAATATAACTAATGAGCAAGGAACCTGTTAAACACAGTGTATGAACCGCTCAAAATATACAGCTAGCCTCAAACGCTTGTTGAAAAACCTGTGATCTGCAGTCTCCTTATTTTCTGTATTGTTCATTACAGCTCAATCTAGATGAAAATTTTTTAAATAACCCACATATTTCTTTATATGTATGTGGACATTCATAGTCAATTACTAACTTCATTTTTTATTTTGCATCTCTAATTTATGTCCTGCAAACACAAATACGAACACAGCTGGTCTACATTTTGCTGGTCTGAGTCCCTAGTGATTCCCTTCATTAAACTCTGAACATACTCCAAAGAAAAGCCAACACACACTACAATTTACAGGTCTTGTCGGTGTCAATTACTCTGAAAACAGTATGTACATACAAAAATGCTTACATGCAGTCAGACTTTCTGATGTTGCAGTCTTTTTTCTTTTTTTTCTTCAGATCACTCCCCCTCCCCCTTTCCACATTCCTCCATAGCATCTCCCTGCCAAGGTAACTCAAGTCAACAATCTGATATGTATCCGGCCATATTTTTCTCCTTGATCATATAATCTGAATATGATGGGGACAGGGGTAGAAAAGGAGAACAGAGAGAGACAAACGGGCTAAATTTGGTAGATACAATAAGAAAACAGCTTCATTTCTTTTCCTATTACTGTTTCAAACACACTAAAATGTCCTTTGTCCTCCCCTTGGCAACCCTATTGCAAATCCCATAGCTCTTTGGTCACAATTTGAGTTATGAAAAACACTCAGTCCAGGCTAAAACAAAACATCAATCCCTCTCATTGTTTTCATTTCCTTGCTGACTAGCAAATTTGAGCAACTTTTATCTTTTCCTGTATGTGTTGTCTATTGGATTTGGTCCTCTATTACATATCATTTTCAAATGGCAATTTTGGTGATAACAAAGTGGTTAATTTTAGGCCATCAATTAAATTTAAATTTTTTGGTAAAGAAAAATTTCTGAATTTTATTTATCCAATCTAGTTTGTCATCCCAGGCAGAGATGCTCTTACAAGGGCCCCTGCCACTTCACTGCCCCCAGCTCTCTGCTATTTCTGAGCATGCTCACCTCCCCTCTCATGCTAACCCTTGAGGCCAATGTCACACGGAGGTGATGAAGTTGGAACCCAATCTTCTATTAAAACCACACACTTTCCTTAGAGCACTGCTCTTACTGTTATCTCTACCTGGAACACTCTTCCCATTGATATAGGCCTGGCAGCTCCCTTACTTCATGCAGGTCTCTGCTCAAATGCCACCTCATCTGAGAAGTTGCCAGGCCTCAGGCATTGACTCCCTCTGTCACTTTTCTATCCTCCTGCTCTTCTTTAGTTTCCTTTATGGCACCTTATATTATGTATCTTTTATGGATGGTGGTTGTGTTTTTACTGCCTCTCACACACACGAGAGGCCAGGTCTTCATCTGTTTTGTTCCTTGCCTGGAATGAAGCCCAACACATAGTAAGAACAATAAATTCTTGTTGGATGAATACATGAACAAAAGAATTAGTGAACTGTGAGGTTTATGGACAAAGAGTAGTTAAGGTTAATTAGGAGATCAATTATAAAGAGACCACTAGGGTTAAGTGACCAACTAATTCATCCACAGCTTAAAGTTGTCAGTACTCCATCATGAATCATTTTATATTCATTTCACTTGCCACAAGTATGTTCACCTAAATTCCTCAGAAAGCACAATGTTGTGACATGGGAAGAATAGTAACAGAGCACTCGAAGAAATAAACTCAGTAATGACTGAGCCTGGCATCATGGAAGAATGACAGCTGAGGACATGCCAGGAAGATGTGGGCCATGGGATTTGAAAAACTGTCTTGAGAATGGAGTCTATAAAAGAGAATTCTGTCATAGCTTTCTCTTAATTTTAATTTCATTGCATGGGAAACTCCAGTGGGAGACATGAGGGAGCAGGGAATACCCGGAAATAAAGGAGGGAGGCTGATTAAGAAAAAGGCAATTGCAACAAAAAGAATAAAATATCGAGGAATAAACCTACCTAAGGAGACAAAAGACCTGTATGCAGAAAATTATAAGACACTGATGAAAGAAATTAAAGATGATACAAATAGATGGAGAGATACACCATGTTCTTGGATTGGAAGAATCAACATTGTGAAAATGACTATACTACCCAAAGCAATCTACAGATTCAATGCAATCCCTATCAAACTACCAATGGCATTTTTCACAGAACTAGAACAAAAATTTTCACAATTTGTATGGAAACACAAAAGACCCCGAAGAGCCAAAGCAATCTTGAGAAAGAAAAACGGAGCTGGTGTGACAAAGCGAGAGAGAGGCATGGACAAATATACACTAACAAACGTAAGGTAGATAGCTAGTGGGAAGCAGCCGCATAGCACAGGGATATCAGCTCGGTGCTTTGTGACCGCCTGGAGGGGTGGGATAGGGAGGGTGGGAGGGAGGGAGACGCAAGAGGGAAGAGATATGGGAACATATGTATATGTATAACTGATTCACTTTGTTATAAAGCAGAAACTAACTCACCATTGTAAAGCAGTTATACCCCAATAAAGATGTTAAAAAAAAATGGAGCTGGAGGAATCAGGCTCCCTGACTTCAGACTATACTACAAAGCTACAGTAATCAAGACAGTATGGTACTGACACAAAAACAGAAATATAGATCAATGGAACAGGACAGAAAGCCCAGAGATAAACCCACACACATATCATCACATTTTCTTTGATAAAGGAGGCAGGAATGTACAGTGGAGAAAAGACAGCCTCTTCAATAAGCGGTGCTGGGAAAACTGGACAGCTACATGTAAAAGAATGAAATTAGAACACTCCCTAACACCATACACAAAAATAAACTCAAAATGGATTAAAGGGGCTTCCCTGGTGGCACAGTGGTTGAGAGTCCGCCTGCCGATGCAGGGGACATGGGTTCGTGCCCCGGTCCGGGAGGATCCCACATGCCACAGAGCGGCTGGGCCCGTGAGCCATGGCCACTGGGCCTGCGCGTCCAGAGCCTGTGCTCTGCAATGGGAGAGCCACAGCAGTGAGAGGACCACGTACCGCAAAAAGAAAAAAAAAAAAAAGATTAAAGACCTAAATGTAAGGCCAGACACTATCAAACTCTTAGAGGAAAACATAGGCAGAATACTCTATGACATGAATCACAGCAAGATCCTTTTTGACCCACCTCCTAGAAAAATGGAAATAAAAACAAAAATAAACAAATGGGACCTAATGAAACTTCAAAGCTTTTGCACAGCAAAGGAAACCATCAACAAGACAAAAAGACAACCCTCAGAGTAGGAGAAAATACTTGCAAATGAAGCAACTGACAGAGTATTAATCTCCAAAATTTACAAGCAGCTCATGCAGCTCAATATCAAAAAAACAAACAACCCAATCCAAAAATGGGCAGAAGACCTAAATAGACATTTCTCCAAAGAAGATATGCAGATTGCTAACAAACACATGAAACAATGCTCAACATCATTAATCATTAGAGAAATGCAAATCAAAACTACAATGAGATATCATCTCACATGGGTCAGAATGGCCATCATCAAAAAATCTACAAACAATAAATGCTGGAGAGGGTGTGGAAAAAAGGGAATCCTCTTGCACTGTTGGCGGGAATGTAAATTGATACAGCCACTATGGAGAACAGTATGGAGGTTTCTTAAAAAACTAAAAATAGAACTACCATGTACCAAAATGTTCACTGCAGCACTATTTACAATAGCCAGGACATGGAAGCAACCTAAGTGTCCATCGACAGATAAATGGATAAAGAAGATGTGGCACATATATACAATGGAATATTACTCAGCCACAAAAAGAAACGCAATTGAGTTATTTGTAGTGAGGTGGATGGACCTAGAGTCTGTCATACAGAGTGAAGTAAGTCAGAAAGAGAAAAACAAATACCGTATGCTAACACATATATGTGGAATCTAAACCAAAAAAAATGGTCATGAAGAACCTAGGGGCAAGACGGGAATAAAGATGCAGACCTACTAGAGAATGGACTTGAGGACATGGCGAGGGGGAAGGGTAAGCTGGGACAAAGTGAGAGAGTGGCATGGACATATATACACTACCAAACGTAAAATAGATAGCTAGTGGGAAGCAGCCGCATAGCACAGGGGGATCAGCTCAGTGCTTTGTGACCACCTAGAGGGGTGGGACAGGGAGGGCGGGAGGGAGGAGATGCAAGAGGGAAGAGATATGGGGATATATGTATATGTATAGCTGATTCACTTTGTTATAAAGCAGAAACTAACACACCACTGTAAAGCAATTATACTCCAACAAAGATGTTAAAAAAAAAAAAGGGCAATTGCAAATTTCTTAAAAAAACCCTTGTTCCAAGATATAAAAGCAGCCTGACTATCCTGTTAAGTCTTAAACCATATTAATTTACTTTATGGTATCAATAATAGTCAAGTGCTATAATATTTGCTTGCTTTAAAGCAAAAATAAAACAGAAAGCACAGAATAAAATTACAATTCAAAGTGTTTCCCCAATTCCCTATTATTCATTTTGGAACAATAGAGGGGGACATTCAGCAATCATGTTAAATACATTAATGGACCATTTAAAAACCATTCCTTCTAGAATACCATGCCTGATTTCCTGGAAGAGTGAAAAGAATTTCAAAATCAGAGTCAGTCGGTGAGTCTAGAAAGTAGTAATGGAGGAGAGAGTGAACATCTTAAGGGGAGTCAGAGGCCTGTGTCCTCGTCTTTCTTAGTGATGAAAACCCTGTCAAACCACATCCCCAGTGACCCTCCAGCTGCTAGTCTGACAGCTGATGTATAACTGCACCCTTTCACAATTTATCTTTATAAAAGTTTCCCTCATTTATAGTATTCATCTAGGGTGTGTGTGTGTGTGTGTGTGTGTGTGTGTGTGTTTATCACTTTTTACTATCTTTTCCCAAGGGCTACAAGTCTTCTGATGATACTACCTTGCTATTTATGGGAAAAATAATTTATAAAAATAAATCAAGAAGCAAGTATCCTAACTGTAGAAGGAGTCATAATGGACAGGATTTTGATCTGATATTTAAAAGATCTTTAAAAATTACAAGAAAATTAATTTTTGTATGCTCATGCTCATTTTAATGTCTATAAGTAAGAATCCACAGCTAAATCAAATTAAAATGTCTCCAATAATGAAGCAGCAAATGATGGACTGAAGCCATGTCTAGTAGTAATCATGGTATAATGCATGTTCCAAGATTATGGCAACATTTGTTCAGCAATAAAAACTAAAGATGGGACTTCCCTGGTGGTGCAGTGGTTAGGAATCTGCCTGCTAATGCAGGGGACACGCGTTTGAGCCCTGGTCTGGGAAGATCCCACGTGCCGCGGAGCAACTGAGACCCTGTGCCACAACTACTGAGCCTGCGCTCTAGAGCCCGCAAGCCACAACTGCTAAAGCCCGTGCGCCTAGAGCCTGTGCTCAGCAACAGGAGAAGCCACCGCAATGAGAAGCCCACAAGGAAGAGCAGCCCCACTCACTGCAACTAGAGAAAGCCCGCAAGCAGCAACGAAGACCCAACGCAGCCAAAAATAAATAAATTTAAAAAAAAAAAAACAACTAAAGAGGACTTTGATACAATTCTCTTCAGAATAGGCATCCTATTGGCTTTCAAAAATTAACAATTCCTAGCCAAAAATATTTAAACCAAGGCAGATGTAGCAGTAAATTGGTACATATGTTACTTAGACTACAACACCATGCATAGACACAGTCCATAACTTTTAAGAGCAGTACCTTCCACTGGCAGTTATCAGATCCTGCATATTATACAAAGTTTGTTTTTTTAAAAAAAAGAAAAAACTAAGGGGGGACCAGAAACCTTGATTGAAAGTTCCATTTTACTTTCTGGTAGGATATAAGAACAGGGTCAGAAGAACAGAGAAGAACATGCAAGTGACTTTTAAACTTATGAAATAAGATTCTCATGAACATTCATAGTTGAAGAAGCGCCAGTTAAAACAATGACCCTATAGATGAAGAAAATAAAGTTTGACAGTATATGATCTTATGAAGTATAAGGCAAAGAGAAGATTTTTGTTTATACTAGTGGGAAAAATATTAATTCAAGTCAACAAAGGGCAATGGAACACTGTTTTTTAATTAAAAATAAACATATCCTTTGACCTACCAATTCCATTTCCAGGAACTGATCCTAAAGTCTAGAGAGAGACATGATAAATAGATAGAGTAAGAGGGAAAGATAGATAATAGATAACATGTGTGGTATGGGTGTGTACACACACACACACACACACACACACACACACACCTCGGTACACGCTCATGCATCTGTTGACAAAGATGATAGGTATGTAGATAGGTAATTGATATAAAGCCTGTGAACAATGGTATAGTATAGACATTATCACATTTGTTAATTACAAACATATGGCTGCAACATAAATGGCTATCGATAATGGAAAGTTTAATAAATAATGGTGCATCTGTAACACAGAATACTATCCAAGATCCTATCTATAAGATCCTCTTATTTCTGTCTTTAACTTTTCAGAACTGGGGACTGGCAAAAATTAGTGAAAAATCAGAGCACACACATATTCACAAACTGCTTCTTAATTAGGCTCTAAAAATGGCCTTCAAGCCATTTATTTTCAGTCTTACAAACAACTGATTGGAAACTGAGAGTCCAGATTTTGGGTACAAAATGAAACTCAGAAATATTTCCTGCTGATCATGTACTTATAAAGCCAAATTAGAAAATGATTACAGTTGATTACAGTTCAATATAAATAAAAGGGAAAATAATGCTAAATATTTGTCATTTGGAATAGATCTTTTTTTTAAGTTCCTATCTTCTGAAATAACTACTAAAAAAAAAAAAAAACTTTTAAAAACCCCTCTGGCTCGTTGCTGCTAATGTGAGACTGAAATTTGGAAGTGCCAAAGAAACAACAAAAAAGAATTATCTTGCCTTTTAGTAATTGCCTGGAGTTAAATTTAATGAACTGAGAAGGAAGGTTTCTGCAACATTAGGGAGAGCAGCTGGAGAAAGAAGCCCGTCTGTAGTGGTCCGTGCTTACCAGCTAATGAGCAAGACGTTTGCAGCTCATCTGGACTTAGAAAAACACAAAACACCAACTTGGAAGCACAGAGAACTGCTAATTGTCTTTCTGATTAGATATCCAGCCTTGATTTTCAAAGCTAATAAAGTAGGTAGGGAAAAAAAAATCTCCAAACATATGCATTAGAGGCCTCTGGGCGACAAAAATGGAACAAATGTTTCTCCAATTGGATTATCACTATATATCTTCTGAAACACTCTATTAGAACTTGGCTAAGAAGACCAAGAACAAGAAGCACATAAGAAACTTCTATTTTCCATCCAGAGGTAAAAATACTGGGAATTTAACATAAATGGTCAATCCAAAGGTGGGTGTAATGAGAACGCTAGATGCCATGTGAAAACATTCAGTTCTAAGGTTCCCCGATTGCTTCACTAATATGGTGAAGCACTATGAGTCTGAGAAGACCACTTGGTTAGTGAGGTGTCTGAAACCATCCCTCAAGCAGATTGAGAAGTGGTACTTGCTGAACACAGGCAATGGCATATGGTGTGTATCTCTCTATCCATTCATTGAGTAATAGTTGTTAAGCTACTATATGCCAGGCACCATTCTAGGCTGTGAATGGTGGGAAGTGAGAAAGAAAAAACCCAGAACTTGCCCTTACTGATCATACATTTTAATGAGGGGAAAGACAATAAAGAAATAAGGAAAACAACATTGTAAATCAACTATACTCCAATAAAAATTTTTTTTAAAAAAGGAAGGAAATATAATATGCTTGTTGGTGAAAGTTGCCGTGGAGAAAATAAAGTAGGATATGGTGATAGGGAATGCTAGAGCATTGAAGGGGAGTCCCCCACCATAAGGGTAATAATTTGTATTCCTGTACCCAATTCCACTGGGCAGGGTGGGAGAGAGAGGTGAGGTTTCACCACACCACCAACAAGCAATTCTCCGGATACCAGCTGGGTGTCCAAGAATTCTACTCAATTTGGACACTCTCTTCCTGGAGAGAGCATCAGGTTCCACAGGTTAAGGGTTCAGTCCTACAAGACTGCCCTCCCCACAACTTCAGATGCCAGTTGCAAGTCCAGGCTGTCACCAGACTGGCTATAAATCAGGGGTTCCCATGACCGCCTCCTCAGGTTCAATTTGCTAGAGCACCTCAAAGAACTCAGAGAAACATTTACTTACTAGATTTCCGATTTATTATAAAAGGATGGAACTCAAGAACAGTCAGATGGAAGAGATGCATAGGGCAAGGTATGGGGAAAGGACATGGAGCTGAGGCAGGAGATAGATGGGCCCCAGGCTGAGTAGCTGGAGTCTGTCCCCTGTGGGCAGACACTCTAAGATAAGATAATAGCAGGAGGAGCTGGAGCCCTGCCCAGATAAAAGATAGAGAGACCACGTGTTTCTCATTCTTGAGGTCAAGGAGACCTTCCCAACTACACATGCTAAGAAAGGCTCCTCGGGAACCAAAAAGGGAGGAGGCACCACCCCATAATAGGTGGCGTCAACCTTCCCATAGGTCTCTGTGCTACAATCCATCTTGGCTAAGAGACTCTCGTGCACACAGGGGAGGACCCTGAGTTATACCAAATATGGACTCAGAGCCAAGCAAAGCAAGATGATTGGCCAAAGGAAACCCGGGAGAAGTGCCCCATATAAGTGAGCACAACTCTCTCTCGGAGCCTGCCCATGTGTGCCTATTCACACGTACCTTTTTCCTCGTAATAAACACTTCACTTGTATAACTACTTTCCATCTCTTTGTTGAAATTTATTTCTACAAAGCGGACAAGCCAGAGCCTTGTCACTGGCCCTCGTGGTCTAGTGGCTAGGATTTAGCACTCTCACTGCCGCGGCCTGCCGTCAATCTCTAGCTGGGGACTGAGATCCCGCTTCAAGCCGCTGCAGGCTGAGGCCACCCAAGATCAGAGCTTTCGTACCCTCACCAGGCTCATCACTCCCAGCACCTCCACACGTTCACCAACTTGGAAGCTCTCTGAACCCATTCTTTTGGGTTTTCAGGGAAGCTTCATTACATAGGCCTGACTGATTAAACCACTGACGGTTGGTGAATGAACTCCATCTCCAGCCCCTCTCCCCTCCCTGGAGGTCTGAGGGTGGGACTGAAAGTTCCAACACTCTAATCCCATGGTCCGTCCTCCTGGCAAACAGCCCCCAACCTTGGGTGAGTTCCTGAAGTCACCTCATTAACATAACACAAGACAACTTTATTGCTCTCATCACTTGGGAAATTCCAAGGGTTTTAAAACTATGAGCCAGAAAACATGGAGCAAGACCAAATACACATGAGAAATATATATTTCTCTGAATATCTGAGTGACCAAACAGGTATATTTCTTATGAATCACTGTCAACCCCCTGGGTCTTTGAACATGGATCCCTTACAGCAAACGATCATAAAAAACAAGATACCAGTACAGTCTTAGAATCTCATTCAGTCATTAGTAACTGTCCAGTCCACCATCATATTGTACGAAAATACCTCCCAGGGGGAGGCCACTCAGATTTTCAGGCTTCTATTTCATCTTGTCAGGTTCCAAAAGCAAGAGTGGTCTCAGCAATATATGTCTTCACTCTTTCAGGCATCTAGTATAAATGAGCTAAGAAACAGTATCATCTCTGGTTCTGAACTTCTTATGAGGTGTTAATGTAATACTGAGTTTCTCTCATTACATAACCCATTTATTCACTCCTTTACCCAGAGCTGCTATTTTAACTTCTCTCTGTTTGTACTCAAACTTTCCCACCTTTGGAAGGAATGTTAGGTTTGGCCATCGTGCGGGTCTAGAATGCAGGCAGCAATACTAGTCTAGCAAGTGCCTCCCCTCCGTCTACTTCTCTTCACACAGAGTAAGGTTACAAAGGTACAGAACTAGCGGGATATCTTTACCACCAGGCAATACAGCTGCCTTCACCGTTAATCCCAATTTTGCCAGATGGGTGAAGACACATCCTACCCCATCAGGCCCTTAGGAATTCTATCTGACATAAAGGTTAAAAATATTGTTTCTTGCTTTGGAACTATCCCTGCTTCCAGCCCTTGTAGTTGCAGCCCTGGTCCTATGACCACTGCATCATGTACGAAAAAAAACATGTTGAAGTGATGTGGGGAAGAAATTATACCATCACCTTCTCCATCCCCTCTTTGCCAGATCCACCAAAAAATCAGAAAAATATCCAGTGGGGACACTCCTCTAGCCCCACTCATGCTCACATGGAGTATGAACACACACTCATGAAGGTGTGTAAACCAGCCCTTCACGCTTTTATCTCCCCTTGCTTTAGACGACCAATGTTTTAACTGCCCAGTCCAATGCTGTCAGACTAGTAATCTGAGGAGGATATGTCTCTGCCTACTGTTGGACATCATCAGTTATAAAGCAAGTTCCTCTGTCTGAAGAAATGATGCTCAGCATTTAAACTGGTGCAGTATTTTCTGTTCCAGTTCTTTTACGGCATTCAGAGTATTTCCAGCAGTCTAGAGTCAGTGTCTATTCCTGTCAGGACCCATTTGTAGTCCCCCCATCCCCCAGGGCTACCAACAGCAGCCTCAGCTTGTCTTGCTGAGCTCTGTTCGGGACCTTCCCACCAGAGGATCTGCCACAGGGCCATCTTCAGTCTCTGTTTTGTTGGCAGACAGAACAGCTCTTACTGACATTTTGTGCCTCAGAGGGTACCAGAGGAATATGTCTAGATTTAGCTCATCTCTGCATTGTTGCAGTGCCTCCACATCCACTCATTTCATGGACCCGATGGTATCTCACAGAAGCACACAAGGGTATCTGCTTGATTTCAGTCACCTTCCACACGTGGAAGGGAGTTCTTCTGATGGGCATTGACACGTCTTACTTTAATGCCTCCTTCAAATTCCCACAGTGATATCCACAGGACCATGCCCCATACGGGCATCCCTTTAATAGGCCTGGTTTCTACTGCCTTTCTACCTGACCATATGGCCAGGCCATTGCCACTTTGGCAGCCACGCAAACAGTGGATTGGAGACTAGATGGAAGACTACTGCCTCAGTCTAGGAAAGATAAAATGAGAGCTGAAGGAAGGAAGGAAGAGTAGATGTGAGAAGAAGATTTCTTCAAGAAATGTTAATGAAGTTGAATTGATGGAAAGTAACTTCCAGGTGCTACCTTAATTGCTATTTACTAAAACTGATAATGGCAGAATAAAATTTGGATTCAGGAGCAACTGTTGAGTTTCAGATGACTCCAAGACATCCAAATAGAAATACTCAGGGAGATTTATACAATAGAGTTAAAACTGCAAAACTGTGGGTTCAAATTTGTAAGTCATTAGGTCTTAGCTGGATAAGATCACCCAGAGTGCTGTGCAAAGGGCCAACCCTAAGAAACACTAATATTTAATGGGTAAAAAAATGAAGATGCATTTACGAAGGATAGTGTTCATATGAAAACGAGAGAGAACAAGACGAAAGTGATATCAACAGCCAAGAAGAAAAAAGCTTGTCAAAATATTGCAGAGAAGGCAAAGTGAGATGAAGATTTGGATCTACTGCATTTGGCAATTTGGTTATTGCTGACCTTTGTAAGAGCAGGGTCAGAGGAGTGTTGGGTGCAGCAGTTGGTGGAAGGGCAAGTTAAAGTTGAGGTCAGAAGAAAAGTCATTTTATAGATTGTGCTATTGAGGTAATTGGCCAATAGCACAAATAGGACATTTCCCTAAATAAAGGAAATACAAGATAGAACAATAAAAAGACAGGAGATACAGAAGGTAGAAGGAGACAGTTGCTATTTGCTACTATAATGTCTGTTTCAAGTTTACTACATGAATGAAACTAAGAGTTTAGCATGCATTATTATTTCATTTGAATAAAGGCTCGATGAGGTAGCCTTCTTCATCTTTAAAATGGCAATACTGAGACTCAGGCAACGAAGCAGGCACATGGACCCAGCCAGGACCCATCCTCTTAACCACTGGACCATGAAAATGTCAAACAAATGTGAGATTCTCTTCTGGAACTACAGACAAGAACTATAATTCTTTTCACCATACTGCTAATCTTTAAGCCTTTAAAGAAAGCTCTCATGTCATTTTACAACTCCTTTTCAAGCAAAACATTGCCAATTCTATCACCATGCTTCAGATAACATTCGCTTCTCTTTAAACTTGCCTTTTATATAAAAGGATTTGAGGTTCACAGACTTCCTGCCACCCGTCATTCCACTGCAGACATTCTCCAGCATATCATTCTTCTTCAGATAAAATGCCCACAACTGTAACAACATGCCAGATGAGGTCAAACCACCGTTGTTCTGACAGCAAGCAATAATATGAACATGCTAAGATTATAGTCACATTTTTCTGTTCATAGTGTCCTTTAAAATAACATTTCTGAACTGTCATATTCCCATAAAGGAGAGCTGTGAATTCTTCCCAATACTGCACTTACAGTGACATTCAATCATTTACATTTATATATTACATAATTTTAGTTTCATTTCATGGTCCCTGACTTCTGAGAAATTTTGAAGACTTGTCTATAAGCCAATCTATTACGATCTCCCATCTTTGCGCTATTTGTGGGTTTAGTAAGCACATTTATGTCTTCACCCAACACATTCATAATATTATACATGACGAGTAGGAAACAGACCCTAACTACTCCCCACAGACTCTCATTCATTCATTCAGTCAATAAATATTTATCAAGAAAGGGCTTCTAGGGTGCTGTTAATGTTTTATTTCATTACCTTGGTAGTGATTAAATTTGTGGGCTCATGTTAAGATAACTTGTTGAAACAAAAAACAGACAACCCAACTGAAAAATGGACACAAGACTTTAATAGACATTTCTCCAAAGAAGAAATATAGATGGCCAGCAGGCATATGAAAAAATGCTCAACATCGCTAATTATCAGAGAAATGCAAATCAAAACTACAATGAGCTACCTCCTCACACTGGTCAGAATGGCCATCACTAAAAAGTCGACAAATAACAAATGCTGGAGAGGGTGTGGAGAAAAGGGAACCCTCCTACACTGTTGGTGGGAACGTAAATTGGTGCAACCACTATGGAAAACAGTGTGGAGTTTCCTCAGAAAACTAAAAATAGAATTACCATATGGTCCAGCAATCCCAGTCCTGGGTATATATCCAGACAAAGCTGTAATTCAAAAAGATACCTGCACCCCTATATTCACAGCAGCACTAAACTCAATAGCTAAGACATGGAAACAACCAAACTGTCTATAGACAGATGAATGGACAAAGAAGATGTGGTACATATATACAATGGAATACTACTCAGCCATCAAAAAGAATGAAATAATGCCATTTGCAGCAACATGGTTGGACCTAGAAATTATCACACTAGGTGAAGTAAGTCAGACACAGAAAGACAAATACCATATGATATCACTTATATGTGGAATCTGAAATATGGCACAAATGAACCTATCTACAAAACAGAAAGAGACTCACAGACATAGAGAACAGACTTGTGGTTGCCAAGGGGGAGGGGGTGTGGGGGAGGAAAGGACTAGGAGTTTGGGATTAGCAGATGTAAACTATTATGTATAGGATGGCTAAACAACAAGGCCCTACTGTATAGCACAGGGAACTATATTCAATATCCTGTGATAAACTATAATGGAAAAGAATATAAAAAAAGGATGTCTATATGTGTATAACTGAGTCACTCTGCTGTACGGCAGAGATTAGCATAACACTGTAAATCAACTATATCTCAATAAAATAAAACAATAAATTTTTAAAGAAAGATAACTTGTTGAATGACTCAAAGAAATGGAAAGATATCCCATGCTCTTGGATTGGAAGAATTAATATTGTTAAATTGGTCATACTACCCAAAGCAATCTACAGATTTATTGTGATCCCTATCAAATTACCCATGACATTTTTCACAGAACTAGAACAAATAATCCTAAAATTCACGTGGAACCATAAAAGACCCAGAATTGCCAAAGCAATTCTGAAGAAAAAGAACAAGGCAGGAAGCATAATCCTCCCAGACTTCAGACAATACTACAAAGCTACAGTAATCAAAACAGCGTGGTATTGGCACAAAAACAGACACATGGATCAATGGAACAGAATAGAGAGCCCAGAAATGAACCCACACACCTACAGTCAATTAATCTTCCGCAAAGGAGGCAAGAATATACAATGGGAAAAAAACAGTTTCTTTAGCAAATGGCGTTGGGAAAGTTGGACCACATGTAAATCAATGAAGTTAGAGCACAGTCTCTCACCACACACAAAAATAAACTCAAAATGGCTTAAATACTTAAATATAAGACACGACACCATAAAACTCCTACAAGAGATCATAGGGAAAACATTCTCTGACATAAATGGTACCCAAGTTTTCTTCAGTTTTCCAAGGCAACAGACATAAAAACAAAACAAAACAAAAAATGGGACCTAATCAAACTTACCAGATTTTGCACAGCAAAGGAAATGATAAACAAAATGAAAAGACAACCTAAAGAATGGGATAATATATTTGCAAACAATACAACTGACAAGGGCTTAATTTCCAAAATATATAAGCAGCTCACACAACTCAACAACAAAAAAACCAAACATCCCAATTGAAATATGGGCAGAAGGGACTTCCCTGGTGGCGCAGTGGTTGAGAGTCCACCTGCCAATGCAGGGGACACAGGTTCATGCCCTGGTCCAGGAAGATCCCACATGCCGTGAAGCGGCTAGGCTCGTGAGCCATGGCCGCTGAGCCTGCACGTCCGGAGCCTGTGCTCCGCAATGGGGGAGGCCACAACAGTGAGAGGCCCGCGTACTGCAAAAAAAAAAAAAAAAAAAATGGGCAGAAGACCTTAACAGACATTTCTCCAAAGAAGAAATATAGATGGCCAGTAGGCACATGAAAAGATGCTCAACATTCCTAATTATTAGTGAAATGCAAATCAAAACTATAAAAAGGTACTACCTCGCACCAGTCAGAATGACCATCATTAAAAAGTCTACAAGTAACAGATGCTGCAAAAGGGTGTGGAGTAAAAGGAACCCTCCTACACTGTTGGTGGGAATGTAAGTTGGTGCAGCTACAGTGGAAAACAGTATGGCGGTTCCTAAGAAAACTAAAAATAGAATTACCATATGATCCAGCAATCCCAGTCCTGGGCATATATCCAGACAAAGCCGTAATTCAAAAAGATACATGCACCCCTATGTTCATAGCAGCACTATTGACAATAGCCAACACATGGAAACAATCTAAATGTCCACTGGCAGATGAATGGATACAGAAGATGCAGTACATATATACAATGAAATACTATCCAGCTAAAAAAAGAATGAAATAGTGCTATTTGCAGCAACATGGATCCAACTAGAGATTATTATACTAAGTGAAGTTAATTCAGAAAGAGAAAGACAAATATCATATGATATCACTTATATGTGGAATCTAAAATATGACAGAAACTAACCTATCTACAAAACAGAAACTGACTCACGGACATAGAGAACAGATTTGTGGTTGCCAAGGTGGAGAGAGTTGTGGGAGAGATGGAGGGGGAGGCTGGGGTTAGCATACGTAAGCTATTATATATAGAATGGATAAACAATAAGGTCTTACTGTATAGCTCAGAGAACTATATTCAATATCCTATGATAAACCATAATGGAAAAGAATATAAAAAAAGAATGTGTATATATGTATAACTGAATCACTTTGCTATACAGCAGAAATTAACACAACATTGTAAATCAACTATTCTTCAATTAAAAATGAATTAAAATTTTAATTTAATTAATTAGTTAAATTTTTAAAAATTGAAAAAAGATAACTTTTTGGACTCAATACTTACAGTTTGTGCAACAAAACAGAGTCCAGAAATAAATCCATTCAGTTTATAATAAAAGATGCTAATTCAAATGCATGAGGAAAAGATTAATTATTTAATAAATAGTAGTATACAGACAATTGGGTAACCCTCTGGGGAAAAAAAAAAATCCTGAATAACTTTAAGGTTACTTTGACAGTTTTCTTTTAGAGTTTATTCTTCCTTTAATAGTCTGTGATATCTCATCTTTGAATGGCAGTTTTCACCTTTAATTATTGCAACTTTGCCATTTAGTTTTGCATTTCCTGATTTGGAAAGTACTTCAATTATATCATAATTTGCTTATTTTTATTTCCCTTATTGATTAATTTGTAAGCCAACACTCTCTCATACTTAAAAGTTTCCTAACAAAGATATGTTATACTTCAACAAATTAATTCCTAGGAAAAACATTAATTAAAAAATCTGACTTGGCAACCACATAGGATACATTTCTTTACCCATTCATTCATTAACAGATATTTACTTGTATATCTAATATATGTCAGGCTATATGTGATATTCTACAGACATCAGTGATGAAAATATCATAATCCTTCTTCTTAGTGGGCCCATGATTCACTGATTCACATTTCAAGGAAAGAGTACTTTAGACAAAAGAAATGGATCACTGCCAAAATGTTGATGTAAAAAATAAAGGAAATTGCTGAAATTTTCATTCCTTGTAAAGGACACAGGGATTATCAAAATAATTTCTTAAACTTGCAATTTTTTTCCAGTTCAAGCAAATTAGTAGGGAAAGTAATAAACTAAAACAGCATGATTAAATTAACTTAGGTCAATTAAAATTGATATTTGCTCAAAGTGAAGAAAATACCAAGACCTTTTCCATGTACCAATCATGTTTCCTATTATCATGACCTGAAAAAATAATGGCAGTTCTCTTCTTCTGATCGTTGCCTGAGGACCCTTACCACTCCTATCCTTTAGTTAGGAATACTCCAAAGGATGCCCACATGTCCAAGCCACCAGTTCAACAGCAAGTGGAATAAAGAAATAATAATTCCACCCCTCACCTCATTCTAGACTCTCAAAGACAGTCTACAAAGGAGGAGAACACCCAGTTTTAAAAATTTGGTCACTTCATGGATTTGTGGGGTTACTTCAGAGCCTCTGCTAGGTTTTCTTTATCTGGGAAACAGCCCTTAAAAGGCCTATGGCGATCGACAGGAAGACACTGGAACTCACCATAGGGGATACCCCACATCCAAAGACAAAGGAGAAGCTCAACGCAGGGACAAGGACACTGGCAGCAGAAGTTCTGTGAAGTACTCCTTGGAGTGAGTCCTCCCAGAGTCTCCCATTAGTCCCACCAAAGAGACTGTAAGTTCCACTGCTGGGTCGTTTCAGGCCAAACAACCAACAGAGAGGGAATTCAGCCCCACCCATCAGCAGACAAGCAGATTAAAATTTTACTGAGCTCTGCTCACCAGAACAACACCCAGCTCTACCCACTACCAGTCCCTTCCATCAGGAAGCTTGCACAAGCCTCTAAGATAGCCTCATCCACCAGAGGGCAGATAGCAGGAGCAAGAAGAACTACAATCCTGCAGCCTGTGGAACAAAAACCACATTCACAGAAAGATACACAAAATGAAAAAGCAAAGGACTATGTATCAGATGAAGGAACAAGATAAAACCCCAGAAAAACAACTAAATGAAGTGGAGATAGGCAACCTTCCAGAAAAATAACTCAGAATAATGATAGTGAAGATGATCCAGGACCTCGGAAAAAGAATACAGGCAAAGATTGAGAAGATGCAAGAAATGTTTAACAAAGACCTAGAAGAATTAAAGAACAAACACTTAGAAGAATTAAAGAACAAACAAACAGAGATGAACAATACAATAACAGAAATGAAAAGTACACTAGAAGGAATCAACAGCAGAATAACTGAGGCAGAAGAACGGATAAGTGACCTGGAAAACAGAATGGTGGAATTCACTGTCATGGAACAGAATAAAGAAAAAGGAATGAAAAGAAATGAAGATAGACTAAGAGACCTCTGGGTCAACATTAAATGCACCAACATTCACATTGCAGGGGTCCCAGAAAGAGAAGAGAGAGAGAGAAAGGACCTGAGAATATATTTGAAGAGATTATAGTTGAAAATTTCCCTAACCGGGGAAAGGAAATAGCCAGCTAAGTCCATGAAGCACAGAGAATCTCAGGCAGGATAAACCCAAGGAGAAGCACGCTGAGACACATAGTAATCAAACTGACAAAAATTAAAGACAAAGAAAAATTATTAAAAGCAAAAAGGGAAAAATGACAACATAAAAGGGAACTCCCATAAAGTTAACAGCTGATTTCTCAACAGAAACTCTGAGACCAGAAGGGAGTGGCACGATATATTTAAAATGATGAAAGGGAAGAAACTACAACCAAGATTACTCTACCCAGCAAGGATCTCATTCAGATTCAACGGAGAAATCAAAAGCTTCACAGACAAGCAAAGGCTAAGAGAATTCAGCACCACCAAACTAGCTCTACAACAAATGCTAAAGGAACCTCTCTAAGTGGGAAACACAAGAGAAGAAAAGGACCTACAAAAACAAACCCAAAACAATTAAGAAAATGGTAATAGGAACATACATAGCGATAATTACCTTAAACGTGAATGGATTAAATGCTCCAACCAAAAGACACAGGCTTGACGAATGGATACAAAAACAAGACCATATATATGCTGTCTACAAGAGACCCACTTCAGACCTAGGGACACATACAGACTGAAAATGAGGGGATGGAAAAAGATATTCCATGCAAATGGATATCAAAAGAAAGCTGGAGTAGCAATACTCATATCAGATAAAATAGACTTTAAAATAAAGAATGTTACAAGAGACAAGGAAGGACACTACTAATCTAGTGATCAAGGGATCAGTCCAAGAGGAAGATATAACAATTATAAATATATATGCACCCAACACAGGTGTACCTCAATACATAAGGCAAATGCTGTAACAGCTATAAGAGAGGAAATTGACAGTAACACAGTAATACTGGGGGACTTTAACACCTCACTTACACCAACGGACAGATCATCCAGACAGAAAATTAATAAGGAAACACAAGCTATAAATGACAACAGACCGGATAGACTTAATTGATATCTATAGGACATTCCATCAAAAAACAGCAGATCACACTTTCTTCTCAAGTACAGACAAAACATTCTCCAGGATAGATCAGATCTTGGGTCACAAATCAAGCCTCAGTAAATTTAAGAAAACTGAAATCATATCGAGCATCTTTTCCGACCACAACACTATGAGATTAGAAATAGATTACAGGGAAAAAAAACACAAACACATGGAAGCTAAACAATACATTACTAATTAACCAAGAGATCACTGAAGAAATCAAAGAGGAAATAAAAAAATACCTAGAGACAAATGACAATGAAAACACAACAATCCAAAAGCGATGGGATGCAGCAAAATCAGTTCTAATAGGGAAGTTTATAGCAATACAATCCTACCTCAAGAAACAAGAAAAATCTCAAATAAACAATCTAAACTTACACCTAAAGCAACTAGAGAAAGAAGACCAAACAAAACCCAAAGTTAGATGGAAAGAAATCATAAAGATTAGAGCAGAAATAAATGAGAAACAAAGAAAACAACAGCAAAGATCAATAAAATTAAAAGCTGGTTCTTTGAGAAGATAAACAAAACTGATAAACCTTTAGCCAGATTCATCAAAAAAAGAGGGAGAGGACTCAAATCAATAAAAAGGAGAAGTTACAACAGACACTGCAGAAAGACAAAGCATCATGAGACTACTACAAGCAACTCTATGCCAATAAAATGGACAACCTGGAAGAAATGGACAAATTCTTAGAAACGTATAAACTTCTGAGACTGAACCAGGAAGAAATAGAAAATACAAACAGACCAATCACAGGTAATTAAATTGAAACTGTGATTAAAAATCTTCCAACAAACAAAATCCAAGACCAGCTGGCTTCACAGGTGAATTCTGTCAAACATTTGGAGAAGAGCTAACACCCATCCTTCTCAAACTCTTCCAAAACACTGAAGAGGAAGGAACACTCCCAAACTCATTCTATGAGGCCACCATCACCCGGATACCAAAACCAGACAAAGATACTACACAAAAAGAAAATTAAAGACCAATATTACTGATAAATACAGACGAAATAATCCTCATAAAATACTAGCAAACAGAATCCAACAACACATTAAAAGGATCATACACCATGAACAAGTGGGATTTATCCCAGGAATGCAAGGATTCTTCAATATATGCAAATCAATCAATGTGATACACCACATAAACAAACTGAAGAGTAAAAACCATATGATCATCTCAACAGATGCAGAAAAAGCTTTTGACAAAATTCAACACCCACTTATGATAAAAACTCTCCAGAAAGTGGAAATAGAGAGAACCTACCTCAACATAATAAACGCCATATACGACAAACCCACAGTAAATCATTCTCAATGGTGAAAAACTGAAAGCTTTTCCGCTAAGATCAGGAACAAGACAAGGATGTCCACTCTCGCCAGTATTATTCAACAGTTTTGGAAGTCCTAGCCATGGCAATCAGAGAAGAAAAAAAATTAAACAAATTGGAAAAGAAGAAGTAAAACTGTTACTGTTTGCAGATAACATGATACTATACATAGAAAATCCTAAAGATGCCACCAGAAAACTACTAGAGCTAATCATTTAATTTGGTAAAGTTGCAGGTTACAAAATTAATGCACAGAAGTCTCTGGCATTCCTATATACTAACAATGAAAGATCAGAAAGAGAAATTAAGGAAACAATCCCATTCACCACTGCAACAAAAATAATAAAATACCTAGGAATAAACCTACCTAAGGAGGTAAAAGATCTGTACTCAGAGAACTGTAAGACACTGATGAAAGAAATCAAAGATGACACAAACAGATGGAGAGATATACCATGTTCTTGGATTGGAAGAATCAATATTGTGAAAATGACTATACTACCCAAAGCAATCTACAGATTCAATGCAATCCCTATCAAATTACCAATGGCATTTTTTTACAGAACAAGAACAAAACAATCTTAACATTTGTATGGTGCCACAGAAGACCCCGAATAGCCAAAGCAATCTTGAGGGAAAAAAACAGAACTGGAGGAATCAGACTGCCTGACTTCAGACTATACTACATAGCTACAGTAATTAAGACAATATGGTGCTGGCACAAAAACAGAAATATAGGCCAATGGAACAGCATAGAAAGCCCAGAGGTAAACCCACACACTTAATCAACTAATCTATGACAAAGGAAGCAAGGATATACAATGGAGAAAAGAAAGCCTCTTCAATACGTGGTGCTGGTAAAACTGGACAGCTACATGTAAAAGAATGAAATTAGAACACTCCCTAACACCATACACAAAAATAAACTCAAAATGGATTAAAGACCTCAATGTAAGATGGGACACTATAAAACTCTTGGAGGAAAACATAGGAAGAACATTCTTTGACGTAAATCACAGCAAGATCTTTTTTGACCCACCTCCTAGAGTAATGGAAATAAACACAAAAATAAACAAATGGGACCTAATGAAACAAAGCTTTTGCATAGTACAGGAATCTATAAACAAGATGAAAAGACAAGCATCAGAATGGAAGAAAATATTTTCAAACAAATCAAAGGACAAAGGATTGATCTCCAAAATATATAAACAGCTCATGCAGCTCAATATTAAAAAAACAAACAACCTAATCCAAAAATGGGCAGAAAAGCTAAATAGACATTTCTCTAAAGAAGATATACAGGTTGCCAACAAACACATGAAAGGATGCTCAACATCACTAATCATTAGAGAAATGTAAATCAAAACTACAATGAGGTATCACCTCACACTGGCTAAAATGGTGATCATCAGGAAATCTACAAACAGCAAATGCTGGAGAGGGCATGGACAAAAGGGAACCCTCTTGCACTGTTGGTGGGAATGTTAATTGATACAGCCACTATGGAGAAAAGTATGGAGGTTCCTTAAAAAACTAAAAATAGAATTACCATATGACCTAGCAATCCCACTACTGGGCATATACCCAGAGGAAACCATAATTCAAAAAGACACATGCATCCCAATGTTCATTGCAGCACTCTTTACAACAGCCAGGTCATGGAAGCAATCTAAATGCCTATCGACAGACGATTGGATAAAGAAGATGTGGTACATATATACAATGGAATATTACTCAGCCATAAAAAGGAATGGAATTGGGTCATTTGTAGAGACGTGGATGGACCTAGAGACTGTCATACAGAGTGAAGTAAGTCAGAAAGAGGAAAACAAATATCGTATATTAACACATATATGTGGAATCTAGAAAAATGGTACAGACGAACCAGTTTGCAAGGCAGAAATACAGACACAGATGTAGAGAACAAATGTATGGACACCAAGGGAGGAAAGCAGGGCGGGTGGGTAGTGATGGAGACTGGGATTGACATATATACACTAATATGTTTGAAACAGATAACTAATAAGACCCTGCTTTATAAAATAATAAATAAAATTAAATTTAAAAAAAAAAGGCCTATGGCATGCCCAACCATAGTGAAAGGAGATGAACAGTGATAAGTATAAGCTGTCAGATGAACAGCTCTCCTCTAGGTGTTCAAAATACTAAAGAGGCATTTGTGCTACTCTTGGGGAGACTCCCGAGGACAGACTCAGCATGCCTGTAGAGCAGCATACCATCTTTTTAAAAGAAGTAGGAAGAGAAATAGACTACAGATTGAACTTTTCTAATGAAAAAACAAAAAAACTGAAAAAAATTTTAAATTACCAGATCAGATCATATTTTAAACTGGATAGAATGAAAAGTTAATTTAAATTTTTTTCCTGAATTAATATATGTTTAATGAAATTCTAATCAGAAACTCAATAGCTTTTTCTAATTGGAAAAAATAATCTTCAAGTTAGTATTTTTTTTTAAAAAATTACTATTACCAAAGAGTAGCCAAGAAAAGAACCACAATGATATACCACATATTTGAAAATATCATAATTAATTAAACATTGTATTTGTATAAGACAAATACAAATAGACCAGTGGAGCGAAATAGAGTCCAGAAACAGCATCCAGTATACATGAGAATAAATGATCCTTATGGTAGTTCAATTACATAAGAAAATGATAAGTTATTTAATAAATAGCATATTTAATAAATACGTTTGGAAGACAATACAAGTGGACCTCTGTCTTTTAATATTTACCACATTGTTAAACTCAAAATTATTTATCATCTTGAATGTACAATAAAATAATAAATGTACACATACATATATATATATATACTTTCCAGGAGAATTCATGTTAAAAACTGGAGCCTTCTAACCTAGGACACTTTATTGCTTCCCTTCTCTATTTTTCTCTGGCAATCACTTCTCTTTTATCCTTCTCAGGACCACCAGATTGTACCTCCAAAAGCATCCTGTTTCATTCAACTGCTTAGAAATTCTTACAATTTTTCTCTGTCAGAGGCTTTGCCTATCATTTTTCTTATTCATGCAAATTTTCTCTTGGATTTTTTAATTGAAAGAAAAGTATTTGGTATCTTAATCTGTTTAATTGGTCTACACATTGATTCTGCTAAATTAGAAAATGTCCATGGTAAACTGGCTTCAGTACTGGCTAACCTGGCAGAACAGCCTGTGGGAAATTATATTGATTGAAAAGTTTACTTTTTTTTCCCTCTTACCAGATTTTCCCTCTTACCAAGTTCCAACAAAATAAAAATGGGAATTTAAAACTGAAATTTTATTAAAACTTAAAATTTGGGGCTTCCCTGGTGGCGCAGTGGTTGAGAGTCCGCCTGCCGATGCAGGGGACATGGGTTCGTGCCCCGGTCCGGGAGGATCCCACATGCCACGGAGCGGCTGGGCCCGTGAGCCATGGCCGCTGAGCCTGCGCGTCCGGAGCCTGTGCTCCGCAACGGGAGAGGCCACAACAGAGAGAGGCCCGCGTACTTCAAAAAAAAAAAAAAAAAAACACTTAAAATTTGTTTAGATGATACTCAAGATGGCGAAGGAGTGGGAGAACGTGGAGTTCATCTCTCCCCACAAAGCCACCAAGAATACATCTAAAAATGGAACAATTCTCACAGAGCACCTGTTGAACACTAGTAGAGGACCTTGGACACCTAAAAGGACATGAGAGATCCCCACATAACTGGGTAGAACAAAAGAAAGAAGAAAGGAAGAGGAGAAGTGGGACAGGACCTGCACCCCTGGCAGGGAGGTTAAGGTGAGGAGAGGTTCCTGCATCTGGGGAAGCCCCCTCACTAGGGAAGAGATCAGCTGGTACAGAAGGGGAGCCTCGGGGACTTAGAGGAGAGCCCAGCAACCGGCCTGTGGCAGGCAGGACAGAGTGAGACCTACAGGGATGGTCCATGCCACAGCCCAGGCTGAGGCGGGTGTCCACCAGTGCACACGGGGGAATGTGGAGTTTGGAGAGCAGACCCAGAGAGCGGACTGCTGTTGGGTGTGAGGACACAGCCTGGGGGGACGGGAGTGGGGAGCTCCACAACCCAGAATGCTCGTGGAGGAAGCCCTGGCCACCACAGAAGCGAAGTGCCGTTGTTGAGTGACGCGCAGAGGGCAGGGCCGCCATTTCAGCCTCTCTCCTCACGCGCCGGCCCCCGCCTCCATGGGCACTAGGGAGGGCCCCCTCCAGAGCCGGCTTGAACGCCCCCACCATTGCCTCCTCCGTCCCCCACCCCGGCCCGGGCAAACTACTCGCTGTCTTGGCTCCCTCCTGCCTGACGGGATCGTGCATTCCAATTGCTACCCCAGCGCCCTCCTCACCTGGGCAGACCACACACCCCAGTCTCCGCCTCGGCTCCTTCCTGCCTGATGGGCTCGTGCATCTGGATTGCCACCCAGCACCCTACCTCCTGGGCGGCCTGATCACCACCTTAGCCCCCTCTCTCCTGATGGGCTCGCATGCTCCAGCAGCCTCTGGAACAGACTCTGGTGGGAGGAACACATGCAGAGCGGGGGATGAAACCATAGCTGAGCCCCAGGGGCTGTGTGACTAAGGAAAAAGCTGAAATCTCCTCCTGGCTGCATGAACCATGGAGTTACACCTCCGCTGATGGCTTCCTAAATTCAGCACCTGCGGAACATCAGAACAGGTAACAAGTGCTCCTGCAGCTGAGAAGGGTCTGGCTTTAGCAGCTGTGGGCTATGTGGGTGCGTACACACAGGAGTTGGGACAGACCAGAGTCTGAGCTGCCTCCATAGCTCCCACAGCGGGTCCAGGTGCACAACTACTGCAGTCCTGGGACCTGATCTCAGTGGATCTGCACCAGTGGCCTGGTGAAAACAATGCCTAAGAGCGACCAAGGCCAATTGCCAGGATACCCACAGTTAAGGTGGGACGGAGAGCAGTTCCAACAACAGTGTACTTTGCAAGCCCACACAATGGGTGAAAGTGGACACAACAGAGCACATTCACAGGTGAACAGCTCCAGAGGAGGAATACTCAGTGGCTTCCCTCCCAGTGGAAATGCCCCAATCCTGCCTACCTCCCACTGCAGATCAGAAACACAGCTAAGAAACAGATCTAGGGGCCTCTACTCCAACAACTAGGGAGCAGGTCCTGCCCCTGACAGGACAGTGACAACCACAGAGCAAAGGGGAGGCCCCGCTCAATATCCAGGGCAGGTTCTGGTCACCACAACACCAGCCGAACCCCTTATGAAGGGGATAATGACATAAGCCTCCAGACCAACTTCACCCACCAGGAGGCAGACACCAGAAGCAAGAGGAACTCGAGTCCCGCAGCCTGCGGAAAGGAGACCACAAACACAGAGAGGGAACCTACCTCAACATAATAAAGGCCATATATGACAAACCCACAGCAAAGATCATTCTCCATTCTCAATGGTGAAAAACTGAAGGCATTTTCTCTAAGATCAAGAACAAGACAAGGATGTCCACTCTTGCCACTTTTATCCAACACAGTTTTGAAAGTCCTAGCCACGGCAATCAGAGAAGAGAAAGAAATAAAAGGAATCCAAATTGGAAAAGAAGTAAAACTGTCACTCTTTGGAGATGACATGATACTATACATAGAAAATCCTAAAGATGCTACCAGAAAACTACTCGAGCTCATCAGTGAATCAGGTAAGGTTTCAGGATACAAAATTAATACACAGAAATCTCGGGCATTGCTATACACTAACAATGAAAGATCAGAAAGAGAAATTAAGGAAACAATCCCATTTACCATCACTTCAAAAAGAATGAAATACCTAGGAATAAACCTGCCTAAGGAAGTAAAAGACCTGTACTCAGAAAACTATAAGACACTGACGAAAGAAATCAAAGATGACACAAACAAATAGTGAGACATACCATGTTCTTGGATTGGAAGAATCAATATTGTGAAAATTAGTCTACTACCCAAAGCAATCTACAGATTCAATGCAATCCCCATGAAACTAACAATGGCATTTTTCGAAGAATTAGAACAAACAACTTTACAATTTGATCCTGAATAGATAAGGCAAGCTTGAGAAAGAAAAACATAGCTGGAGGAACCAAAACAGTAATCAAAGCTACAGTAATCAAAAGAGCACAGTACTGGCACAAAAACAGAAATATAGATCAATGGAACAGGAATAGAAAGCCCAGAGATAAACCCATGCACCTATGGTCACCTAATCTATGACAAAGGAGGCAAGAATATATGAAGGGGAAAAGACAGTCTCTTTAATCAGTGGTGCTGGGCAAACTGGACAGCTGCCTGTAAATGAATGAAATTAGAACACTCCCTAACACCATACACAAAAATAAACTCAAAATGGATTAAAGACCTAAATGTAAGGCTGGATCCTATAAAACTCATGGAGGAAAACATAGGCAGAACACTCTGTGAAATAAATCACAGCAAGATCTTTTTCAATCCACCTCCTAGAATAATGAAAATAAAAACAAAAACAAACAAATGGAACCTAACTAAACTTAAAAGCCTTTGCACAGCTAAGGAAGCCATGAACAAAATGAAAAGACAACCCTCAGAATGGGAGAAAATATTTGCAAACAAAGCAACCAACAAGGGATTAATTTCCAAAATATACAAAGAGCTCATGCAGCTCAATATCAAAATACAAACAACCAGAACTTCCCTGGTGGTCCACTGGGTAAGACTCCACACTCCCAATGCAGGGGGACTGGCTTTGATCCCTGGTGGGGGAACTAGATCCCACATGCACGCCACAACTAAGAAGCCCACATGCCGCAGCTAAAGATCCCACATGCCACAACGAAGATCCCGCATGCCATAATGAAGACCCAGCGTAACCAAAATAAATAAATAGATAGATATTAAAAAAAACAAATAACCCAACCAAAAAATGGGCAAAAGATCTAAATAGACATTTCTCCAAAGATGATATACAGATGGCCAAAAAGCACATACAAAAATGCTCAACATCACTAATTATTAGAGAAATGCAAATCAAACTGTAATGAGGTATCAGCTCACAACGGTCAGAATGGTCATCAACAAAAAAATCTACAAACAAACGCCGTAGAGGGCGTGGAGAGAAGGGAACCCTCCTACACTGTTAGTGGAAATGTAAATTGGTGCAGCCACAATTGAGAACAGTATGGAAGTTCCTTAAAAAAACTAAGAATAGAGCTACCATATGATCCAGCAATCCCACTCCTGGGCATATATCCAGAGAAAACCATAATTTGAAAAGATACATGCACCCGAATGTTCACTGCAGCACTATTTACAATAGCCAGGACATGGAAGCAACCTAAATGTCCATCAACAGAGGAATGGATAAAGATGTGGTACATACATACGATGGAATATTACTCAGTCATAACAAAAGAACAAAATGATGCCTTTCGCAACAACATGGATGGACCTAGAGTCTGTCATACTGAGTGAAGTCAGACAGAGAAAGACAAATATCGTATGATATCACTTACATGTAGAATCCAAAAGAAAAAGGGTACAAACGAACTTATCTACAAAACAAAAATACAGTTACAGATGTAGAAAACAAATTTGGGTTACCAGGGGGTAAGTTGGGGGAGGGAAAAATTGAGAGATTGGGATTGACATACACACACTACTAAATATAAAATAGATAACCAACAAGGACCTACCGTATAGCACAGGGAAGTCTACTCAATACTCTGTAATGCCCTATATAGGAAAAAAATCTTAAAGAACAGTGGATATATGTATATGTATAACTGATTTACTTTGCTGTACACCTGAAACTAACATAACATTGTAAATCAACAATACTCCAATAAAAATTATAAAAAATAAAATTTTAAAAAATTTGTTTAATAATTAAAATTTGTTACATGACCACACTGAAATAAAAGTTAGGCTTCACTGATCAACCGGAGTGCTTCCTATACTTATATATTTTAAGACTTGGTTCTCTTTAGGCCTTGATTGGCAGACTTAATATTAAACCATAGTGATCAGTTGTAAAAAGTTTGCCTTTGTCAAATTTTCTCATAAAAGTGTACTTGTAAAGAACTAGGAGTCTGTAACAATACCACCTAGATTAAAATCTCAGCTCTATGCTTTCAAGCTGTGTGACCTTGAGGAAATTAATTAACTTTTATGTGTTTCCATTTTTCTTGGTTTTTAAAATCTGGATAAAATTAATATCTTCTACTTGGTAAACATGGCTGCAAGTTCTTTCTTACTTCTGCTACATTTCACTGTTTTGAACTGGGCAGACGTTGTGACTGCTTGATCAACAAAATATTGTAGAAGTGATGCTGTGCTTAAGAGTTTGATAGCTTCCTCTTCCCCTCTCTTAGAACATTTGTTCTTGGAACCCAGCCACCATGCTGTGAAAGAGCTCAATTAGCTCCGTGGAGTGGCCACTCTAGTAAGGTATCAAGTCTCCAACCAGCAACCAACACTGGCTGGGCCCCTAGCCATTAGCCAGCACCAATATAACAGACAAGATGAGTGAGTTATCTTAAAGGAAACCTCACCTGTCATTACTCTGCAGAGATGAGCTAACCCCACCAAACTATGCCCACATCACAGGTTTGTGAGTCGAATATATTGTTGTTATTTTAGGCCACTAATTTGTGTATGATTTGTTACTCAGAAATAGATAACAGAATTTGGTCCCTGGAAGTTATGAAAACCTACAACATGTGACACTGGCTTTGCCACCAGGGAGCAGGTAGAAGCCGGAGGCCCTCCAAAGGATTGCTTTTGAAAGCTGAAAGGGCCTGTTGACCTAAAACAAATAGACTGCCAGCTATTCCTCTAGCAATGATGGGTTTATTCAGGATCAGGAGAGAATTGAAATTCAGGGTTTCCAACCATGGCAAGGCACATGCAAGTCCCCACAGAGCAAGGGAAGGAGAGCGTTTTTATTGAGGGGGAGAAGGAAGTTCGAGGGCTATAGTAAAGAAAGAGTCCAAAGCTTTTCACTGGCTGAGTCCCTTGCCAGGAAAGAAAGCAGCTCTTTCTTCTCATCAGCTTTGCTATTGTCTCAGGGCTTGAGACCTCCCTTTCTGGTCTTCCAACTCTATTTAATTGAGGTTTCTGTTTATTAATTGTTTACAGGCCTTTCCTAACTTAGGGCAATTGTGGAGTTTGGAAGTCGTGTTAGAACAATTATTCACTCCCAAGTTTTTGAAGGATAAAAGTTTTAAAGTATAATTGAAGAAAGAAAAAAAAAAGATCAATTGGACTAGAATATAATTAGTTGCTTTGGATTCAATTTAAAGGGTTATAAAATAAGATCTATCAAGAAAGTCTTAAAGTTCCAGAGATTAATTAATACTGGAATAGAAGTAGCTGGGAAGATTCACAAAATAACACTCAGTATATCACCTGGAGTTTTTCTCTCCTGACAGGACAATAAATCATGTGCTTAAACAACAGCAGGAAGGAGACAGGCTAAATTTAAAACACACTTGGCAGAAGAGTTAAGCCTGTAAATTCTGAAAAGGTCTAAATCAGTCGTGTTTGCTCTGGACGAAACGCTGACAAGAAGCCCAGAGATGGACTAGTTGGTCTCCTCAGTATTCATTTGCATGCTTTCAGCTGCAAGAACCCTGACTCAAAGTGCTGAAACAGTGAGGCCACGTGTAATCATCTTACACAGCACGAGACCACAACCAACCACTGCAGGACTGACTGGATCCCCGGCTCAGTTACGTCATCAAGGATGCAGGTTCTTGTACCACTTGTACTCTTAGTATCACTCATATATAATCAGTGAGAATTCGCTCACTAACTACACCCAGCCGCAAAGGAGGCTGGCAAATATAGTCTCAGGTTGGTCAGCCATGCCTCAGAAAGACGGTGGATAACCACAGCCTGACCCTCGCTCCTGTTAGCCAGAGCTCAAAACGAGGCAGTGGAGACTGCCAAGTGAATCCTGTGCCCCGAAAGATAGAAACCAAACCTCTGGAATGACCTTTTGGGCAGGTGTAGTCAGTAAGAATAAGAACATAGGACTAGTGCCCAGCTAGGAATCCCTTATATGGTAGTAGGTAGCCGATAAATGCCAATGTGGCATATTCTCAGCCCAGTGATATTGAAACAGGAGGGAAGGGTGCAGGGCACAACCTTTAAAAGAATGACATAGCCATTGAGGACATGGCATAAACTTGTTAGAGCCAACTAGGCCCAAGATGGCAGACAATTCGACCTCCAGTAGACCTTGAGCCTCATTATACACTCATTGTAATACATTAGCATATGCTAAATAACACACCCACAGGTGCCACTACAGTTCCATCAAAGGCCAAAAAGTGGGTGGTGGCCCAAATCCTGGAAATCCCCGCCCTTCTCCAAAGGAGTTGGAATAATCTTCCCACTTGTTAGCCTATGAAACTACCCAGCCCATAAAAACTAACCACCGCATACTTCAGGGCCGTTCTCACCTTTCGAGACCGATTGTATTCTGTCTTTGGAATGTGTGTATCTCTAAATAAATCCAATTCTTACCTATCACTTTGTCTCTCACTGATTTCTTTCTGTGATGACGAGACATAAAGAACCTGAGTTTCATTAAGTCCTGAGAACAGGTGTGTGATTTCAATTAAAAGTGTGGGTTTGAGTCCCAATCTGAGTTTTGGCTGGGTTCAAATCCCATCTGAGTTGTGCGGTTTCGGCATAACGGCAGTCTGCTCCTGCCCAGAGCTGCCCTGACCTAAAGGATTCCCCATTCCACATGGGTCACACCGACCAAACTTTAGGTGGATTTGATTGAAGAACCAGAGAGGTAACAAGGAGCTGTGTCCACTTCTTTCTTTTCCTTACCTAGTCTTTTGCACGGCTTGGGGTTGAACCTGAAGTAGAAACAACCTAAGCTGAGAGAGAATGGCCTTTCTTAAAGCCCAGACTGGCCTTGGTGGCCTGGCCTCTCTCACCAGCACAACGCTCTTCATCCATCTAAGAGTAGGTTTCACTCGTACTCAACGTGGAGCAAAATGACAGACGGCATTTCGTGAAGAAGAATGGGAAATCAGGTAATATCTAACACCTGCAAGAAATCTTCACACCTGCAAGAAGTCTTCACCCCCTTGCTTCTGAATGAGCTAGCTTGCTTTCCCAGAGCAACTACAGGCGAAGCTGCTACTTTGCATTCCAACATCAAATAAAGCCTGTTTTGGATTATTTTACGTATGGGATTATCTGTTCTGTTGTTCCTCTCTGAATCAATGGTTGAGTGCAAAGTGCCTAACGCAAGATGTTATCTCCAGCCAGAAATTTTAACTACCATGAATCCAACGTCTGTTTTCCAAAAGAAATTTTTTAATGTTATGCTTTAAATTTTCTACAGAACAATTAGGGCCGTATATCCACTTATCTCATCACAACCACGCCCCCAAAGAGCTGTATCTAGCACTGCCTAATTGTTAACTTCTGAGCCTGGTTATTACCAAAGGCAACAGGATTGAAAGTCTTGCAGATTACACACACATTTACAATTATAACTTCGTTAGAATCCCAAGAAACAAAGTTGATCATGCTGTAACACACACGTATTCACACACTGACACACTCACACACACATTTCCATAGACGTCTCATCTTTAGACAGATTGACGTCAAATGTCTTTTAAGACTCTGGCAAACCTCTGAGGGTTTTAATGCTCAAGTATGTGATAGATAATGTCAGACAACCCACTGAACTTCAGATACCTGAATACACAGAAATCAGATGGCAGGGCAGCTGCACTGTAAAACTCCAGGGAAAATCATGTACATCATAGACCAGAACTGTTCAGAGCAAATCCTACACAGCCGTACAAGGCAGCCCAGCAGGTGTTTTTCTTGCTGCCTCTAAACATACAGCGCTACATGACACAAGGATCTCCTATTGCTGCTCTTGTAGACGACAGCTTGCCAGTGTAAAAGGCAGGCTCTCCAACTTCCACATGCCATCACTTTACCTTCCACGCCCAAATAAACATGCCTGAGCTACCACTAACGTGTCAGAAATCAAGTCCCCCTCACCACGAACTCCAGCTACTTCTGAGGCCCCCAGGATGCTGTCTCACATGCTTTAGCAACAGGTCCCTTGCATTCTTTAGCTCCAGCTTCTTCATCACACCGCTTTGCTGCTGCCTCCTCAGCTTATGACCGCTGCAACTTTGGATTAGACAATGTGAACCTGGGGCTGAGAAGTACCTCTGAACTGCCCCTGCATTGCTTCACCCATGAGATGGAAGACAAGGTCAACATCAGGGTAGTCATGTCCAGACTCCCTTCTACATCTGTCTCTTGGTTGAAGAGTCTGAAGCAGGAGATAGGCTTAGGTCATCACACAACAGGAAACTGAAGAAGGAAACATAATTCAGTTCTCTAATTTGGGTGCTGAAATCAAGGTAGCACCAGTCATTCTCCTACTGCATTTGCCTCGGTAACGTTACATCACACAAGCAACCAATGCTAGATGGTTCCTGTGCTTCATATCTGGAGGATTCTGGACACTTGCCCTGGCAGATAAGTGACTCCAAGGAGAGTCGTGAGAGCTAGTGCAGCAGTGCCTGATTGGTAAGGGGACTTGGTGCTTCTGCAGCAGCCAGACAGCATTTCATGATGTTAGGAGAAGCCACCAAACACGAAGTGACTCCTTCTTGGAATGCTGGTAACACCTAAGCTCCTGGGAAGAGGAGATTATGCTAACCTCTGTGACTCCATCCCAGAGGCAGAATTTCAATTAATTCTCTGCAGCAGAAGAGACCAATCCGTAAGTTTCACCCAGACCCTATGGAAGGATCTGGGGCAAAGGGAGGAAAGGGAAGTGTTTAGGAGGAACATGATTTATGGCTCTACGTATACACACAGGGCCTAAGTCTAGCTGTATCCTCTGGGTTCCTTGCTAGAGTCACCTGTCCTAGCCCATGGCTCCAGGACAACTTGAGGCATTTCTATCAGGCTAAACACCACACAGACCCTTGATAACTGTCAGTGTTACTTCTTTCATTTCGCAAGCTCATTCTCGGGTCCAAAGCCCACCTCCAGAGCCCTCATTCTCTGATAATCAACTGGAGAAGAACACACTGCTTTCAGGGGAAACGCCACAAGATTAGACTGTATTTGACATCAGAGCATTTTCCAGATGTGGTAGGATTACAGACAACTTTGACTTTATTATTTATACCTTTTTATTTCCTGAAACGTTCATGGAGAATAAATATTTTCATAACAAGAAAATGTAATAAACCATTTTCATTAAAAAAAACAATAAGCCCACATCTGAGTAATGTTTGTTCAGGGAGCCTACTTTTCTCCAACAAAAATCAATGTTCCTTCGAAAAGATTCAGTTCAATTAAACAAAACTTGAAACTTCGCCAGTAATTAAGATATCCCAAATCTACATAAAACAATGTAATGCAAGAGAATGTTGCCTTTAATCTAGTAAAATAGATACACTTCTACTTGAGTAAGATGTTCTGAATTGAAGGGGAAAAAAAACTAAGAAAAATTCCCACTATTTTACTTCTCTATTTCTGTAGTAACAATTACCGCAGATTTAGTGGCTTAGAACAACACAAACTTATTCTCTTACAGTACTGGAGATCAGAAATCTAAAATCAAGATGTTAGCAGGTCTGCATTTCTTCTGGAGATTTCAGGGGAGAATCTTTTCTCACCTCTTTCGACCTCTAGAGGCCACTTGCATTCCTTTCTTGGCTCACTCCAACATCGTGTCACTCCAAGCTTTTGCTTTCATCTTCACATCTCCTACTGTTAACTCTGACCCTCCCACCTCTCTCTTATAAGGACACTTGTGTTTATATTGGGCCAACCCGGTTAATCCAGGATAAACTTCCCATCTCAAGATCCTTAACTTAATCACACCTGCAAAATCCCCTTTTCCACATAAAGCCATATCTTCACAGATTCAAGGGGTTAGGACCTGGATATCTTTGGGGAAGCCATTATCCAGCCTACCACACCCACCTTATATTTAAAATATGTTCTTATTAAGTAGCTCCCCAGATGTTACCAATATATCCAAAATTCCAAAATGGAAAATTCTACTGTAATTTTTTTTTTTTAAAAAAGAACTGTCAGGGCTTCTCTGGTGGTGCAGTGGTTGAGAGTCCGCCTGCCGATGCAGGGGACACGGGTTCGTGCCCCGGTCCGGGAAGATCCCACATGCCGCGGAGCAGCTGGGCCCGTGAGCCATGGCCGCTGGGCCTGCGCGTCCGGAGCCTGTGCTCCGCAACGGGAGAGGCCACAACAGTGAGAGGCCCGCGTACGGCAAAAAAAAAAGAACTGTCAAATCTCTTGACTTTTATATCTCACATTTTTAGAAAATTGGCTGGATGATCTCAGATTTGAAGCCTGTTAAACTCAAGTCTTCTCACGTGCAGACATAAAAAAAATAGTTGTAACTATGTTTATGATCAATTTTTGGAAATGTAACAATTCCCAGTTATTTCCTCATAGGAATCTTTAGTCCAGACATTTTATAATATCGTCAGTGAATATTTGGAGCTGTTTGTTTCCTAGAAGGAAAAAAGAAAGCAAAGGAGAAAATAAAAGAAATCCCTGCAGTTTGACAGAGGTAAAGCACCAGAGTCTAGGTGAGAGCGCTGGTTTTGTCACTTATTAGCCATATGACTGTAAGCCAGTCACCTTACCATATCCCCTTGTATAAAACTGGGAATACTACTTCCTGCCTTGCCTACCTGACAGGTTGGGGCAAGGATAAAATGAGATAATTGCAAACATAGGCTATTATCATCATCCTACAGGGTGAAGCATTTAAACTGTTATCCCCTATTTTTAACTAGGATCACAAGGAGAAACACTTCAGCTTGGAGTTCATTGAGCTATTTCCCTGGAATTCAGACCATGGAGTGTTCAATCTGAAATTCCTTCTATCTTCACATAAAGCCTCACAGGAAAAGAAAAAAAAAAGGATCATCTTAAAAGAAGTATGTCTGTGGCATCTATGAACTCGATATATTTAGTGAGGAGAACTTAGCATTATTTCTTCCACCTCCAAAAAGTTTTTGTCAAGTTTTCACAGAACAATGGAAAGTCACCAAACAAACAAACAAAAAACAAAAAAACAAAAACTTGTCTTCCATGTCAGGATGGCCTGAAACATATATCTTGAGTTCCCTCTTGTTCTCTGGGATAAAACCACTGCAAAACATTGTAAAATGTTTTCACTCATACAATAAAAACCAATTGGCTTCGACAATCTTAAACCTAGTTGCCCACGTTTCCACAAATTATGGTGTGAACATAAAACTTCAAGAGCTTCTTTAATGAGTCACAATCATAACTGGTATTTCCTTCCCCCAAATTTTTATGTAGACATGCTCCAAATTTCATCCCTTTAAGACCTAGATGATTCAGCATTTATTTCCAGAAGAGCTGCTGAGAGTGAGGCTGGCAGTCAAATGCAGGATAGCTTTGCGTACCTTAAAGAAAACCCGCTTCAACCTTCTACTTAATCTACATTTCTCTTTGACAAGATTGTCTGCATAAAGGTTTCTTGAGAAAGCCAGGGGATTAATTTACTTCTGTCATTGTGATTGACTACAGAGCAGTTGTCAGGCAACTAAATCATCTGCAATCTCCATCACAAATTACTCTAAATGGTTTTTTTAAGATAAACTTGCCAAGGCTGTTATGCCTAGCAGCTCTGACTGGCAAATGTGCAATTGATTTAAATGAAAAACAAGAGGATCTGTTTGGGGTCTTCATAATAAAACTGCCCTGGTGCCTTTGTTGATGCTCAAGAAGCCACAGATGTATCATGTACATCTGGAAAATAAGGAACCTGTTCTATGCACACTTCTATATAGTTCATAATTTGGCAGCATAAAATTGAGCTTGTCTAAAGCAACAGACTGCAAAAGAAGGTTACCATGAGATTTTAGAAAATGTTAATAAAAAATAATAGGTAATATTATGAATCTTTGTTTCCATCAATTGTTCTTAATGCAGATGAACCCCAAAGGAGAGTAATGTATTTCTCTCCTCCATTTCTTCAGAGAGCTAAGTTGTGTTCTTGCAGTAAGGAAATAAGCACGTTAACCACAGTGGACAAAACATTGCCTAGATCATGAGAAGGTTGTGTAATAAGTAATTTGAATTAAGAACAAAAGGCATAGGTTTTGAAGGAGAAACACACCCATGAGATAAATCTGTTTATATTGGTTTTTGCTTTTTATTTTTAATTTATGTAGCTGTGGATGTTTCCTTAAAGTGGTTTTTCATTGTTGATTATAAAAAGATCTTGGGTATCTTACCTGTTACGATTGACAGTGCAAATGAAGACTAAGAATGTCCTGAATAGCTGAGAGGGGATATGAGCTAGAAGTAACCCAGGCCCTTAGTGCAGAGAGGACTTTGTATGCTACCAGAGAACAAGAGGACCTCTTGACAAAGTAGCTATCAGAAGGGTACTGAGAGCAGAGAAAATTGGTAAGGAAAGATATTATTTATTGTAAGAGTTATTGAGTATTACTCTTTACCAAGCATTGCAGTAGGTGCTGGAGATATACTAAATAAGGCAAGGTCTCTCTCTCCAAAGAACTCAGGGGAAGAAATAAGGTTAACTTAGCATACCAAAACTCTTGGAACTCAGCTGAAGTAGAGCTTTAGAGGAAACACTGTGGCGTAAATGCTAATATTAGGAAATAAGAAAGGTTATAAGTAATGATCTAAACTACAACCATAGAAGCTAAAAAGAATAAAAGAGAGTAAACTAAATACCAAATAGAAAGAAAAATAGAGCAGAAACCAGTAATAGAAAACAGACAAGCAACAGAGAAATCAGTATATTCAAAAGCAAATTATTTTAAAAGATCAATAAAATTAATTAAAGACTGGCCCAAATGATCAAAAAAATTTTTTTAAAGGAAAATATAAATTATCCATTTCACAGGTGAAAGAGGAAACCTACGACAGAGCCTCTAGACATTAAAATAATCAAGAGGATATTATAACAACATTATACCAACAAATTCAGCAACCCTGAATGACACAAAATGAGCAAATCAAATTTTTCAAAGTAAAAGAAACTTGAACCTAGCCTTTCATATCCAACCAAATTTTCACTCTAATATGAGAGAGTAATAAAAAATAAAGCATCTCAGGCACAAAGGTCCTCAGAGGTTTTCTCACACAATGACTCCCACCTGAAACAATTCTGATTTCCTAACTATGACTCAAAATTCAGAACCATAAAGAAGATGTGGCACATATATACAATGGAATATTACTCAGCCATAAAAAGAAACGAAACTGAGTTATTTGTAGTGAGGTGGATGGACTAGAGACAGTCATACAGGGTGAAGTAAGTCAGAAAGGAAAACAAATACCGTATGCTAACACATATATATGGAATCTAAAAAAAAAAAAAATGGTCATGAAGAACCTAGGGGCAAGACGGGAATAAAGATGGAGACCTACTAGAGAATGGACTTGAGGATACGGGGAGGGGGAAGGGTAAGCTGGGGCAAAGTGAGAGAGTGGCATGGACATATATACACTACCAAATGCAAAATAGATAGCTAGTGGGAAGCAGCTGCATAGCACAGGGAGATCAGCTCGGGGCTTTGTGACCACCTAGAGGGGTGGGATAGGGAGGGTGGGAGGGAGGGAGATGCAAGAGGGAAGAGATATGGGGACATATGTATATGTATAACTGATTCACTTTGTTATAAAGCAGAAACTAACATACCACTGTAAAGCAATTATACTCCAATAAAGATGTTAAAAATAAATAAATAAATAATAAAATCCAGAACCAATAAGGACGAAGACGTATGTGTTTCATGACATTAAAGTACAAATTGCATGGCAAAACCCACTAAAACTGAAAAGATAAATGAGAAAAATATTTGCAACTTATAATACAAAGGATTATTATGGTTAGTATATGAGGATCTTCTAAATGTTGGGGGAAAAAAAATAGAGAAATGCACAAAAGAAATGAAGAGACAGGTCAAAGAAAAATGGAAATGCCACTCAAATCTATGAAAACAACTCAATCTAGCTTACAATAAGAGGAGTGCAAGTTAAAACTACATTGAGATATAATTTCTCACCAAAGAAAAAATGAATAATCAAGAGATATTATTCTCTTGATTATTATTGAACAACAATTATTGAACAACATTATACCAACAAATTCAACAACTTGGACAAAATGAATAAATTCCTTGAAGGACAAATATTATCAAAACTGACAGAAGAAGAAACAGAAAATCTAAATGTTCCCCGTATATATTAAGTAAATTGACTTTATAGTTTAAAACATTCCCACAAATAAAATTTCAGGCCGAGATGGCTTCACCTGTGAATGCTATTAAATATTCAAGGAAGAAATATTAATAGTACCAATCTTACACTAACTCTTTCAGAAAAAAGAAAATGATACGAAGTATCAAATAATTTTACCAGACCAGCTTAAATATGAAAACCTGAGAATAACAGTGAAAGTAAAGAAAGTTGAGGATCAATATCAATATCTCTCATGATACACACATAAATACCCTTTTAAAATTTGCAAATCAAACCCAGAAATACATTAAAAAGATAATACATGATGACAAAAATCAGGTTTACCACATGAATATAAGGTGTTAAACAAGCAATGTTGGTTAATAATATTTGTTAATTAATAACTGTAACTCACCAAATTAAACTAAAGAGGAAGATGTACAAGATCATCTCAAAAAATGCAGAAAAAATGTTAAAATTCAAAACCTGTTGTTGATAAAAACTCTCATTAAACCAAGAATACAAGGACACTTCCTCAAACTGATAACATCTATGAAAAGCCTACATTTAACATCATACTTAATGGTGACCAGTTTTCTCCTAAGATAAGGTACAATGCAAGGATATCTGGGTTCATCACTTCTATTCAACATTATACTGAATCTGGATGTTGCAATACAGCCAGAAAAAATAAAACATATAAAGATCAAAAAGGAAAAAGGAAAACTGTCTCTATTATCAGATGATACAATTGTTTACATAGAAATTCCCAGGGAATTTAGGAAAACAACAACAAAAATTAATAGATGAATTTAAAAGATCACAAAATACAAGGTTCATTATAAAATTTAATTGTATTTCTGTGTACAAGCAACTAACAGATGGAAAATAAAAGTTAGAAAACTATCATTGATAATACATCAAAAAATAAAATACTTAGGGATAAATGTAATGAAAGATGTGCAAGATCCTTACACTGAAAACTTCAAAATATTGCTGAGAGAAATTTTAAAAATTTCAAAATATGTGAAGAGATATACTATGTTTATGTATTGGGAAAAATCAATATTAGTTATTAAGATCTCAATTGTCTCCAAATTGATTTGCAACAGGAGGGAAAGGGGCAGGACACAAAGGCTAGATAGTGAAGAAGGGGCTCAGCTGCTGGAATGTGGTAAGACCAGCTGGAACCAGCTGAAACCAGCTGAAACCAATGTGGCTTTGAGAATAGTTTGGTCATTGACCTTTAGCTCATACCTTCATTGTAATACTAAAAAACATCATTCCCCCTTATGCCATGACAATTCTGAAACAGACCATAAAAGGCCAAAACGTGAGCAGTGACCCAGTTCCTGAGAAATCCCCACCTTTCCCCGCAACAGCAAGAATATTCCTCCCACTCGTTAGCATGCGAAATTACTTAACCCCGTAAAAACTAATGACCCCATGCCCTGGGGCCACTTTCAGTTTCTGAGAGGTTTCCCATTGTGCCTATGGACTATATATCCCTCTAAATAAACTTGCTTTCCCTATACTCTGGCTAGCTCTTGAATTCTTCCCTGCCCAAAGCCAAGAACCCTCACTTGGCAGTCCATCCTAAGGACTCCTGTGGGTCCCAGGACTTGACACTTCCCTCTCCTGACACAGATTTATAAAATCAATGCGGTATCAATTAAAGTCCCAGCAGGCTTTCTTGAAGATACTGACAAGCTGAATCTAAAACTTATATGGAAATGCAAAGAAACTAGAATCATCAAAACCATCCTGAAAAATACAAATTTCAAGACCCACACTTCATGATTTCAAAACTTACTATAAGAATTTCTATGTAAACTATCGTCTTCTCTGGGAAGAGACAGTGTTACCTCTTCTTTTCTGATCTTTATGTCACACCATTCTGGTTTCTAGAATATATAAATAACTGCTATCATTCAATATGAAAAAGAAAGCAATCCAAATAAGAGTAAATGGGCAATAGGCAGGGATAAACCTTCACAAAGAAGATATAAAAATGCCAATGAGCACGTGAAAAGGCACTCAACGTATTAGGGAAATGCAAACTAAAATCACAGTGAAATCCCATTACACATACACTAAAAGGCTAGAATTATACATTTGTTTAAAATTGATGGCCCCGAATATTGTTGAGGATGCAGAGCAACTGGAACTCACATGTGCCGTTGATTAGATTGTAAAATGGTTGCTGGGCTGCACCCAGCAGGCCTGCCTGCAAGCTCTGTAGCTGGCCAGGTTCGAGAAGGAAGAAAAACCGGGGAGTCAGTGGCGACAGAAACATCAATGGTTTAACGCATGGGGGATCTTACTTACATTTCTGAAGCAACGTCCTGAAGCAACACCCCACTGCGCGCGGAGGTCAGGCAGAACATGGCGGCAGTCCACGCTCCCCGAGGAGGGGGAGGTTACCACTTATAGGGGGAATTAGTGTCAGGTTGGTTCATTGGTTACCAGGGAAACTAGCAGAGGGGCACGCCCCTCACCACCCCCTTGATCAGCTAACAGGTGGAGATGTTCTGATTTAAAGGTTAGGCAAGTTTGTAGTTAGGTCGGTCATGTGAGTAGGGTGTAGGTGAAGCAGGCACTGGTGGAGCAGGGAATGTATAGAGAGCAAGAGAACAGCCACCTCGGTGGCTTGATCATACAGTGGTTCATCAACTTCGAAAACTGTTTGCGCTTTCTTATAATGTTATACATGTGCCCTATGACCTGGCAATTCTTCCCCTAGGCGTTTACTCAGAGAAACAAAAATATATGCCCTCAAAAAGAATTATACAAGACTGTTCACGGTAGCTGTATTCATAACTGCCCAAAACTACAAACAACCCAAATGTCCATCGATAGGAGAAAGGATAAACAAACCCTGGTATATTCGTGCAAGAGAATGCCGCTTAGAAATTTTTTAAAAAAGCAATAATCTATTAATGCAGGCAGCAATGTGGATGAATCACAAAAACATTATTCTAAGCCAAAGAATCCAAACAGTATGATTTCATTTACATAAAATTCTAAGACAACTAATAATTCTGATAGAAATCAGTATTGCCTCTGGGGGTTTGGGATTGTAGTTAATTGGGAAGGGGCCTAAGGGAGCTTGCTAAAGTAATGGAAAAGCACTCTTTCTTGGTAGCATTGTGGGTTACATGAAAACATGTATTTGCCAAACCTGATTTAACTTTATGTTTAAGATATGTGCTTTACTCTGTATGTAAATCTAGACAGGTCTCAGGCAAATGGTAAAATGTTAATATTTCTTAAATCTAACTGGTGAATATGTAAGTGGCTGTTTCTTAACCTCTTTTTCTGCAATTTGAAATAATACAGAACTTTCGAAAGTGAAAGAAACTAATATGTAATATTTTCAACAATGATTCTGAAAACTAGTTTTCTGGGATCTCCTGACAGTCACAAGGGGGCGCCAGAGAACACTGGGTGCCTGAAGGTTGGTGGAGATTGAAGCAAGGACTGGGAAGGGGCGCTTCAGAAAAAAACACACTTTGCTACTTTATCTGTTTACAAGGGACAGGGAACTTTATATTCAGTTTTAGATCTTGTATGATGAACAGAGACATTAATGTCTGCAGTGAACCCACAGCTTACTTAGCGTTTTCTAAATCTCACAGTCAATAGTTGCAAGACAAATTAAACCTATAAAAGTCACTTGCTGAATCTCAGCTGGAAGGAGCGGCATCTTAGAAGAATTCAGTTCTAAATGCTATAGAAATAGTTCTCCTCAAATAAATACTGATTTTAAAAATAGTCAAGTGAATACGGTTTGAAATAAACCACAGCTGTACTATTTTTGCTTTACCGATAGATGTGCCCCCTCCCAAATTATTTGGTAAAATAAAATTTTGTAAATCAGTCACCTTCTATTCTCATCAAGGTTTTGTGGTTTCAAGTAAGGTATAAAGTCATAAGTCATAAATAAATAAAATGTTTATTTCAGAGCTCTTGTTTTCTCTAAACTGTGTTCATTATCTATAATTTCTAGCATTTGTAGTTTCTCTGCCCCAACAGAGATTTATAAACCATCATTTCGTGGACACTCTCTATGTAAACTCCCAGCCCTAAGGAGTCTCAGTTGATGGGACCAGGAGTGGTAAGCATACTCACCTGCATGGCCCCATAAGTGGTCCCAGTGTATTGGTCTGGGGGATGGGTGGAGCTAGAATTAGAAAGCAGTATTGATTCATTCTGTTGCTCTGGTGGCCGGAGCATTAATATATAAACTTGGAATTGTTGAAAGCGATGTTTTTGACCCCGTGGCCTGGGAAATGGGAAACAGAGAGAGCTAGTCAAGAGTGAGAGGGGAGAGTAAAGCAAGAGACAAGCAAGAAGGAAATCCTAAGGCAAAAGTTCTAGGTCCCTTGGTCCCTAAAGTTCAGCTGGAACTCTCCTAACTCCCCATTTACAATTACGCTAGTTCGAAGAGGCTGCTGTAATGGCAAATTCCAAATACCTAGACTTGCGTTATTATTAGGGAGAAAATATATATATATCTCTGATCTCAAATTATCTGTGATTTCTAACATTTCAAATTCTGCTCCCTGAAAATTAACACTTGAATATAGTTATAAAGACCCCTGGTGGAAGAGTGTAAAATTATCATCCCTTAGATTATCCTTGATGGGATGAGGCTTCCACTTGGACATGTTGAGTATTTTGTTTAAAGGAGATCAACTCTACATACCCAATAACATTCTAGAGCTCTTACTATGTATCAGACCCTCCTCTAAATATGCTAGCTGGGTTATCTCAGTTTATCCTCACAACAACTCAGTGAAGTAGGGAGAATTATAACCGCACCTAAGGATGAGAAAAGGGAGGCGCAGCAAGAGTTTAGTGACTTGGCCACGGGTAGTTATGGTGGATCAAGCACTCAAGCCAGGAGGTCTGACAAAGGCCTGGCTCTTAACCATTTTACCACTGTGTGGAGGTGCCATAAGTTATTGTTTCACTTCATATGCATTTAAACTTTAGATTATGGTGTTGTTATAGGAGAAACTGGAGGAGGGGAAGAAGAAAAAAAAACAGAACAAAACATAATTGATGGGCATTACCTTCATTTGCCTTCATCTTGGATTAGAAGGTAAAACCACTAACAAGTGTGCAGAGCTGCAATGTCATTCAAGGTGCCTTCCTACCACCGAAGGCAGAAAGTTCAGGTTATCAGATGGACCCCAGGGGAAGGGCACACTGTGGCTTGGAATGTCATACTCCTCAATTTCACTAACCTTTCACATCAATGAGTAGGGATTGGAGAAAATTGAGATGCTATGATTTAGTAATGGCTGAGCAAGGTATAGGTGGGAGATATGTTTAAAGGATCAAAACACCAGCCATTCTGACTGCCTCAATTTCCTCGGAACTCCATATTTAAGATATCAAAGGAATTAACCTGACCCACAATCCCAGCAAGAAGGCAAGCATATCCCTGTTGTCAGTATGTTTACCGTAGCCCTCTCAACGTCCTTTCTCTCTTATAAAGTGTTCTCCTTCCTTTGCTGTGGGGGGATTTGCACGTAGCTCTCCATGGTTGCAGACTCCGAATGGCAATTCTCTGTTGATCCAGAATAAACCCATTTTTGCTGGAGAAATAGCTGGCAGTCTACTTGTTTCACGTCAATAGTATCACTTAGAATTATCTTCATTTCTCCCGGCCTTCACTCATTTCTCCCTCTCTCCTGATGCTTACTGAATAAAAGATATTAAATAGATGTATGGTTTAGGATGGCAAGGATTTCATGACCCAGTGTCTCCCAGTGTCCCATTAAAATTCCAATTAAAAAAAAGGAAAAATTTCATAACAGTACTGAAAATTAACTCTCATAATAAAAACTTTTCTACAAGTGGAGAGAAATTTACACTAATTATGACCTATGGAAGATGCTGCTTCATTTATCCCAAAGGCTAAGGGGAAACTTACCTTGGAAAATGGTTTAATAAAGAGCCAAATGAAAATAATTTTTATTTCTAAAGGATATCTTCAAAAAGATGCAAAAAGACATGCCTCTAAGAAATGGAAGAGGGAAAGAATATGCAAAAGACAGAGACGACAGTGGAAAATGAAAGGGGCATCACTGAACATAAAAACTAAAAATGAAGCGTAAAGGAAAAATTTGGTGAATTTTACTCCACACAAAAAAGTTAAACTTCACAAACCAAATAAAACACACACGACAAGCTGGGGAAATGACTGGCAGTATATATGATGAAAAATGATTGATAGCGTAACTTTGTAAATAGCTCTGACAAGTTGACAAGAAAAATACCACACGAGAAAAAAAAGTACAAATAATGATGTGAGAAATGTAATTTCTGGTAAACATAAAAGAATTCAGTCTGTCTAAAAATCAAAGGTATGCAAATTAACATTCAGTGAGATATTCTTTTTTTTTTTTTTTTTTTGCGGTACGCGGGACTCTCACTGTTGTGGCCTCTCCCATTGCGGAGCACAGGCTCCGGACGCGCAGGCTCAGCGGCCATGGTTCACGGGCCTAGCCGCTCCGCGGCATGTGGGATCTTCCCGGACCGGGGCACGAACCCGTGTCCCCTGCATCGGCAGGTGGACTCTCAACCACTGTGCCACCAGGGAAGCCACAGTGAGATATTCTTTTTACATTTATTTAATCAAATGAAAATGATGTTGCAAGGGTGAGATGAAAGGGATCCTGTCATACAATGCTAGCCTGAAAAAAATTATTACAACTTTATGAAAGGTAACTTTGCTCTTAAAATCACAAGCCTTAAAATATTTCATAATCTTGAACACTTAAACTTCAAGGGAATATGTACTCAGGAAACAATTAAATTCTTACCAATATGTACACGTCAGGAGTTCAAGGTGGCAGTATTTCTTTTTTTTTTAAATTTTTGAATTTTATTTATATTTTTATACTGCAGGTTCTTATTAGTCATCCATTTTATCATATCAGTGTATACATGTCAATCCCAATCACCCAATTCAGCACACCACCACCACCCCGCTGCTTTCTAGGTGGCATTATTTCTAAAAGCAAAATATTTGGAAACCACCTATGCTTTTAATAATTAGTACTGGTTAAATAACTTTTGTACATAATTATGAAAAACATTTTATGGCTCTTAAAAATTGTGTTCTTGAATCACCTGGTGAAAATGTTCATCTTGTAATGTTAATTAAGAAAAGTGGAACCAAACTTAAACAAAATTAAAATTTTGTCGAAGAAAAATTATAAATATATTACATCTATGAAGAGATGAAAGGCTGAAAGGAAATACATCAAAATGATTTTTTAAAAAGTGGTTATATGTGTTTTGGAAAGGAAAATTACAGGTGTCTTTTTTCTTTTTTATATACTTCCAAGTTTTCTAAATTATCTATAAGGAAACGGTGCTACTTTTATAATCAGAGAATATATTTGAAAAATCACGGATTGATGGTAAAAAATAACTAATATATTCTTCACTCATCTATGTGGAAAAATATGAGTAAACTATACAAGTAAAACCATCTGCTACTATGTTGTTCCGTAGAAACAGCTATGTGTTCCCTTTGTCTTTCAAGAACACCTGTCAACAGCCTAAAATACTCCATGGTATACAGTTAACAAGGTTAACAACCTAGTTTTGTAATTTTCTCTTTCTATGAAAAATGGCTGTGACCTTTGATGGTCCTCAGAAAAGACACCTCCTTGTAATTTTAGCTTTTCTCCTAAAAATCATTTCTGTCATTAGTTTCACTATCACACTTTTCACAGCAAATATAACAGGGCTACCTTTCTTTACTCAACTCTTCAGAAGCTCTGCAAAATTTAATAAAACAGCAAACATATATCCAGAAACCATTTTAGAAAATTAAATGCAATTTTCAGTTTCACTACACAAATCTGGTAAGCTGGAGTCCAGGCATTGCTTTGAACTCTGATGAAAGGAGTAATTTCTTTTAGGAGCAACACTGTGCCTGATTTAAATTGCAACTGTCCCTAAAAGTTGTCTTAAACACTTTATTCCACTAGATGGCAGACGTGGGACGCTACATGTAACAAACTGAGTAACTTCTAAACAATAACCCCCAAGAAAAAATAAGACCGTGAGAAGGTAAAATGCGGTGGAAAATGCTAACATGAGGGAATATAAACAAGCAAAGAGGACATATTTAATAATCACAGATAATACTAACAATGGAAAATAAAAAGTGATTAATTTCTCCTATCTAAATGTGTGCAATTTCAGGATATAACTCACTCCCTTTCATACTTTGCATTCTTTGATAAAGAAACATTAAAAAAAAAATCTTCCACGAAGAAAGAGAGGTAACTAACCAAGCTTGAAAAAGTAACGCCGAAATGGCTTACAGTATGACAAGTCAATTAAAAGTAAATAATTCTAGAGTATCAATTAATACCATTATCTTTGTTCCTATTAATAATGATCCATTCACTTTTTCATTCAACACACGTTGGTGGCTGTCTCTAGGCAGGCACTATGTGATCCAGATTTCAAGTAACACTAAAACTTGTGGATTCCACAATCCTGTTTTACCAACGATTAATTGTGCTCCCCCCCGCCCCCCGCCCAAAGGATGGCGTGGCTCATTAGGTTATCCAGCGAGTCAACAGCTGACAGCTCATTCCTAAACCCCTCGCGATTTCTCTCTCACCATCCGCTGCAGTCTCCCGTGGGTGATGTAGCAGAGACCAAGCTGGTGCCAGTCTGGCATTTTCTAATTCCCACCGTCATTGTACCTTCACTCACTGAGCAGTACCTAGAGGATGAACATACTCATTTGTTAAAAGTTCAGTTCTCACAATCACGATTTCATTCCTTTTACAAATACTTCTTGAATTTCTACTCTGCCCTAGGCACTCAATTGGGTTAAGATAAAAAGTTAGTCAATGTTCTCCAGAGCTATAACCTGGTAAAAAGAGGAAGGGGTGCTCTGTAGTGCGTGGAGAGCACCCCACATTATGATCTCAAAATCATAATCTGGGCTCCATAATCCAGGGGTGGGTGTGAAAGACCACAAAGCCCTCCATCCCATGTAAAGAGGAGCAGTCAGATACCGAATACAGGTTTATCTGACCGCAAAGCCCACGGCTTTAAGCTCTGGGCAGTTATAAACATACTCTGTGAAAAGCAGTATGTTAACAGTCTGTTACGCTTCTAGGATCACTCATTCTTATAAGAAATATGTCTTTTCATCAAACCACTTGTAGCAATAGGGATAAGGCATATATAAATAAGTATATATATCATTTAGAAAGTGCTATCTAAGTAAGAAATTATACAAATGAACTTGTATACAAAACAGAAATAGACCCACAAACATAGAAAACAAGCTTATGACTACCGACGAGGAAGGATGGGGGGAGGGATAAATTAGGAGTTTGGGATTAACATATACACACTATGATATATAAAATAGATAACCAACAAGGACCTACTATATAGCACAGGAACTATACTCAATATTTTGTAATTACCTATAAAGGAAAAGAATCTTGAAAAAAATAGATATACATGTATGTATAACTGAATCACTTTGCTGTAACCTGAAACTAACACAACATTGTAAATCAACCATACTTCAATTAAAAACAAGAAAGTGCTGTTTGTAAAAGTTCTAGGGAGGCCAGAGAGGCGATGTTATTTATAACTGGGGAGAATCAACAGAGTCTATGCATGAGGTGACACTGAGCAGACCTTGAAGGGTGGTAGGATTTGGACCTGTGATAATGGGCAAAAGCAATGGCCCAGGAATCATGGATTAGGCAGAGGGAACAGTGGATAATTCAGAGTGAGCAGAATGAATGTTTCCTTATTAATTGAAAATAAATGTTTATTGAGCATCTACTATATTCCTGGTACTCTTCCAGACTCTAAGAATTCATCAGTGAACAAACCAGTTTTGTTTTGTTTTTAATGCCTGTTTCTGTGGCATATTATAAATAAGTGAGTAAAATATACACTATGTCAGAGGATGGTAAATAAATAAAAAAGTCTAACCAGAGAAGGAGATGTGCTGGAGGAGACCAGAGACCTCAAGGAGGAGGAGAAAGAGAAGGAGAAGCATTCCAGTAGAAGGAACAGTTAGCGCAAAAGTCCTGAGACAAGAATACACAAAGAAGTATGGGGAAAGATAAACTGGAGCGAAATAAAGGCCATCATATTGGCATAGATAATGATATTCTGATGACAGCTAAGACTGTTCCCAAGGGCTTTCCTGGTGGTCCAGTGGTTTAGACTCCGCACTCCCAATGCAGGGGGCCCGGGTTCCAGCCCTGGTCAGGGAACTAGATCCCACATGCCACACCTAATAGAGCCCGCATGCTGCAACAAAGAAGCTGCATGCCACAACTAAGACCCAGAGCAGCCAAATAAATTTAGAAAAAAAAAAAGACAGTTCTCAGATTTAACTGTGTCTTGAATCCAGGGACCACTTCTCCTAAAGCTATTTGGACTCAGAAACCTGCCTGAGTTTGTATACATTCCATTCTGACAATAAAAGGGCAATTCTCCTCCTAAGGGTGACCCATTCCAGTATCCTACAATCAGGGTAGACAAGCAGTTTAATTCTTGAGTACGTTCGCTGGAAGGAGGGGATGTATCTGATGAAATGTGAGCGTAGGTGGTTTACAGTGTAGCAAAGATAACACTGGTTCTCCAGCCAGACTGAGGAGAAGTTCTGGGAAGCTCCCGTCACTGTGCGTGGTGACAATTAGGGTATCTGATCAGAGTCAACATTACGTCATAGTCAACACATAGTCAACTGACTATGTTTAGTTGGCTTCTACACCGCAGCAGTCAGCTCTTGCTGCTGTGAAAGTGCCCGTGCTCACGTCCAGGTCTGACTTGTGCCAACGATGTCCCTGCACGATGTTCCTCGTGTCACAATCAGGTCCTCATCAGCGCGTGGACCGGGCTCAGTGTGGCCTTGCCATCTTCTCTGGCTTCCAAATCATCTTCACCATGATAGCGCACATTCATGGCAAGAAACAGAAAGTAGGGAAGATAAACACAGACACAAATTTGCAATTCGAGATGGCAGACTGGTCATGTACCTTTGTCTCTCTTCCCCTCCCAAGACACCACTTCAATTCATGCTAATTGAATGATTCAGCTCGTTAGTCCAAGGAAAATTACTCTGAATTTAAAGTAGGCCATTTCTGAACCCCAACAGTCGAGACCATTTCACTGATTCCTTCTGGCTCCAGCAAAAGCTGGAAGCAAAGTGTAGCCTGTAAGGCCTTAAAATTGAGAAGCACTTTTTTTCTCAGAAGGGAGAGGATGTGCAGCAGAATTCCCACACCTGTCGTCGGGCCTTGGGATGGCAGGTCACTGTCTAATGTGGCTTTCTATGCTTTTCCTCTCAGGACCCTTACTCTTTTCAGCGCTGGTTTGGGAATGAAATTAAGTTCCAGTTATTTCATGAGTGCCACTGACAAACTTACCAGCAGCACTAAACCACCTGAGCACCCAAGGACAAAGACCTCTCCCTGAGCCTCTATAATTGGTTCTTATCCTTGAACTGAAATCACTAATTGAGACTTAATTGCTGGTTCAAAAACTCAGGAGAAATCACCTAATGGCATTCATTTGCTGGGTCAAGAAGGTAGTGACTTTATTCTACTCTTCTACGGAACACTGTAATCTTTTTAGTCTGCCCCTTCCAGACTTCACCTAGCACAATATTTGTCTGTATTTCTTATTAGTAAAACAGGGAGATTTCATGAATATAGAAAGAGAACGATGTCAGGCAACTGCCAGTTACATCTTCGTGAGTGTTGGACTGAATTTCAGGACATGAATTTTAAATTCTAATAAATAGAACAATCAAACTTTAGATAAACCTTAACTGCCTAAATGAAAAAAAAAATACCATTGAATAACATATTACCAATAACGTGGAATAGGATAAGCAGCAGCATCTAGCCTATTCTGGAAATTTACCGACTAGATACCATTTCACCTATCTAAATATTCTTCACTTCAAAGGAAAGTGAATATTTTCTTTGTCATCCAAACCGTCCTTCTATATTGTACCCAGATATGTACCCAGAAGTATCCTCATCAAGAATCTCTAGGTATCATGTTTTAAAATTCGCTGTAAAATAAATCTGTAAATACTTATGTACGTGAACAGAGGTGCCAATACAAGTAGATGCTGAGATAATATCAAAGGATTGAATTAAAATGTTGAATTAAGAAGTTTGATACAGGGCTTCCCTGGTGGCGCAGTGGTTAAGAATCCTCCTGCCAATGCAGGGGACACGGGTTCGAGCCCTGGTCCGGGAGGATCCCACATGCCGTGGAGCAACTAAGCCCGTGTGCCACAACTACTGAGCCTGCGCTCTAGAGCCTGCGAGCCACAACTACTGAAGCCCATGCTCCTAGAGCCTGTGCTCCGCAACAAGAGAAGCCACCGCAATGAGAAGCCTGCGCACCACAACAAAGAGTAGCCCCCGCTCACCGCAACTGGAGAAAGCCCACGTGCTGCAACGAAGACCCAACGCAGCCAAAAATAAATAAATAAATTTACAAAAAAAGAAGTTTGCTACAGAAAATATAAGACAATAGTCCTTTTTTCTTGGCTAAAGAGAAAGTCTTCTTAAAAGGTATAAAGGAAAATACTAGAATTTTAAACCTTGCAAAGAGCACATTTTTTAAAATGTTGCAACAAAGCATTATAAAAATTAAAACGTAAGTAACAAATTGAGTGAAAATATTTCCATTTTACATAAAAGACAAAAGATCAGGATCCAGAATATATATATAAAGAATAAAAACTACCTCCCCCAAAATATCAAATAATATATACAGCAACTCTCAGATAAGGGGAAAGTATAAATATACATGTGCCCCTACCTTGTTACAGTTCAGAGAATTAGACTTTAAGTCTCAATAATACTTCCTTTCTTACACAGCAGTTTTTAAAAAGTTGATAATATGAAGATTTGACAATGGTGTGAGAAAACAGTTACAGATGCCATTGGCTTTATAAATAGGTACAGCCGCATAGAAGGACAATTTGTCTGAATTTGCCTAAGACTCAGTAAATCCCTCCTTTGAATCTATCCCCCGAAAAGATATGCAAATGCCTACAAGAAGATATATTCAAGGATAAGTCAAGAATTTTTTGTATGGCAAAACATGTATTCAGTAAAACGCTATTTCTCCAGGTGCTTAATAGATATTAAGCAAAAAAGGATTTCTCAATCAGGTATGTTGAGGAAATTCTAAGTTAAATTAAATTGATCAGACTTCATTACTGTGGGATTTCTCAGTGTGTTAGGTGCCTTACTCTGCACTATGAGTTTCTGGGGGCCTGTAGCAAACAGCACTTCCCACACTTACTGAACCACTAAAATCTTCTTTCAGGGATCCAAGGAACTAGTGGTTTAGGGAATGAGCTTTCAGAGATGCTGAGCTACTTGATGGTGCAAAACAGCTGGGGGCCTCTTTCCACAAAAGGGCCAGTGGAGTGGTAGGCTCTAGAACTTAGTGGTCAGGCAGATTGAGCAATGAGTAGACAAGGAAGAAATAAGACCTTGTAGATTTTTCTTTAGGAACGTCCAGAGAAGTAGGATTGGAGATAGAGGGCAGTGCAGGATTGAGGGCAGGTGTATTCTCTTTTGTATTGTTTTATTTGTGGGTTGTTTTTTTTCTATTTTTGTTTGTAGTGTGGAAGACACAAGTGTTTGTTTGTAAGTGTTGGGAGTGATCCAGTAGAGGGGCAGAATTTCAAAATACAGACACACCCGAGGATGTGCATTCCTGAGAGTGGAAAACATTAGCCTTGCCCGGAGGCAGGGCATTTCTGTCAGTTAGTGGAAGGGTTTGGAATGCAGACCTAGATCGATTGGTAAATGAAGGAGGGAAATTATAACCAAATTCATGTACTATTTTCTACTTTTTACAATAAAGTAGGAGGTAAAATGATCTTCTATGAAGGAAGGGAAAACCAGTGTGCCAGGGTTGAGGTGAGCGAGGATAGTTAAACAAAGCACCTGTGGGCAGGAAGGGGGATAAACTACTTCCTTTTTGTATCATCTCTTCAGCTTAGCACCAATATTTTCCTTATTTTTCACTCATTTACCATTTGTACGTGAATTAGCTTTTATTAAAAATAACCAAAAAACAGAACAGAAATGTCCAGATTTCTTTAGTTTATTTTATAGAGAGAGTGGTATGATCAAAAAAGACAGTGAACAGGAGCAAGAGGCGGTAGTTGAAGGAAGCAAATGGATATTTTCTTTTGGAGGAAGGTATAGCAAAGATTTTTTTTTAAAGAACAATAGTAAAGGCAGTAAAATAGTAAACAGTAGTGAAAATAGTAAACAATTGAGGGTCTTGATGACCTCTGCATCCAGAGGGTGGGTGAAATAATAAATATGGATGCCACTAGAATTTTCAAACACTGTTCTGAGATCCTAATCAAGCTGACCACTTAAAACCATTTCTTCTCTAGGAAAATAAAAAGCACTCAATCCGGGACGCACATTGTTAGCACCACAGCTCTCCACAAGAGGGCAGCATGTCCTCAGTTTTGAATGGGCTTTGCGCCCCTTCGCGAGATTTTTTTTTTTTTTCCTTTTCAAGCAGACTGAGGCTAAACACAACGTGTTTCGCCTGGGAACACTGATGTGAACATAACACATTCCTCCCCTATGAAGGCACAGGTGAGATTTTATTGGACACATGCTCACCATTTGCAGGAACACAGACCTGACATACATAAAGAACATATTAAATGACAATGGGGACAGTGGAGAAGCTGATTGAGATTACGTAGTTTCGTTCTACACAAACTGGCAGAATTTTTCTCTTTAATAAGCACTGTTTACCTTCAGAAAATCTATCTTCCTGTCTTAGGTGGGTATATATTCACCAAAACCGGTTAGCAACGTATACTGCTTATGTAAAAACATGATGGATGGGTATACTGTTTTCCAAGCTTAAAAAATACGTATATAATTTCTTTGAGACCTTGCTTCCAATACAAATATTATATTACAATGTTTTAATCTTTACTAGGTACCAAAAAGGTGCTAGATTCTATAATTCATACCAAAAATAAAGTTAAATGGAGGGTACTAATAATATAAGAACCCAGCTTTTATCATTTTTAAATTTTAATTCACAAGAGGAACAATACAGTGTTGCAGTGGGCATATTTTCCAAGTTGGTAGAAATTGTTTAGACCCCAAAAAATTAAGTGATTTTAAAAAACAGCAAAGTCTTATTGACTCCATAGCCTACTTGGGCACTTTGCAATTTGAGTAATTGTGATTTAATGAAACATCAAAGAACCTAGAAGTAAAACCCTCTGGTTTATTTTACCCTGATTAACTTTGAAACAGATTTGTTTTGTTGGGGTTTGCTTTTGCTTTAAATTCCCTGAAGCTTGGGTTGCTTTCGCAGGGTGAATTATTTACTAATACATATCGCCCTCAAAATAGAAGATTTCCCATCAAACTACTGGCACCCACTAAACGCGAATAACCTAGGAATTTGGCTGTGCAGAAAAGCAATCTAAAGTGTCCAGGAATGAATTGCTTGTTTCACAGATAATTCTGCCTCTGCACAAAAGAAACAGGGGAGAGAGCCTCATTGTTCTTTTAATAACACATAGTAGAGCCTCTCCCTGGCTGTCTCCTTTGCCCGCTCCAGGAATGAAGGTGGAAATGTAACTCAAAGCATCCTGGTTTCTGCTCATTATGATTCTGTAAAGTCCTGTCATTTAGGAAATGTGTCTCAATTTCTGTGGAGATGAAGCAGGAAGGTCAGACTGAGCTTTAATCAAAGGTGTCTCTCTGCCAGGATAAGAGGCTTCTCTCCCTCATGTATGTGGCTTTACTTGGTTGCTTTTTTTTTTTTTTAAAGATGCCTAAAGCCATGTTGGGTCCTGGCTGTGACTGTTGTCATTGAATCCCTGAAGCCTAGGGAAGACACCGATGTTGTCACTGGCAATTTACCCTTGCAGTATTTCTCTGCTAAACTGGGAGGGATTTTGTCACTGGTGCACTATCAAAAGTACATGAAGTTCTCGCCCCTTATTAAGAGATGTCCTGTCAGGCGAGCTAACATTTATAATATAACCCTAGCAATGAGCGGGGCCCATCTCTCGCAGGAAACGTGCAGGCATGCTGTGCTGCCAGGGGGATGGTCTCCTCCTGGGGAGGGGGTACTGCATGGCTGTCACCCCATTTCCTTCAGAGATTTCCCCTTCTCTCTGAACTCTTTGTCACAGTCTCTGCACCGCCCACTGCCCAGCCAGCATCCCCACTGCTACCAGTATGTTTCTCCCTCCCTCTCCCTCTCTCACCCTTCTTTCTCCCTCTTCTCTCCCATTTTCTCCCCCTCTCTTTTTCTCTCTCTCCACCTTTCTCTCTCCCTCCCTCCCCCTTTCTCTCTCCGTCCCTCCTTCCTCTTTTTCGGGAAGGGGCTTTGGTAATCACAGCCCCTTTCTTTCATAGGAGAGAGAATCCCTGTCACTTTTCCAGTGTCCCAGATGCCATAATTCATTCCTCATTAGGTGGGCATTGTTCATTTCCTCTGAGAAACCAGGGTTGCTAGAAGCATTGCTAACTCAGGTAGTTCTTGGGCTGAGAAGCGTGTCATAGCACTACATGGTTATCTCTGCGGGTATCTCTCCTCCCACACTTGACACTGGGGATCCCATCTAAGCTTTCCTTTTCAATTCAGAAGGCTCTCAAATCCCAATAAAGTGCAGGACTATATGTGTTATGAACAAAATTTGATTTCTGTTCAATTTGGGAAAAAAATACGGGTCTCCGCCCTTGTGCTTTAGACGTGTAAAGGTGGTCATGAGGACACCGCCAACCCCAGGCAGAACTGTGTCCTCCACCACTACCCCTACCAGCCCACCTTCCCCAGGAGGCTTTTCTTCCCCATTTTTCCTTCTGGCTGGCTATCTGCTGCTGGCTAACAGATAATTAATACCAGCTTAAGTTGGGGCCATTTCCAGGGATGTTTACAACTGAAAAATGAGACGTAGGGAAGACCTGCTGTATGACCTTGGAAAGCTTCTTTCTCCTGTTCTAAATAAAATCTCTAAAGTGACTCCAAGGATGTTGTCCTGGATTCGGACCATCTCCATGTCCTCTTCCTTCACTGTGACAGGCTTTTCCTAATGAAGTGCGTGTCCTTCTGTTAAAACACTTTTTTTTGTTGTTGCTGTTGTTGTTGTTTTTGCGGTACGCAGGCCTCTCACCATTGTGGCCTCTCCCGTTGCGGAGCACAGGCTCTGGACGCGCAGGCTCAGTGGCCATGGCTCACGGGCCCAGCCGCTCCACGGCACGTGGGATCTTCCCAGACCGGGGCACGAACCGGTGTCCCCTGCATCGGCAGGCGGACTCTCAACCACTGCGCCACCAGGGAAGCCCTGTTAAAACACTTTGAACTATAGAATCTTCAAGAGATTAAGTAACAGTGCTTCAGGGAATAGAAGGAACTATTCTTTCAATGCCACGAGTATTTCCCTCCCTACTTTTTGGTTGCAAATAACACCAGCTTTCACTATACAACATCTAGACATTTGAAAACCATTTACCAGACTCAGAATATCCCACTGACAAGCATCCTAGTAGCTCTGTTTCCCTCCAGTCCACCTAATATCAATGGAATCAAAGTCAAATTCTTATCTACAGGTCTTGCCCTCTCTACCCCATTACCAGCCACATTCTTTCCATTTCTATATTCTTGCATTTGTCAGGACTCTTAGTTACAGGTGGCAAAATCAGACTAAGAGGAAAGAAAAGGAGTTTGTTGTTTAGATATGAAGGTATCCCACAGAAACCAAGAAAGGGTTGACCAGCAGACCATGGTAAGGGTGGGGACTCCGATGCGCCTCAAGAACGGAAGCAGGACCATGGGATCATGGCAGGGCTTCCCACCTCTGCTGTGTGTTCTTCAGCCATATTCTCTCTCTCTAGCACATGCCGCCTCTATCTCAACTGCTGTCATGATCTCTGCTACTATCGCAGAAAAACACAACCACTAAGCGGTCTGAATTTCACACAGCATAGCTTCTGCTATCTGGACAAACAAAGACATCTTTCTCAAAACAAAGTTTTAAATGCAGGCTCATATTTCTATGAGCCTAGGTAGGCACCCTCACCTTGGGCTGCAAATATGATCAGAAAGTGCACTCACATGTCAGCGCTTGTTGTCACCAGATGGCCAAGTAGAGGTCAGAAGGGGAAGGCATAGCTATGGTAGCCTGAATAATGGCCCCCAAAGATATCCAGGTTCTAACCTCTGGAACCTGTGAATGTTACCTATGTGGCCAAAGTGACTTTGCAGATGGGACTAAGTTAAGAATCTTGAGATGGGAAGATTATCCAGGATCATCCAGAGAACCCTAAATGAAATCACAAGTGTCGTTTTAAGAGAGAGGGAGATTCAACTTTAAAGGATATGGAAGCAGAGATTGTGGTGATGTGCTTTGAAGATGGAGGAAGGGACCACAGGCCAAGGAATACAGGCAGCCTCTAGAGACTGGAAAAGGCAAGGAAGCAGGTTCCCTCCCAGAGCCTCTGGAGGGTGCACAGCCCTGCCGATGCCTTGATTTCAGCCCAGTGAAAACCATTCTGGATTTCCGGCTTCCAGAACCATAAGAGAATAAATCTGTTGTTTTAAGCCAGCAACTTTGTGGTGTTTTATTACAGCAGCCATAGGAAACGAGTACAGAGGTTCTTAAAATACAAGGAGGGGAGGCAATGCCTTGGAAGGGAATTCCTGGTGAGGTTTTGAGCCGTCAGGACAAAAGACACCCGCAGAAGACTGTTGTCAGAACCTCAGGAGAGGGGGCATCGCCAGCTTCTGACTTCCGATTAGAGACTTCAGATACATACAAAGAAAATGCATCATGACTGAACAAGTAGATGCAAATCCTTTCTGAGTTAAGTGGGAAACGTTCAAAAGAAGTAGAACTGGCTATACATGGTCACATGGGGGGACGTTTAAAGAGAAAGTGGGTATGAGGAGAAAAGATCTGAATAGAGAAGGAAAGAGATGTGTAAGGTCCTAGGAAGAGCACTAAACAGGAAATTAGGACTCCGTTCCTAGCTCCCTGATTCTAGTTCCAGAGTAGGATGGGTTCACCACCTTCTTAGCCTTTGTCCAGGCAACTCTGAAGTGAGGTCTCTAGTGACCTGATCCTGAAGATCCCCTCCAGCTTGAGGACACTGCGATCCTCCAACTTCTGTCTAGATGTTGGCCTAGATATTGCCCTTAGTTCCTGGGGCTCCTGAAGTTTATGTTCACGTGCTTTGACGTGGTAGATATATTGACACACAATTCTGTACAACTAAAATGGAAACCCCCCCGCTGGCATGTACAAAATCTCAAAGACTACTTGGTAAGAAACAGAACAAGAGAAAATAAAGACATGACCCTTGCGTTAGCCCCGGAAAATATCTTCACAGTGGACTAACTGCTTATCGAGGCAAATGTGAATATTCCTCAAGGAAATCTGGAGACAGTGCTGTAGGGCTGAAGGTAAAACAAAAATCCATCAGCACCACTAGAGGGCAGAACACATTCCCTGGTGATGGCAGAATTTACTGGTAATAGAAAAGAGAGCGCTTTTTAAAAATAAGGTAATTTCTATGTTTGGGGGAAATAAATTGAAGATAAACAAATATGCCTGAAATTGGCACATAAAAACTTACTTTGTCCTAAATTTCTCATGTGTTCTTTTTGTCGGCTAAAATCATAGCAATTCTAACAAAAATTATTAGTTATTTGAATCCCTATAATTTAAAAAACATAGCCATAAATTATACTTTCAATAGCTTCAAATCATCTGCATAGCTCTGTCACCTGTATGGAAATAGAAAGATTTTTCGTTCAATCCTGAAACTGTAATAAAAAGGGAAACTGTGGATGCCAGTTCAATACTGCATTGGATGAAATGTACAGACTCCAAAATGTAGTGGTTTAATCAAAGAGGGTTCAGCTCTTCTCTCATTAGAGTAAGTCCAGAAGTAGGCAATCCGGGGTTAGTCCAAAGACTCCACAAAGACACCCTTCGATCCTTCTGCTCTGTCATCCTCAGTTCATCCATGGATACAAGACAGCTCCAAAGTCAACTCACTCTGCATTCCAGGCAAGAAAAAGAAGGGAATGTGAAGGGCTAAGGGTGTAAGGTGGGAGGTTTATTGTTCCCTTTAGAAGACTTTCCTGAAAGCAGCATCTGCTTGTACTACGTACGTTACCAGAGCTATGGCCCTGGTTTTTTTTTTGTTTTTTTTTTTTTCCTGGCTGCATTGGGTCTTGGTTGCTGTGCATGGGCTTTCTCTAGTTGCGGCAAGCAGGCTCAGCAGTTGCGGCTCACGGGCTCTATAGCACAGGTTCAGTAGTTGCAGTGCAAGTGCTTAGTTGCTCTGCGGCGTGTGGAATCTTCCTGGACCAGGGATCAAACCCGTGTCCCCTGCATTGGCAGGCGGATTCTTAACCACTGCACCACCAGGGAAGTCCCTATGGCCCTCTTTATTCATCCCCTGCTGCAAATTTCTTTAGCTGGGTACCTTCTTAAAGAACATCAGAATGTCTTTTAGAAATAAAGTGAAGGAGGATGGATACGGAGTGTGCAAATAAAATGTCTGCCATACTCTTGAAAAACTGTCAACTATCTTATTTGCCTCGATGAAAATGATCATTAGAGCTTCTCTTATTGCTATTTTAAAAACCAAGAAGAATACTTTAGTAGTAGGGTGTATTCATTAAGAATCTTTTGGTTGCAAGGAACTGAACCAACTGACAAGCTGAAGCAAAAAGTGGGGGAGGAATTGTTAGACGTATACTAGGGTATTTCATAAAAGTGAAGAAAAGTTTGAGTAACCTACTCTCAGAAAGAAAAGGAAACAGGAATGCTTCAGGATGTCTTGGATTTTTTTTCTGTACAAATCTGCCAATAACAGGTACAGAGAACATAGTGCATCTTAAAAAATAGCACCCTAAAATTGCAAGGTGAGAGCTGCCAGCTCATGTCATACAGCTGGGTTTTTATAGGTCACTGAATATAAGGCCAGTATTTTCTGAATGATAGGGCACATGATAGTATCCATTAATCCCTTGGATATCACCTCATTGGCCACTTTTGCTGTAAAGTGAATCTGGTGATAATATGTTTACTCTGACAGTGCATACGACCTTCAATAAACTCATAGATGATGTGCATAGGTACGAAGGGAAGAAAGAGAATCCAGAGCAATGCATATCTCTTCTGAGAGTAAAAAAAAATCCCCGATTTATTCACTGATGGCAGGGGCCCAATTTGGTTGATCTAATTACCAGGTGCCCAGAAAGCATCCTTGAGGTTTGGTGCCAGACTGAGGTTCAGAATGGGATGCTATTGCTTGAAAAATTAGGCACTCAGCAATGATCCTAGGTAGGCAAGTCAGATCTAGTGAAGGGAAATTCACACAGTTGAGCCTATAGCAAGCCTAGCATCTATCTCTGCCACTATGCCTGCCTTGTTCATAAGCCCACTGATTAACCACCATACTGAATAATAAAGGAAAATGATGACATCTATGGACCATCCTGTCTACCTGATTACTGAGAGTGTCTTCTACAGTGAAAGTTTTCTGAAAGTCAGGCATGAGATACAATTGTTTTCATGCTTTAAGCTCATCCACACCAGCCTATTCCTTAAGCTTCTTGTCACTAATATTCTAATCTTGCTCTTCCCCAGCAAGGGCCAGACAATAACAATTGCCTAGAAATCAAGATCGATCCTGATTTTAGACCAGAGTAAATAAGCATGTTGGTATGCTTGCTGTTTTGGCCACAAAGAGTTTTCATTTCCTCCGCTGTCTTTCAGTGCCACTCCTGTCTGGAGCTGTCACACTATATAGACCATTTCAGTTCATGTCAGCATTTCACCGAGAATGAAGCATGACAGTTTTATCTTTAGTCAAGTGGTCATAGGAAACCACCCATGAGGGCATTCATAGGTATGGACTAAGGAATTCATGGGAATGTGAACAACGGGAGTATGTATGACCTGACTGTGTAAGTAATATGTGCCTTCAGGATCTGGTTTGACGGTGGAATGTTACCAGCCATACCCAGCTTTAAAGCTAGATATATCAAATATTATTAGTTGCTTATGAGTACTTCAAACACTCTTAGTTGCTTATGAGTAGTTCAAACACTATAGCTTTCTATGGACCAGGTATTCTGTCTTCACCAGAGTCGAGTCCATTTAAAAGTTGGGAGCTCATCTAAAAAGGATAACCATCTGGAAAGAAGAGCATGGATCTGCCTTCAGACTCTAGAGACCACCATTAGATTGTCCCATTAGGGCTTACTACAGACTCCATTGTGCAACCCCGTCTCCAAACAGCACCTCTGGACTTGCTGGGTTATAAGGGCTGAGAAACGAGTAGCATGAACTTTGCTCTGGGAGAGTTAAAAGTGCTTCTCTTTTTCTGGGAGGTTTTCAGGTACCTGGAGGTGATACATTCACAATTATTTCTCTCCCTTTTCTTGCCACGGTTCACTGTGGATAAAGTATATTTCCTTGTCTCAAAGACTTTGTGCTTCCCCACCATATGACTTACTTTGAACAACAGAATGTGGATGGACATGACAGGATTCCAGTTCCTAAAAGAGACTTCAAGGATCGCTCTCTTGCACCCCTGTCCTGCACCAAGAGAACATCACAAGTAGGTGGCGCTCTTTCAACTCTGGCCCTATAAGGGCACATGGAGCAGACCTGAGCCCTACCTGCAGCCTGGAATAGCGTTCCCGTGGCAACGTGTGATGCAAGTGAAGGAGAGAGAAATGCTTATTTTTGTAAACCACTGAGATTCTCAAGGTTATTTGTGACATAGTAAAACTAAATGAAAGCAGACTAAGATGCTAAGTAAACAGGTCGGAGACAATGTACAACATACTTCTTTCAAATACGATACAGACTGTCTTCAAAATCTGAAGGGGACCCCCATGCTATGTGCTGTGCTTCCATCTCCATGTCAGGGAGACCAGGTATATAAACTTGTATTTTAGGTTGGAAATAATATCCCAACATATTCTAAATCATTAATGCCATAGAAATGTCACAGTATCAACCTGAGAACTTTTGCAGATGTTATCTCCTACTCCTTGAACCAAAACATCTGGGGAATTTCCCTTTTCCTGTTTTCTCAGGCCCAACACCTTGATATCAGTGATATAATGAACACAGAGAGTATTCACTCCTGATGGCCTGCTGGGACCCCCTTGTCCAGGCTGGCGTATCAGTGTCCCAGTGCTTTGAGCGTTACCTGCTAATGACTAGCGGTGGTTCTGACCATGGCAACTTCCCCCCAAAGGAGCGTTTGGCAAGATCTGAATACAGTTTTGATGGTGACACTGTGGCAGATGGGGAGAGGGTGGGAGGAGAAGGAATGCTACTGGTATCTAGTGGGTGAAGTCCAGGGATGCAGCTAGGTATCATATAATGCAGAGATAGAACAGCCCCAGCTGGATGACAAACTGTCCAGCCTAAAATGTCAATAGTGCCAGGGTTGAGAAACCCTGATCTGGAGAGTGGCTATTAACAAAAGTCAGCTACTACTCCCTAGCTTTTTTTTTTTTTTTTTTTTTTTTTTTTTTGTGGTATGCGGGCCTCTCACTGTTGTGGCCTCTCCCGTTGTGGAACACAGGCTCCGGACACGCAGGCTCAGCGGCCATGGCTCACTGGCCCAGCCGCTCCGCGGCATGTGGGATCTTCCCGGACCGGGGCACGAACCCATGTCCCCTGCATCGGCAGGCGGACTCTCAACCACTGCGTCACCAGGGAAGCCCCTCCTCCCTAGCTATTTATTCTGATTTTGTAATTCCAGTGAGAAAGAAGAATATTTTCCCAGCCTGGGTCAGGTGCCCACCCCTGGATCAGTTATCTTTGCCAGGATGGCATGGCCCAGTAATGCACACATGAAACGGGAGACCCAGTCCTCAGAGTGAATGAAGCAACAGAAGGCAGACAGTGAGCTTTTCTGAAAGTCAAGAGAAGCAGGGAAAGGTAACTTCAGCCAAGTCAATTATGCTCACTAGAGCGGGGTGGTGGTTGGTAACAGGCATCTCTTTCTGAGGAGTGAAAAATGATTGAATCTTCATACACACAGCAGTCGTTGGAGCTGCTGCTGTAACCGGAGCAGCTGTGGACGTCATTCCAGGCTCTTAAAGCCCAGGACAGGAGCTGTATTATACAGCTCCCTGTATTTCCCTACTTCCCATATGTCCCATCTCTCAGTTAACTGAGACTACTGCTTTTCCTTGCAAAATGAAGTATACATACACAGGCAGGCACACGCACGTGAGTGTGCGCGCGCACACACACACATACACACACAGTGCTCAATGTTGATTCAATTTGAATTTTCAATCTGTCCCCATAAGAATTGGTGAAACACACAACCAGCTGGAGATAAAGGAAATGACGCTGCTATAGTCTTTATTGGATCACCTCTCGCTTTGGTTGTTCAATTCTGTTTCAGGCACTTATTTATTTATTTATTTTGTGGTACGTGGGCCTCTCACTCTTGTGGCCTCTCTCATTGCGGAGCACAGGCTCCGGACGCACAGGCTCAGCGGCCATGGCTCACGGGCCCAGCCGCTCCACGGCATGTGGGATCTTCCCAGACTGGGGCACGAACCCGTGTCCCCTGCATCGGCAGGCGGACTCTCAACCTCTGCGCCACCAGGGAAGCCCCCAGTCACTAACTTTTTTGTTCTACCTAAGTCTGCCCTGGAATTGTTACTTTCTCAAACGGGAGTAATAATAGCTACCTTCTATTGAGTACTCACTCAGGCTACATGTTCATAAATATGTGTGTGTGTATGTGTATGTGTGTGTGTATATATATATATATATATATATACGTATACATGTATATACTACATGTATATAATACATTTATGCACATATATACATATATGTGTGTGTATACACAAACACACATATGTCTAATTTTAATCCTCACAACATTCTTATGAGGTAGGACTATTATTATCAATGAAGAAAATTAGCATTAGACAGTTTAGATAATTGGTTCAATGTTATATATTTCCAAAGTATGTAGTAGAACTGGACTCAAACCCAGGTCTGTAAAACACCAAAATCTTTTGCTTAACCACTGTCTTCTCCTGCCCTCTCCTACTCTGGACTTTCCTCTACTTCCCCATCCCAAGCATGAACCATAATACATTCCAACATCCTCAGGAGAGGATCTCATCCTAATGAGATCTCACATAGCTGTCACAAAAACCAAATTTAAAGCAAAAATGCGAATCAAAGTTGACCACGCTTATCGTACTTAATGCTTATTGAAGACAATCTGAACACACAGCTGAGGCAAATATCACCACTTGGCAACAATAGAATTTTCATGTTACTCAGGATAAGTACAGAGCACACAAGAGATTTCAGGCCAGGTGGTAAATACAGAATGAGAGAGCCCTCATTGCAGCCACTGTCTCAACAGAGATACCACGTATGAGGCTGTAATGGCAACCATCTCCCTGCAGATCACCCAGCAACATGCTGTCAGATCAACCCAGCTGGAATGAATGCTGGGTGTTAAAGAAAGTACCAAGGATTTCCCAACGCTTTGTGGATTTCAGACCCAGCACTTCACTGGCTTTTACCACAGAGGGTACATGAGTGGAGCATGCTTGTGCCATGCCAGCTCCTTGGAAGGTTGTGTCTCATTTAGATCATCAAAGCCATTGGCCAGACATCCTGTCACCCCCTGTGCTCTGTACAATGCCAAGCATTCTGTACATGGTCCTCCAAGTGCTAAATAATAACAGTGTCTAGCTTTCATGGGCTATTTGCAGTACAGTCATTCTTTATATTCATTCTATTAACTGCTGTTGTCTCTGCTCCTGGTGAGAAACAGTGTTACAAGTGACAAGATGGACACCTGGTTAAAAGATGTCTTCAGAAATAGAATTCCTTGCTCCCAATCATTTCAAATTCTTACAGCATTTGACTGAAGGAAAGCACAAAAAAATTTAGCAGCTTGTCCTTTATGCTAGTTGCAAAATTTACAGCCACCCCTTCACCTGCATCTTCTCTGAGATCCTATCTGCCTTTGAGGGCTAACATGACATAATTCTACTCCACTATATAATGTAATGGTAAAGAGGAATTTTCTGCTTGGAAGAGACCATCTCATTTTAATATGCTGTGACATCTTTTGGAAACCAATATCCTCTATAATAGGGAAGGGCTGCAGATCAAGGGCAATCATTACGGTGATTTATGAGCGGTGCAAGCAGATGGTTTTTTGAATATTTGGCCTTTTCCCAAAAACCTCATGCAAGCTAAGCCATTGTATCTCATTGCCTGAAAAGCCTTTGCTTCCAGGTAAAGGGATGGGCTGACTCAGAATCTGACTTTGCACTTGAAAACAGAAATGGAGGATGCTGCTAACCTAAAGAAAGCCAATGAACTATTTTTTATTTTCCCTACAGCTAGGAGCAATCATAACTACAGACCAAGCTGTGTCAGCCAAAAAAAGAGAGAGCCAGATACCTGGTCTGGAAAGTGAAGATGTCTCATTTTGTTGTGGTTATTAGATTATCTATTTTCTCCCCTCAAGACCTGTGTGATTCACAGGGAACACTATTAGCCTGGCAAGAATTAATTACAGCCCTGATGAAGGTGACCTCCCAAACAAAAGCGAAAAGGCAAACTAGTCTTCATGTGAAGTACCTGAGAAGTTAGATATGGCTAGGATTCTAAACAGGATCATGGGAAATACTCTGATTTAAAAGGAGTGTGCTGTGCTCTTTTAAGTGGAATGCCAGTTGAGTGGGACCTTACCCTGAGCTGTGCTATTGCTATTATCTGCATTATTCAATATTTTGAAATTTTAAGGCTTTCGTTTCAATTTGGTTCATCTTTTCACCGGTCAAAAGAATGAGAATTTTTTGAGGACTAAGGATTGACAATGATAAAGATTTATCATTTCATCTCAGCATCAGAAGACTAGGGGATGTTGTACACATAAGTGAAGGAAGCCAGTCAGAGTGACTTGAAACAGGGAACCACGAAAAGTGATTTTTCCACAGTCAATATATCCAACAATGTGTCATCAGCTTGCGATTCTATTTGTTTCTCTTTCTTTCTGGAAAATTAATATTGGGAAAATGTACAAAGTAATCAAATGAGTCTTTAATGATCCTACATTCTTTCTTATAGCAATAAAAACTCTCCCTCTCCTTCAGTTTCTCAGCGCTCAGCAGTCCAGCACCCTTCTATTTCAAACTGAGGGTTCAGGAAACATTTTGCTATCAGTAAGAAACCTCAAAGTAAGCCTCAATCACTTCTGTTATTATGAAGGTTTTATTTTCAGGTTGCAATGGAACACTTCAGCACCTGTTCAAAGGATTTTGAGGGTAAGCAATAAGAGGGGGAAGGATGGCTTTTTCCCCTTGCAGTGCCACTAAACTGCCACAATGCAGGTTTTACCAGAGAAAAGCCCCCCTCTGTGACAGATTTTTGCCCCCAGCAGGTGCTAAACATTCCAGAAATGAACAGTGAGGCCTCTGGCACTCTCCACCTGTGTGTCTAAGACCACACTAGGCTCAGCTCATCTTTTTGCCCTGTAAACAGGCATTTGCACTCAGGAAAATCTTATATTTTCAGTTCTGTTAATAGTCTTTATTCCACAAATTCTGTTTTTATTCATTCACTTATTAACCACTTATTCACACATCAATTTAACAAACATTTATCAATTGCCTGAACTAGGTTCAGGACACAGGTGGGTTCCCAGCTCTGAACAGAACAGACAAGGCCCATGTCCTCATGAGGCTTACATAAATTTTTGTCTCTGCTTAACTTCATGTTATTTGGTTTTACCTTTAATAATTTCTTGAGTGAATTATTTGTTTCTTGATTCATAATGAAAAATTTAAACTATGAATTTGCCTCTGATTGCAGCTTTGATAATATGCCATTAATGTTCTTATTTAATGTCATCCTTGTTATTATTTTTTCTAACAGCTGGTTTGAACTTCTCTTTGACTTAAGAGTTTAAAGGAGGCTAGTTTGCAATAATGTTTGTTTCATCTCCAATAGTTAGAGATGTTTTGCTTCCTTATTATTAATTTCTGGTTTATTTTGCATTAGGGCCAAAGAATGTATTCGTTATAATTCCATTTTCTAGAACTTAAAACAGTTTCTTTGTGGACTAGTAGTTTCTCAGTTTTGGTAAATGTTTTATTGTGAGTTGACAAAAATGTATATTCTGTTAGTAATGAAGAGTTAGAACTATGTCAATGAAATATATTATAAATTACGTTATTTAGATGCTATTACTTTATATACTATATTATTATACTAAAATACTGCATAGTATATTTATTATTTATATTATAAATATAAATGTCATTATATTATTAGGTACTTTTATAAATTGTTTTATTTATACATTCTTTTTCTTTATGTTTGACTTTTTGATGTGTTATAAACTGAAAGAGGTAGGTTCAAAATCTAATATTTTTAGTTTGCTTTATATATTTTGTTTTTTTTTATTCAGTACATAAAAATTAATTACTATTAAATTTATACAAAAAGAACCTCCTGGTCCCATTTAATGGTTTTTGCTATGAATTCTATTTTCTTTGATATTAATATTGCTATCTGTGCTTTTTATCTGTTGTGTTCGCCTAATGTGTATTGTTCCTAGCTTTTATTTTGAAATGTCCCTTCCTTGTGTATCTCTTACATGGCATCTAACTTAACTTTTTGATTTTGTTTTGTACTTTTATTTGTTATATGCTTGTTAACCACACCTGAACATCTTCATTTTCTTATTTAAAAGGTTAACCCATTTAAATTTATTATCATAATTTATATATTTGGTCTTACTCTGTTCCCTTTTTATTTACAATATGTTTTATGCTTACCACTTGATAAGCATACTCTTGTATGCCTACTCTTTTTTTCCCCCATTTTTTGCTATATTGATCATATTTTTTGTTTTACTTCTATTTCCAACTAGTTGATTGCCTTTGGTTTTCCAACGGTGAGTATCTCTGGTTGTCCATTGATGTCTACTTGCTTCTGTACCGTTTGTTGAAAAGGCTGTTTTTCCTCCATTGGATTGCATGTTTGTCAAAAATCAATTGGACATATTTGTGTGGGTCCATTTCTCGGTTCTCTATTCTGTCCATTGATCTATGTGTCTATCTCTCTGCCAATAACACACAGTCTTGGTACTGTAGAAACTGGGTAGACTGATTTCTCCCAATTTTTCATTTTTCAAATTGTTTTAGCTATTCTAGTTCCTTTGATTTAACCATTCAAATATTAGAATAATCTTGTGTATATCTACAAAAGAAATTCTTGGTTAGTTTAAGTGTACCTTTGAGTAATCTTTTTTATCAGGAATAATATGAGGGGTATATTTTCTAAAGCTCATAATAAATATATCAATATATACTAAATAAAAATACTTTTTATATACATGAGTGATATCATGATTGAATAAGAAATTCCTGGTTAGAGCTCAAATTCTTTTTATTTACTCCAAAATTCTACAGACATTGTTCCACTGGTATCTAATGTTTTTTGTTATGCGGGAAAAGAACAAAACCAGTCAGATTTTTCTATGTTTTCTTTCTGGATGTGCAGAAGATTCTTTGTATACTGTTGAAATTCAAAAATTTCACCAGGATATGTTTAGGTATTGTTTTCATTTTGCCCACTTTGCCTTATGTGCTGTCTCAGGATATTCTTCACCTCAGGAAAGTTTTATACTGTTATTTTCTGATGTTTGCTGTGTTCAATTTGTTCTCTCTTCTTGGAAGACCAATTTTTTGTAGGTTGAACAGGTGTCTTTTTACACCTGTGCTCTTCACTCTTGTTAATTTCCTCCCTTTTTTTCTTATCCTCTGAATCCTGGGAGAATTGTTGAAAGATGTCTTCCAAGTCACTGGTTGCTTCTCTGAGAGAGGATTCTTATCTGTACTGCTTCTAACATAGACTTTAATTTTCTCATTATATTTTTAATTTCTTTACAATTTTTTTTTTTTTTTGGTACATGGGCCTCTCACTATTGTGGCCTCTCCCGTTGCGGAGCACAGGCTCCGGACGCTCAGGCCCAGCGGCCATGGCTCACAGGCCCAGCCGCTCCACGGCATGTGGGATCTTCCCAGACCGGGGCACGAACCCATGTCCCCTGCCTTGGCAGGCGGACTCTCAACCACTGCGCCACCAAGGAAGCCCTAATTTCTTTACAATTTAAACTTTTCTTGTCAGCTCCTTTTATACTTACAAGTGTGTAGAAATCCCTTTTCTACTTCTTTGTCATCTTTCTTCTCTCATTTCAGAGATTCTGTGTCTTCTTAAAGTTAACTGAGTGCACAATAAAGATGTAATTGTGTTCCCTCTAGTAAATCTTCACTAGTTGAATAAGTAATATGTGAACAGGAAAAACAATCAACCATGACAAAAATGTATGTAATTAAGAGCAAATTTCCCTCTTATCACAAATATCCTTCCCTTTCCTATAATCAAACATTGTTAATAATTTCTCATTTCCTTCCAGAAATGTTTTATGTATATACAAGCATGTAAATGTATATTTATATTTTCTGTTTTTAATACAAATGAGATGATTTTCTATAAGTCTTTTTTTTTCACTTAATATATCTTGAAGATCATTTCATATTAGCATATAACATTCTACTTCATTCTATTAACATATAACAACACTGTTCTCAAAGTAGTACACAAGTAGCATTCATACAAATACCTTTTTTACATGTTTATAAACACTTCTTTAAATGTATCACAGAATGGCTACCACATTTATTCACTGAAGTAACACTGCTCTCAAAGTAGTGAGTAAGTAGCACTGAGTCCACCGTAATACATTTGTCTACTACCCCATGATGGATACTTAAGTTGTCACAAGTATTTAATCATGGAGACGTTTTTTAAAAGCATGGTCTTCCTTTGAATTGTGGTGGGTTTTTTTTGAGGGATTGTAAATATTTGTTCTTTTTGTTTTCTTCTTTGTCTCTTCTATTTCTTTTTTCCTTGTTTGCGCATCCTTGAATAATAGATACATCCAAACTTGGTGCTTATCCAACAACATGATGCCTTAATTCTCCTTATTCCTTCCCACCCATTCCACTTTTTTATAGTGTCTTCCTTCCAAACATAAAATTGAGGTGCCAATGTACTTTATAGACCCATTCAAGAGAGTCTGAAGGAATATACACCAATATGCTAATATTGATCTATAGGAGATTTTCACTTTCATCTTTATGCCTTTTTGTATTGTTTAAATCCTTTACATTGAAAAGATATATATATAAATAGAGCATTCCCAGTTCAACAACTCAAATATGGGAGTAGGAACCACTGAAGGTGAAAGCTGTCACAGAAGAGGGATTTCATCTCTGTGCCATTTTTAGAAGTATTTGAAGCCAGTGGCAAGCTTTCTGTTTGTTCTGGTCCTCCTAACAGAAATAACAGACACTTTTGGATGCCAACCCAAAAGACGTTTCCCCTTCTTTACTGCTAACAAAATCTCAGTTTTGTTTAGACAGAAAATGAAGCTACAATCAAAGGATTAAATAGATGAAAGTTCAATGAAAGGACTATTTAGAGTGGTCTGAGCAAGCTCCAAGGATCAGCAATAGCAGAGAGCTAATACCTACTTCAGGCTTGAAGGCAAAGAGGGACAAGAGGTTATTGAACCCAAGGGAAAGCTATAGCTACAGGAGGTCTTCTGGAAGAAGCTATGGCCTGCGGAATAAAGAGAATGGTGTTACCAAAACCCAAGAGAGCTGGAGCAACAGAAACAGGACTACCTACCCATTAGGAGTTCTGCCGATGGCAGCCCAAGGAGGGAGGAAGCTGGGGGAAATAAATACCCCACCATTTTTCTCTCCTGCCTTCGGATTTCCTCCCATGTCTCCTGGTACCAAGACTCAATGAGAAGCCAGATAGCAAAGGAAATCAGGTGATCTAGGCTACTGATATCAGCCCCTGAGGTATGTAGCAGGTTAAGAAGGGCAGTGAAATATACATATTTTTTGTCCTGCCTCACATTCCCTTGGCCTATCATCTTGTCCTGGCCATTGCTAGGTCAACTAGCTGCAGCAATAGCCCCTGGACTCAGTTTCACAGCATGTCTCTTGTTTCTCAGGAATCCTTTGCCTTCACCACATGAGACACCTACAGGAGACTAGCCTGCTTACCCATTCTGCAGCATGTTCAAACTGTACATAGAAAGTTAGTTGTCCCTGGGGCAACCCTTGACCGTTTGGGTTTGGAAACCAATAGGTAAATATAATTTCTTCCGTGTCTTGAGCAGACAATTCTGAGATGGGATCTACAGGGTTCTTCAGATGTTCTCTGTTAGACTGAGCCCCAGTTGCCAGACAGCCCCAGTTGCCCATAACAGTAACTAACACTCAACTTTAAAACGTCTTACTCTTGAATTCACTTTACCTCCTTCTCTGTTTTACTACTGCCGGTCCCCTGACTCCTATTGTCTGATATCATTTCCCAAAATAACTATCTTCATGTATCCCTTTTCTCAAGTTCTGCTTTGGGGGAACTCAAGATAAAATAGACAGAGAAGGGGTAGCTCTGCAGGGGCAAAAGGAGAATAACCATTCCAGGTGTCCACTCTTCTCCCAAGTGTTACAGGGGTAAGTAACCCTATTCCAAATTGCAGGTGTAGATTCTGATTAGTCTACAATAATGGTTTAGAAAAAGGCGTGTGATCAGTTTGAGCTAACAGTAAAAGAAGAGATGTATGTTGTTCTACCTTTATAGTGTAAGTGCAAACTGCAGCACAAGGGCAGTTCTAAACAGGCAGCCTAAAATATGAAGCTGCTGCAAACCGCCTAATGTTTCCATTGCGTTCAAAACATAATTTCAAGGGTTTAGGTAAAAATACATACCACTAATCCAACAACGGTCTATCCACCCCAAATTTCTGGTGCCACAGTCACAGACAAGAGCTAGGGGCTCTGCAGGAAAAACAAGGGAAGCTTGTGGTTGCCACAAATGTCTATCCAGAGTACAAGGGATAGAAGAGTCTTAGGTTTAGCTGTTTGTCAAATATGTGGTTTGATTCTCCCTTAGTTTTGAGGATGTACAAACTCAGCTCTGATTCCACAAGATAAAGTTAATGATGTAAACCACAGGTTGGCAAACTTTTTTCTAGAAAGGGCCAGATAGTAAATATTTTAAGCCTTATAGGCCATACTATCTCTACAAAAGGAGACATAGAAAATGCATACACAAATGGGCATGGCCATTTTCCTTTACGAAAGTAGGTGGTGGACTTGACTGAGCCTCTGGGTTTTAGTTTGCTGACCCTGGTGTAAATCAAGCAGCCCTTTGTTGCCACCTCACAAAGAATCCGTTGGTACCTCAAGTAATATTTTCTTCAAAATGTGAAAAATTTAATCAATCAATAAAAAATTAGACTATCCAGCAGCTGTCTTCCAAAAATTTTATTTTCTCTTAAGAATACTAGCCTTCTACTGTTTTTATTTCCAAAAAAAATTCAGATCAGCAAAATAATGTCTAGTTGATTGTACTTTTATTTTTCATCTCAAAACACTGCATATTTCATCTTGAAAACTTTTAGCCACACCCCCTAAAAACATGGAATTGAAAGCACAAGATCTGAAAACCTATCATTAAGTCCATTAATTTAAAAACCACTAAGTAGAACTAAAGAAAAATATATTTGTTCAAATGCAATCACATAACTAAACCAAACAGTAGTCTCCTGGAGATAACCTTATGTTAAAAGACTTTCATGTTTTCTTGAGAGCCTTTCATGCTAAAATTTCTAAAAGCTCACTGGCTGCACACAGTGGCAGAATGCAACAGTGATTTCACAACCCCAGGCAAAATTATATAACAAAGTAAGGACATGACGGAGTATATTTCTTATCCAGTGGTAAGTAACCTGCAATTGCACAATTAGAATTTGGTCAGGGCCCAGATGCTAATTGCAATACCAGGCAGAGTGTACTCAATGTTTAATTTACATCAAATAGAGAAGAGTCTTCCAGTACCAGGCATTGAATCCCGTGTTGGAATGCTGTAGATTTTCCTAAAGTAAAAGAACACACTACCAACATCATTGTTCAGCTGCACCATAGGTATCTCTGTGGGAGTTTTCTAACAAATTACTCATAAGAGTTGGCCCTATTTAATCTATAATCGTGAATGCCATCAGTGCCTATGTTTAGAGGACCATAAAGCCAAAGAATAGCACACACTCGGGTCTTGTTCAGACTAAATTACTACAGAACAAGGGCCAAATACCAAAGTAACTGCGACTGCATCATTAGATAGTCCTTTCAAAATAGTTACTTTTTTTGTCCTGAGTATTTAATGGAAAAATAAGCAATTCCTTTGAAGTTAAGAATTTATTTTTTTCCGGTAAGCAAATGTTTAACTCTCCCACCAAATAATGATTTTCTTTTCTTATCAACACCCACATTTTCTATCAAAGAGCACAGATTTTTCTTTGACATCCTCTTTAGATATTCTATAAACTGAATTGATTTATCATGTGTAGATATTGATGTTGAGCCGCTTACAGCTACACAGTATAATTTAGTCAAATTCAAACAGACCCATAAAGAACATAAAAATCACTAAGCAAGCACTGAGACATTTTAGCAAGCAAATGGCAACATGTGTATTCAGGAAGGAGTGTGACGGGCAAGACTTCCACTGACTTCCATTTCATCACAAAAGACCTCCTGAGAGAGAGTAATGTAGAAAAGATGGAAGTCCAAGTCCAAGATTTGGTGAGCTGGTACAAAGATCAAGCATGACAGATGAAATAGAGAGAAAAAAAATCTATTTAGAACATGTATGTGCTGCTTAAATGAATGGGAACTAGAGTAAATTTGCATAAACAGAGCATAAAAGAAATAGTCTGACTATGAAAAGTTACAACGGTCCTACAGGGACGTGACTGGGGTCACATTAAGGCTGTGTTTAAGTAATGGATGAGACACATTGGAGGTCAAAAGAAACACATCATACTTGCTGTTCATAAGGCTTTGCAAAGGATCTCAGGTACACTGATTTCATCCTGATAACAACCCTGTGAAGTAGATATATTATCCCCAATTTCCTCATAAGGAAGTAAAGGAAATAGGAGTGACTCATATAAGACTGTTTAGCTGGTAAATGGTAGAATACAACAAAAAACAAACAAAAATACTCAGTTCTTTTAGCTGTGTGAAAGTGTTATTTCCACTCTACCACAGCACCCTTTGTATGAAGGCCAGAAAAGCAACATGTCTCAGTACATGCACTCCTGGACTAAATGCTGCAATAAGTTTCAAAGTCAGTTTAAAATGTTTTACTTCAGTAACCTGTATTTCCCAGGCCTCGCCAGTTGTGGGACCTCGTTAATGGCAATAACCCAAATTTCACTGGTCTTGCCTCTATCTATGTCACACATACTCTCGATCCTTTGCACAGCCCTCCATGTGTTTCTGGGCGTTCCAGAAGAGCCTCACAAGTCTCCCAACCCTGTCTTTTCAGTGATGCCCACTCCCTTGAAACCACTGAGGGCAGTACCTCTCAGTTCTACTGCTACAACCATATTCCATGGAAACACCGATGTCTGACCAAGATACACTTAACATTCGCTCAGCTTGACTAACCTTTAGACAGGCTTCTTCCTGACTCCAGCTCCCTGATCTACCTTTTCTTAGAGCATTTACTTAGGAAAACTTGCACCTGTAAATTTAGTCTCTGCCCCTTTAAGATGTAAATCTCCTAGTCTCTTGCCAGTTTTACAACCCAGGAATGTCTTTCTCAAGGGATTGGGAGTCATCCCTCTAACTACAAACATAGAGAAAGATAGGGCACCTATCTCCCTGTCTCTGTAGGAGGGTAGGAACCTGACTTCAATAAGTGCCAATTAGCAAACACAAATGACTAAACACATGGCCCAACCTCCCCACTAATGTCCTCCAGTTACTTTCCACTAGCTCACCGCACTGCTTTAAAACTCTCCCAACTTTTGTCTTACTGGAGTTGAGTTCTTACTCTCTCCCCATTATGATAAATCTTGAATAACGTCTCTTTTGCCTATTTAACTCCACCCCATGCAATTTATCCAGACCAAAATGCTACCACTGAAAAACTCTCAGAGCACTAAATCCCCAGGAACTCAAAGAGGTGCAGAGAAAACACCTCTCTCCCTGACTCAGGTCACACTTTGTAACTTGTGATAAAGCCAAAGCACTATCACTCTTTCCATATCTCGTGGAGTCCTTCATGCAGAGTCCCTCCATCTTCTCACTGTAGTTCTGCAGACTGATGTAGGGACAGTATGACAGGCAGACAGCATGCTTCTCTCTACATCTCAATTCCTTGGTCAGGTGCCCAAACAAAACAAATCACTTTCTTCCTAACTTCCCCCTTCCCACCCCAAACCATTATTTTTACTACAAATGAACTTATCATGGACCCATCCACTAGATGGCAATCATGCCCACAGATGTTTGAATTCCAGTTTAGTCCAAAACTGAGATCCCTATTTCACTTAGATGAGTGAAATAGTGTGATGGGGTGCTTAAAAATAAATGAGAAAAAAATGAAGCATTCTCAAATCTTCTCTACCCTTTTTGCATTGTTTGAAGGATCCAGTTCAAACAACCATTCAGAAAGTATATTTATACACTCATATGCCTTATACCACCCACTGATTTTTCAATTTAAGTTTAAATGCCAGCCCAGCAAGTTTAGAGCCATTTTATTCCCCAGAAGAGAAGAAAAAAATTTTTTTAAAGACTAGCAGCCTGGGTGGAATCCAGAGGAAACTGATTTCAGTTCAGTATTAGAAAGAGCTGTAACAATTACAGGAATCCAGCACTCTAATCGACTGTTGTAAGAAAATGGTTTTGTCCATGTTGGGACTTGGGTAGAGGCTGGAGATAGCATCCAGAATGTTGTAGAGGGAATTCGTGCATAAGGTAGGACACCTGGCTCCTCCAAGGACCCTTCCAACTCTGAGATGATGCTGTGTGATGTATTTACGACTTGCAAAATAGAATTGTTTGGGGTTCCTTAATGAGATTTTCTTAATTTCTTTTATATATATTAGCACCTCATGAATCAAATAGAAAATCTCCCCCAAATATAGAACACTTCTTTCTAAAATGAACACCTAATAACAAAAGTAATTTTTATCTACATATCAACTTAAGGGCGGGGAAGGTGAAGGCACTGAATGGTGCATTTAACTGGATACTATATAGCCGGCATTATCTTTGCACATTGACATCAAGTGTGAATTGATTTAGTTATTCCTCACAGCAATCTCCATGCAATTAAGCATTGCTTACTCACAGCTAAGTGATCTGAGCACTATAGTGATAAGTAAATCTCTCTTTCTCTTTTTCTACAAGTATTTCATTAGAACAGTTTCCAGAGCCCTGTGCCAGACCTAAAACTACCACAGAAGACAGAATCCCTACTCTCAAACAGACAATGCTATAGGAGTGAGGGAGTGAGCTCCAGACAGGAATTAGATGTTTCTCTTTCAGTTGATTTCTCCCTCCTCCAGATTGGTGAGTGAGCATCTGGACTCTACCAACGCTGGAAGTCAAGCCAATTGGCCCCGCTGAATTTCTGGAGGTCATTCGATCCTGCTGCCATGGAAAGCCACACAAGATTAACAGCAAAAACAGACTCCAGACTTTAGGACACTCCCATCTTAGCTATAGGATGTTCTAGGCATGGGTAAGACACCTAAACTTTTCAAATCTTAAAATCTCACACACATCTGCAAAATGGGAATAATATCACATGCTCTGATTACTATAAGGTACTGTAAAAATTAAAAGATAAAAATGCTATGTATGCATTATTTTAAAGTGGTTACTATTTTTGAAAAAAAAAAAATGAATGAAGGAAAGAGCCACTTCCCAGCTAATCAGGAAGGCCCTAGACTTATTTCCATATGCCTGAGGCCCAAGTCACAGAGAGAAACGGTAACAGGCTGGGGTAGCATTTCCTAACAGGCCCTAGCAAATTAGAATAGAATTTATGAAATTCTAATTTCTTATCCTTCACCAATAATGTCAACGGCTAACCAAGACCCTAGATGTAGAATCCAAAGAGTTTTGCTTGTGCTGGGCACAAAAGGTTTCCTCCCTTATTCAAAGCTTAGTATATCTTTAAAGCTTTTAAATATATGCTTAACAGGAAACTTATCCTCCCAAAGATGCCATTTTTTTTGTTAGTAGGAGAATTTTTAATTTTCTCTTTAAAAACTGTTTATTTTAAAGCTTTTAGCTTTACTGGGATAAAATGCTAAGGGTAATAGTGGGCTCTCGCCTTAGCTACACCACTACATTTTACTCCTCTGCTTATGTTACCGAGAAGAGTAAAAGCCCATTATATAAGAAAAAGCATTTAAAGAATTTATCGGTATTGCGTGAACGACTCTGCTCATCAAAACAAATGGAGAGCAGAGCTGTCTGTGAGTGTTGCAACCTAGCACTCTTGGAACTGTGTCAAGAATATAAACAGGCAGACTCCCCATCCACTAAAAGCCCTGACTCTAAGGAGGTTCTCAGATTTTAAAACTTATAAAACCTAGTCAGAATCACAGTATTCTGGTTCTAGTTAAAAATAAAATATCTGACTACCCTTTTCTGCAATGATAATGCTATTTTTCTGAAGTTGGGGGAAATATTTTAATAGCGAGAATGAAGAGATTAACCTTCTGTTTTTGTTGTTTTCAAAATATAGCTCCAAAAAAGAACAACTCTGTTTCTTCTTTTGTTTGTGTCTTAGTCATTGTCTTCCTTTTATTTCTACCAACAATATATTAGGTAAGCTTCTCTTTATCAAATTTTCCTTTGAAAGACCAGGAGTTTAAATTCTGTTGGCATTCCCTGCTGCTCTAGTCAGAGCACAGAGAATTATGTCCAAAGTATATTTTTAAAGTCAGTGTGTTGGCTTAGACACTGGCTAGCTTTCGTACAAAGGTGCTTTATGAATCATGAATCAAATGAATAGCATAATAAAAGCACACACTTCTGGAAGTATCCATCTAATGCATTTTGGGTGGAGAAAGAATATCTAGTCTCTCACTTTGGAAACTATAGAAGTAGAATAAAAATGGTTTATATATATCAAAATCTACACATTTTTTCTGCCCTTCTTTTTTTTAGGCAGCATTACTTATTTACAGTGTGTTCTCTCTGGGATAGCCTGCGAGAGGAAACATCTTATTTGCCCAACACTCTTTAAAAAAATGGTGAGCACATGAACATCCATTACTGCAGGTCCCTGTACTAGAAGTGTTAACAAGTTTGATAACAATATAAATCAAACAAAGGTAATGGGAAGCACACACAGACACAAAGCTTAAAAGCAATGATGAAGGTCATTCCCAAAAGTTGTCCAAGAATATTTCTAACTGCTTTTGCAGTGCGAATAGTTGATGAAAGTCTCTTGAATTTATTGCAGTATTAAGCTCAGACACAGCTTTATTTGAAAATTCCTCTTGAGTTTTCTTCCCATTCCTTCTCCACATTTTTCCATCTCTGAAATTTTCTCAAAACTGAAATTTGAGCTATAAAGAGTTTAAGAAAACATGTTAAATCACAAAAGACATAGTCTATAATATTTGTCCATATGGGTGAATGGGAGGAAATTTTGCCCCCATGCAGTCCTGAGGAAGAGGAAGAGCAATTTTCCCTTCCTCCCTGACTGGTGTCTTGTCTTTATGTGTCATTAAACCCACCCTCTATTTCTTTTTTTTTATTTTTTAAAGGGTGACAATTACCTGTTTATTAAATTATTTTATTCCACAAATATTTATGAAACCCTTTACTCCTTTGTCAGGTATTTTTATAGGCTATGGGGATATGGAGGTGGACATAATGCCGTAGAACTTAACAGAATAGATAATACTGTACCCTTTAAGCTTGATGACAGCAATATTAGGAAACATGATTTTAGAATAAGAGTTAACATTATGGGAGTCATAAATTGGAAGCATCTTTGTTCTTTTTCAATCCCGTATCTTAAGCAGTGATATAGTCTAACATTTGTTTTTGTCAATCATTTTTTAATTGAAGTATAGTTGATTTACAATATTATATTAGTTTCAGGTGAACAACATAGTGATTCAATATTTTTATAGATTAAACTCCATTAAAGTTATTACAAAATAGTGGCCATGTTTCCACCTGCTGTACAATATATCCTTGCTACTTATTTATTTTATACATAGTAGGGGTTTTTTTCTTTTGTTGTTTTTTTCTTAAATGTATCAAGTGATTTTATTTATTTATTTTTAACATCTTTATTGGAGTATAATTGCTTTACATTGTTATGTTAGTTGCTGCTGTATAACAAAGTGAATCAGCTCTATATACACATATATCCCCATATCCCCTCCCTCTTGCGTCTCCCTCCCACCCTCCCTATCCCACCCCTCTAGATGGTCACAAAGCACCAGGCTGATCTCCCTGTGCTATGCGGCTGCTTCCCACTAGCTATCTATTTTACATTTGGTAGTGTATGTATGTCAATGCCACTCTCTCACTTCGTCTCAGCCTACCCTTCCCCCTCCCCTGCTCTCAAGTCCATACTCTACGTCTGTGTCTTTATTCCTGCCCTACCCCTAGGTTCTTCAGAACGATTTTTTTTTCTTAGATTTCATATATATGTGTTAGCATACAGTATTTGTTTTTCTCTTTCTGACTTACTTCACTCTGTATGACAGACTCTAGGTCCATCCACGTTACTACAAATAACTCACTTTCATTTCTTTTTATGGCTGAGTAATATTCCATTGTATATATGTGCCACATCTTTATCCATTCATCTGTCCATGAACGCTTAGGTTGCTTCCAGGCCTGGCTATTGTAAATAGTGCTGCAATGAACATTCCCACCCTCTATTTCTGAGGCTATGAATTTCTAACCATTGAAAAGCCAGTTCCAAAGAGGTAATTCAAATACACGTTATAAAAGCTTCAGGCAGATGTCAATGGAAAGGGGCCTCCTTGGCCCCTTCCCCTTCCAAAATTAATAAGGATTCTTTGCACAGACTTCCTAAAGCTCACAGCATTGGCACAATGATATCCACTCAGCTTCTCTCCAAGTGGTACCCTCTGGGAGGACTTACGTCTCAGGTCTCACCAACATCCCCCTAACGTATTTCCCATCCAACTCTTCATTCTTTTACCTCTAACCCAGTAAAATTTTTCTTTGAGGAGACTGCACTTTTATAAAAAACCTGACATTTCCTAGACTCCTTTGCAATTAAGTGTAGCAAAAGCAACTTTAGCTTTTAATACCTTAGCATACTTCTGGAGTGTTTTGCTTTCCCTGTCGTCTTCATTTTCTGTCTACTGAGGACAGATGTGGGGCTGGAGCAGCCATACTGTGACCATGAAATCACCATGTGAATGACAGCCAGATAGAGATAACTGGATAACAGAGCAGAAGGATAGAGCCCTGGGTATTGATATCATAGAACTGCTGTGCCAGCCTCGAATGCCTTTTTCTGGACTTCTTTTTAAATAAACCCATGCTTGGTTTAGGCACATTTGGCTGATTTCTGTTAAATGCAACCAAACACAATTCCTAACTGATACACCAGTTGTTGCTCACCTAGTGTCCTACAGGGTGGGGTAGTTGGACCCTTATCTGGTCTCTTTTCTATCCGTTGTTACTGTCCTAGTGTCTGTGCTTGCTTCTTTTAGAGTCTTCCCTTTTGATTCTCAAGAGACTGTTTTTCTTTCAATCAAACTCAGTTCTTGTAATGCAAGCTCTGGCTTTTGAAAATATTGATTTTGATGTGAGTTTCAAAAGCCTGTTTTAGAAGTCAAAGACTGAACAGCCATTGATTCTTTCTCTATGCATTCCAATTACAACAGTCTTAATTCTCCTCAAGAAATGTGGAAATCTCTGATCACTGAGGGAATGATCATACACTGGGAATTGTGGACAAGAAAATACAAACTTGTTTAAGACATTATATCAAGTAATAGAAAAAAAAAGAGGCTTACAAATTTGTTCTGAGCACTTTTAAATGTCCAAGTTTTTCTTATTACAGTCAATAAGGTAAGTTGTCTTATTATCCTGTGATTCGGGTTTGCACCCTTTCCAGCCCACTGTGCTAAAGAGAGATGGGATCCCCAAGCACATTCCTGAATCTCAATATACATGTACTCCTCTAATGAATGAATATTCAGTGAAACTATTTGAAGGTGGATGCCAAGTCAATGGGATACCAAACCCGGAAGACTGCTGAAAAACATTAGTTTATCCCCTGTAATCCCTAGAAAGGCATCCTGAGCTACAAAAAGTCAGTGGTCCACAGTTTTCACCAACGTATAGCACATAGTAGAATATACAGAACCTTGTTTCTCTCAAGAATTCAAGAGAGCTCAGAAAATTCCTATAAAACCAGATCTACAGACAGTGTTTAATTCTACTGCTACCACAGGGAGAAAAAATAATAAAAAGGAAGTAGATGTCAAGAGTGTGAATCAACATCTTAGGGAAGAAGTTGACAGACCTAGGACACCAAGCTCTCTAGGATGCCAGACCAAACCCCACTGATTTGCAAATCATAAGAGATGTGAAGAATCACCAGAGAAAGTGGTAGACCAAAAACAAGAAACAAAGGAAGGCTTCCTAATCAGTGGCGTTCAGGAATCACACAACCTCAACATCTACCTCTTCAAAATGAGAAGGAAAGATATCAACTCTTGATATCTACTTTTCACTTGAGAAAATAATTTTCCATGACATACGGTGGAAAGTAAGATTATAACCTAGCAAACCATCCAACATGAATGGAGTTTTGGATACTCTGAGCAAGGGCTCAAACTACTAATACCAATCTTACAGCCCTCTGATTCCTAGAAAGAAGTGTAAACATTTATGGGAAACCAAATACCAGCATGTAATCTCTAACTTAAGTGTCTTTGAACTTGGAAAATTACAATGGCACATCACCATACTGTTCATCTTTCAGTAAGTGCATTGCCTTGGATTGTGTTCTTTTATAACTCTGTCTATGAAAGAAAATCTTATTTCCTCTCAAGGGCAAAGACTGTCGACTGTAGCTTTACTTCCTCTGTATGCCAAACACATTGCTCGGGATCTACTGGACTCTTATTAAAAAATTTTGTGGTCATTTACAAGATGCTCAATATCATGTTTGAACTTAAAATTTTCCTTGTTAGAAAAAAAGTCACTATTTATCTGGGAAAAAAATGACATGGGTCATTTTTATTATGAGACTCTCAACTATCTCCTTTTAACTTTTCAAGGAATTTCCTACCTCTAATTATTTATTATAATTCCTTTTTATAATAATTCTACTTATCTTCAGTGGTTTATGTCCTCTCTTTTCAAGGAAAAAAAAGAACTATAACATGCCCATCATACTCCCTGCCACTCTCCAGGCCTCGCCCTCCTCACACATTCACTCTTGAAGAGGGGACCTCATTCAGAGTTCCACAGCTTTTTCCCATCGTTCTTGCCTCCTTCATGACATTGGTGCCTGGTGTTGTCGTCTGTATATATTAATCCATTGCCCTTTCCAGCTCACTGCCAATAAACTATTTAAGGGGAAAAATAAAATCTGTAGGTCATTCTCAAATGTTCAATGAAACTTCTGACATACCACTTATCATTCTTCCATGTCCTCTTATCTTCTAAACCTATATCCTCACCAAGACTTTGATTAACTGTGAATATCTGGCATCACAGACCTCTGACCATAAGATCAGGTTACAATATATCCATCCTTACCCACCTCTGCAGGAGCTCATCTACCAATGTCTTCTAAGGATTGCAGCTGCACTGTCATATATCTGAAGCAGCTCTCTCACGCTCTTTTCTCCTGGCCTCCAATGGCATTCAGTAGCAACTACTCCCATGTCAAGGCAGAGATACAGTTCTCCAGTTTTAGACTCTGTTGCAAGCAATGAATAACCCTCTCCTAATCCCCCATAATGTAGTAACAAATACGGCTGAAACTTATGAAAATAACTGTACTCATGCAAAGCAAACTCTGAGACTGACATTAGCTTTTCTCTTCAAGGCAAAATACTTGGGAGAAAGGAAAGAAAGAAGGATTGGACAGAAAGAGAAGTTTGAATACAATCTGGTCTCAGTGAAGAACTCAGTCGGCCCTATATTCTGGAGCTGGGATGACTTCTCAGAAGTGTCCAGAGCTGGGGCAAGGGGGGCAGGCCTTTATACAAAGTCATCATTCAGTCTTTCGATACAGGTTTTCCTGGAAGAGGGTATGACCTTTGGCTACATGATTCTCTTCAACTGAGACAAACCCAAAAGGAGCTGAGAGCTGACAGTTGTCTGTCAGCAGCATATTCTGTAGTTGGGGGAAAAAATTCACCATTCCTGAGGAAGAATCTAGGCAGCACATGGCATCTTCTACACAAATATCTGAGTTTTAGGCAGGGAATCTCATTATATATATTTTTTCTTTCTCAGTATGATACTATGATTGGTTCTTCTTCCTGTATCAGGTAACTTTATCTTGGTCTAAATCCTACCTATCCTTTAAGTCCAACTCCAAGTCTACAAATGCTTCAACTAGTACAGGACTAAAGTATACCTCAGTTGCTTCCTGAATATGTAATAATTGTCACAAAACATACTAAAAATATCTATATAAATATTTTAAAGATTATAAGACTCATAATCACTTTATAGAGCTCTTAGAACAAAGTACAGATCTTCCTCAACTTACGATGGAGTTCCATCCCAGTAAACCCATTGTAAGTTGAAAATATCATAACCTGAAAATGCATTTAGTAGACCTAATCTATGGAACATCATAGTTTAGCCTAGCCTATCTTAAACATGTTCAGAATACTTGTATTAGCTTACAGTTGGGCAAAATCATCTAACACAGTCTATCTTATAATAAAATGTTGAATATCTCACGTAACTTATTTTACATCGTTGCAAAGTCAAAAAATCTTAATTTGAACCATCATAAATCAGGGACTGTCTGTACACACTACAAAAATTTCTCATAGCACTTTCCCAAATTCTTGTCTAAATTTTCATTAGCAACAACCGTGAAAAACATATGGTAGCTATTAACCACCAGCAAATGCAAATGTTTCATATGGAAAATATAGGTCATTAATATCTTAGAAAGTTGTTAAGAGAACTGAATGAAATTGAAGTATCTTAAAGAATATAATGTATACTAGAATAGGTATCCTAATAGCATTGCCTAAGAGGATGCCACAAAATAAATACTAATTTCAGAACCTGCTTATCTAAATGTTCCTGAAAGTTTAGCCGCTATTTATTGGTCTTTCTAGATCTGGCAATATTTATGGTAATATCTTGTTTCCATAATATTTATAAAGAAGATCATTTCTTGAGGAATATCTTAAAATACAATTTAACTCATATTTCTCACTATGTTTTTAGTATAATGGAACCTTTACATGTACTGTGTGTCACAAACTCTTTATGATTATGATGAGTTTTGTGACCTCTCCTATTTATCAAACATAATTTAAACATGCTAGCAACAGCTAATGTAAAACTACTATTTGGTTTCAGGAATTTGGTAAAATATAGAAGAAATATACCATATTAAACATTGTTACCTGGATAAATGGCCCATAGTGTATTTTTATAAACTTTTTTATTGACATGTAACATATATACAGTACACAAATGTTAAATGCAATTACTACCCAGATCAAGATCTAGAATATAATTGACAGGATTAAAATGAGAAACAGACAAATCCACAATAATAATTAATTATGTCAATTTTTATATATTTTGAAGTTGTGTCATTAAGGGCATACATGTTTAGGATTGTTTTGGCTTCCTGTTTAATTGATCCTTTTTCATTATGAAATATCTTTTTCGTATCTTTCAATAATTCTTGCAGTAAAGCTTCTATGCCTGATACTATTATAGCTATATTGAATTTCTTTTTGTTACAGTTTATATGCTATATCTTCTTTCATTCTTTTACTTTTAATCTGTCTATATTTAAAATGAATCTCTTTAGAAAGCATATATTTAAATCTCATTTTTTAAATCCATTTGTCTTTTAAATAGTGATTACTCCATTATATGTAATAACCAATGCAGTTGCATTTAACAATGTCTCAATAACTGTTTCTCTTTGCTCCATCTGGTCTTTGTTCCTTTTTAAATCTTTTCCTGCCTTCTGTAGACTTCAATAAATTTTTATTTATTTCTTTTTGTTTCTTCTTTTAGCCTGTTTGTTTACATTTTTATTACTTTTTAGAAGTTACCCTAGAGATTATAATATTCACCTTTGCCATCATACAATCCTCCTATTAGTACTATTATAATTTCCAAATAATGCAATAACCTTTTAACAATGTAACTCCATTTACATGCCTCTTGACATTTATGACATTATAGTCATACACTTTACATTCACATGTATTATAAACCACAAAGATATTATTACTGTTGTTTTAAACACCAATATCATATATTGGTGTTTAAATATAACTCATATATTTATACTTTCCATTGTCCTTTATTTCTCCCTCTGGTTTTATGCATCCATCTGGAAATACTTTCCTTTAGTGTAAAGAATTTCTATTAGCGTATCTTATAGTCTGCTTCTACTGGTGACAAATGTCCTCATGTTTTATCTAAAAACTTCTTTATTTCATTTTTATTTTTGGAATGATTTTAGATTTACATAAAAGTTGCAAAGATGGTGCTGAGAGTTTCTTTATAGACTTCACCCAGATCCCCTAATCTTAGCATTTGAAATAATTATGGTGCGCTTCAAAACTAAAATACTAACACTACTATTAGCTAAACTACAGACTTTATTCATATTCACCATATTTTCCACTAACATCCCTTTTCTCTCGCAGAATACATACTGAGATAATAGATAGCATCGAGCACCTTTATTTTTCAAGGATTTTTTAAAATTTTTATTTTTTTATTTTTTTATACAGCAGGTTCTTATTAGTAATCAATTTTATACACATCAGTGTATACATGTCAATCCCAATCTCCCAATTCATCACACCACCACCGCCGCCGCCCACCACTTCCCCACTTGGTGTCCATACGTTTGTTCTCTACATCTGTGTCTCAATTTCTGCCCTGCAAACTAGTTCATCTGTACCATTTTTCTAGGTTCCACATATATGTGTTAATATATGCTATTTGTTTTTCTGTTTCTGACTGACTTCACTCTGTATGAGAGTCTCTAGATCTAGCCATGTCTCTACAAATGATCCAATTTCATTCCTTTTTATGGCTGAGTAATATTCCATTGTATATATGTACCACATAATCTTTATCCATTCATCTGTTGATGGACACTTAGGTTGCTTCCGTGACCCAGCTATTGTAAATAGTGCTGCAATGAACATTGGGGTGCATGTATCTTTCTGAATTATGTTTTTCTCTGGGTATATGCCCAGTAGTGGGATTGCTGGGTCATATAGTAATTCTATTTTTAGTTTTTTAAGGAACCTCTATACTGTTCTCCATAGTGGCTGTATCAATTTACATTCCCACCAAGAGTGCAAGAGGGTTCCCTTTTCTCCACACCCGCTCCAGCATTTGTTGTTTGTAGATTTTCTGATGATGCCCATTGTAACTGGTGTGTGGTACCAGTGTGTGATACCTCATTGTAGTTTTGATTTGCATTTCTCTAATAATTAGTGATGTTGAACAGCTTTTCATGTGCCTCTTGGCCATCTGTATGTCTTCTTTGGAGAAATGTCTATTTAGGTCTTCTGGCCATTTTTGGATTGGGTTGTTTGTTTTTTTTACTATTGAGCTGCATGAGCTGTTTATATATTTTGGAGATTAATCCTTTGTCCATTGATTCTTTTGCAAATATTTTCTCCCATTCTGAGAGTTGTCTTTTCATCTTGTATATGTTTTCCTTTGTGGTGCAAAAGCTTTTAAGTTTCATGAGGTACCATTTGTTTATTTTTGTTTTTATTTCCATTACTCTAGGAAGTGGATCAAAAAAGATCTTGCTGTGATTTATATCAAAGACTGTTCTTCTAAGAGTTTTATAGTGTACAGTCTTACATTTAGGTCTCTAATCCATTTTGAGTTTATTTTTGTGTATGGTGTTAGGGAGTGTTCTAATTTCATTCTTTTACATGTAGCTGTCCAGTTTTCCCAGCACCACTTATTGAAGAGACTGTCTTTTCTCCATTGTATATCCTTGCATCCTTTGTCATAGATTAGTTGACCATAGGTGCGTGGCTTTATCTCTGGGCTTTCTATCTTGTTCCATTGATCTATATTTCTGTTTTTGTGCCAGTACCATATTGTCTTGATTACTGTAGCTTTGTAGTAAGTCTGAAGTCAGGGAGTCTGATTTCTCCAGCTCCATTTTTTCCCCTCAAGACTGCTTTGGCTATTCGGGATCTTTGTGTCTCCATACAAATTTTAAGAATTTTTGTTCTAGTTCTGTGAAAAATGCCATTGGTAATTTGATAGGGATTGCATTGAATCTGTAGATTGCTTTGGGTAGTATACTCATTTTCACAATATTGATTCTTCCAATGCAAGAACATGGTATATCTCTCCATCTGTTGGCATCATCTTGAATTTCTTTCATCAGTATCTTATAGTTTTCTGCAAACAGGTCTTTTGTCTCCCTCAGTAGGTTTATTCCTAGGTATTTTATTCTTTTTGTTGCAATGCTAAATGGGAGTGTTTCCTTAATTTCTCTTTAAGATTTTTCATCGTTAGTATACAGGAATGCAAGAGATTTCTGTGCATTAATTTTGTATCCTGCAACTTTACTAAATTCATTGATTAACTCTGGTAGTTTTCTGTTGGCATGTTTAGGATTCTCTATGTATAGTATCATGTCATCTGCAAACAGTGACAGTTTGACTTTTTCTTTTCCAATTTGTATTCCTTTTATTTCTTTTTCTTCTCTGATTGCTATGGCTAGGACTTCCAAAACTATGTTGAATAATAGTGGTGAGAGTGGACATCCTTGTCTTGTTCCTGATCTTAGAGGAAATGCTTTCAGTTTTTCCCCATTGAGAATGATGTTTGCTGCGGGTTTGTCGTATATGATCTTTATTATGTTGAGGGTGGTTCCCTCTGTGCCCACTTTCTGGAGAGTTTTTATCATAAGTGGGTGTTGAATTTTGTCAAAAGCTTTTTCTGCATCTATTGAGATGATCATATGGTTTTTATTCTTCCATTTGTTAATATGGTGTATCACATTGATTGATTTGCATATATTGAAGAATCCTTGCATCCCTGGGATAAATCCCACTTGATCATGGTGTATGATCCTTTTAATGTGTTGTTGGGTTCTTTTTGCTAGTATTTTGTTCACGATTTTTGCATCTATGTTCATCAGTGATATTGGTCTGTAATTTTCTTTTTTTGTAATATCTTTGTCTGGTTTTGGCATCAGGGTGATGGTGGCCTCATAGAATGAGTTCGGGAGTGTTCCTTCCTCTGCAATTTTTTGGAACAGTTTGAGAAGGATAGGTGTTAGCTCTTCTCTAAATGTTTGATAGAATTCACCTGTGAAGCCATCTGGTCCTGGACTTTCGTTTGTTGGAAGATTTTTAATCACAGTTTCAATTTCATTACTTGTGATTGGTCTGTTCATATTTTCTGTTTCTTCCTGGTTCAGTCTTGGAAGGTTATACCTTTCTCAGAATTTGTCCATTTCTTCCAGGTTGTCCATTTTATTGGCATAGAGGTGCTTGTAGTAGTCTCTTAGGATGCTTTGTATTTCTGCGGTGTCAGTTGTGATTTCTCCTTTTTCATTTTTAATTTTATTGATTTCAGTCCTCTCCCTCTTTTTCTTGATGAATCTGGCTAATGGTTTATCAATTTTGTTTATCTTCTCAAAAAACCAGCTTTTAGTTTTATTGATCCTTGCTATTGTTTCCTTTGTTTCTATTTCATTTATTTCTGCTCTGATCTTTATGATTTCTTTCCTTCTCCTAACTTTCGGTTTTGTTTGTTCTTCTTTCTCTAGTTCCTTTAGGTGTAAGGTTAGATTGTTTATTTCAGATTTTTCTTATTCTTGAGGTAGGCCTGTATAGCTATAAACTTTCCTCTTGGAACTGCTTTTGCCGCATCCCATAGGTCTTGGATTTTTGTGTTTTCATTGTCATTTTTCTCTAGGTATTTTTTGATTTCCTCTGTGATTTCTTCAGTGATCTCTTGGTTATTTAATAACATATTGTTTAGCCTCCATGTGTTTGTGTTTTTTATGTTTTTTCCCCTGTAATTGATTTCTAATCTCATAGCACTGTGGTCAGAAAAGATGCTTGATATGATTTCAATTTTCTTAAATGTACTGAGGCTTGATTTGTGACCCAAGATGTGATCAATCCTGGAGAATGTTACGTGCACACTTGAGAAGAAAGTGTAATCTGCTGTTTTTGGATGGAATGTTCTATAAATATCAATTAAATCTATCTGTTCTATTGTGTCATTTAAAGCTTGTGTTTCCTTATTAATTTTCATTTTGGATGATCTGTCCATTGGTGTAAGTGAGGTGTTAAAGTCCCCCACTATTATTGTGTCACTATCAGTTTCCTCTCTTATAGCTGTTAGCGGTTGCCTTATGCATTGAGGTGCCCTATGTTGGGTGCATATATATTTATAATTGTTATATCTTCTTCTTAGATTGATCCCTTGATCATTAGGTAGTGCCCTTCCTTGTCTCTTGTAACATTCTTTATTTTAAAGTCTATTTTATCTGATATGAGTATTGCTACTCCAGCTTTCTTTTGATTTCCATGTGCATGGAATGTCTTTTTCCATCTCCTCACTTTTAGTCTGTATGTGTCCCTAGGTCTGAAGTGGGTCTCTTGTAGACAGCATATATATGAGTCTTGTTTTTGTATCCATTCAGTGAGCCTGTGTCTTTTGGTTGGAGCATTTAATCCATTCACGTTTAAGGTAATTATCGCTATGTATGTTCCTATTACCATTTTCTTAATTGTTTTGGGTTTCTTTTTGTAGGTCCTTTTCTTCTCTTGTGTTTCCCACTTAGAGAGGTTCCTTTAGCATTTGGTGTAGAGCTGGTTTGGTGGTGCTGAATTCTCTTAGGTCTTGCTTGTGTGTAAAACTTTTGATTTCTCCATTGAATCTGAATGAGATCCTTGCCGGGTACAGTAATCTTGGTTGTAGGTTCTTCCCTTTCATCACTTTAGGTATATCATGCCACTCCCTTCTGGCTTGTAGAGTTTCTGCTGAGAAATCAGCTGTTTACCTTATGGGAGTTCCCTTGTATGTTATTTGTTGTTTTTCCCTTGCTGCTTTCAATAATTTTTGTCTTTAATTTTTGAAAATTTGATTACTATGTGTCTCGGTGTGTTTCTCCTTGGGTTTATCCTGTATGGGACTCTCTGTCCTTCCTGGATTTGGGTGGCTATTTCCTTTCCCATGTTAGGGAAGTTTTCAACTATAATCTCTTCAAATATTTTCTTGGGTCCTTTCTCTCTCTCTTCTCCTTATGGGACCCCTATAATGAGAATGTTGTTGTGTTTAATGTTGTCCCAGAGGTCTCTTGGGCTGTCTTCAATTCTTTTCATTCTTTTTTCTTTATTCTGTTCCACAGCAGTGAATTCCACCATTCTGTCTTCCAGGTCATTTATCTGTTCTTCTGCCTCAGTTATTCTGCTATTGATTCCATCTAGTGTAGTTTTCATTTCAGTTATTGTATTGTTCAACTCTGTTTGTTTGTTCTTTAATTCTTCTAGATCTTTGTTAAACATTTCTTGCATCTTTTCGATCTTTGCCTCCATTCTTTTTCTGAGGTCCTGGATCATCTTTATCATTATTCTGAATTCTTTTTCTGGAAGCTTTTGTATCTCCACTTCATTTAGTTGTTTTCCTGGGGTTTTATCTTGTTCCTTCATCTGGTACATAGCCCTCTGCCTTTTCATCTTGTCTATCTTTTTGTTAATGTGGTTTTTGTTCCACAGGCTGCAGGATTGTAGTTCTTCTTGCTTCTGCTGTCTGCCCTCTGGTGGATGAGGCTATCCCAGGGCCATTTTACTGTGTATATAATTCTGTATTGATTATTATTTTCCTTTCATCTCTTTAAAGATGTCATTCTACCATCAACTAGCGCACCTATAGCAGTCACGTGCCACCAGGCCTCACATTCAGGTGTGCTGGGGCCTACCCTACCCACCAGCATGCCCACAGCAGTCAAACACCAACAGCCACACAGCCAGCTATGCTGAAGGTCTGTCCTACCCACCAGCGCACCTGCAGCAGTTGGGCCCAACACAACAGAAAGGCTCATACAGCCCACATAGGGAAAACCCTTGAAGCATCTGGCTCTGATGGTCAGAGGGCACTGTGCTGCTGGGTTCCATAAAGCATCTTCTATATAAAGTCACGTCTCCAAGAGCAGGAGATGTAACAAACCTACCTACTACAGAGAAATAAACACAGAGAATCAGGTAAATGAGGAGACAGAGTAACATGTTCCAAGTGACAGAACAAAACAAAACATCAGAAAGAGAAAACAGAGATAAGCAATCTACTCGATAAAGACTTTGAGGTCATGGTCATAAAGACGTTCCCACATGTCTGCCAGCTGGCTTTTCAGCAGAACCTTTGCAGGCCAGAAAGGAGTGGCACAATATACTGAAAATGCTGAAATGAAAAAACCTACAACCAAGAATAATCTACCCAGCAAGGTTATCATTCTTAGTTGGGGGAGAAATAAAGAATTTTATAGACAAGCAAAAGCTAAAAGTGTTTATTATCACTAAACCAGGCTTATGAGGAATGTTAAAGGTCTGCATTTATTGCCTATTTTTGCTCTTGCTTATTGGTCATACTACCCTATCTTTTCATAGTCTCATAATTTTTATTGCCTATATTACATTGTACAAAAAATAATTGTAGCACCTGCTGAGAATGTTGTTTTCCCCAAAGAAATGTTATTCTTTTCTCCTCTCAGGCAGATAAGTCAAAATTTGATTATTTAAATCTAGAGATTTAACTGACTCAGGTCTAGGTTGTAGTTTTAGTTAAATGCAGTTTACCATTAGTTCAAAAATGTTCCTTGGGCATGGGCATTCTAGACTTTTGCTTTAGGCTTTGGAAGGGCTTTAGGCTTTGGAAGATCTTTGTCTCTTTAATCCTGAAAATCTATGAGAGATTCTATTCTGTCCTTTATGGGTTTTGAGCTGAGCTCTATAGTTTCCTGCTCCATACTATTTCAAATATATATCAAACATACTGATGTGTCAAGTGTTAATATTTTGATGTGGAGACTGGCCACATCAAGCTTTCCCTCTCTGGCAGTACCTGTCTCTAGGCATGAGGAAACTGTAAGAAATTTCACCTTTTAGAGGTGTTGAGCCGGTCCCCAAGCAGTCTCATGAGAAAAAGGAACTGTACTTTTGAGTCCCCTCTGGATTCAATCAATCATACTATCTTATACAATCTTCAAAAGAACCAAATTAAAAAAAAAAAAAGAACTAAACTTGAAAAAATGGTAGTTACCAGGGATGGAGTGGGGGTGGGGAGTGGGAAAGGGATAGGAGAGATATTGTTTAAGAGTATGTACTTGCAAACAACAAGGTCCTACTGTATAGCACAGGGAACTATATGTAATATCCTGTGATAAACCATAATGGAAAAGAACATGAAAAAAATATATGCATAACTGGGTGACTTGACTACAGCAGAAATTAAACACAACATTGTAAATCAACTATACTTCAATGAATTTTTTTAAGACTATGTACTTGCAACTAGTATATAAATAAGTCCTAGATATCTAATACACAGTACATGATTATAGACAACAAAACTGTATTATAAACATTAAGCTTGCTAAGAGATTAGATTTTAATTATTCCCACCACTAGAAGACATGGTAATTATGTGTCATGACAGAGGTTTTAGCTAGTGCTAAAATAGCCATCTTATTACAATATAAATGTATCAATTAAATACATTGTATATCTTAAACTTACACAATGTTATATGTCAATTATACCTCAATTTTTTTTTTTAAAGCTCCAGTTTTTCCCTCAGCAGGATCCCTCTATTTACACTAAGGCCAATCTTACTCCTAGACCAAATAAGAAATGCCCCTAGGGAAGAAAATGGCTGGCAATCATGAACCCATATAGGAAAGGCTTTTCCTTCTCTAGAATTTTAGTTCATCTATTCTCCTTACTAATATAGCAATTCAATTTCTTTAAAAACATAATTTTGTAATTTATTTTATTTTTAAAATTTTACTTATAGTGGGATTGTTGCCCTTCCATGGTCTGTGACATAATGCTTGCAAGCAGAATTTCAATCCCATTACATTTAAACAAACAAATGTATGTTTAATTATTTGAGATCCATGCTAAGAAACAGAATTGCAAATGGTCTTAAAAACAAGTCTTTACCTATAATGTTGACAAAAGTCTGAAAACAATAATGATACTCTAGACCAGCGGTCCCCAACATTTTTGGCAGCAGGGACCGGTTTCGTGGAAGACAATTTTTCCACTGAAGGGGGTGGGGGGTGGACGGTTCAGGTGGTAAGGCAGGCAATGAGGAGCAATGGGGAGCAGTAGATGAAGCTTTGCTGGCTGCCCACTGCTCACCTCCTGCTGTGCGGCCCTGTTCCTAACAGGCACAGTACTAGTTGTGAACACTTGGGATGAATATATAATCCCAATTTTCCCCAGACAGTTTCATTTTATATCTACAATCAGTGCCTCTTTTACTCACAAACATATCACAGGTAAAATGATAAATTATATGGTCCCACCTCAGTTTACATACAGATATGAGGCATGAAGGAAGGTAACATTCTGATTTTCATTGTACCTCCTTCCCCTCAAGCTTGTGTATGTCACCATACCAGTATGGTGGGATTTCTGAACCATGACCCTGTTACAGTATTATTTGCCAAAAACCAGGGCAAAATAAGTGACTAGTATTCTAAGTATCCCTTAATAATCCATACCTGCAGCTTCAGAATTCTTTTTTTTTCTATTATGTTCATATGTCTGCTGCTTTAAGAAAAGCACTAATAAAATTTCATGATTAATACAGCTTTATGCTCCCATAGGTAAAATGGAGTTCAGTCCTATTAAAATATTTCTGTATTTTAATATAGACTATTTACTGTTTTAAGACACATATATGTATTTTGTTTTCTTTTAACCATAATATAATAGATACTTGAAAAACAAAGCCAGAAAACAACTTAGGAATTTTCATCATTTTCATAGGTATCATATAAAGCAGGTTACATTCAATTCTCCATGGGGTAAAGTTTGGAAATGAGGTTGAATTATTTACAGATGACAAATTTTAGATCCTAAAACATGCTTGGTACATTGGAGAAAATCTTGTTGGTTAAATCACTTGAGCCATCAAGTTTTTCTTAAAGCATCTCGATATGCTTTTGACTGATACCATCTGTTATCTCCTGAAAAAATTATTTTCCTTTGGAAGGTATTCATCAAATTATAGGTGACATATTTGTTTGAGAATATACTAGACCATCTGGTTCTATAAAAATGTGTCTCTAAAAAATATTGCCATCCTATCTCAGCTACACCATCTGTACTTTTCAGAAGCTCTTTTTGTTACATTCTCAAAACAGAAACACATGATATTTTTGGCTCCTGGTTAAAGAAAAAAAGAAAAACATTTGCAAAGAGATTTTTCTAAGCACCATGATATTTTACAGCTATTCACTAAAAGAGTAAGTAGATGACCAGAAAAATGGAGTGTGAAGAAAAAAAGGAAGGCATGGTGGGCTCAATGAATATTTCATATCCTGAAAAGAAAGTCACAGCATCCTCCCTGAATATATGAGCTTTGTAGAACACCCAGGTATGTTACCCTATTTGTAATCAAGACAACTAAATATTGAGTTTACAGACATACTCTCATTCCTATTACCATCCTGCAGTTGCTACTCGGTGATGTAAAAAGTTATTTTCTTTTCCTAAGGATGCTTTTCTATTTATTAAAATAATAGATGACAAACGTAAGAGAATAACCTTACCTCTGATTGTCTATTTGATCTCAGTAAACTTGGTAAAGACCAAATTTTCTCCAACTATAAAACGGGCCAGTTTCTCACCAGAACAAAGTTTGTCTAAATCAGGCCAAAAATTTACTGTGAACCAGAGCAATTGTTCTCAAACATTCATACCATACATCTCACTGGTCCTCACAAGTGGTAGTAAAACACTGTGAATGAAAGCAAAAGCTCAATTTTCCTATTAAGGATATTCATACATTTCACCACATTTAAATGGTAACGTACTCACTTCTCCATTTAAAAATATTTGCTGAGCCCTTATTATGTGGCCAGCACTACTAAACACTGAGGATCTAATAATGAACAAAAACAGTTATAGCCCCTGCCCCTGGGAGTTTAAAGTCTAGTAAATGAAAGAAACATTATTTAAAGAATCAACAAAACAAATGTAAAATTGCAAGTGTAAAAAGAGTTATGGAGGGACTTCCCTGATGGCGCAGTGGATAAGACTCCACGCTCCCAATGCAGGGGGCCTGGGTTCAAGCCCTGGTTGGCAAACTAGATCTCGCATGCAAGCCGCAACTAAGAGTTCACATGCCACAACTAAGGAGCCCACCTACCAAAACTAAGACCCAGTGCAACCAAGTAAATAAATAAATATTTTTTAAAAAAAAGACTTAAAAAAAGAGTTATGGAGGCATGAAGTACATTATCAGTGCATAATAAGGAGCTAGGAATTAGAAAGGTCACAGTAAGAATCTGTGAGGAAGTAATACATGATATGAGATACAAAATGTAAGTAGGAGTTAATTCAGTAAAGAGAGGAGGAAAAAAAATTGCAAAAAAAAATTGTCCCACCCTTGACTTGGACAGAACCTTCAGTGTAATATAATTCAGTTTATATCTGGGAAGGAATTATTATTCCTGATAAAATATTTAAGCAATATTCTGATGGATTTCAGTTGGTTTTAGGAGTCTGGGAAACTAGTAACTAGTTGACTGTCAGTTGACCTATAACCAGATATTTGTTTCCCTTTCTGTCTGTTCCATCCATGATTATGATTATTGAACAATCCTTTTTTTTTTTCTTGCATATCACTACCAAGAAAAATCTCTAAATTGTCTGCTAGAGATCTTTACAATTGCAGCAAAATTGTAATAAAATGCTGATACTAACTCATAATTAATATCAGAAAAGTATTTATTACAGTTTTGGAGGACCCATCAAGATGAGCTTTTCTCATGAAGACCCACCATGGTGAAGAGGATCAAAGAAGAGAATAAACATTCTGGTGAGATCCTGTGTGTTGTCCTAAACTTCTAGTACCTGAACTTTGACTGGAAGTTTCTGCTGAGATGTCAAAACTGGGGCTCATTCTCAAGAGGGTTCACATGTCAAAGTCCAATGGCCATTGTATTAGTTTTCTATTGCTATCATAACAAATTACCATAAATTAGCATCTTAAAACACCACCAATCTATATTCTTATAACTCTTTAGATCATAAGTCCAGGTATAGTGTGGCTCAGTTGGTTCCTCTGCCTTAGAGTCTCACAGACTGAAATCAAGGTGTTGGCTGGGCTGTGTTCCTTTCTGGAGGCTCTGGGGATGAATCTTCTAAACTCATTCAAGCTGATGAACAAATTCAATCATGAATTCAGTTCATGCAGTTATAGGACTGAGGTGCCTGTTTATTTGCTGGCTATCAGGGGGAAGCCTCTTTTGGTGCTTTAATTCTGCTTCCTTCCCTTGTCATGTTACCCCCTCCATCTTCAAACTAGCAACAGTGTATCAGGTCCTTCTCACACTTCAAATCTTTCTGACTTCCCTTTCAGCCCCAACTCTTCTATCTCCAGCCAGAAGAAGCTTCTACTTTCACAGGCCCATATGATTCTAACACCCAGATAATCCAGGACAATCTCTCTTTTAATGTTTTATAACCTTAATTACATCTTAAAGTCCCTTTTGCCATGTAACATAGGTTCCATGGGATTTGTAGTTTCCAGGGATTAGAGCATCGGCATATTTGGGGTGCTATTATATACCCATTTTAAAGGACGATTGTCCATCAGCCATTTTAAAAGATGACTGCTTTTGAGACATTTTGCCATCCCAGGTAAGAGCTTGGAAAGTTAGTTTAGGTTTGCAGTTTGGGTCCTGTCAGTGACCTCCTCCAGAGTGGGAGCATGTGATTTGACATGTAGGGGATATCAGATTCCCCCAGGAAGGAGAACTAGATATGGTACCTCAAGGTTCTGGTAAATGCTTTAGGTTGAGAACTTCTATAGCTGTTTGAAGAATTCATGAGCATATATTGTTTTCTTCCTACAGTGTTTATTTTTGGACACATTTCTGTCTGCCTTTTGTCTAGATTATTATATTTGACGCAGGATTCCCTGTATGTTTGCCTATGTATTTACGAAGCTGCTTGTAGGCCTTTGTGTTTACAGTTAGTGGAAATTCTCTGGGAATCTTTTAGATACACAGCTGTCCATTTGCTGAGAGCAGCTGTTCTCAAACTTTGGGTCTGAGGATTTCTTTATACTCCTAAAAAGAACTGAGGACTCCAAATAGCTTTTTTTATGGGAGTTATATCCATTTATGTTCAATATATTGCAAATTAAAAACCAAGAAAAAATTAACATATTTATTAATTCTTTTATAAATAAAACAATTTCATATAGCATAAATACAATGTTTTTATGAACAGCTAAAATTTTCCAGAACAAAAATTTAGTTATAAGGCTAGTATTGTTTTACTGTTTTGCAAAGATCTTTAATATCTGATTTAATAGAAGATAAGCTGTATTCTCATACCCATTTCTATGTTCAGCCTGTTGCAATATGTTGCTTTGGTTTGAGTAATGAAGGAACCTGGATTTACACAGGTAAATATTTGGAAAAGGGAGAATTATTTAATAGCCTTTTGTATAATTGTGAATACTCTTCTTTGACACTAAAAGTCTACAAGTGGTAGTTTTTAAAAAGGTTAGTTGGCATGTGGAATTTGACACCATATGAACAAATCTTTTGTACCTCACCACATTAAAATTCATGGTCTTAATTTGCTTGAATGGATCTTTCTGACACATATATAATTTTGTAACATCATACATTTGTCATTTGGAAAATACAGATTCACCAGGTTATGAGGATCTTCCAAATACTGACAAATTTCATTATAAAATAACAACCAAAACATCACCTTAGTTGATATCGCCAATATCAAAAGAGTATTATGAAGCTGTGAAGCTTCTAGCGGCAGATACAAGTTTTCCAAAATGCAAATTTTTTACTTGAAAGTTCAAATTTTATCACCGGCAAAAAATACTAGGAGATATTTTTCTTGAAGTGACACTCACTCCATTCATTTTCAGAGATGTGTCTGCCAACTACCCAAGACTGAAAAACCCAAGTTTCTCCTTCACATAAAAAATAGTATTCCATGGGAAAATGCTGCTAGTTGCAGAGTTCATCATTTGTGTGACCATGGGGCTATCTAATTCAAGCCAAATAGATCTTTCAGCCAAGGAGACCCAAAAGACTTTTGCCTTTTCGTATTTTATTGAGAAAAGCTCTAAAATACTTAAAAACATGGAATTATTAAACTAGAGATAATTTGAATTTATAATGGCACATTAATTATTCCTGAGTAACAAACAATCCCAATATTTAAAGCTTTAAAGGAAAAGATTTATCATTTTTCATAATACTGTGGTTTGGCCAAATGATTCTTCTGCTGGTTTTACCTGAGCTCACTCACGGAGCCAGTTTAGCTGGAGAGTCAGCTATGCCAAAAGATCCATGATAGTCTCACTCACGTGTCAGTTAGTACTGGTTATCGCTGGGAGCCTTGGTTTTTCTCTAGGTGTCCTTTCATCCTTCAATGGGCTAGACTGGCTTCCTTACACGGTGATCTCACGGCAAAATTTCAAGAAGGTAAAAATGGAACTTGCCACATCCCAGTGGCCAAAGCAAGTCACAGGGCTTGATGGAAGGGCCCGCAAAGATTCTATGGCCATATTTAATATATCAAAAGTGGCCACTGAAGGTCTCTCTTTTTTTTTTTGATTAAAACAAATCACCTTAGAGAAATGTTCAAATCAAATAGTGACAAAATTTCTTGTAGTCAGTGTCTTCCTTAGACGATGGGGATAAGACAGCTACAAAAACACAAGTCTCAAGTGTGAGTTCTTTAAAATGCTGTTCAATTGTTTTGTAAGGAAGTTCTCAAAGAAGGATGGGGACATGGAAAAAGGGCATAAGAATTCCCACTGGCCAAATAAGGGACAATTTCAGTATCAAAACAAATAATGATAGTAATGGATTATATCTTATTAAATAAAATAAGATTCCATAAATCCATACTAACACAAATAAATAAACAGAGGGAAAGAAGACTGCTCATCCTTGCAGTAGAATGCCAAGTAATAAATGTAGAAGGAATACTGGAATTAGAAAAATCACCATTTGACAACTACCTATTAATAATTCCTCCAGGCAAAAATCATCCAAGACACTAAAGCTGGTAAGTGTAAGGTTGAGTAGAATGTAATATGGAAGCACAGATCTAACTCCATATTGGATCTGTTTCTTTTACTCTGACCTTTGTATTCTATTGCTTTTGCTACAAGTTAAGAATGTTGCCTATAGCCTGAAGTATATGGGAGAGCTCACTCTCAAGGCCCTGACCTTTAAACATTTAACACTTTTCCATTCATACAGAGGTAAAAAGTTGCAGAACAGAGAATAACATTTGTCTTGCTGGAGGTTTACAGGAACATTGTGACTGGACCTATATGGACAATTGCAAGAAGAAAGGATCTGGCAGCAACCAACCACACCCCCCTTTTAGTATAAAAGAAGCGTGGATTCTAACTTGGGTAAAATAGCTCTTTGGAACACTAGTGCACCAGCTTCTTGGTTTGCTGGCTTTCCAAATAAAGTCACTATTCCTTGCCCCCAGCAACTCATCTCTCCATTTATTGGCCTGTCATGGGGCCAGCAGTACGAGCTTGGACTCAGTAAAAAGAAGAGGAATATTTACAAGATCTCAAAGTAATTCCGAACAAAAAACATTTTAATTATAGGAAGAAGAAACCTGGCAAATATGACCTTAACCAAATAATCAAAGTTAACTTCACCAGTAATGAGAAAAATAAATGTCATGGGCTCCTGACAGTGCACACTGAGAAGAACATAACATCATTTTTGTAATATTCTTGCCAAAATTGCATAGCCCAAATTTAATCAACATGAAAACTCATGGGGCTTCCCTGGTGGTGCAGTGGTTGAGAGTCCGCCTGCCGATGCAGGGGACACGCGTTCATGCCTTGGTCCAGGAGGGTCCCACGTACCGCGGAGAGGCTGGGCCCGTGAGCCATGGCCGCTGGGCCCGCGCGTCCGGAGCCTGTGCTCCGCAACGGGAGAGGCCACAACAGTGAGAGGCCCACATACCACAAAAAAAAAAAAAAAGAAGATGAAACCTCAGACAATCCTAAATTGAGGAAGAGTCTACCAAATAAATTAACTACGCTCTTCAAAAATATCATGGGGATAAAAGAAAAAGAATGATTTAGGAACTGGTCCAGATTCAATGAAACTAAAAAGATAGGAAAGCTAAATGCAATGTGTGTTTCTGGATTGGATCCTATACTCTAAAATATTCCTTAAAGGACATTAGTGGGACAGCTGGTGACATTTAAATCAGGAATTTGGATTAGATAATAGTATTGTACTGGTGTTAATTTCCTTATTTTGATAATTGTGCCACATTATAAAAGCAAACATCCCTGTTAACAGGAAATATACACTGAAGTGTTTATAGTGTTATAAAGTATTACAGATCTGCAGATTATTCTCAAATGTTTCAAAAATTATAATACTTTTTTTACATATTTACCTAATACAAGAGAAGACACAAGGTAAGTGTGATTAAAGTGTTAACATTTGCAGCATTAGTATGAAGGGTAATTCACACAGAATTATTCACATATAATTGTTTTTACAACTTTTCCTGAAATAAATTATTTCAGAAAACATTTAAATTTAAAATAAAAAGATTAAATCAATAAAATTATAGCTTAGCAGGACCTCATGGGGACTTCCTGGGAGAGACCTCACCATGTCCTCCACCTGCCTCTTGTTTGTAGAAAAACTTTAGCCTCCTAGGCCTTCCGCAAGCTCCAAAGAATAAATTTAACCAGAGAAGTGAGAAAATGCAGAAACAAAGGAAAACAGTCAAGTAAGAGAAAATAATAATAGTTTAGCCATTAAAAAAGGAAAGGACTTTTAGTTCCTCAAGCGCTATAGATAATATTCTGAGCCATATCCTTTGAGCTGTTTTGCAGATACTGAAACCCCCACCATGTGGAAGAAGTTAACTGTATGCTGGCAACAAGCAGGTAGACCTCAGACCAACTGGAACCAGAAGGTTGATGATGTTGACTCCCAGTTCTCACCACCAACCAATCTGAAGAATGATCACCCATCTTGCGACCCTGTACCTCACCCTGTCTTTTAAAAACCTTTCCCTGAAAGCCACTGGGGACGTCAGGCCTTTTGACCACTAGCTGTCTGGACTCCTTGCTTGGCATCCTGCAATAAATGCTGCACTTTCCTTCACCACAACACGGTGTCAGTAGACTGGCTTTACTGCACTGGCGAGTGGACCCAAGTTTGGTTCGGTAACAAAATCAATTTAGAGATTACTCTTCAAAGTAGAGAATTTAAATTATCTTTTCTTGAGCCAAAATATAAAATGGTATACAAAACTTTGGAGAGCCAGTAGCAAATTACTAACTCTTTCTGTATTAGTTATTTTTACAACACTCTGGTATCACATATCCTAACATAAAGATAAGAACATTTTGGGGCTTCCCTGGTGGTGCAGGGGTTGAGAGTCCACCTGCTGATGCAGCGGACACGGGTTCGTGCCCCGGTCCAGGAAGATCCCACGTGCCGCAGAGCGGCTGGGCCCGTGAGCCATGGCCGCTGAGCCTGCATGTGTGGAGCCTGTGCTCCACAAAGGGAGAGGCCACGACAGTGAGAGGCCCGCGTACCAAAAAAAAAAAAAAAAAAAAAAGATAAGAACATTTTGGCTGCTACTTTTTAAGACTAAATACTGAAACTCAAAGCTTAATGAAAAGTGAAAGTTCAATTGTCAAAGAGCTATTTTGGATGAGATTCAAGATGTATCAGAACATTGCCAACATAATGTCTTAGAAGACAATTTTAAAAATCTGCAAAAATAAGTGTTGGTTTAAGAAATGCAGCAACTAGGAAGACTCATGTAAACACAGAGATCTCAAAGATGTTCAAATTAGTCCAAATCCATCTCAAAGTTCTGGTTTCTAGAATCTATAAATAACTGCTATAATTCAATATAAAAAAGAAAGCAATCCAAATAAAAGTAAATGGGAAATAGGCAGGAATACATTTTCACAAAGGAAAACAAGAATGCCAAAGAGCACATGAAAAGGTGTTCAACATAATACATTAGGAAAATGCAAATTAAAACCACAATGAAAGTCCATGACACATATGCTAAAAGGCTAGAATTATGAATCTGTTTCAAATCGACAGCCCCAAATATTGGTGAGAATGCAGAGCAACTGGAACTCACATATATTGCTGATTAGAGTGTAAAATTGTTGTTGGACTGCACCCTGCCCTGTACCTGCCCAGCTTCAAGACTGAAGAAAGAGCCCGGAGTCCATGACAGAGACATCAACGGTTTAATGGACTGCAGAGCTTACCATCTGAAGCAAGGTCCTGGAGCGACACCCCACCATGTGGGGCAGGCAGGAACTGGCGGCAGTCTTTGCTCGTGGGGGGAGGGGGAGAGGGAGGTTACCACTTACAGGGGTAATTGATGTCAGGTTGGCTCATTGGTTACCAGGGAAATCAGCAGAGGGGCACACCCCTCACCACCCCTTTGATAGGCTAACAGGTGGAGATGGAGATGTTCTGATCTAAAGGTTAGAACAATCATTAACTGGGGCAAGGATAAGTATATAGGAAGGTCAGTCATGTGAGTTGGTGTGGGTAAAGCAGGCACTGGTCAAGCAGGGGATGTACTGAGAACAAGAGAACAGCCAACTTAGGTGGCCCAATCATACAGTTCGAAAAATAATTCTGTTCCCCTTACAGAAAGGCAGAAAAGTCTCCAAAAAGGGAACAAAGGTATTTCATTTAATGATTAAGGGTCCCTGGTGACTAAGATAAAAAAGACCAAAAGATAAACAGATAGGCATCAGGCCACCCTTAAGAAAAATTTCTGTATTGAGATTTTACCATTATTCAAATATTTAAAAAAATATTGGTGTAAAAATGTTTTAATTATTGATAAATAAATACTTGTAAATAAATATCTTATATGAAACTACAATATTTAACACTAGTTAAATACTAGTTATGGTAATACTTGGATGGATTAAATATTGTCACAGTGTGGGATAAAATGCAAACAACATTTTGGTTCATGCATGACCCTCATTTCTTTTCTGATAGGGAGCCAATTTACTGGAAACAACTTATATCTGTCTTATAGATGGATAAGTAATCATTAATTACTTAAGATTGCAGATATTAATTAAGATTAATTAATTAAGATTGCAGAGATGTAAATATGTATCTAAAACTATATTGAGCTACAATAATGAACATCTTAAGCACTGTTCTTGTAAACTTCAAGCAACACTGCAAATTACCTAAATCCACAGTTACCTTATTTGTATTATATGAGTAAAATTTTAGGGATAAGTGTTCAATACCAAGTAGATTTATTGTTCTTTAGTGTCAACTTAAATTGTAATTCTAAGACCCTTAATTAACTTTATGACTTCAGACTTAATTAACTTTAAGACCTAAGGCTTAGAAATGTTTACGTAATTAAAATAAATAGAAACCTCTCCTGCAAAAGAGGATATAGTACTTGGCAAGGAGAGACAAAGCAGTAGTATCAAACAAAACTACTTGGTCACCACACAATAATTTTTACTTATATACTCGTTTATTCCTAAACACATTTGTTCTTCTTAATACTCATTTTAAGAGGATAAAATTAGTGGAGTGAAATATTGTCTTAAAATGTGCTTGTAAGAATAATTTCATTTTAAAACTAATGATTTAAGTTTAAGTAATATCACCTCATTATTATCTAGTACATGTATATATATTTAATATTAAAATACTTGGAGGTAGTAAGACTAACTTCTAAAAGAAGCTATGTATAATGGAGAAAATGAACTCTGGTAGCTCACAAATAAAATTGGTGTTTAAGTGTACAGTCTGTTTTCAATATAAGGCTGTACAAAATTATTTTTGTTTTCTTCATATTCTACCCACATGTCAGGATTTTTGCCTAACAGCTGCATATATATACTGTGAAAAAGGTTTATTGAGAATTGAACTGCTTTGGCATATTTCATAACTATAAACAATTATAAGCAAATCCACCAGGAAATAAGGGGTTTCTCACTTCTATAAAGTTAACATTCCTTTGGCAGTTATAATGTATTACTACTCTGGATAATAACTTAGCCATCACTGTGGCTATTTCTTTCTCTTGGAAACTTATGATTTTACTCAGCAATAATTTCACTGTTGATCTATCCAAGATAAGTCCCTAAACTCCAAATAATAAACTGACCAGGTGTTTTTCCTACTCAATCATCTCTGGTACTCTCTTGAAGCACAGATTCCCTCTCCTTGTAACAGAGGGTCAGCCCTTGGAAAGCAGAGATACTAGCAATAGTGAGTTAGGATAGATAGGCTCCACATTTTCTTAGTTAAGTGGAAAAGAGCTCAACCAAACCTAAATTAGTGTCGATTGGGTAAAGTATTATTAATATGAATATAATTTAATAATTGTATTACCTTTGAGGATGGATGGAAGTAGACTCATGTTCATGAAGTTGGGCTGATACAGTCACTTCTAACAACTTGACTTCTAAGAAAATTTTATTCCTGGGTTTAAAATACCTGGGTCAAGAACTCTGGTTCTGGCCAAAATGAAGAATTTTAGATTTTCTCTCCTGCCTGAAAAAACAAAATATATAAAGATTTGCAAGATACTGGACATTAGGCAATGGAAGACAACAATGCTTGAGAGATGAAAAATGAATGAGGTGAGCCCTATGATTGCCCCAACCAAGTATTTTGATAGAGTTTCCAGCCCAGAGTACAGAGGAAAGAACCAATAAACTGAAAAAGTTCAATGACTTAGAATTCCTTGAAAGGCATAAACTACAAAAGCTCACTCAAGAAGAAATAAATAACATGGATAGCCCTATATGTATTAAAGAAATTAAATTTTTAGGTAGAAACCTTCTGACAAAGGAAACTCCAAGCCCTGGTGGCTTCAATGGTGAATTCTACCACATATCTAGAGAAAGTATCAATTCTTCAGAAATACTTCAAGAAAATTGGAAAGGAGGGAACTATTCCCAATTCATTCTAAAAGAAAGAGCATGACCATAATACTAAAACCAGACATTACCAGAAAAGAAGACCACCAGTCAGTATTCCTCATTAATATATACATGCAAAAATTTGAAACAAAATGTTAGCAAACCAAATCCAACAATATATAAAATGTAAAATAAATCATGAATAAGTGAGTTTTATTCCAGAAATCTAAGATTGGTTTATCATTTGAAAATCAATCAAGGTAATTCACCATATTAAACAACTAAAGAAAGAAAAAACATATGATATGTCAATGGATGCAGGAAGAGCATGTGACAAAATCCAACATCCTTTCCTAATAAAAACTTTCTCAACAAACCGAGGATAGAAGGAACTTCCTCAACATGATAAAGCGCATTTATGAAAAACCTATAAGTAACATTAGACATTATGGTGAATGTTTTCACCTTGATTTGAGGAAAAACAGAAGGATGTCTGCTCCCACTGTTCTTTTTTTTGTTTGTTTTTTTTGGAGTACAAGCAGTTCATCAAGTATTTTTTTTTCCTTTTGATATTGTTTAATTTTGCATACATAAAATACTTACAAAGTTCAAAACTATGCTTCAAAAGTCAAAACTATGATTCAAAATTCAAATCTTGTAAACAGATATTCTCAGGGAAGTCTCACTCACATAAATATTATCCCATCCCACTCCTACTCATCTTCAGAGGAAAAACTTTTCATTAGTTTCTGGTATATCATACTGTGTTTCTTTCTCCAAAAGTAAGTATATATGTATGTATGCACAGACACACATTTTATTTACTTTTAATAGACTTTATTAGAGTAAAATTTCTTCACAATACTGTGTTAGTTTCTGTTGTACACCAAAGTGAATCAGTCATATGCATACATACATCCCCATATCCCCTCCCTCTTGAGCCTCCCTCCCATCATCCCTATCCCACCCCTCTTGGTCATCACAAAGCACCAAGCGGATATCCCTATGCTATGCTGCTGCTTCCCACTAGCTATTTTATATTCCGTAGTGTAAATATGTTGATGTCACTCTCACTTCGCCCCAGCTTCCCCTCCCACACTGTGTCCTCAAGTCCATTCTCTATGTCTACATCTTTATTCCTGCCCTGCAACTAGGTTCATCAGTGCATTTTTTTGGTCTGTTTTTAGATTCCATATAGATGCGTTAGCATATGGTATTTGTTTTTCTCTTTCTGACTTACTTTGCTCTGTATGACAGACTCTAGGTCCATCCACCTCACTACAAATAACTCAGTTTCATTTCTTTTTATGGCTGAGTAATATTCCATTGTATGTATGTGTCACATCTTCTTTATCCATTCATCTGTGGATGGACATTTAGGTTGGTTCCCTGTCCTGGCTATTAAATAGTGCTGCAATGAACATTGTGGTACATGTCTCTTTTTGAATTATGGTTTTCTCAGGTTATATGCCCAGTAGTGGGATTGCTGGGTCATATGGTAGTTCTATTTTTAGTTTTTTAAGGAACCTCCATACTGTTTTCCATAGTGGTTGTATCAATTTACATTCCCACCAACAGTGCAGGAGGGTTCCCTTTTCACCACACCCTTTCTAGCATTTATTGTTTCTAGACTTTTTGATAATGGGCATTCTGACAGGCGTGAGGTGATACCTCATTGTGGTTTTGATTTGCATTTCTCTAATTAATCATGTTGAGCATCTTTTCATGTTCCTCTTGGCCATCTGTATGACTTCCTTGGTGAAATGTCTATTTAGGTCTTCCACCCGTTTTTTAACTGGATTGTTTGTTTTATTGATATTGAGCTGCAAGAGCTGTTTGTATATTTTGGAGATTAATCCTTTATCTGTTGTTCCATTTGCAAATATTTTCTCCCATTCTGAGGGCTGTCTTTTTGCTTGTTTATGGTTTCCTTTGCTGTGCAAAAGCTTTTAAGTTTAATTCAATCCCATTTGTTTATTTTTGTTTTTATTTCCATTACTCTAGGAGGTGGATCAAAAAAGATCTTGCTGTGGTTTATGTCACAGAGTGTTCTACCTACGTTTTCCTCTATGGGTTTTAGAGTGTCTAGCCTTACATTTAGGTATTTAATCCATTTGGAGTTTATTTTTGTGTATAGTGTTAGGGAGTGTTCTAATTTCATTCTTTTACATGTAGCTGTCCAGTTTTCCCAGCACCACTTATTGAAGAGGCTGTCTTTTCTCCATTGTATGTTCTTGCCTCCTTTATCATAAATAAGGTGACCATATGTGTGTGGGTTTATCTCTGGGCATTCTATCCTGTACCATTGATCTATATTTCTGTTTTTGTGCTAGTACCATACTGTCTTGATTACTGTAGCTTTGTGGTATAGTTTGAAGTCAGGGAGCCTGCTTCCTCCAGCTCCATTTTTCTTTCTCAAGACTGTTTGGCTATTTGGGGTCTTTTGTGTTTCCATACACATTGTAAACTTTTTTGTTCTAATTCTGTGAAGAATGCCATTGGTACTTTGATAGGGATTGCACTGAATCTGTAGATTGCTTTGGGCAGTATAGTTATTTTCACAATATTGATTCTTCCAATGCAAGAACATGGTATATCTCTCCATCTGTTGGCATCATCTTTAATTTCTTTCATCAGTGTTTTATAGTCTTCTGAGTACAAGTCTTTCACCTCCTTAGGTAGGTTTATTCCTAGGTATTTCATTCTTTTTGTTGCAATGGTAAATGGGACTGTTTCTTTAATCTCTCCTTCTGATTTTTTGTTGTTGGTGTATAGGAATGCCAGAGATTTCTGTGCATTAATTTTGTATTCTGCAACCTTACCAAATTCATTGATTACTTCTAGGAGTTTTCTGGTAGCATCTTTAGGATTTTTTATGTATGGTATCATGTCATCTGCAAACAGTGACAGTTTTACTTCTTCTTTCCAATTTGTATTCTTTTTATTTCTTTTTCTTCTCTGATTGCCATGGCTAGGATTTCCAAAACTATGTTGGATAAGAGTGGCAAGGGTGGACATCCTTGTCTTGTTCCTGATCTTAGTGGAAATGCTTTCAGTTTTTTACCATTGAGTATGATGCTTGCTGTGGGTTTGTCATATATGGCCTTTATTATGTTGAGGTAGGTTCCCTCTATGCCCATTTTCTGGAGGGTTTTTATCATAGGTGGGTGTTGAATTTTGTCAAAAGCTTTTTCTGCAACTATTGAGATGATCTTATGGTTTTTATTCCTCAATTTGTTAAGGTGGTGTATCACATTGATTGATTTGCATATATTGAAGAATCCCTGCTTTCCTGGGATAAATCCCACTTGATCATGGTGTATGATCCTTTAAATGTGCTGTTGGATTCTGTTTGCTAGTATTTTGTTCAGGAATTTTTTATCTATGTTCATCAGTGATATTGGTCTATAATTTTCTTTTTTTGTGATATATTTTTCTGGTTTTGGTATCAAGGTGATGGTGGCTTTGTAGAATGAATTTGGGAGTGTTTCTCCCTCTGTGCTTTTTTGGAAGAGTTTGAGAAGGATCGGTGTTCTCTCTTCTCTAAATATTTGATAGAATTTGCCTGTGAAGCCATCTGGTCCTGGGCTTTTGTTTGTTGGAAGATTTTTAATTACAGTTTCAATTTCATTACTTTTGATAGGTCTGTTTATATTTTCTAATTCTTCCTGGTTCAGTCTTGGAAAATTGTACCTTTCCAAGAATTTGTCCATTTCTTCCAGGTTGTCCATTTTATTGGCATATAGTTGTTTGTAGTCGTCTCATAATCTTTTGTATTTCTGTGGTGTCAGTTGTGATTTCTCCTTTTTCATTTCTAATTTTATTGATTTGCATCCTCTCCCTTTTTTTCTTGATGATTCTGGCTAAGGGTTTATCAATTTTGTTTATCTTCTCAAAGAACCAGCTTTTTACTTTTATTGATTTTTGCTATTGTTTTCTTCATTTCTATTTCATCTATTTCTGCTTTGATATTTATGATTTCTTTCCTTGTACTGACTTTGGGTTTTCTTTGTTCTTCTTTCTCTAGTTGTTTTAAGTGTAGGGTTACATTGTTTACTTGATACTTTCTTATTTCTTGAGGTGAGACTGAATTGCTATAAACTTCCCTCTTAGAGCTGCTTTTGCTCTGTCCCATAGGTTTTGGGTCATTGTGTTTTTGTTGTCATTTGTCTGTATGTAATTTTTAATTTCTTCTTTGATTTCTTCTGATCTCTTGGTTATTTAGTAGCGCACTGTTTAGCCTCCATGTATTTGTGTTTTTTACAGTTTTTTTTCCTGTAACTGATTTCCAATCTCATAGCATTGTGGTCAGAAAAGATGCTTGATACAATTTCAATTTTCTTTAATTTTCCAAGGTTTGATTTTTGACTCAAGATGTGATCTCTTCTGGAGAATCTTCCATGTGTACTTGAGAAGAAAGTGTATTCTGCCACTTTTGGGTGGAATGTTCTATAAATATCAATTAAATCTATCTGGTCTATTGTGTCATTTAAACCTTGTGTTTCCTTATTTATTTTCTGTTTGGATGATCTGTCCATTGGTGTAAGTAGGGTGTTAAAATCCTCTACTATTATTGTGTCACTGTTTATTTCTCCTTTCATGGTTGTTAGCATTTGCCTTATTTATTGAGGCGCTCCTATGTTGGATGCATAAATATTCGTAATTGTCATATCTTCTTGGATTGATCCTTTGATCATTATGTAACGTCTCTCCTTTTCTCAGACCCTTTCCTTATCTCTTGTAACAGTCTTTATTTTAAAGTCTATTTTATCTGATACGAGTATTGCTACTCTACCTTTCTTTTGATTTCATTTGCATGAAATATCTTTTTCCATCCCCTCAGTTTCAGTCTGTATGTGTCCCTAGGTCTGAAGTAGGTCTCTTGTAGACAGCATATATATGGGTCTTGTTTTTGTATCCATTCAGCCAGTCTGCGTCTTTTGGTTGGGGCATTTAATCCATTTACATTCAAGGTTATTACCGATATGTATGTTCCTATTACCATCTTCTTATTTGTTTTTGGTTTGTTTTTGTGGGTCTTTTTCTTCTCTTGTGTTTCCCACCTAGATAAGCTTCCTTAGCATTTGTTGTAAAGCTGGTTTGGTGATGCTGAATTCGCTTAGCTTTTGCTTATCTGAAAAGCTTTTGATTTCTCCATCAAATCTGAATGAGGTTCTTGCTGGTAGAATAATCTTGGTTGTAGGTTTTTCTCTTTCATCACTTTAAGTATACCCTGCCACTCCCTTCTGGCCTTCAGAGTTTCTGCTGAAAAATCAGCTGATAACCTTATGGGGATTCCTTTGTATGTTAGTTTTTGTCTCTCCCTTGTTGCTTTGAATATTTTTCCTTTGAATTTAATATTTGTTAGTTTGATTAATATGTGTCTTGGGTGTTTCTCCTAGGGTTTATCCTGTATGGGACTCTCTGTGCTTCCTGGACTTGGATGACTATTTCCTTTCCCATGTTAGGGAAATTTTCCACTATAATCTCTTCAAATATTTTCTCAGACCCTTTCTTTTTCTCTTCATCTTCTGGGACCCCTATAATTCGAATGTTGGTGCATTTACTGTTGTCCCAGAGGTCTCTGAAATTGTCTTCAATTCTTTTGATTCTTTTTTCTTTATTCTGCTCCTCAGCAGTTGCTTCCACCATTTTGTCTTCCAGCTCACTTATTCGTTCTTCTGCCTCAGTTATTCTGTTATTGATTCCTTCTAGTACATTTTTCATTTCAGTTATTGTATTGTTCATCTCTGTTTGCTCTTTAGTTCTTCTAGATCTTTGTTAAACATTTCTTGTATTTTCTCAATCTGTGTCTCCATTCTATTTCCGAAATTCTGGATCATTTTTACTATCATTACTCTGAATTCTTTTTCAGGTAGTTTGCCTATTTCCCCTTCATTTATTTGGTCTTGTAGGTTTTTACCTTGCTCCTTCATCTGTGACATATTTTTTTGCCATCTCAATTTTTTTTTTTTTTTTATGAATGGGATTGTGTTCCTGTCTTACTGGTTGTTTGGTCTGAGTATTCCAGCACTGGAGTTTGTAGGCTGTTGGGTAGAGCTGGGTCTTGGTGCTGAGATGAGGACCTCTGTGAGACCTCTATTCAACATTGTATCAAAGGTTTTAGCCAGATCAATAAAGCAAGAACAAAGAATAAAAGAAATCCATATAGGAAAGGAAGAAGTAAAACTATCATTATTCACAGATGAAATCATTGTCTATGTAGAAAATTCAATAGAATCTACAAAAAAGGCTGTGAGTTTATGGATTCTTCATATGAGAACTGTAGATGTAACTAGTGGATTCTCAAAAGAATTTAAGTATAATGTCTCTAATGTTTGGAATTGAGGAGTGTTTTAAAATGAGTTGAGCTCAGAAAAAAAAAATCACAATTATTTTAGATAAAAGATGTTGGTAAAAGGTTCACTGATTCTAACCACATAATATCTGTAAATAATCAAACCACTGATGGTATTTATAATGACTTTGTAAAAATAGCATATATATGGATTGGCCTTGCTATAAAACTACTTGTAAAATAGGTCACCTATTATGCACACGGTCTTTACTGATTCCCTTTACACTGCTCATGGCAATGTAGTTGTTTGCATGGTTTCAACATAATTAGATAAACCAAATTTATAATCATAACTGTATAAGAAATGTCACACTAGAAGGCAAAGCTCACTTAATTAAGTGGACAAGCCCACTCTAAAAGAATTAGAACTGCACTTCACGTATGGAAATTGGTTTGGTACCCATTCCATAATTAATAGGATTCCAGGCTTACAAATATATATATATATATATATATATATATAATCACTCCTGGTAGGCCAGATACAATCATGAATTTGAGTTCTTAGAGGTGAAAAAGGATAGCCCTACATTTTTAGGGATGGTGAGTAATCCTAGAAAAAACAGCTACTTGTTCTTTGGTCCTTTGCCTCAGAGTAGACAAGGTGACAAGAGCAAGAGCAGATACAAATAAGGAAGCATGGAAGGAAGTGGGGGAGGAAAGAAGGAATAATGAAAGAAAAAAAAAGGAAGGGTAGGGAAGTGGAAAGTAGAGGACTGAAGAGAGGAAGGAGAGGAAGAAAGAGTTGAGGAAAGAAGGAGATGAATGTGGAGGAGAGGGAGAGGAGAAGAGGAGAGAGGGCAGGGAGGGGAGGAGAGAAAAGGAGATTCTGAAATAATAATGCAGTCTGGAATTTTTTGAAAATCTCTGAATAGAAGTTAATTCTCTGTCCTTAGAAAGGAATAGCTCTAGTTTTGTTAAGCAAACAGCAAGAGCATTTATCGAAACTTTTAACTGGACTTAGTTAGATAAGTAAAGTAGGCCATGTTGAAAAGAACATAGATAATATAAAAGCTTTAGTCCACAGACTATATAAAACAGCTAAGATTGATCTTGAGTTGCCATAGGATTTTGTCTGGAAATATTCCTATTACATAGGAAAAGGAATATCAATATATAATGAAACATTGTGGATGACCTGGTAAGCATGACTCCATATATATTGCATAAATTTAGCCTGTGTCTAATTTTTGCCATTTATTTAAAAATGTAAGAGAGAATGGGCTAAAAAATCCAGTGAATGATCTTAGCACAAATATGCAATGAGAACCTGTTTATTGACTGAGAGAGATCTTTGAAGATTGTCTGAGTCAAAAGGAGAACTTTAAACTAAAAACTGTCCCAAATCTGCTCTAAGACAGAATCTGTTTTTTGTAATATAATATACAACCTCATCTCAAGAAAAAATTGGTAACCCTGATAAACTGTTTAAGCAATTTCTGATGGACGTAAAATGGATTAAAACCCCTTTGAAGAAACGAGTAACCCACCCAACCCAGCTGACTGTCACTAGACCTTGAACTAAATTTATTTTTTAATCTCACTTCTCTTTTCCCTATAAATGTCTCTACCAAGAAAGAAATCCTTGAAATGGCCTGATATTTTACAAGTCTGTAAAATCCTTGGCACGTGTACATAGCTAATCACTCAATGTTATTTAATAGCATTTTGTGCAAAAGGAATAGTAAACTGTAAATTACTAACAGACGTTTAAAAACGACATTGTTAAAGACAAATTGTATTGCTCTATCTTAAGAAAAAACATACCAAAACAATCACTACATTAGACACTGGTCTGAGGGGAAAATAATTCCAAAATTATCAGTAACAACATGTCGTGTGACATAACAACCACTTTTGGGGTAACATGGGACATATGCCTAAAGAGGGGGAATAAAAACAGTGAATAATTCCTGGAAATTAGGAAAACCGGCTGGTGTCTAAGGTTCTGAGCAGGATTAAATATCACAAATGGATTATGGGTGTCAGGGAAAGTAGTCATGAGATAGCATGTCACGTAAGCATAGTGATTGCTATGGAAGAAATAATTCTTAGTAAAACGGAATGACAGTAGTATGACTGCTGCCCCTCCTCTTCTACGGCATAGAGATTATGACTTGCCTGAAAGGACTGAATCATGTGCATAGATATCTATGAAGTATTCAGCAATCCTGGCCCTACTTAGGGGATAAAAAATCTACTTAGACTGTCAGTAACTAAAATTATCCAAAATTTATTTTCAATTACAACAAAACAAACACTTGATATAGGCACCTAGATTTTTCCTCCTCAGGATTTTTTAAAATCCTAGCTTGTCCAAAAGCAGACAACTCATACCATGTGAAAAAATTAGAGAATGTAAGTTAAACAACACAATGTTTAACTTCAAGGTATAAAAAATAAGCCAGGTGCTAGTTAGGGGTACAGACAAGAGATACTAATACAATAGAAGAAATCTTACCTCCACACCCAAGAGGGTGGGGGTCAGGTATGACTTTCCCAACATGTGTACCGTGTCATCATTCCTTCTGGCTCTTGTAAGCCACGGAGGAGAGAGCAGCAGAGAGGTCTTTATAGGCATTGGGGGAGCCAGATGATGAAAGGGAGGGTCAAAAAGTAGGGGAAGATGGTAAATCTGACTTTTCCTGCTAATCTACATACCCAATGCATAGCTGTTTACAACCTCAGCAACAGGGTAAAAAAAAAATTACCTCTCGGTTGTCAACCCCAAATCACATATCATGTAACCCTTTCAATACATTAGTTGTCCTTAGAGTAGGTCCACTAAATCAGAAAAGAACCTGACTAGAGAAAAGGGAGGGAGCAATATGCAATGAAATTTAAGTAAGCGGTTGGTATGAACCTTTAGGTCATACTGAAGAGCTATAACTTTATTCTAAGAGCACGGGGGAGACACTGAAGGTTTTGAGCATGTAAGTTAGCAAGATGTATTGTGTTCTTTAAAAATTGGTTTGTAAAGAAGGAATTATGGAGAGGCCAATTAGGATACTTTTGCTGCACTGTAGATAAGAAATAGTAGTGGCTTAGAATACAGTGAAGATGAATAGAAGTAGACAGATTTGAAATGTATTATAGAGGAAGTAAGAATAATTCCTTGTGGTTTGTGTATGGGAGATGAAAGAAAGGGGAAAATGAAAATAATTCTCTTATTTTTTATTTGGGTCACTGGGAAAATAATTGATCTTAGATAGACTAAGAGACTAATAGGTTTGGGAGTGAAGTCAAGAGTTCACATTTGAATGAGTAGAGCTTGAAAATCTTATTAGACCTCCAAATAAAGGTGGGAATTAAATATTTGTCTATATGAGATTCTCAGAGCAAATGTCAGGGTTAGATAAATAAAGGTGATAATCATCAGCATATAAGTTGTATTTTCAAAATAGGTCTAGGGCTTCCCTGGTGGCGCAGTGGTTGAGAGTCCGCCTGCCGATGCAGGGGACGCGGGTTCGTGCCCTGGTCCAGGAAGATCCCACATGCCGCGGAGCGGCTGGGCCCGTGAGCCATGGCCGTTGAGCCTGCGCGTCTGGAGTCTGTGCTCCGCAATGGGAGATGCCACAACAGTGAGAGGCCCGCATACCGCAAAAAAATAAATAAATAATAAAAATAGGTCTAAATGAACTTCACTGTGGAGAGAGTGAATACGCAGAAGATATATCAAGAACAAGCTCTGAAGCAATGCAACAATTAGTACTCCACTGAATTTGGGAAAATGGAGGTCATTGGTGACTGATAAGAACAGTTTCACTGAAGCGATGAAGTAGGATTAAGAGTAAGTAGGAAGTGTGAAAACAAAGATAAGTTGTGGAAATGGAATGGTAGCCAGACAGGGATGATGGGTCAAGATAGTTTGTTTTTGTTGTTGTTTTTTAACAGAAGGAAGGTCCTAGGGTATGTATGCATACTCAGAGAAATGGCCCAGTCAATAATGAGAAATTGATGATACAGGACAACATTTGAGAGTCTAAGTATGGACTGATGGTGAGACAAAGCAATTCTGTGCTTAGGTAGGACAGGTGTCTGCAGAAAAGGGACATAGACAAAATCCCTATGTGAGGAAAGAGTGAGATCCAGATTATAAAAATAATTAGGGACCACAAGATGCAAACACTTCCACTGAAAATAACTCCCAGAGTCAGTGAATTGAAGCAGCAGTGGGAAATGGCCATGGGGCAGTGTGAAGAAGACTAATAGAGAACTGCAGTCAGAGCAGGTGGCCCAGTTGATCCCAACCCAGCTTATACCAAGGAACACATATCTGCAGCCTTTCCAGAAAAAATAAGGAAGGAAGGTGGGAAGGAAGGGAGGGATGGAAGGATGGAGGGAGTGAGGGAATGAGGGAGGAAGGAAGAAAGAAAAAGGAAAATGGCAGATTACGGAGCACCAGGAATCTCTCTCCTCACCAAGAAAATAATTGTACTGGCAGAACCTGTCTGATACAACTATTTTAGAGCTCTGGAGTCTATTGAAGGCCTGGACTTTCCAGGGAAAGGCTTGGACACTAAATTGCAGTTAATTTTGGTCAGTTTCAGCTCTTAGTACAGTAGCAGCTACCCATCTCCCAAAACCAACCCCGTGGCAGGCAGCCATGCACGTGTTCCTGGAGCAACCTGCACAGAGCTTGCAGGAGACATGGTGGGCAAAAAGGACCCTATCCTCCAAATATCATAGGGCTGTGTTCTGATTTCTGATTGCTGCTTCTAATCACAGAAGTGCAGACATAGAGGTAGGTGACCGCTGTTGTTGCATCTCCCTCAATTATGGCAAGCCCCACCCTCCGGGGCTGAAGTGGAACTTAAAGGGCTAGCTCGCTTTCTCCCCACTTGATTTTTCTCTTTTCCTCTTTCGGGAGACAGAAATTAAAGATTGGGACACCCTAAAGCAACTGCATATATAGGGAAAATTAGAAAATGACCATGTATGCCCAGGAAAAGGTACAGACTCAGAAAATATCTGACAGAACCTTCAGTATACACCTCAGGCTGATCCTTTTTTTATCAAGTTTCATTTCTCTGATGGAAATAAATAATTTCTTTAAGTCTTCTTAGAGTCATTCTGTTTACAAATAGATGAAAAATCTTTTACAAAGGAAGACTATATTCACTCTTCAGCATAATATAATACAAAAGATGAAGTAGATCTTAAGTTACCAATAAAATTAAGATTGTAACTGTTAAGCGGTTGATTGTACATCATGGAGCAAAGGATGAGCATGAAATGAGAAGCAAAAATCGTTGTTTTTTTTAAGTGTGTAAAATGCCTCATCAATATGCTCTATTCTTAAATTATTCATGCTGAATAAATATAATGTAGAAACCAAATTCCACAAACGGCAAATAGTAACAAAAGAATTGAAACTATTTTTTGTCATCGTAAGAATCAACAATTTCCAGATACAACAGATTCAAAAAGTATTGGGCAAGCTGAATAGAGTTCTGAGAACACTATACACATTTGCAGAACAATCAAAACACTTTCAACAGAGATGGGAAAAGAAAAGCAGATTCTACTGAAAAACATTTTCATGACACAGAACCACTGAATTAACTGACTTTCAAATAAAGGTGCAAACCTTACAGTAATTTCAAGTCACATTCAATATGAAGCAAAGATTTACATGAAAGAACTATCTTTAGATGTATGAGTATTCAGAGGAGAGAAATGTGTTCAGTGGAGAACCCACAGTGCTTTGCAGTAGCCTGTCCATTGCTCAAGCATGATGAATTCAAAAGGGACAGCAGAAAGAAATAAAAAATTGGAATAAATACTATCAAGTAATGAAAGAGAAGAATAAAAGTGAGTTCCCATACCTATATGCCCGAGTCCAGATATTATTTCTGTATAGATGATCCAGACGTGATTAAGTCACAGTATATCAAAACCTCAACTAATCTCGACTGTTACCATATTTTCTTTCTCCAAATCTTGTTTGATGATAGCCCATCTACCCAGTTACACAACCACATACCTCAGGGTCATTTTTGTATCCTCGCTCACTCCCGTTTCTCCCCATCTTTTACCAATTCTATTGATTTCATTGCTAGTGTCTAGACACTCCTTTCATTCTGTTCGTTAATGACTGAGTCAGAGCCTCATCAATCTCCTACCTAGGTCACTGTAACAATATATTAATTGATCTCCAATGTCCCCAGTATTTCTCTTTTCAATCTATTCTCCACATTGCTGCCAAAGTAATCATTCTAAAATGCAAATCTGATCATATCATTTCCTTGAAAAATATCCTCTAAAAGTTCCTTGGTACCAACTGGGATAAAATCCAGGCTCCTCAGCGTGACATAAAAAGCCCCTGATAGGGACTTACCATCTCCCTACCCATTCTTGCCCTCATATCCCCTGCTCATCCTTCCAAACCCAACTCAAGAATTATCTTCCGTGAATATTAATTCATGATACACTTATCTAAATCAGGCTTCCCAACCGCAGCATCTTACAATTCCCTTTGCCTTGGAACTTATCTCAGTTTGTTATAATTGACTGACAACGTCTGTTTATCCATAATATTCTGCAAGGACATTAAGCAAAAAAGCCATTGTTCTTCATTTTTGTATCCCCAGCCAGGAACATAAATACATAAGCAATTAAAGTGTTTGAGAAAGAAAGGAATAGGGAAGAAAAAAAGAAGGGATCAATTAGATAACTCTGGAACTTTTTAGCTCTAAAATTCTGTCTCCGTGATTCCATTTATTTGCACCAGACTCTCATGTCATACACATACAATCTACAGACAGTGAGGGGTAACTATCAAAACCAATAAGCTATTCTTCTGTTCTCCAGTCCCAAGAGAAAGTGTTCCCTTAAACTCATCACATAAAGGCATCAAGGAAGCTTTAAGGTAAGAGAAACTTGTAATAGTATAAATTCTTAGGAGTACCAAGAGAAATAGATCCCCAGGTGATATACCAGAGAGCTATTTGTTGCTTTTACCTCCAAAGCAACAATGCTCAGAATATACAAACAACTCATGCAGCTCAATATCAAAAACAAAAAAACCAACCCAATCAAAATACGGGTAGAAGATCTAAATAGACATTTCGCCAAAGAAGACATACAGATGGCCAAAAAGCACATGAAAAGATACTCAACATCGCTAATTATGAGAGAAATGCAAATCAAAACTACAATGAGGTATCACCTCTCATTGGTCAGAATGTCCATCATCAAAAAACATACAAACAATAAATGCTGGAGAGGGTGTGGAGAAAAGGGAACCCTCCCCTACACTGTTGGTGGGAATGTAAATTGGTACAACCACTATGGAGAACAGTACAGAGGTTCCTTAAAAAACTAAACATAGTTCTACCATATGATCCAGCAATCCCACACCTGGGCATATATCAGGAGAAAACCATAATTCAAAAATATACATGCAGGATGGGATATGGGATATATGTATGCATATAGCTGATTCACTTTGTTATACAGCAGAAACTAACACAACACTGTAAAGCAATTATACTCCAATAAAGCTGTTAAAAAGATATATATATATATATATATACACACACACCCCAATGTTCATTGCAGCGCTATTTACAATAGCCAAGACATGGAAGCAACCTAAATGTCCATCGACAGAGGAATGGATAAAGAAGATGTGGTACTTATATACAATGGAATATTACTCAGCCATTAAAAAAGAATGGAGTAATACCATTTGCAGCAACATGGATGGACCTAGAGATTATCATACTAAGTGAAGGGAGTCAAACAGAGAAAGACATATATCATATGATATGACTTATATGTGGAATCTAAAAAAAAAATACAAATGAACTTATTCACAAAACAGAAACACACTCACACTCACTCGAAAACAAACTTATGGTTACCAAAGGGGAAAGGTGTGAGGGGGAGGAATAAATTAGGAGTTTGGGATTAACATAAACACACTACTATATATAAAATAGATAATCAACAAGGACCTACTATATAGCACAGGGAACTCTACTCAATATTCTGTAATAACCTATATGGGAAAAGAATCTGAAAAGGGGGACTTCTCTGGCAGTGGCCCTTAAGGCTCCACGCTTCCACTGCAGGGAGCGTGGGTTTGATTCCTGGTCCTGGAACTAAGATCCTGCATGCCATGTGCATGGTGCAGCTAAAAAATTTTAAAAAAGAATCTGAAAAGGAATGGCTAAATGTGTATGTATAACTGAATCACTCTGCCGTACACCTGAAACTAACACAACATTGTAAATCAACTATACTCCAATATAAAATAAAAATTAAATCAAAAAAAAAAACAATGCTCAGAGATGCATGGGTCATCCTCCCATCCTGCAGAGACATCAAAGCCAAATGCCAGGGAGGTAAAGCCTTTTCACACACTAGAGGGCAGTCTCGGAGCAGCAGTGTTTCCATGCTTATGAAGTTGTTTTGTATGGGTTTTTCTTCCCTTCTTATCAGGTTAAAATGTATCTCTCCTTATCCTAGACTCTAGGAGTCGGACTTGGTCGTGCTCTTCTCTGTGGCATACCCATAACTCTTCTACAGAATTTATCACACTGTTGTTATTGTTATTAGATAAGCAGTGAGAAACAATTTTCCATTGGGCTCTTGCATTTCTGCCCATTTGAGCAAAGATACTGATAGATTTTGCTTCCAACTATCTTTTCAAGGATGTTTGTATGGCAAACTGCCTTTGAAGATAGAGATAGTGTCTCCATTCAAGGTGGAAGAAGGCAGCTTTTTTTCCTAACCTGGGTTGATATCAAAGAAAAGGTGAAGGTTAGGCAAGTTCACCAGCAGCCTTCTTTATAACACTGGGAGCTTCCTAAGAATAGGTTCCTCAAGTTTGATACCAACCTACTATATATACATCTACCTGGGCCACTTTACATCACCGCCATGGATTTTGGTTGGGGTGGGGAATGAATCCATGAAAGCATGAAGTTCATGCGACCTGTTGTGCCATGAGTAATAAAGTCCTTTTCTCTGAGCCAGGAATCTCATGCCTTATGAGAGCATCTATGAAACTGTAGCAGGCTCACTTGGTAAGCATTTAAGTAGAGTTGAAACCTCAAAACCCTTTTTGAGTTCCTGATGAAGTGCAATGTGTGTGTGTGTGTGTGTGTGTGTGTGTGTGTGTGTGTGTGTTTAACCTATTTGGTTTCTTCTGACCATGAACTCCTTAAGAGTAAGGACTGTACCTAATTTACACAGGTATTTCCAAATCATAACCTAATAAAATTAAAATAGATGTTAGCTGAATAAAAATATAATGAGAACATGGGTAATTAGGAAGAGGAAAAGAGAAAAATCTACCAAGTAATTTACGGATCTTTTAATCACTTAAATTCATGCTGCTTTTCATTAAGTTAAATTAATGCTATTATTTCAAATTAGAAAAAAAAGAGAATGTTTTCACATTACAATTGTAACCCCAACTCTCATACTGTCATACTATCCTCATATCATAAGTGTTTTGTGTACCTCAAAATGAATACATTAATTCTAAGAATCCAAAACATTTTATCACAAACAATATAAAAATTTACAAGAAGTTTGATTGAGTAAAAATCTGTGCTTAGATGTAATCAATGATAGAAATGAGATATCATTCCTTGGCCAGTGGCTTGGCTAGAGAGGAAATGAGGAAAAAACCCTCCCTCCACACATGTATTGGATGCCAGAAATTTATGTAGAGGTATAGGAGTCTTGTGGAAGGTAAAACACTTGGACCATGATTCTTCTTTTTCCCACTCACCAAACCACCATCAACGTTAAATCTCAAAATATAAAATCATGTCTTTTTTCAAAAAAGCACAATGAGGGTTTTTGACGGAAAATGTACCATAAGGAAGTAGGTCTTTGGATCTGTATTACAGATGGAAGTGCTGCCTCTAGATTCCATTTTTCGTTAACTTTGGAACCCATTCTCATTTAGTCATTCTTGCACTGTGGGTGTGTCTGCTGAAATGACTCTGTGTATGTGCAGTCAAGAGTTGAAGCATCATAACTAATAAAAATTGGAACCCAAGTAGTTTATTGTGGGTGTCTTCTTTCAGAGTGTGACACCAAGGAAAGTAATGTCCTCCTCCCCACTGAGAGGAAACCTCAAGGCTGAGAAAAGCATCCAAAGAGGTGAGAGATTCAGCGGTGATAGCAAGGGGATCAGCAAGTGAGGCATTACAACTAGGAGGAACAGAAAATGTAACTAATCCATAGCTCTGTGAATCTCCTGGGGCCCCTGAGGCTGCTCTCACTGACTTAAGGAGGTGGGGCTCCAGTGAACCTTGAGGGTACTTGACAGGTTGGATATACCTGACAGATAAACTTATGTGGATGTCAGTCTCAGTGGGGTCCAGACAAAAGGTCTGAATTTCTATTTATTCTAAGATAACTGATTCATGGTCATGAGTAAGCATCCCTGGGGAGTCTTAGAAAAATTGGGGAAGGGGAACCTTGCTAGTAAACCGGGAGAGGCTTTAAAGCCATTGAAATGTGGTCGTAAATACAAATGCAATTTCATTTTATCCACAAGCTTGTGAAGCACAGGGGACATCTGGTAACAAAAATATCAAAGTCCAAAAGATAAATTTCAGGGGAAAAGTTTACAGCTTGTCCTCTGCAAGACTGACTATCTATGCCGCTCTTTCATCACAGTTAGTTAAATGAGGGCTCTGGCAGTGCAATGACTCAGAGATAACAAAATAAAGTCGTAACATCAATATCCTCAAATGTTTGGGGATATATTTGAGAACATAAATATTAAATGTTGAAAAAGGGATTCAACCTGCCCTTCAAGTCCAGCCAGCTGGCTTTCCTCCATCATGCAGTGTCCTCTAAGATTATCCAAGTGAAAAAACAAAACCCTCAAGGAGCAATGGACTACAGTACTTTGTAAAGAGGCAGTGAACAAGTGGTTTTGTTGTTGTTGTTTTATTTCATTTTTATAAATAAAAAATTTAATTGTTCTGACTCCACAGGAATAGATACCTCATTTGAGGGCAGCTATTTCAGTATAAGGGGCTGTGAACACTCCTAACCAAATAAAGCCTTTCATTATTTATCCAATCTTGCCATTGAGAGATATATTTCAGCAACTCATTTTTGGAAAGAAGACCTTGTTAACATTCAAGGTCTATTGGTTAATAATGCGTTAAATTTGTGATTACTCCTTCCAATATGGCAGCTCAGGAGAGCCACTGGGAATAATAAAAAAAAACGTGAGGAGTAAGTTAAGAACATGACATATATACTTCATGGTTACCCAAGGTTTCCATAAAAGATGAAAAAAAAAAAGAAAAGGAAAGGAAAAAACAGTAAAGCAGGAGGTGAGACAGCTCGAGAGGCAAACTTCACAGATTTGACTGTGACTTGACAATAAGAGTCATGGTAAAAATCTGAATTCCTTTCTGAAGTTTGGAACTTTATACCCTTTCTGGGAAGTACAACTCTCAAAATTATGTTAAATGACTACCACTTAGGGGAATCTCTGAACCCTGTTTGGCTATGCACTATTTAATAGAAGCACAATGTCATCTCACCTTAATACACTAAAATGAAAATCCCACCAAGAAGTAAAAGGTTGAGGGACTTCCCTGGTGGTGTAGTGGTTAAGAACCTGCCTGCCAATGCAGGGGACACGGAGCCCTGGTCTGGGAAGATCCCACATGCTGCGGAGCAACAAAGCCCGTGCGCCACAACTACTGAGCCCACATGCCAAATTATTGAAGTCTGTGTGCCTAGAGTCTGTGCTCCACAACAAGAGAAGCCACCGCAATGAGAAGCCCCGCACACTGCAACGAAGATTAGCCCCCACTCGCCGCAACTAGAGAAAGCGCACGCGCAGCAACGATAACCCAATGCAGCCAAAAATAAATAAATAAAATTTATTTTTTTAAAAAAAAGGGAAGTAAAAGGTTGATAGAGAGAAGTAAATATTCCCTTAGCATGTATGATGAACACCTCTGATGATTTTTCTTGAGCTCAAAGAGCCATTATTAGAAAATTGTTGCTCTGTGTAGTTAAGTGTGGCAGATGGCATATAGGAGTGAGTGGTGTGCAATTTACAGTAAACAAATTCTTTATCTTTGACGGGTCATGGGGAGAACTAAAACAGTCTCCAATTCAATCAGGGAATACACTAAAAAACACTGACATACAGATTCACTAATTATAGTGAAATGTGTTAAAAAGCTACAATTATCCCAATGGATGGAAACTTTTCCCATGAAGATTAGAAAAAACAACCAGGTGTCAGGGGCTGACAGCAGGATGCCATTTATAAATGTGCCCCCAGATTAGTTGACACCTGTTTAGAGAAGGTGCTCAAGTTTTCAGGGCCTTCCAGTTGGTCTTCTCTCAAGATAGGTACACTTTTTGATAGTATGTGTGAGTGTGATTTCATCAGCTGCTCTTGTATCAAATGTAAGAGGAAAAACTGTAGCTGACCTTTCTTTCTGTCTTAAAAGGGAGAGGATCATAAGTTAGTGTGAGTGTTTCCTATAATACTCGTTAGTTATCATTAAAATAATGCTTCAAATATTCTAGAGTTTGACTTCTACCTCTAGAAAAAGAGGAAAGAAAACATAACACAAATATGAAATGTGTTTCTTAATAATAGCTGTTTGATCATTTTGAACTGTGGCCATGAAAATTTATCAGACTGAGAAATAAAGGTACAGAATGCAAAATCACATAATTTTTAGGAACCACCCATATGATATAGACTGTGTCCTATATCATAGCACTACATAGGGTTTACTGGTGGCTTGGAGCATAGGAACCTCACGGAGGTGCAATGGGGTGCTCTTAAATGATGCCATGTGGGACTCTGATCCAAAGGGATGAGATCACTGCATTCAGGGAGGACTTGATTTGGATAATTCCTCAAATTGAATCGTAGATACTGGGATGTATAAAAGAACACCTAGGATATGAGGAGAGTGCCTTATTAAACACCCTGCAGGTATTTGGAGGCCTGGGACATTTTGCTGGGTTTGTACCATTTTTTTTGGTGTATGTGTGTTATTATCTGTAACATAACCATTACCCGAGAAAGCTCAGGTTAAAATTTCAATCTTTCAACTGGTGTCTGGTGTGCCGGTTGTACTGTAAATGACCTAAGCTTCCTTGGTATGCCAGGCAAATTCTGAAACAAAAGGCTACAGACACTGCCCTGGAATAGTGGCACCCTCACTTTTATGATGAGAGATTGAGTCCTCATTTTAACTGGGAAAATGTAACAATATGTCATCTAAAAAACTTATCTAGGGAATTCCCTGGTGGTCCAGTGATTAGGACTCAGCACTTTCACTGCTGTGGGGCCCGGGTTCAATCCCTGGTCGGGGAACTAAGATCCCACAAGCCACGTGGCATCGCAAAAAAACCCCAACCCCCCCAAAAAAAACCCAACCCTTATCTATAAGGTGTGACTGGGAGTTGTTTGATCCCACTTACTGTTTATCATGTCACTGGCCACAGATTTTCTTCTAAAAAGGATACATGACTTTATTTTGGGGACTGTACTGTAGGCCAATGTTTTGACCCAGGACAGATGTATAAAGAGACAGCCACTAAGTGGGCCTCAAGGCCCTGGTTTTTAAAAATTCCTATTATATAAAAAGTGGTAGAGGAAAAAAATTGCACTTTAATTCATTGGATTTATAACTGACAAGGACAAGAGAATTTGATTTGGGACTTTAATTGTTTCAGAATTTAACTTGAGAATTCTGGAATTTAATTTCTTTGTGTTTTCAATCTTTGAACTTTAATTTTCTCCTGGCAATTTGATGCTAGCATAGCACAGATATTCAAATTTGGGGCCCCTTTATATTGGCGGCATTTTGTTATTGGAATATCTTTATGTTGTTGTACAGTCTCATTGCATACGCTCCGGTGAGCTCCAGTAGGCCATATGTCTAGATATTATGTCAGAGGAGAAATAGAATAAGGTGACCTCTAAGCACTGGATAGGGCAAAGTGCTGGAATTAATGTAAATAACGTACGATTCTCACTCATTTTTAGAGCCTTCTAGGTCAAAGTCTACACTGCTCACCAGTGGTTCCAGAAAGTTGCACAGCAGAGCCCTGTTGGAATTAAAAGACTGCCTTCATGGAGGTCAGAGCACATCTGTATAAAGAGGTGATCTCCTCCGGGACCCATAGTCACATACCTGGGAAACCACAGGCTAATTGCCAAGCCAAATGGTTTAGAGGAACAAAAAGTTAGAAATGTTATGGGGAATATTTGTCCCTCACTCTTCATGATTCCCTATAGAGAGAGATTTTAGGTAGAGTAAGGCTCCTAGGCCTTTGCACTACCACTTCCTCACTGCTCATGGCCACTGCTCACCCAGTATTCTGCGGGAAGAAATTAGTAGATCACGTTTCCAAATCAGATGGAGTCTCCATTATGTCTCTGAAATATTGAGGATTTAGTCTCTATTCTTCTCTAGCCACCCAAACCAGTGAGTGTGAGGCAGTGAGACCAGGTAGGTCTCCATCTGGGAGGCATCAGAAACCTAATTTGTTTTTATTTAAGCCACATTCTTCACACTAGCAATAAAAGTAATGACATTTTCATCTTCATCTGCCTGTAACTATATCTCCAACAGTTCTACACTCAGGCAGAGAATAAGCGTGTTATTTATTAGCCTACTCAGGTTCCTATACATTCTGTCTTCAGTATTTAAATTACTTTCAATATCAAAATAAGAACATTCACTCCGATGTATTTACTCTGGTTTCTAAATGCTATGTTAGAACTTCATCTTTCCACAAAAAAAAATGAAGGTCAAGTAAACACATTTTCACAGCTTTTTAAAATTCCCTCATGTTATATTTCTGGCATGAAACAAAGTCACAAATTTCATGGGTATTACAATTATATTGGAAAGAAGGGTGTCACAGATATGTAATATTTTAATATTCATTAAAACAATTTAATCTTCAGGAACTCTCATCCTATCCCACTTGATAGCTAGAAAACCCAAGCTTGTTAGGTGGACATTGTCTTTCTTTGGACTATAACAATCGCCCTACCCACACCCAACTCTATTCGTGGGGAATCCCCTACTCCATGAATCCTGATGAGAGGCAGTGACTACTGCTCACTCTGAGAACTGAGTATTTTTTTCCCCAACTTCCACATGACCTAGGTTCTACCAATAAGATAGACACACACTAGACCTTGGCTTAGAGTCTGGGATGCAAAGAAGCAGGGAGTGTGCAAAATCCATTCTCTCAATATTGGCAATAAAATCAGCAGTTGCATCCATTTTCCAAAGGTGGCAGCAATGGAAAGAGTTCTAGCATTATCTCTATTGTCCAGCATTGATCATGGAGGCAGTTCCAGTAGAGATACTCATTCTCAGCAGTGCTGTCTTGATGTACCAGTTCTGCAGAATGATTTGGCCTTTGTCTCTGACTAGGTATTCTCCAAGTCTAGTTTTCTAGCAGTCCCAGCAATTGTTAACTAACTAATAGCTTTAATAAATCTGATTTTCTGCTTAAATTAACCAGAGGTGGTTCTGTCACTTGAAAGTAAAAGTCCTGATGGATACCCTGTTCAGTTAACACTACCAGCTTCTACCAGTATGAACAGTCTCCTATCAGCTTAAAACAACCTCTTTTGGAATAAGTCCTCAGTTTACAGAGTTATGTCCTCTTCCCTTTTTCTTCAACAAGAAGTACATAGGTCTGCATAGTCCAATAGAGCAACCACTAGTCACAGGGGCTATTGAGCACCTGAGGTGTGGTTATTCTGAACTGAGATATGCTGTAAGTATGAAAAACAACTGGATTTCATAGACTTATTACAAAAAAGAATGTAGAATGTCTCCTTAGTAATGTTCATTAATTACATGTTAAAATTATATTTTGGAAATATAAGGTTAAATAAAATATATTAAAATAATTTCCTTTGTTCCTTTTTACTTTTTTAAATACAGCTACTAGAAAAATTTTAATTATATGTGTGGCTCACATTATATTTTTATTGGATAGGCATATGGGGGAGCAAACGCTCACACATTTATATATTATATCATTATTCTCTTAATAGTAATCTAAATACCTAGTCCTTAAAAACAATAAAATCCTTTTTCCCACAATATTATTTGATAACTAGATTATTTTTATTACTAAGGAAGGGGCAAGAAGCTAATGTAATGGAAGTGCCTAGGTGCCTGGTACAGTGCTATGTAATTTGCATATATTATTTCATTGAATCCTCATTATCACTCTGCAAAGGAGATATCAGAATACTCACTTTATAAGTGAGGATATATACTAAGAAGTTAGGTAGTTTTCCCAAGGATATTTATCTATGACGTGGTAGAGCTAGGTCTGGAACATAGATCAGTTTGTCTCCCAAGAACTATTTTCCCATTACCCTGTGGGTCACACCACTTCCCTCCCACCTTCACCCCATTAACTATTCAGAGGAAAGATTCCAGAATAAATCTACAGCCTATGGATCAACAGAAACTCTTTGTTTTAATCTATATATTACATCCCCTCTATTTTTATTTTAGAAAATTATAGTATTTCTGCTAAGTTATATTATGACTTACTGTTTCAAACTGTCAAATTCAATAACTAATGCAGACTTAAAATTACTGGAATGAGACATTGTTACCCAATACAATTTCTGAACCAAAAGCAATACTCTGTTTCTTCTATCTTCTAGGTCTAGGTTCTTAGGTCTAGTTGAATTTAGACCTATTTTAAACATAAGCTATTTTTAAACTTTCTATTTTAATCATCTATCTATCTGGTCCATTTGGAACCCCTGAGCCAGTATGAACGATGACTGTATTTTCTGTACATACGTACAGCTGGTCAAATTATTTTCTGTGTTCAAGAGGTTGTTTAGGAGATATATTTTTGAGTTCTGAAATATTGAAAAATTTAGGGACATTTTGATAATTTATGGAGACATTTGGAAAGACTGTTTTTTTATTAGTAGGTATCAGATTATCCAGAGTATTTGAAACCATACACAAAGGTCCAGGAAAAAATGTAATACCACTATTTATAGGTTCAAAATAAATACCAAAAAAAAGTTCATTAATTTAGACTAATTTTCCCTAAAATCTTGTTCTTTTTTAGCCTCTGAACTTTTGTTAATTGTAGATAAATCTGTTCCACAAACATACTCAACCAAAACAGTACTATCCTTGCTATTAATTCTGTGGTGGACATAGAAGAAATAACTTGCCTATAGAATCAAGGGCTCTGTTGAAATGTTTAATTAGCAAAAATCCTCACAACTCTGAGTGCCATAATCCACATATAAGAGAGCCTACGTGATATACCTCTGTGTTGGTAGGGGACTGGGGTCTGAGAAAGGTAGAAAGGGTGTCACAGCATGTCTTTCAAAATAATAACATTCAGTGTATTGAATTCTCCTAAGTAGCTTCAATTGAACACTTTTTAAAAATTTGATGATATTTAAAGGCTCCTAAAATATGCTCGAAGGAGAGACATAAAGAAATACATGTATGGTCCTGTCCTGAAGAAGAGCACAGAGTAACAGTGAAGTTGAGAATAACAGATTCTCTGACTTCAAACTCAGGAATGATTATTATAAACTGGAATGATCTGAGGACGTTATGAGGTCTTAGAAAGGACAAAGAGAACATCAGAAGTGAAAATACAGAGGCAGGACAGAGAATTGCACTTTCCAAGACAGCGCGAAAAGATAAAGTTAGTTGGAGTTGTATGTGAAAGAAATGAAAGGGAAGTCAGAACATTTTTTGCTTTAGTTTATAAATATCTTGAATGCCAGCCTAAAGATTTTGGATATTATCTTATTTGTTACAGGGTTATATTAAACAATTTTGTGCAAAATGATGATAACATGGTTTGATAAGATTCTGAACTAATGAGATTAAAATGCGGAAAAGGGGACATGAGGCTCATGATAAAGCAAGCACTGACAAAACTGTGGCACTAGGTGGGGAATAAGGATGAAGGGTTAATCCAAATTGAAACTAAGGTACCAAGCCTGGAAGTTTAGGAGAGGGACTTAAGTACAGATAAACATATAGATAATATGGATATTGCAAGAGTAGGCTAAGTTGGAAAAATACGTTTCTTAATTCCATTGATTCTGAGTTGACAATACACACTATTACGAAAACACATAAGCCTCTCAAGACTGTGTGAAGGCTGGTGGGGTGTGAGCCTTTTGATTTGCTAACTTTATTAAATTAATTGAGTGCACTACAGCAATATGAACAGTCAAAAATCACTCAAAAATTGTTTATTATTTATTAGAATTATTTTCCTACTACCTTGAATCACTGCCTGATTTTAGTTGAAATAACATATCACCAAGTGATTATTTAAGAGTAATCACAAGTAATTGGGCAAATGAACATATGCATGCACAAGCAAAGAGACTACTAAAGGTATTTATCCTTGGAAGATACAAAGTACCTAAATTAGTAGTTGTTTTACTATTTTTTCATTCATTGAAATGTATCCTTTGATTTGACATTCTTATTTCATATTACTTTTATATTGTGCACCTAAATATAGATATCGAGAAAACTGGGACTTCCCTGGTGGTCCAGTGGTTAAGACTCCCCTGTGCTTACAATGCAGGGGGTGTGGGTTTGATCCCTAGTCTGGGAACTAAGATCTCACATGCTACAAGGCATGGCCAAAAAAGAAAGAAAGAAAGAGAAAGAAAGAGAAAGAAAGAGAAAGAAAGAAAGGAAGCAAGGAAGGAAGGAAGGAAGGAAAAAAGAGAGAGAGAAAGAAAGAAAGAGAGAGAGAAAGAGAGAAAGAAAGGAAGGAAGGAAGGAAGGAAGGAAGGAAGGAAGGAAGGAAGAAAGAGAAAGGAAGGAAGGAAGGAAGGAAGAAAGAAAAGAAATTGAGAGAACTAACAGTGTTGTGACTGGTGCTGAATATGTTGATTTCTTTAATATATTTTATATGTTTAACCAAGACTAATTTTGAGTTTTCTCTGAATTATTTCAACTACATGATCCTACAAGTGGGACTTGTTTGGGGGGAGGATATATTTGGGAGGATTGGTTTTTATTTGACCACATACCCAAAAGTAATTGTTTATAACAGATTGGGGTCTATTTATCTTGCTGTTGTTTTTATCTGAAGTTACCTCTCAAAGTGATTGTTCTAAATCAAACAAGTTCAGAAAGAGTAGAGATTTGGGAACTTTAAGAACATTATAATGACTCATGCTTGATGGCTCTTTATAGTATATTTTAATAGGCAAGAAAAATTACTGTCATTTTTTTCTTCCTGACCCATCTTTATACTACAACTATAATAGAGACACTATGAACTTCATTCTATCTTGGTTCACTTGGAAAAATAAAAGTTATAAAAAAGGTTCTAAGACAAATGGACTACTATTACTAGAGCCACAGCTATTAGTATTATTTATAATTGCTACTCCCTTCTAAAAGGAACCCTTTGTCAAGGAATCATAAAAGCTACCGATTTTCACTTTTGTAGAGATGGATTTGTGTATATTAAGGTCTCCTTTTGTCACATCTTTTTATTTTATCCAGCAAAGTAGAGAGAACAGCTAAACTAGGCAGAACAAATAGAAATTCTTGACTTGTATAACAGAAAATTCCCCCAGCTATAATAAATCTTGATTTAGAGAAGTATAATATTTCATGATAGAAGATATTTCATTTCCCTAAACCACTGTATTGCACATGCCTGTAAGAGACAAGCAAGAAACATGGAATTTTTATTGACTGATAAAAATAGGACTGATAGTTACTTAGAATTTGAAAAAAAGCAGTGAGCTAATTTGTGAAATTAAAATAAGCTATAAATTGTAGGATGGTATTAGTACCTACATCAAAGGATTTTTTGGGGATCAAAAGAGACAATCCATATAAGGTTCTTGTCAGTGTCCCACTGTAGGTATTCCATCAAGCTACCTACTATCACTATCACCAGTGTTACTTTCATTACTACTCACACAACTCAAGCAACATAATGTATGAATTAAAAATATTTATATTGACATTTAAATGACTTTCATTATATTAGAGGTTATCATTCAACTAGAAATCAGTTTTTCCTGCTCATTTTCACACTTGAATGTAATTTAATATACATCAGAATTAGTGGTACAGTCATCATAAACCTATTTGATAATTTCTAATAGACAAAGCCCAACTTTAATTCGTCAAGTCCTTACTCTAAACATTCTATTTTAGTTTATTTAAACAATCTACATTTAACCCCAGGAAGAGTTCTCAGGTTATTTCATAAAGATATGCTGGAGGCCATCATCAGTTTACACTACGATGTAAGTGGAAAAGCTCTTTGGGTAGCCATAGAAGGACTGGACCGGAGAGGAATGCAATGTTAGCAGAAAGAATAGTTAGGAGCTGTTGCAGTTATCCAGGAATAAATGAAAATGTGGTCATATTTGCAAGTAATGTGAAATTAAATGAAAAATGGAGTAATAACCCACTTAGGTGAAAATGAACTTTTGGCTCTCCTGGTCATTCAAAACAAAGCTGAGAACCTGTACCCTCTACTGGAAAAAAAAAAATGTCCACAAGCACACGCAATAGAAAACAACCCTCAGCCCTTACTCAGAGTCCATCTACTTCTCCTTTGCATACAAATCATACAATTCATCCCAGGCTGTAAAGAAAGTGCTTTAAGATAAAGGAGAATAAAAAAATACATCAAAGCAGAAAAACTATCATAAAAGTAACAATCTGATGTCCTTGATGTGGGGAAAATATGACTCAAAGCATAGCAATACCTCTAGGGAACATCTTAATCTAACATCATCATTAAGGTGAGTTTGGTTATATTTATAACTCCACTGGAGGGAAAATGTGTTTTCTCCAGAATTCTTGAGAGCTACAGTTCGTCAGTAGCAAAGAGAGACTGATTGCCAAGAGCAAAGCAGGACAGGAGTGGGGAGAGAAAACAGCCACGTTTCCTAGAGCGCTACCAGTAATGGAGGCAGAGAGGGAACCAGAGGGCCTGGGGGTGAAATAATGCCATGGACCCCACATGAACAGTCGTCCCTTCCTAGCTACAACCAGAATGAAGGCTCAGAACAATATCCACCTATATTTCTGCAAGGCAGAGAGGTTTTCAATGGCATCAACATTCTGATGAATGAGGAAAACCTAAGTTTTATTTGTGCATTAATGTTTAAAACTTCTGTTACCCGAGACAGAATAGCTGAACAGTTCTATGAAGCAACTTTGGAGTCAGGCAGATCTACGTTTAAGTCCCTATTTCACCTGGGTTGTATTACTTTGGACAAGGTAGTTAACCTCTCAAAATGTTTCTTCATAATAGCAATAATAATACCTACATCACTAGATTGTTAGAAAGATGAAATAATATATCTAATGTCGTATTAGTTATTGATTGCCGTGTAACAAATTACCCCAAAACTTAGTGGCTAAAAACAACAAATATATATCATGTCACAGTCACTAAATCCAGCCCGCACTTGAAAGAAGGGATTATGCAATGCACGAATTCCAGGAGACAGGGTCATTGGGGGTTATCTTTGAGGCTGCCCGCCACACTTGTATTTAGCTAAGTGCTAACACATAATAAGAGCTTAATATATGCTAGCTCCTATGATTATTATCTTCTGGAAAACTCACAAAAGAGCTCTTTATTTATGGTTAGTGGATAAATGAGGTACTACTTGTGCTCAAGCTTCAAATAATGTCCTAAAAAACAAATAAAATGGGATATACCCAAGTATGAAACTCAAGTCATCAAGTGCAAGTTATATCTGAACACAAATATTAGAAATCAAATAAGGAGGGAGAAAGTGAGAAGCAAAAGGCCGTGAGGAGGGTTAGCAACCTCTGTCCACTCTGAAGACTTGTAAAAGTGGTGGCCTGCTCTCACCATGACCACCAGAGTCTTCTACTCTGCAACTGAGGACACCTGAATTAAGTAGTCTTGCTATCCCCCTCTATAGTAAGTCATACGGTGCTGTGGGGAAAAGAATAAGTATCCATCACCTCAGGGATTGGCAGAATAGCAAGACAATGATTTTTCTACATGGAATCAGGTTTCCTTCAAATTATGTGAATACAAATAGGAGAAAGAGAAAGAAGAATTAGAAGAATTTGATGGGTTAAATTCTTCACTGAAATAGCTGCCTCTCTAGTCTTTGCCAAGAAAATATCAAAGATTTCAAAAACAGGTCACGACCACTTCTATAAACATGAGCAGCCCTTAGACAAGCACAATCCTGGATACTGTGGTGACCCTAAAACTGACAAGTTCAATCCATTACACTCTAAATGTGTCTTCATCCCCAACACACCCACCAGCAAAATGTTCTAAGACAGCTGCTAATTTAAAGGCAGAATTAATTATAAGTGGCTTTGTGACAGATGCTCTGTGTTTGGACTCCAACTGAAAAAGCCTCTCTGTTCCTGGCATGATGCTGGTGTTCTACTATACAGATTTCACTATAGCCATGCAGTGCTACTTGGTGGGTGGCTTGCTTGCAACGTGTTTGGGCAAACCACTGTGACTTAGCCTAGTTTCCTGACTTCCCCAGCTTGCTGTCCCTCTTTCTGGCCTTTTCCTTCATTTCCTGTGGCTAAAACACAGTCTTATTTGTCATGGTCCGTCAAGACACACAGGAGAAAAGATGATCCATCCCGGAGAAACTTTCCGGCCCTTCCTTTCATTATAAGCCAGACAAGGAACTTCGGACAGAAAGCACTGACCCTGCAAAGAGTGTACTTGTTCTTTGGGACTAGTCACTGTCTCAGTAATTCACAGCTACCATGTCAGTCAATATTCCCAATTCCCCACAAACCATCTGATTCCTCATGTTGGAGAAGAAACCTAGAATGTTTTAATATTTATTTTTAAAGAATACATTTTCATTTTAGAAAAGTTGAAAACACATAACGTTTTTAAGAAGAAAATAAATAACTGGAATACACCTTCTAGTCTGTTAGATTAATTATTTTAAAGGTTCTCCATGTCCTGTATTTGGTGAAGTCCTTGATGTATATTATACTTTCTAGTCTGTTAGATGAATTATTTTAAAGGTTCTCCATGTCCTATATTTGGTGAAGTCCTTGATGTATATTATACATAGAGAAAAAAAAGGTTTTTCCTTATTTTTATACCTTATATGCCTGGGGTAAATGTTGGCCAATGATATTTTTTATATTTTTCATTTTGATTAACATATTAACATTAACATATTGAGATCAATCCAGCTATTTTGAAGCCTAAATTCCATGACATACAAGATAACCAATTTTACTTATTTTTTTCTTTATAAAAATTAAGCTTTACCCATTGATAAGTTTGGAAAATATTAGGGTGCTTGAGAAAAACTGCTTTCCTTTTTGCCTACTTAAATCAGACTTTTTAGACATGCTTGACTCTACAAATGTTACTCTTATACCATATGTTTTGTCCACCAAACTTCCGGAACCCTACCAATTCTCTTTCATAGATTCTACCTTTCAGATTGCCAGATTAACTGTGTAATCATTACATTCAACAATCATGATTTACAATATATAACAAAAGGAAAGTTATTTCTGTCTCTTACTATCTCTTAAAGTACACGTTATGGGCCAGATCTTTCCTGGAAGGCCCGCTGACATTTTCTGGTGCCTCTTAAATAAAAAGCTTTATGGTCAAGTCTCCCAATACAGTTGCAGTAGAGTAATTATTTACTCTTATATAATGGTCAAAATTCAATCTTGCTTTGAAGTTAGAATAAATACCTCCTTTGAAGTTTTTGCATCGTGGTTTTGTAACTCACTGTGAAATATGGCACTAATTTTCTCCATGCTTCAACCAAAACTTCTATGACAACATCCTTTTCATATGTATGCCTTTCTCTTCCTTTGCTTATAACTTTTAGCAGTTATACTAAAATCCCCCCAATAACAGGTATATAAATATACCTGTTAGTATATTTTACAACACCTGTTTTCTATGTCAAATGAAAAATAAACCAAATCTCATGTCAACAGATTTATTTTGTTCACTTTTCAGAAAAAATTAAAACTGCCTTATTATTTGTTTTATCTTCTACTTACCATGAAGGATCATAAGCTCTCTCCAAATGGAGACAACAAAAGACCTAAATTCCATCTGAATGGAACCCAGAGAAGACAAAATTATTTTAATAAAGCCCCATCATTCTAATATTTAGGATATTAGAGCTACCCCTGTCTACTTGCTTTTGCTTCTCTAGCCCTTCAGTATTCTTGTTATACTACTGTGTACATTACTTCATCCTGGTAAGACCTCCTGATTTCTCATCACTCCCTTCCTCAGCTGCTACCCTCTGCTATGAATGTCTTCCCCCTGCCCAGGTCCCCACCATTGTTTTACTCATCCTAGCTCTCCTCATCTATACCCTTGGCACCAAAACCCATGGCCTTTCTGTAAGTGAAAGTTTATCCAAATCTACATCCTAGTATGTGAAAACTCCTTTTTTCCCCATTTTTTTTTTTTTTTTTTTTTTTGGCTCACATCCTAACAGAAATTAAACAACGCATAGAAATCATATACCTTACTGGCCACTCTGGTAAGTTTCCCTGCCTCTAACTCTTTCAATTCAAAGCAGACAAGAGAATAAAAGGGTTTCAGCTATCTCTGTCTTCTGCCACTCAGTTTCATCACTAGTGACACATTCCACATCGACACTCATAGAACAATTACAGGTCATGCATGTCACAACCATGCTTTGGGGCATAGCTCCCCTACGTGTTATTTACACCACATCCATGGAATCTCTTCTCTGTCTCCATGAAACCCAACCTTAAATCACTCATCTCCTAAACTTAGGATACATTTTTTCCACCCATACTCCAAAGTAGAGATAAGGGAATTCTCTAGGTAATCAGGAAGATCTGATTCATCACCTATCCCAGCACACGATATCATTTTTATTCTGCTAAAACACAATTCTTTTCATATAATGCCTTGCCAAGTACCTTTAATGGCTCCCTTTTACCTACAAAAGTAAATGACAGTTTGGATTTGAGCTCCTGCACCATAGAGACCTAGCCTTACTGTACCGGAGATAAGGTTACCAGATTTAGCAAATAAAAATAGAAGACTTTATCTGGCGACATTAATTGAAGGATAACCAGCTGCAACAGTGAGACCATACTACACCCACACCATACAACTACTATGGCTGCTACTATTTCAAATTCTAAACAATAAGTACAGAATGGACACTAACCAATCAGAATGGCTGCAGATGATTAACAAGCAATAGGGCGGAATCAATGCATCCTCGTAACCTATCAGCCTCATACTCATACTGTGTTCCTCCAAAGAAGTACAACTGCCCTTTTCTTTATCCTTCCAAATATTACCCACCTTTCAAAGATTTCTAGATGTTAACTTTCTCTCTAAAACCTTTCTGAACTAAAGTAATGAGAGTTTGGTATTGAAGATCAAACTCATTGTCTCTGAATTTCTCTAGCATACTGCTTAGGTGACTCATCTTGAGAGCTGTTTTGCCTGTTGGGAAGCAGCTCTCCATAGATCTTTTGCATTTTTGCGTATCTTATAAGCAGAGACACTGACTGTTCTTTGTTCTGGACTATCCTTTCAAAGATGATTGCACAGTGAACAACTCTGGAAAATAGAGATAGTGTCTCTCTCTGAAGCAAACAGCAAACATGCTTACAGCCTATTATATATAAAAAAAAATTCAGGTTCCCTAAACATAGGGTTACTTTCTTATATCAAAATCCAGTGAGTGTGCAGGCATTCATCTGGCCCATTTATATCACTTCCTTAGGACTCTGAGGCAAGGGGAACTGACTCAAATATGCTAATGCTCATGTAGCTTTCCGTTCTGTAAGTAATGAAGTCCTTGTTCTCTGACCTAAGAGTCTCAGGTCTTCTGCCAGTATTCATGAAACTAACTGTGACAGGGCAACTTGTAAGCTTATAAGTATGGTAAAGTCTCAGACCCTTCACCGTGGTTGATATTGCCTTGTTATTAAACATTTCACACATGTAAATCTAATATCTCCAACTAGATGATACTTAGTTAATTCTACATTTCATTCAGTACCTAGCTCTGCACGTAGTGACAGCCCCATGAAAAATCTTATTGAATGATACTTCCATGTATCTTGAGACACAAAACAAAAATGTAAAGGGGAAGAGGTTATAGATGTTTCAGAAAGACTATAAACAAGGAAGGAGAAATTATTATTGAGCAGTTGGGCATTGGCTTAACGTTAATAAGGTTAAACTCAGAATGCTAGGGAAAGATACAGACAAAGTGAGAGAATCATTAAGAACCTATCTCCAAACCTGATTTCTAGATCTGTGTTGCATATTAGGTACTGCCTAATTTACAAAGAGCCTACATCGTGATCAACCTTGCCATCTCCTACGAATTATTTACTTCTCTTATATGCCTACTTGATAGCATTAAGGATGCCACAGCCTTGGTGACAGTACATTGGGACTGCAGGAATTAGGAAGGCAGCAACACAGAGCTCCTTTAAGCCTTGAACTGAGGCAGGGCTGGGTTAGCAATCAGCTGGCTGTGGACCTCCAAAGAGCTATAGGCCATTCCGGCTTTAGCAGTAAGCCTGTGTAATGACCCTGTGCAGGAGCTACAGTGGAACATCGCTGTCAAGTAGAAGGTCGTGCACCAGAGCATTGTGCTCCAAGAAAACTGAAACATTCATTAGAAAAAATGCACATTTTAAAATAGCCTGACATTAGAATGGCCTCAAGCTACCTGTATTTATTTAGGAGAAATGTGTAGTGTTGTTCACCCCAGAAACTGAGGTAAAAATGCTTATATCATTACTGAATTGACCTCTCCAACATTCCATAGGTGATCTGTGGTAAAATACATAACCTCTGTCATTTGAAAAAAAAAGCCAATGGAATGATATTTGATTTTTAAGTAGTAAAATCCAAATTTAGAAAATGAAAAGCTTTCTTGACCGGAAATTTTAAATTCCAATTAAGCGGGCTTTCCTGGTAGCGCAGTGGTTGACAGTCCGCCTGCCGAAGCAGGGGACACGGGTTCGTGCCCTGGTCCGGGAGGATCCCACATGCCACGGAGCGGCTAGGCCCATGAGCCATGGCCGCTGGGCCTGCGCGTCCGGAGCCTGTGCTCTGCAACGGGAGAGGCCACAACTGTGAGAGGCCCGCATACCGCAAAAAAAAAAAAAAAAAACCCAATTAAGCAATGATTATTAACTAAATGTCAAAATGTTTCTAGCCTGTTTCGCTGACTTTTTAAAATTTCACAAGACAATTTTGGATGCCCTCATGCTGAGTCTCATCACGCATCAGAACATTTAAACTGAAAACATCTGACAGACTGACTTGGCTTACAAATTCATTTTAATCATGTTCAAATATCAACATCAAGGCTCTGTGCCTGATAAGTGGGTGTTTTTAAATAAGCATATTATAAGCCAGCAGGAGTCATCTTGCTAGCTACATTTTCATGCAAGAATTAGATATTAGGAGATTCCTAGGTCAGTGTCATCAAGGGCAATTTAAACTTTTATTTCTTTTAAGAATTAGCAGCTTCTAGAAATGGGCTATTATGACTTCCAAATGGGGCGAAAAATGGCAGGAACAAAAATCATTGAATTATGATGTTTTTCTGACATCCTCAAGCCTCTTATCCTAAAACCTATAACCAAAGCATAAAAGGTGATTAAAGTAACAGGTTTATAAAACATATGCTACAAGTTTTTTTCCTCTCCCTTCAATAAGACCTAAACTTGGTCATCAGCAAAGTTTATCTTGCACACTTCCTGCCAAACCTAAGTCAGATGCTCAACCCCAAGCTCCTTGTCAGCTGCCAAGGTTCCACAACTTACTCTAGGTGCCACTGTCCAGCTTTCTCCGCTCTTCAGTCCTCAACCCCAGGCTTCCAGAATATAGCCACACCCAATGACTAACAGTGCCATGGAAAAGGGAAATGCCAACCACTTCACACATTATTCTTCTGAGTCCAAAAACATGTACTTCATCCCAGGCTTCCTGAGAATTATTTCCTTAACACAAGAAGTTTATTTTAATAGTCACCTAATATAGTCCCTGGCACATAACATGTGTTCAATCAATGGCTTTTTAACTGAACTGAAATAATACTGACAATATTTGGCAGAGTGAGGGAGGGAAGGTATTCTGGTCCTCACACACTTTTACACTATACCCAGACACAGGGCCTGATTGCAACTGACAGTCTTGCATAGAAAGAGGGACACCATACATGGTTGAATACAACCAAATATTAGGCTGAAAACATTACTCAATAATTCATTGTGCAAGCAAATTTGAGCCACACAGCTATTAAGTCATAGATCTAAGATGTGAACTTGGACATTCTGGCTACGTAGTCTGCACTCAATCTCTGCCATCCTGAACTACTGCACTACATGTGAGAACTTCATTTACCTGTCAATCGGAGTATGAAATAGTGCACACAACAATCTATAATTAATATACAGTGTCTAATTTTAATTTCCAGTTCCTTCAGCAATGTGTGACAAAAGGAAATGTCCCTGACCTATCTGGGCTATTCCATTCTGTCTGTTGTACCCTGTAAATTCCTTGAGGGCAAAGATTAAGCCAACACCCAGCACCATGCCAGCAACATAATTAATGCTTAATAAATATTTGTGGAACAAATGAATGAATTCAAGTTCTCCATTGCTTCTGATTTATCGTTGTCACTCATAACATCTAAACTAGAAAATTTTTTTATTAAAAAATTTTTAAAAAGTTAAAACACGTTTCAAAAACTGTCAGGTTCTTGGTCTGAAAAGTTCAAATATAGTCTTTGTCAACTGTTAATTTCTACCAACGTGCTCTGAAAACATTTGGCTGTGTATTTTGCCCAAGAAATAGCGTGCTGGTATCTGTTTCACTACATACTCTTCAGACCTCCCCCATGCTGTTTAGCCATTTGGCACCATGTCCTGAAGCCTCATGTGTACCCTTCAGCATCCCAAGAAGAAGCTCTCCCTGAGTTCATGGGAAGAAATTCAGTTGCATAATTACCCTATTACACATGAATTCTCCACTGCTCCCTAGTGTCTTCCACACTGTCCAGAATCCAGGCTCACAGATTATAGAAAGAGGTCAGAGAAATCTGATACCAAACATAAGATTCACAAAATTCACCGTTTCGTGTAGACATGTACACTGAAAACTATTTTTTTCCTTTGATGTATTGATCACCAACTGCAACAAAACAGGCAGAAGTTCGGCACAAGGAGGGAATAATAGAGAGAAAAAAAGAAACTTCAAGATTGACTATTATACCTAAACTATGTTGTGCATATCAGGAGAGACCCTGTCTGACTCCCTTCCAGTTATTATAGTAAGTATCTAGTTTCCTATATGAACTCAGTGTAACTCATAGGAAGTTCTTAAAGAATCTGAAAAAAGCCATTATCCTAGAGAGTAGGATAATTCCTCAAATTGTGCTCCCGTGACTTGGTTTTCCTCAAAATACTTATGTATGCTCCATGTTAAATGGGTACTTTGATCAAATAGACTAGGTAAAAAGAGGGTTTAGGACAATTAAATGGGTTTCTTTGTACAGACTGCTTAGATACGTTTCAATGCACACAACGGTACATATAGAAATTTCTAAGGGACCTTAAGTTCATTACATTTTCCTATCCTTTTACACCAGCATGGTGAAATAAAGCTATACTTTTGAATGTCCATTTTTCTATAGAAAATGTATCTTTGTAGAACTATACTTGACAAGTAATTTCTTTCTTTCAACTCCAAAGCTGAGGACTTAGTTTCCAAAAGCCCTATTGTTGAGAATCTATGTGTCAAATGAACATGTTATTTTAATATTCAGTCCTTCTAACACACTGCATTCACACACACACACACACACACACACACACACACACACACACACACATATACACACACGAAATCAGTAAACTACATTTATCTTTGTTTGGAGAATTAATCATTCAGCATTTTGCAGTTCCTTACTTGGCAGGATCTTTCCATGAGTTGGTCACTCACCTTCCACCTAGTTAATGTACCAAGAATGAATACCAGGACCATTTATCAGCTCTATAAGATCAGCTCTACAAGCAATGTGCTTAAAACTCATGATCTCTTTCATCATCCTTCTTTACCTTTGATTATTCGAGGTCAACTTCTATCACTATTGCTTACTGTGTAAGTTGGGCAAATTATTTCACCTTTGTTAGTCTCCACTTCCTAACTTCTATCGAGAATAGTAACACTTCTCTTGCAGAGTACTCATGAGATTAAATGAGAACATTTGTAAGAGAGGGCTAGCAAAACTTATTAATAGGAAGTACTCTACAGATTTTCCTTCCCCAAATTCTGTCACTTCATTTCATCCCCACCTCCCTTTCACCCTCACCATCCAATCTCCCTAAGTCTTTTAGTAAGAAAATAAAATATTCCAAAGCATCTTTCGTATTCTTCCTAAATCATTTAATCAATTTCTAACTTATCAATTTTTAACTTATCTGTCTAATTAATCAGTACAGTAAAGTTCTCTTAAGAGGCAGTGAAATTAGAAGGGAAAACCAAAGGTACTACTGTGCCATAGTGGAATACATTTACCGACTCACCCCTGTTCTAATCCCTCCAACCATAACTGAAAAGATGCAACATGTCCTTCACTGAAAATGTTGCAGGCAAGCCTTATGGAAAGATGTCTAATGTGAAATTTGAAAACAGAACAATTATTTTTTGTTGACTTCTGGTTTCATACTTTACTTTTTTAAAGAAAAAATGTAAGTGACCAATTTCAAGTTAGATATTCCTTGTCGCAAAACTGGAATTTTCTTTTAATTACAAAATTTGGGTTAATGCACATAATTGTGGGTATGACAAATAAGGAAGATAAGGCTTTGCCCTTATTTTAATTATGGAAAATTAAAGCACAGAGAAACTGCATACTTTGATTTTGAGATCTCATTGAACACTGTGTCTCCATGCCTGAAAGCAATTGAATCAGGGTGAAAATATTGATCAGTCTGCTTCAACTCAACAAATCAGACGTTTCTATGATTAACTCCAACATAGAATAAATCATAAACAATTTTTTTCTAATTTCTCCCCTTGCTTTGTGGTATGCTCTTAGTGACATTTCAGAAATCCCTAAGTTTCATTCTCCATTAGTAAATGATTTTCTTTTTGGAAATTATCATTACTCCCTAAGTTATAATTTTAAAAGTAATTCATATTCTCCTTTATCTCTTAAGCAATAGAAAGTGTGTTGTTTCTAACAGATTTAGGCCATCCATAATGGTTTAGAATTGGGATTTTTAACCAAAATATACCTAAGAGAAAATTATTTTCACTTTGTGATTTACCCAGTGGGATAATCCAAATGTTTATTCTAGACAGATCCTACATGGAGTTGCTCTAGCCATCCTGTACATTATACCACTGGTGTTGGTCATAATAGGCATACCCTCAGAGGATTGATTCCCCCTCTGAATAGCAGCAGCCTTCTTTCCACCTCTTGGTCACAATTAATCACCCCAGCCAAATATTTTAGCCCCCTTTTTTCTTTTCTCCTTGTTATCAGAGATGCATGAAATGGGCAGCTGACAGTCTCTACTTCCAATTAAATAAACAATTGGTATCTCTGGAAGCATTCCCCCACTTCAAGCTAAATTCAGAAACCAGAGTCTTCAAGAAGGAAAGTGAAGATTTTGTGAGGCAGTTAAAATAGTGAAAGCAACCGTGCTTTTGACCCTGGATCCATGAATTTCAGTTATGTAGGAAATAGCACCATATGTCCTTGTTGATTCAGACATATGCTACATAGTTAAAGGAAGGATTTTCTCCTACCTGGCATGAGTTTTCAGTAGGGCATCCCACTGTGGATAGAACACCAGCTGCTTCTGGGTGATCAGGTGTATGATAACACGCATGAATTCCTGCGCAGCATCCCATCTCCTTACTTCTTTCACTCTAAAATGAGTTCCTTAGAAAGAAACAATGTTGTGTAGGATACTATGTAAACCACATGTAGTAATTCCTTGGATGGTTCTAGCAAGAGCATGATGCAGGAGGAAAAGCAATCTGAACACAGAATGATCTACCCCAATGAGGGCAAATTGATGCCTTCTCCAAGATGGAAGGAGTTCAATAAAATCAAACTGTTAGAAGTAGATGACAGGTCTCTGTAGAGTTAGTACCAAATAGGGGGCTCAGTGTCAGACCCTCTAATTGCAGATGGCACTAAACAATCAAGGTAGCCACGTTTCTATTTCTCATTAGGAACATACATGCTGTTGGGCTCAGGCTTCCTTCTCATCATCCAACCTCTAATCACTGGGGTGCCCCAGGGCTCTATGCTCTATCCTTAGACATTATTTCTCTATCTACACTCGCTTTAGAGATGTCATCCAACTCTTGCTTTAAATTTCCTCTGTGTGCTGGGAATTCCCATATTTAAATCACCAAGTCAGACCACCTCCCTGAATTCTACACCCATACAACTAACTACCTACTCAATATCTCCAGTTATTTAATAGGAATCTTAAAAATGATATACCTACAAGTGATTTCTTCCTATCCCACAGTGCGTGCCTCATAAAGTCCTCATCTCAGTAAATGCCAATTTTATCCTTCTGTTGCTCACAGCAGAAACACTGCAGTTATCCTTGACACCTCTGTTTCTTTCATACCCACATCAAAGCCATTAGCAAATTCTGTCAGTTCTACCTTCAAAATATATTCAGAATCCAAGCACTTCTTACCACCTTACCCACAATCATCCTAGTCTAGTCTGTCATCCCTTTTCCTGAACCACTGGATATTTTCTAGCCTGTTTCCTTCTTTCCCCCTTACCCTCTACAGTCTATTTTCCACATGGCATTCTAATGATCCCTTTAAAATATAACTTGTATCACATTACTTTTCTAGTTGAAACCTTCTAGTGTCTTCCCATCTCAGAATTAAATTGAGACTTTTCATCATGGTTTACAAGACCCTACGTGATCAGGCCTCTGCTTCCTCTAATTTTCCCCTTGCTTGCTGTCAAACTGGCCACCTTCCTGTTTCTTGAACAAAACAAGCATGTTTTTGCTAACTATTCCAAGCTGGCTATAATACACTTACACCTTACTTGTGCAGAATTGCCTAAACAATATCTAAAATTTCACCTCATTCCTCTCTACCAACCAACACTTCTTCATTTTTTTCTTCTTAGCACTTATTACCTCCTGAAAATATTATGTATATTTTTATTTGATATTTCTTTTCCCACTAGAAGAATTTAAAGGTTCCATAAAAGTGAGTACTTTTTTTCTTTTGTTATTGCTATACGCCTTTCCTGAAACTGTGCTCAGAATGTATAGGAATTTGGTAAATATTTTTTGACTTGTCAAATGAACTAATTCAATAAACAAGCACTGGAGTGGCTGGAGAAGAGATTTGTTGTTATCCATAGAATGGTCATCTTGTCCTGTGAACTAGGGCATTTTTGACGAGAATTCACATGAGACTCAAATATTCTCTCACTCTGGACCATTCCAGGAAAATCTCCCCCCCGCAAATATTTACCTCCCCTTAGACTGTCTTGTCACCAATCCTTGAATTTTTCTGTTCATCCAGTCAATCTTAGTCATTACCAATGAGTCATATAGTTCCTTATCTCAAGCCTTTTCTTCTGACAAAGAGGACAATATGATATCTACGAAATTAAGCCCAGCTACAGAAACTTCCTTCCCACTGTCCTTCAAGAGCACTATATATCATGTGGCACCATTGACAATTCAGACTTGAATCTTCTCCTCCATAAATAGGTCAGAACAAACTCCCCAAGTCACCACAAATATAGGTTCACAAGGGGTGGCAATGAGGAGTTGGCATGTTGAGAGCTTGAACTACCTATTCAGGCAACGTTCTTGTGCCTTCACGATCTGCTGATTTGACATTCCATTTGATGATGGAAAGCTACTGGGCACTCCCCAACTTAATGGCTAGGCAGGTATGAGAGTATCTGTTTATGAGGGACAACTCAGGTCACTTCATCCCCTGGTCCTAAGGTCTCTACTGAGCTAGTTACAAAGAGAAGCCACTTCTTAATATGAGTATAGTAACTTGCCTAAAGAGAATTATTTTGCTTCCTGTCTGTTATGGATTCTCTTCTTGGAGTTTGACTTGTTTTCACTGAACTTCCCAATCTGCCACAGATAAGTTTATCATCACAACTTCTGCTAGTTCATTAAAGTTAAATGGCATAGTGCTTGCCTGGACCAGTTAGAGAGCTCTTTGCTTGCTCTAGAAAACTTCAGTCATAGAACACATTGCAGATGTAAAATACATTACCTCTAAAGCATACCCACACACACAAAAGAAAATTCCAAAGAATTGTACCTCTTTCTCAGTGGTAACAGGCTCAACAAATAACTACTGGTTTTTCACTTTGAGGAAGAAATCTTGATATTCCCCAGGTACCTCAAAGAAGTGACAGTATGCTATATTGTCAAGAGTCTTATCCTCCTCTTCTGGCACTTAGAAAGATATCTTACCGAGACTTCCAGGGTTTCTTCTACTTCCCTTTCCCCTCATTTGCCCAGGGTGTGATAAATGTGGTGAACCAACATGACCTTCAGTGGAACAGTGATACAGCCGCATTTCCTTTAGACAAAACTGTAGCACAGAACTGGACAAGTGATCAGACCCTGAGGCAAAACAGTAAGGGTGTGGTGTTTTCCCTTCCAGGTAAGAACAAACTGCTTCTTTTTTGTTTGTTTTGTTTTGTTTGTTTTAATTTACTGGACAAAGTGGAGAAATATTTACCAGTATAATAGCTACATAACAGATTCAATGGGCTGTAATGATTTTCTCAACTAAGGAGACCTCATCAAGAAAAGCAACTATACTTGGATTCACTACCTGATTAAGCTTATAATAATCCACCATCATTCTCCAGAATATACTTGTCTTCTGCATTAATCTAACTGGGGATGTGATAAGAATCATCAGTCTTCATCTTTCAAGAATTTGGTGGTGACACTAACATCTACAATTTCTCCAGAGATACAGAGTTGACTTTGAATTACTCTTTTGGAAGAGAATGGAAACTCCAGATGCTTCCACATTGCCATTTCTACCACAACGGGATTCATACCCATTGGTTCTCAACCGACAACAAAACTGTGATGCAACAAAGTATCTTTAAATTCCTCTTTTCTTTCCCTTGTACTCCCAACTTTATGCACTTAATGCTTGATTTCTAACACTTTCCTGTAAGCAAAGCCTGAGAAGATGTTACTGTCATTTACCCTTTGAAACACATTCATGTTCAAATAAAAAAGAAAGATCGTAAGCTTCAAATGGAACCAAATGGATTTCTAATTGTAAACTCATCACCTGCTAAATCATGTGTGACTTTGCCCGCATTAATTAACCTCAGTTTTCTAGTCTATAAAAGGGTGTAAGTCTAAAGACTTATGAAGCAAATCACTGAACATAGGCATTTATAATAACCACAGGGTTGTAAAACACATGCTGATCTCTGCCTAAAATACTCCAATTCTCCAACACTTCCACTCTTCGTTTGGATTTCTCTGGGGAACATATTCTGTTCCCTTTCTCTGCTTAGACCAAATTCCCTCTTAGATATATTCCCTTAACACTCTCTCTTCCCTTTCTAGTGTGTGTCTCAGTTGTTATATTTGTTTTTGTATTTATTGGATTATTGTCTGTCTTAACCAATGCATTGTATACTGCTTGAGGGGAAGTCATGTCTGCTTTTGCTCATCTTTATAGTCTCAGTGCTTAACACAGGGCTTGACCATTGCAGGCACTTAAAAATTAGTTGAAAGAATGAATTAATATCACAAGGCAACAACTAATGAGCACTTACTATGGGTAACACTCTGTGTCATGTGCTTTATGTCCACTACCCATATAATATGCAAACATCCTTCACATTTCTTCATTAAAAATTTCAGAAAGACTTAGGGAAAGCTGAATACTGAGATTTTTCTCACTATTTTCCTCACCAGTCTGGGTATCCTCTCTTCCCACAATATCTTGATCATACATTTAAACATCTCAGGCGCATGATATAATTCATCTGCACTTTCAAGACCTCCAAAACAACACAGCTGATTTTGGAACTCCAGTCTGCATAAGAAACATCTGAAAGCTGGTTTAAGCACTTCATTCATGCATAGAGATTCTAATTCTATAGTTCAGGAGAGAGAACTGGGTATGTGTGTTTTTATAAAATACCTCAGGTGATGCTGATGGTAATGCATATTCATTTCAGAAAGTTTCGGGTCTAGGAGCCTGGAGTTAGAGAAGGAAAACAGATGTAGAGTTGGAATGTTCAGTGGTAGACCACAGAGAACTTTAATGTTAGGGAAAAGAAATTTGCACTCTTGGAAACTCTCTGAAATGCGCAAGAGTTCTAGGAGGTCAGAGATTACTAACAAGTACTGTGATATGCAAAGAAGCCATCAATACTGACAACTTCATAGGCTGAGAGTTCAGAGGCTGAGAAATCTTGATATGGTTGAAAATAAAGCACTAGAGTTATTTATATAAACTGTTCCACATTTATGCCTAATTGCTATGCAGCATAACAATACTCATGTATACCCCTAAATGTGTGTCAGAGTGCTCTTGTATATTTGGAACAGTGATCTCTGTTAATCTTAGTGTTTTTAGATTACTTTTCTGAACAACAGACATTTGATCACAACTTTAAAACAAATAGTAAAAGTCTGATTAATATGTACAGATTTATTTTGATTCTTTTTTTTTTGCAGTACACAGGCCTCTCACTGTTGTGGCCTCTCCCGTTGTGGAGCACAGGCTCCGGACGCGCAGGCTCAGTGGCCATGGCTCACGGGCCTAGCCGCTCCGCGGCATGTAGGATCTTCCCGGACCAGGGCACGAACCTGTGTCCCCTGCATCGGCAGGCGGACTCTCAACCACTGCGCCACCAGGGAAGTCCCTCGAGTGATTTTTTTGGAATTGTCCTATACCCTCCTAGAAAGAGAAAACTGGTATATACTTTCTAGAGGGAAACTTGGCATCCCTGAGGATGACAATGCAGATTTTAGAGATGGACACAAAATGACCTGTGCTTTTCTAACCACTCCATCCGTTATCTCTACGCAGTAGACAAAGGCGCCTTCTACTCCCCACTGAAGCACACATTTCAAATGCTAACATAGAACTCCAAGTATAGGAATGGACACTTTCTCTCTGTGAGTTAAATGATATGCCTTCCCTTTGTTTGTCACAGAGGCTATCAGATTATTTTTCCTTAAAATGTTTGCCAAGATATCTACAAAAAATAAATAGGATTTTCCACTTGCACATTCAACTCACGCATCTCCTTTGTATAATTTTCTTGATTCTTCAAATATTAACATTTTAGACAGGTACAATGAAACTCAACAAATTGAGCTAAAATAAATATATTACCAAATCAAAGAAAACTCAAACCTAATCCTATACATTTCGAGTTTCAGGAAACTCTTCTTTAAAATAATATGTTTATCTTTGTAATTGTTAAGCTAAGACTCTGAAATCAGATTCACCACAGTTCAAATATCATCTCTGCCATTTACTAGCTTGGTGATCAGAGGCAAAGTTTTTGAACTTCTTCAGACCCAACCAATTCATCAGTAAAATGGGTATATCTATCACATAGTTTCAACGTAAGAATTAAATGAAAACGTGTATTCAGGAGTACATGAAAATGTACCTAGCATAAGGTAAATATCAAGAATTATTACTTTTTTGGTTCAAAGGGATACATGCACCCCAATGTTCATTGCAGTGCTGTTTATACTAGCCAAGACATGGAAGCAACCTAAATGTCCATTGACAAATGAATGGATAAAGAAGATATGGTACATATATACAATGGAATATTACTCAGCCATCAAAAAGAATGAAATAATGCCATTTGCAGCAACATGGAGGGCCTGGAGATTATCATACTAAGTGAAGTAAGTCACACAGACAAAGACAAATATCATATGATATCACTTATATGTGGCATCTAAAAAAAATGATACCAATGAACTTATTTACAAAACAGAAACAGACTCACAGACTTAGAGAACGAATTTATGGTTACCAGGGGGGAAGGGTGGGAGGGAGGGATAGACTGGGAGTCTGGGATTGACATGTACACACTGCTATATTTAAAATAGATAACCAACAAGGACTTACTGTATAGCACAGAGGACTCTGCTCAGTACTCTGTAATAACCTAAATGGGAAAAGAATTTGAAAAAGAATAGATACATGTATATGTATAACTGAATCACTTTGCTGTACACCTGAAACTAACACAACATTGTTAATCAACAATACTTCAACATAAATTAAAAAAAAAAAAAAAGAACTACCACATGATCCAGCAATCTCACTCCTTCCTGGGCATATATCCAGAAGAAACCATACTTCAAAAATATACATGCAGGGCGGAGTCAAGATGGCGTACTAGGAGGAGGCAGAATTCATGTCTCCTTGCAAGTAGGGCACCTACCAGGTACCCGTGGGGAACCACAGACACCTAAGGGGACGGGAGGAAGCCCCAGCGACAGGGTAGGACGTGGGGTGTGGGGGGAGTGAAAGGGGGAGGAGAAGTGGAGGGAGAAGCAGACTGGCGCTCCTGAGGGGCAGCTGTGGGAGGGGAAGGGATCCCACACCCGAAGGGGAAAATAGAGGAACCACTGGGAGGGCAGAAGATCAAAAGAGAGCGTGGCCAGGTTTCCCCTGCCCACTTGGATCCTCAGGAACCTGTTGAGATTCCGGGCCTGATCCTCTGCCCACTGAGGTCCCCTCCAGCCATGGGGCTCCTGAAGGAGTGGGAGGAAGGGAAGGGGGAGTAAAAGTAAAGGCCAGACCTCCAGAACTGGCATCCCTGAGGGGTGGCTGGGGGAGGGAAGGCGTTCCTACACCCAGTGGGACCCACCCACAGTTAGGGGTCCAGCGGCTACCAGGGAGACACTGGGGGAGACAGTGGGGGAGGGGCACAAAAGAACGGAAGGGAACAGGGCCAGTGCTTTCCCTGTCCACTTCGGCACTGGGAAGCCTGTTGGCCTCCCAGGCCTAATTCTCTGCCCTCAGAGCCTCCCTCCTGCCTGCAGAGCCCAAGCCCAGCCCCTACACCCCCACCCAGGGCCCTACCTCTACACTCAGAGACCTCCTCTAAGACCCGCTCCAATGCGCTGGACCTAAACCCCACCCACACACCCTCACCCAGGGCCCTACCTCCAAACTCCGGCACTCCACACTGCAGAGGCCCTCCTTTCAACGTGCTGCCTCTCCCCTTCTCCGCAGGTCACAAGCATAGGCCCCGCCCCGGTCACGCCCCCACCCGCCTAGTCCCGCCCCCCTAAATCCCTCCCCTGCCTAAGTTCCACCCCCCTACCTAAACTCCGCCCCCACAGCCAAGGCTTTTTTTTTTCTTTTCTTTTTTCCTCTTTTAGACTGGGGTTCTGTTTTACCTTCTTGATTCATTGTTGTTTATTCTTTTATATTTTTATTTTTCCTAATAAATCTTTTATTTTTCTAATTTTATTTTTTCTTTATACATTGTTAGTGATCTCTCCTTTTGGCTTGCCCCCTCATTTATTTATTTATTTATTCTTTTTTCTGTTGTGGTTTTATTTTACCTTGTTGCAGTTGTTTCGAATATAGTTTTGTTTTTCCTAATATATTTTTAATGTTTCTACTTTTATCTTGTTTTTTATTTTCTGATATTGTACTGCTCCTTTTTTCTTTCTTTCTTCTTTTTTTTTTTTTTTTTTTCTTTTTTACTGCACCACGAAGCTTGCAAAACCTTTGTTCCCAGGCCAGAGATCGGGCCTAGCTCCTGTGGTGGCAGATCTGAGTCTAAACTGCTGGACTAACAGAGAAACTCAGACCCCAGGGAATATCAATAGGAGTGAGGCCCAGAGGTCCTCATCTCAGACCAAGACCCAGCTCTATCCAACTACCTGCAAACTCCAGTGATGGATGTCTCAGACCAAACAAACAATAACACAGGAATACAGCACCACCCATCAAAAAAAATAAAAATGAAGCAACAAAAAAACTGCTACAGATGAAGGAGCAAGGTAAAAAACTACAAGACCAAAAAAATGAAGATGAAATAGGCAACCTACCTGAAAAAGAATTCAGAGAAAACATAATAAAGATGATCCAAAATCTTGGAAACAGAATGGAGAAAATACAAGAAACATTTAAAAAGGATCTAGAAGAACTAAAGAGAAAACAAACAGTGATGAACAACACAATAACTGGAATCAAAAATACTCTAGAAAGAATCAATAACAGAATAACTGAGGCAGAAGAATGGATAAGTGAGTTGAAAGATAAAATGGTAGAAATACCTGCCAGGGAGCAGAATAAAGAAAAAAGAATGAAAAGAATTGAGGACAGACTCAGACCTCTGGGAGAACATTAAATGCAACAACATTCAAATTATAGGGGTCCCAGAAGAAGAATAGAAAAAGAAAGTGTCTGAGAAAATACTTGAGGAGATTATAGGCGAAAACTTCCCTACAGGGGAGAGGAAATAGTCAGTCAGGTCCAGGAAGCACAGAGAGTCCCATACAGGATAAACCCAGAGAGAAACACACTGAGAAACATATTAATCAAACTATCAAAAATTAAATAAAGAGAAAAATTATTAAAAGCAGCAAAGGAAAAGCAACAAATAACATACAAGGGAATCCCCATGAGGTGAACAGATGATTTTTCAGCAGAAACTATACAAGCCAGAAGGGAGTGGAAGGACATACTTAAAGTGATGAAAGGGAGAAACCTACAACCAAGAAAACTCTACCCAGCAAGGATCTCATTCAGATTCAATGGAGAAATCAAAAGCTTTTCAGGCAAGCAAAAGCTAAGAGAATTCAGCACCACTAAACCAGCTTTACAACAAATGCTAAAGGAACTTCTCTAGGCAAGAAACACAAGAGAAGGAAAAGACCTACAATAACAAACCCAAAACAATTAATAAAAAGGTAATAGGAACATACATATCGATAATTACCTTAAACATGAATGGATTAAATGCTCCAACCAAAATACACAGGCTTGCTGAGTGGATACAAAAATAAGACCCGTATACATGCTGTCTACAAGAGACGTACTTCAGACCTAGGGAAACATACAGACTGAAAGTGAGCGGATGGAAAAAGATATTCCATGCAAATGGAAATCAAAAGAAAGCTAGAGTAGCAATTCTCATATCAGACAAAATAGACTTTAAAATAAAGACTCTTACAAGAGACAAAGAAGGACACTACATAATGATCAAGGGATCAATCCAAGAAGATATAACAATTGTAAATATTTATGCACCCAACATAGGAGCATCTCAATACATAAGGCAAATGCTAACAGCCATAAAAGGGGAAATCGACAGTAACACAATCATAGTAGGGGACTTTAACATCCCATTTTCACCAATGCACAGATCATCCAAAATGAAAATAAATAAGGAAACACAAGCTTTATGACACATTAAAAAAGATGGACTTAAATGATATTTATAGGACATTCCATCCAAAAACAACAGAATACACTTTCTTCTCAAGTGCTCATGGAACATTCTCCAGGACAGATCATATCTTGTGTCACAAATCAAGCCTTGGTAAATTTAAGAAAATTGAAGTCATACCACGTATCTTTTCCAACCACAATGCTATGAAACTAGATATCAATTACAGGAAGAAAACTGTAAAAATACAAATACATGGAGGCTAAACAATACGCTGCTAAATAACCAAGAGCTCACTGAAGAAATCAAAGATGAAATCAAAAAATACCTAGAGACAAAGACAATGAAAACACGATGATGTAAAACCTATGCGATGCAGCAAAAGCAGTTCTAAGAGGAAAGTTTATAGCAATACAATCCTACCTTAAGAACAAGAAACATCTCAAATAAACAACCTAACCTTACACCTAAAGCGATTAGAGAAAGAAGAACAAAGAAACCCCAAAGTTAGCAGAAGGAAAGAAATCATAAAGATCAGATGAGAAATAAATGAAAAAGAAATGAAGGACACGATAACAAATATCAATTAAAACTAAAAGCTGGTTCTTTGAGAAGATAAACAAAATTGATAAACCATTAGCCAGACTCATCAAGAAAAAAAGGGAGAAGACTCAAATCAATAGAATTAGAAATGAAAAAGGAGAAGTAACAACTGACACTGCAGAAATACAAAAGTTCATGAGAGGTTACTACAAGCAACTATGTGCCAATAAAATGGACAACCTGGAAGAAATGAACAAATTCTTAGAAAAGCACAACCTTCCGAGACTGAACCAGGAAGAAATAGAAAATACAAACAGACCAACACAAACACTGAAATTGAAACTGTCATTAAAAATCTTCCAACAAACAAAAGCCCAGGACCAGATGGCTTCACACGTGAATTCTATCAAACATTTAGAGAAGAGCTAACACCTATCCTTCTCAAACTCTTCAAAATATAGCAGAGGGTGAAACGCTCCCAAACTCATTATACGAGGCCACCATCACCCTGATACCAAAACCAGACAAAGATGTCACAAAAAAAGAAAACTACAAGCCAATATCACTGATGAACATAGATGCGAAAATCCTCAACAAAATACTAGCAAACAGAATCCAACAGCACATGAAAAGGATCATACACCATGATCAAGTGGGGTTTACCCCAGAAATGCAAGCATTCTTCAATATACGAAAATCAATCAATGTCATATACCATATTAACAAATTGAAGGAGAAAAACCATATCATCTCAGTAGACTCAGAAAAAGCTTTTGACAAAATTCAACACCCATTTATGATAAAAACTCTCCAGAAACTAGGCACAGAGGGAACCTACCTCAACACAATAAGGGCCATATATGACAAACCCACAGCCAACATCATTCTCAACGGTGAAAACTGAAACAATTTCCTCCAAGATCAGGAAGAAGACAAGGTTGCCCACTCTCACCACTATTATTCAACATAGTTTTGGAACTTTTAGCCACAGCAATCAAAGAAGAAAAAGAAATAAAAGGAATCAAAATCGGAAAAGAAGAAGTAAAGCTGTCACTGTTTGCAGATGACATGATCCTATACATAGAGAATCCTAAAGATGCTACCCGACAATGACTACAGCTATTCAATGGATTTGGTAGAGTGCCAGGATACAAAATTAATGCACAGAAATCTCTTGCATTCCTATACACTAATGATGAAAAATCTGAAAGAGAATTTAAGGAAATACTCCATTTACCATTGGAACAAAAGGATAAAATACCAAGGAATAAACCTACCTAAGGAGACAAAATCTGTATGCAGAAAACTATAAGACACTGATGAAAGAAATTAAAGATGATACAAACAGATGGAGAGATAGACCATGTTCTTGGATTAGAAGAATCAACGTTGTGAAATGACTACACTACCCAAAGCAATCTACAGATTCAATGCAGTCCCTATCAAACTACCAATGGCATTTTTCACAGAACTAGAACAAAAAATCATACAATTTGTATGCAAACACAAAAGACCCCAAATAGCCAAAGCAATCTTGAGAAAGAAAAACAGAGCTAAAGGAATCAGGCTCCCTGACTTCAGACCATACTACAGAGCTACAGTAATCAAGATAGTATGGTACTGGCACAAAAACAGAAATATAGATCAATGGAACAAGATAGAAAGCCCAGAGATAAACCCACACACCTGTGGTCAACTAATCTATGACAAAGGAGGCAAGGATATACAATGGAGAAAAGACAGTCTCTTCAATAAGTGGTGCTGGGAAAACTGGACATCTACATGTAAAAGAATGAATTTAGAACACTCCCTAACACCGTACACAAAAATAAATTCAAAATGGATTCGAGACCTAAATGTAAGACCGGACACTATAAAACTCTTAGTGGAGAGCACAGGAAGAGCAATCTTTGACATAAATCACAGCAAGATCTTTTTTGATCCACCTCCTAGAGTAATGGAAATAATACAAAAATAAAGAAATGGGACCTAATGAAACTTAAAAGCTTTTGCACAGCGAAGGAAACCATAAACAAGACCAAAAGATAACCCTCAGAATGGGAGAAAATATTTGCAAAAGAATCAATGGACAAAGGATTAATCTCCAAAATATATAAACAGCTCATGCAGCTCAATAGTAAAAAAACAAACAACCCAATCCACAAATGGGCAGAAGACCTAAACAGACATTCCTCCAAAGAAGACATACAGATGGCCAAGAGGCACATGAAAAGCTGTTCAACATCAGTAATTATTAGAGAGATGCAAATCAAAACTACAATGAGATATCACCTCACACCAAGCAGAATGGCCATCATCAAGAAATCTACAAACAATAAATGCTGAGAGGGTGTGGAGAAAAGGGAACACTCTTTCTCTGTTGATGGGAATGTAAGTTGGTACAGCCATTATGGAGAATAGTATGGAAGTTCCTTAAAAAACTAAAAATAGAACTACCTTATGACCCAGCAATTCCACTACTGGGAATATACCCTGAGAAAACCATAATTCAAAGAGTCATGTACCACAATGTTCATTGCAGCACTGTTTACAATAGCCAGGACATGGAAGCAACCTAAGTGTCCATTGACAGATGAATGGATAAAGAAAATATGGCACATATACAATGCAATATTACTAAGCCATAAAAAGAAACAAAATTGAGTTATTTGTAGTGAGTTGGATGAACCTAGAGTCGGTCTTTCAGAGTGAAGTAAGTCAGAAAGAGAAAAACAAATACCGTATGCTCACACATATATATTGAATCTAAAAAAAAAAAGGTTCTGATGAATCTAGGGGCAGGAAAGGAATAAAGACACAGACATAGAGAATGGACTTGAGGACTCAGGGAGGGTGAACGGTAAGCTGGGATGAAGTGAGAGAGTAGCATTGACATATACACACTACCAAATGTAAACTAGATAGCTAGTGGGAAGCAGCTCCATGGCAGAGAGAGATCAGATCGGTGCTTTGCGACCACCTAGAGGGGTGGGATAAGGAGGGTGGGAGGGAGATGCAAGAGGGAGGGGATATGGGGATATACATATGCATATAACTGATTCACTTTTTTATACAGGAGAAACTAACACAACAGTGTAAAGCAATTATACTCCAATAAAGATGTTTAAAAAAAAAAATATATATATATATATATATATACACACACACATACATGCACCCCAATGTTCATTGCAGCACTATTTACAATAGCCAAAACATGGAAGCAACCTAAATGTCCAGTGACAGAGGAATGGATAAAGAAGATGTGGTACATATATACAATGGAATATTACTCAGCCGTAAAAAAGAAAGGAATAATACCATTTGCAGCAACATGGATGGACCTAGAGATTATCATACTAAGTGAAGTAAGTCAGAAAGAGAAAGGCAAATGTCATATGATATCGCTTATATGTGGAATCTAAAAAAATAATACAAACAAATTTATTTACAAAACAGAAATGACTCACAGACAGAAAACAAACCTATGGTTACGAAAGGAGAAAGGTGAAGGGGAGGGATGTATTAGGAGTTTGGGATTAACATATACACACTAATATATATAAAACCGATAATCAATAAGGACCTACTGTATAGCACAGGGAACTCAACTCAGTATTCTGTAATAACCTATATGGGAAAAGAAGTTGAAAAAGAACAGGTACATGTATATGTATAACTGAATCACTTTGCTATACACCTGAAACTAACACAACATTTACATCAAATATACTCCAATTTAAAATAAAAATTAAATTAAAATAATTAAAAAGTAAACTAAAAAAAACCCACTATGGTGTACACCTGAAACTAATATAATATTGTAGTCAACTATACTTTAATAAAAACAAAAACAAAATTTAAAAAATGAATTATTACTTTTTCTTATTACTAGTCATCGTTGATAATAAAACACATTGAGAACAATCATGATAGTGATTATTATGGGGATATGAGAAAAAGGACCTGCAGGTCTATCACAAACCTCAGAGCTCTAAGTACCCAAGATTGTGGCTATGGTTATTTATAAACTCTGACTTCATTTTCAATTACATTTTTGGGACTCTGATAGATGGATTCTTTCTCGGTCCATTTGTTAAAAATACTTAAGAATTTGGGGTTAACTTAACTGTTAAACAAAATGACAAAGGTTTCTTTGGTTTCCAGTTTTCAAGTTTCACGCTTGTTTGGACGTTTTCTGGAGGAGGGAAACTACTGTGATGCCCAAATGGTAGCAGCACTTTCATCAGATGATCCATTAGTCAGTTTTCTGAAAAGCTGAACTTGGTCCACACAGCTGTCATTTAGCATTCTCACCCAGGAAAACAAAAATTAAAGAAAGATGGGAACTTGCTATTTTTCTGTTTCAAAAATAAAACAAGGCCAGTAAAACTGTCATCAGGTCACTTTTCTCAGAAAAGCACTGGCTGTCGTCCCAAAGGCAAATTGAATTGTAGAAAGCATTTCCACTGGTTTTCACAGGAAAACCAGAATAACTGGGAACAAAGCAGGTGAGGAGTTGAAAAGGGAAGGAAGGGAACTAAAATGTAAATAAGAAAAAATGTGTAATCTTATTTTACTGTTTAATAACCAGGTCAAGTTTGGTTAACATAAAAGTATCTAATTCGGGGCACTTAAGTTGAGATGAAGTGTACCTAACATCTATGGATATTAACTTTGGACTTAGAAGTACAGGTAAATGACCAAGGAAGCATTCTCAGCCCCAGTTGCAACATTAGAACTTGCTCACTAGGGTGGCTTTGTTTCAAGTAAGTCAATTTGCATTACTTTGCTTCTAAGTGGGAATAATGATTTGACTTGCATTCTAAAGGAGGACCAGAGAAAAAGGATAAGTAACAGTGCTCAGTACAGATAAAATCCCATCATATCACACTAAAACTTTTTAATTTGGTAAAACAACATTACAAATAATAGTGCTGTTATAAAACCTTTATCCTCAAGCATAATACTTCAAAGACTGAGCAACACATTATGTGATTAAATAAGTAATGTAATCATTCATAGGAATAAGAAAAGATTGAGTTATTTGTTGTTTCTTCCTCATATTATCTCTTCACTAGCTTTTACTAGAAGAAAACTACTTTTTTTTTTTTTTTTTTTTGCGGTACGTGGGCCTCTCACTGTTGTGGCCTCTCCCGTTGAGGAGCACAGGCTCCGGACGCGCAGGCTCAGCGGCCATGGCTCACGGGCCCAGCCGCTCCGCGGCATGTGGGATCTTCCTGGACCGGGGCACGAACCCGTGTCCCCTGCATCGGCAGGCGGACTCTCAACCACTGTGCCACCAGGGAAGCCCGGAAAATACTTTTGAGTGAAATTTCTAATGAAAAGTGCTTATATTTATATTGTTTTGAGTAATTTTTTATGCCCAGTTATATAGATTCAAGTTACTATTAATATAGGTATCCTTAAAAAAAGGTGGCCAGGGATTCTAAAGGCAGCTGGAAGTTAGAAACTGCAATAAGTTGTAATTAGAAAATAAAGGGTAAATTTATATGAATAACAAAGAAGGTAATTTTTCCTGAAAGTCAAGATAGCTGTCCACCAAAGCATTATTTTTGGATTATCAGTAAAGGATATTAAACATACTAAATCATAATTTCTAAAGATTTTTGTAGGAAATATCATAGATCTAATCATAAAGCATAAAGAGGCATATGAATGAGAAAATTAATGTTAAAACTGAGGAAATGGTCACCTTAGGACAAAGGACTATGTAGTTTCATTAAAAAATGAATTGAGATAATGTATAGGTGAAGGGTAGCAAAATGTGCCACTTTAGCATAAAGATAATTGAGAAGAAATAGATACAAGGAAAGCTCTGTGGGATGTGGAGAAACGGGAAACCTCCTACACTGTTGGTGGGAATGTAAGTTGGTACAGCCACTATGGAAAACACTATGGAGGTTCCTCTGAAAACTAAAAATAGAATTACTACATGATCTAGCAATCCCATTCCTGGACATATATCCAGACAAAACTCTAATCCAAAATGACACATTCACCCCTATGTTCATAGCAGCACTACTCACAATAGCCAAGACATGGAAACAACCTAAATGTCCATTGGCAGATGAATGGATACAGAAGATGTAGTACATATATACAATGGAATACTATTCAGCTAAAAAAAAGAATGAAGTAATGCCATTTGCAGCAATATGGATGCAACTAGAGATTATCATACTAAGTGAAGTCAAGTCAGAAAGAGAAAGACAAATACCATATGATATCACTTATATGTGGAATCTAAAATATGACACAAATGGACCTATCTATGAAACAGAAACTGACTCACGGACATAGAGAACAGACTTGTGGTTGCCAAGGAGGAGGAGTTGTGGGAGAGATGGAGTGGGAGGTTGAGGTTAGCAGATGTAAGCTTTTATATATAGAATGGATAAACAACAAGGTCCTACTGCGTAGCACAGAGGACTATATTCATTATCCTATGGTAAAGAATATAAAAAAAGAATGTATATATATATATGTATAACTGAATCACTTTTGCTGTACAGCAGAAATTAACACAACATTGTAAAACACCTATACTTCAATGAAAGAAAAAGGAAAAAGAAAAGCTCTCTGCCCTCCCTCATTTGCCTAAAAGTAGGACATAAATTTGTAACGTTGTCCCCTGCCCCCCTTTACCAGGAAGCACAGAAGTTCATCATCAGTGATAACTCTAGACCCTTATCAGCCCAGAGATGCACAAGAGGAATCTTTACATCAAACTTTACTAACTAGACTTTATTGTCCATTAGTTCCCCCATACATTTACCTTCCCACAATTTGCCACCCTAGAAACTCAGTCTTTTTCCTTTCACTTGTCACTTCCTAAAAATGTATTGTTCTTTTGTTAAGATGCTACACAAGCCCAGGTTCTAACCACACCAGTAAGTTACTCATCACTGAATACAACCATATATATGTGCGATGCACATGTTAATAAACTTTAATTTGTTTTTCTCTTGTTAATCTGTCTTTTGTCAGCCTAATTTACAGGGACCTAGCTGGAGAACCTAAAATGGGTAAAGAAAATGTTTCCTCCCCTACAAAAATTATTTCAATAAATGTCTTAAGTCATGAGAAGATTCAAATTCTAGAAATAAAAGCAAATATTATCACTCCACTCATTAATGACAATGAGGTTGGTGAACAACATAAGATGAAGGTGCCATATCCTTAGCAGAAATCATGTTAATCATGAAGCTCAATAAATATTTTAGTGCTGAGAAAATTAATATAGAACTACAGGCATAAGCCTACATACACTCTTATCTGGACTAATGAAAATGTTTACCTGAATGCAAATTATAATCCATATTTAAAATATGTCTTTCACAAGGACTTTGTTGTTTGATAACACAGTAATAAAACTCTCTAACCATAGTTTTTGCTTTGTTTTGTTGGGGGTTTTTTTGAGGTATATTTTGACATATAACAATATGTTAGTTTTAGGTATACAATGTAATGATAGAATATTTGTGTATATTGCAAAATGATAACCACAATAAGCCTAGTGGTCCATAATGAAATAAAAATTCACATTTTAAGATAAGAAAAATTTAAACATAAGAATTTTCTCTTCCTGTTTGGGCCTCCTCCCTTCCCTCTAGTGTGCATTGTGCATCTGCATTACACGTTAACCAGACCTCCCCACTGGCAGAAATCCCTGCTCAACTATAAAGATCATTTTTTCTCCTTCTGGCACCAGCCATGTAACTCCTTAGAAGATAACATTCCTTCCACAGTTCCATAAGGGGTCACGATGACCCACTACTTGCCTTATACAGACAACTTATGCAGAGATCTTTGGTGAATTTTATGTACAATGCCAATATATCATTTCCCTTAAAGATAGGGATTGGTGCATAACAGACTGGTCAGATGACCTGGGGAGATACCGGAAATTCTTAATATTTACTTATGACCTTGTTCATGTTACTAGCTCCACTACTTATATTCTGCCTATTTTATAAGATTCCCTGCATTACCTAACGTGTGACTGAGCTTCAGATAAAATTAATGATGATTGGGTGACTTGGAATGATTGATTGAATATATAGTTCTAGAAGATCAATGATTGTAATAGTATAACTCTAGATATGGGAAGAAGCATCAAGAGGGAACCATTTCCTGAACCATAATAGACTAGTAAGACAGGCAGTCCAGAGGCTTTTGGCTACTGTTAACAGGACCTAGTCCAATTGTAGCACATTGAGTGGCTCATCAAAAAAAAAAAATCCTTATCTGACTCGGAATGAGCATTCCTAGCACTGTGGGACAAATTGATCAGGAAATGCCTCCCAAACCTTGGTCTACATTAAGACTGAAAGGGAAGGGATTGTAAACTAAAGAATGTTGCCCACCATCCAGTTCTACAAGAGTCAGGTCATTAGCTACCGCAGTCTCTGACCTACGATACACCCTGAAAATAACTCAGGGTTAAGATCAGGATGAGGCACTCTGTACTCTGGGAAAACTGGCAGAAGAAACCTTCAGATAGACATGTTCAGGAGAAAAATTTTAAGAACCTGGATTCTTGCATCTTCCCCTACTTAGAAAAGCACTAAAATCATTAACTAAGCTGTCTGTTCCTTACGGCCAATAGCAAATTTCTACTAAGATGTGTGCCTGATTGCACGTACCCCCTTCACCAAAATCACATATATACTGACCTCCCCCCTGACCTCTTCAGAACAGTTCTCAGAGCTATTTGAGAGACTTCTCCAGGGTTATAATCCTCAATTTGGCTCAAATAAAATTTTTCATTTTTTTCTTAGATTTGCTATTAATTTTTTTCATTGATATCCATTATCCTACTTAGTTACCAAAGCTTTTTTTCTAGTGAGGAGAACTTTTAAGATTTATTCTTTTAGCAAATTTCAAAAATACAATACAGTATTATTAATAATCACCATGCTATAAGTTACATGCCCAAGACTCATTTATCTTGTAGCTGGAAGTTTGTACCTTTTGACCCCCTTCACCCATTTTGCCCATCTCCCACCTCCTGCCTCTGGCAACCACTAATTTGTTCTCTTTAACTATGAGTTCAGTTTTTCATTTTGTTTTGTTTTGTTCTAGATTCCATATATGTGTTATCATATGGTATTTGTCTCTCTCTGACTTATTTCACTTCGCCTGGTGCCCTCAAGTTCCATCCATGTTGTCACAAATGGTAAGATTCACTTTTTTATAGCTGAATAATATTTCATTATATATATATATATACACATATATATACTTCATTATATGTAATATATATATTACAACTTCTTTAGCCATTCATCTATTAGGGATACTTACATTGTTTCCATGTCTTGGCTATTGTGAATAATGCTGCAATGAACATGAGAGTGTAGATACCTTTTCCATATCTTGTTTTAATTTTCTTTGGATATATACCCAGAAGTGGGATTACTGGATTATGTGGCAGTTCTATTTTTAATTTCTCCATACTGTTTTCCATAGTGGCTGCACCAATGTACATGACCACCAACAGTGCACAAGCATTCCCTTTTTTCCACATCCTCACCAATACTTGTTCTTTCTTATCTTTTTTTTAATTTTTAAAAATTTTTATTATTTTTTAAATATTTATTAATTTATTATTTATTTTTACTTTGGCTGTGCTGGGTCTTAGCTGCAGCATGCGTGATCTTTGTTGCAGCATGCAGACTTCTTAGTTGCAGCATGTTGACTTCTTAGTTGCTGCGTGCAAACTCTTAGCTGCGGCATGTATGCAGGATCTAGTTTGCTGACAGGGATTGAACCCAGGCTCCCTTTCGGAGCACAGATCTTACCCACTGGATGACCAGGGAATTCTAATAGGTGTAAAGTGATGTCTCATTATTTTGATTTTCATTTCCCTGATGATTAGTGATGTTGGACATCTTTTATGTACCTGTTGGCCATCTTTATGTCTTTGGGAAAATGTCTATTCAGATCCTCTGCTTATTCGTAAATTGAATCCTTTTTTTCTTTTTTTTTTTTTCTGCTATTAACTTGTATGCGTTCTTTATATATTTTGGATATTAGCCCCTTATCAGCTATATGATTTATGATAACTTCTTACATTCAGTAGGTGGCCTTTTCATTTTGTTGGTGGTTTCCTTTACTGTGCAGAAGCTCTTTAGTTTGATGTACTCCCACTTATTTATTTTTACTTTTGTTGCCTTTGCCATTGGTGGCAAATGTAAAAAAAAAAAAAAAAAAAAGAATTATTGCCAAGACTGATGTCAGATAGTTTACTGCCTGTTTTACTCTAGGAGTTTTATGATTCTAGGTCTTACGTTCAAGCTTTTAAACAGTCTGCTCTCTGTGCAGTCCTGGGAGTGGCAGCATGCCAAGAACTATCCTCTGATTATTATAGTCCCGCAGGACCCAGAAATGCAAGCTCAAGCAAGGGTATCAAGGGACATCCCTTGGGCAGCAGGCATCCAAAGTAAAAACCAAGACACCAGGCACATGTAGAAGTATTTCCCTCCAGGAAATACCGGCACTCTAGAGTGTGACAGAGGAAGAGAGTAAAGATAGCACCCATCCTCTGTGGTCTCTGGAATGGATCACAGTTGGCCCTTAAATGTGTGTTTAGTTAGAAGCCTGCCCCTCAAGCTGCAGCTATGATGATAAGCTAATAGGCTTCTTTCACAGAAAGACTGAGCTCCTGGGTCTACTGCCTCTTGCTGTGCCCTGAAGATGTTAGCCATTTAAGAACTTTTTCTCCACTGGTTATAGTCCTGTGGGACCCACAAGCATAAGCCCCATAGTTTTGTTGTGGTGTGTGTAATTAGGACCGTGCACAGTGTATTTTAGAAATTCTCACTTAAAACACAAATGTGTTAAGCCATTGACACCTACCAATATTTTCTGTCTTATTACGAATGTTTATTAAGTATGTACTATATGCCAGGGGCTATAGATACAGTAGATACAGCAGGGAACAAAGCCCATGAAGCAATGGACTCATTCTAAAGGGGAAAGAGTCAACAAATATACTTCAAAGAAAATACAAATGTCAAAGAAAAATAAGGCAAGGAAATAGAAAGAGTGATGGAATGTTGTTTGCTACTGGGGGACCAGAGAATTGCTCTCTGAGGAAGTGATATTTGAACAGAAAATTGAACAAAGGAGAATGAAACTGAGGAAGAAAACCAGTTAGGAGGCTGCAGCCATAGCTCTGGTAGAAATATCCAGGACCGCTGCTGGTGCATTGGCAGATATAGTGTTGTAAGATGCAGAGAGAAGCAGAGTTCAAGAGAGATTTACAGTTTAGGAGAAAAAATATTTAAAAGTATAATTCTACTAGTAGAATTATTTAATTTTTTAATTATTTAATTTTCTCATTAAACAGCTACTGTAAATTTCAGAAGGGACAAAGATGGGAAGACTTTTACATGCAAATCATACAATTTAAAACTAAAGAACCATCTTCAACATAGTAGAAAAATCAAATCCCTAAGACTTCTGAAAGAGAAAACTGTCAATTTTCCGCTATCATCAACAAAAGGATAAACTCAGTAACATCATGATTAAAACACTTAATAAGGAAGAACTGTATAAAAGACGGAGATAATTACACCCATGTAAACCACTACCATTGATGGTTATATTAATTGTTCTAGACAAAGAATATAGCATGTAGTTACCTTACAATCTGTGATACAAACTGTATAAAACAAAAGATAGGGTAATTTGCTTTATGGTGCTAACCACAACAAATGATAGCTGGGTTCTCAGAGTTTACTAGCAATAGTTACACATTTTACTCAGAATGTTGCTTTACATTTATCAGGCTTGCATATAATTTCCCTGAAATGTTAAAATCTCGTGCGTCAAAAATAAACATACCATTTTCTTTATTTTGTGCCTAATGTAGTTAACAACAGATAGCCTGCGGACGCCCACATATAAATAGCTTGGAAATCTCCAAGGAATAATAAAAGTGTAATGAAAATACTTAATAAATTTAGTTCATTATCTTACCAGGGTAAATGGATACACGAAACCCAATTAGTGCCCAAATAGTAATCAGGGATTTGTTATTGTTTGTTTCATTCTCTAATTCTAGACTCTCTATATAAATTTGAGATATAGAAGAGGCAGCTAGCAACAAGACTAAGCTTTGAAAAATCAGAATGCAAATACTTCAAAGAAAGTATGTCTTCTCTGGAACACTGCACAGTGCTTATATATACGTGATTGGTTTAAGCTGCTGATCTCTTAATTTCAAACGCATTTTTAAAACCCTCCACTTGTACCCCTCTCCCCTTATGATTACTGTTTTTGATATCTTATTTTACATCTAATCATTTTGTGTATCCCTTAACTGCTTATTGTGGATATAGATAATTTTACTACTTTTGTCTTTTAACCTCCCTACTAGCTTTGTGTGTAGATGATTTCTTACCTTTACTATATGCTTGCCTTTTCTGGTGAGCTTTTTCATTTCATAATTTTCTTATTTCTAGTTGTGACCTTTTCTTTTTTCTCCTAGAGAAGTTCCTTTAGCATTTGTTGTAAAGCTGGTTTGGTGGTGCTGACCTCTTTTAGCTTTTGCTTGTCTGTAAATCTTTTGATTTCTTCATCAGATCTGAAGGAGAGCCTTGCTGGGTAGAGTATTCTTGGTTGTAGGATTTTCCCTTTCATCACTTTGAATACACTGTGCCACACCTTCTGGTCTGCAGAGTTTCTGCTGAAAAATCAGCTGATAGCGTTATGGGAGTTCCCTTGTACGTTATTTGTTGCTTTTCCTTTGCTGATTTTAATACTCTCTATCTTTAATTTTTGTTGTTTCAATTACAGTCCATCATGCTTACAATCTTTACTCTGAACTCTTTCTTGGGTAGATTGCCTATCTCCACTTGGTTCTTCTGGGGTTTTATCTTGTTCCTTTGTCTGGAACATGTTCCTCTGCAGCCTCATTTTTGTCTAAGTTACTACTGGTATTTTTATATATCTAGTAGGTCAGTTACCTTTCTAGCCTTGGAGAAGTGGCCTTTGTAGAAGTCCTGTGCGTCCCTGCAGGTCACTCCCCTCTCATCACCCAAGCTGTATGCTCTAGGGATTCCCCGTAAGAGGGCTGTGTGGGTCCTTCTATCGAGGCAGGCTGACAATGTGGGTGGTCTGATAGGCTTGGCTGGCCCCAGCGCAGTTGTTGCCAAGCCCTGCCTTGTGCAAATGCGGCTGTTGCTGGTTAGAGGGGCCTGGTCACGAGGCAGCTGGCTGCGCAACCCTAAGAGGCCCCGGGACTCATGCTGGCTCACCAGTGGGTGAGGTCAGGATCCAGAAGACTCCAGGGCTGCTGCCCCCTCCACTGGTGGGGGAAGCCATGTCTTAGGGTTAGTGCGGGACTACTGGCAGAAAGAGCCGGGTCCTAGAGTCTGGCTACAGGGCCCAGGAATCCCAGAGCCAGTGTCAGATCACTGGAGGGGTGGGGGTGGGGGGGGAGGGCACGGGGGGGGAGGGGCGCTTCTCCTTACACAGCTGGGTATGGGGTCCGAGATGTCCTGAAGCTTGCGTTGGCCTGCTGGTGGAAAGGAACGGGGCCAAGCCGGTCCCAGGGTAGGGTCTGGCCTGCTGTAAGCTGTAGGATGGCGGTTTTCTCGCATCTGGTATCTGGCTCCCTGGTGGTTAAGACTGGTCTGGAGGCTCGTGCAGACTTTGTGGAGAGTAGCGGCGTCTCCACACAGCTGTGGGCTCAGGAAGACTTGAGGCAGCCTGTCTGCTTACGAGTGAGGCTCTGTCCGCACCCAGTGAATTGTTTGGCCTGAGGCGTCCCGGCGCCTGCGCCTACAGGCTGTTGGGCGGGGCCAGGTTTTGGCGCTAATAAGCGAAAGGGAGGGTTCCACCTGGCGTTGCTACCAGAGGCTTCTGCGTAGAAAGAGCTTCCAGCCGCGGCTGCGGCGGTGCCTGGTCCCCAGGGAGCTCCGCCACTTCGGGGAACTCTCCAAGACTAGCAGGTAGGTCTGGCCCAGGCGCCTATCAAATTACTGCTTTTGCCATGGGTCTCGGTGCATGTGAGGTGTTGCGTGTGCCTTTTAGGGTGAAGTCTGTTTCCCTCAGCCGTTTGGTACTCCCGAAATTAAGCCGCGCCGGCCTTCAAAGCCAAATGCTCTGGGGGCTCGTCTTCCTTGTGCAGGACCCCTGGGCTGGGGAGCCCAATGCAGGGCTCAGAACCTCACCCCTATGAGGGAACCTCTGTACTATAATTATTCTCCAGCTTGTGGGTCACCCACCTGAGGGTGGAGGACTTGATTATATCACTAGTTTGCCCCTCCTGGCCGTCTCTTTGTGATGCCTCCTTTACGTCTTTAATGGTAGGTCTTTTCTGGTAGATTTTGTTTTTTTCATAGACGGTTGTTCTGCAGATAGTTGTGCTTTGGGTGTTCACAGTGCTTAGCTGGCGTGTGGTCAGACAACAAAAAGAAATTCAATGTTACCATTTAAGGCAGATAAAGAGGAATTTGGACGGAAAAAAGAGAGGATCCGAAAAGGCTGCCGACAATTCACAACAGCACTTTAACACTGAAGCAGCCTGGTGGCGTTGTTCTCTTCTAAGGACTGTTTGTTGCCAGCCCACTGAAATAAAAAACGAGCACTATTGGTATTATTAAAAGATGAATGAATGAAAAAAGTAGAAAATCTCATTAAACCCTGTCAACAGCTACAATTCATTATGAGCATCCCCATATAGCAGCCAATAATCCAATAATAACATTATGTTTTAAATAGTATGCCTAAATGGACCTCATTACAAATAGTTGCAGCATGACACTCCATAAATGTCACACAATGAACTTGTTTTAGTTCAAACCTCTTCATTTTAGTAATATTTCATAAAAGTTGACTATTAAGGAAAATAAACCAATGCCTTAAGAAACTGACAACATAAAATACCTGAAATGTTCATCTTTTCTTTTTTTAAATCTGTAGACTGCCCTCCTTTAGCTTCTGTCAATGTTGATAAACTAAGCTTTGCTTCGTTGTTCTGATTCATCTGGGTTTACCTTGCCATCCCTCACAGATTTTTCTCATAGACTTGTTTTCTTGGCCTCTTCTCCTAAGCACCCCCAACACATTTACATGCCAGTTTTTCAGTTTGGTGTTTTGCTTGTTAGACCTGTTACATCAAATAAGCTTAGACTCTTTGGCCCCTTCTAATATTCCCCCACCATTCACTGCCCAAAATATTTTTTCCATTTTTTTTCTTCTTAATTTCTCAGAAGACACCTCACAGGAAAATTTTAACTAAGTAAAAAAGTGAGAAGAATATGGAAAGTTCAGATGTTAGCTCCATGTATGAGGAAATAAAAATTTGAGAAAGATACATTTAGAAAGAAAATTTTAGGACAATATGAGCAGTACTATCAGGGGGAAAATTTCCCATATTAAAATGAGGGAGAAATTTGGGATGAACAATATACTGTGATTCTGCTCTGTGGTAAAAACAAAATGAATTAAATCAATAGAATTAAACAAATGTGACTCAGAAAGCATAGGGTCTTCATAGATAAATGAATAAAGAAAAAGTGGTATATATTTATATATACACATACAATGGAATATTCTGCCTTTTAAAAAAGAAAAGGTGGAGATACACACACACACACACACACACACACACACACTGGAATGTTATTGTGCTTTTAAAAGAAGGAAATTCTGCAATGTGCAACAACATAGATGAACATTGAGGACATTATGCTAAGTGAGATAAGTTAGTCACAGAAAGACAAATGCTGCATGATTCCACCTATATGAGGTGTCTATTGCTTTTCTTACCTGTGGGAAGGTAGATGATGATGATTCTCTAAATGCCCTCTCAAAAGATTATGTTTGCTTGCTGTTTTATTTTTTGTGTTGTTATGTATGCCTGCAGGCTGAACCATTTTATGGCTTCCTTTTCATTCCAGTAGAACATTTGAACTTTTATTTATTTGTTTTATATTCCCAGGAAAGCGAGAAACAATGCTGCTTCTTTGTTTTGATTAGAAAAGCACAAAAAGTCAAGGTAGGATACAGAGTTCAGTGAGAATGAAATCTCCAAGCAGTTTCCACACAAGCCAGGACATTTTGTCAAATAAGGTCTAAACCAGAGAGTTTTCCTCTTCTTTCTATCAATTGTATTATCAGAAAGTCAGAGATATAGCCAAAAAAAATCACAAAAATCTGAGGTTGAAGGGGGAGGACACGAATGGAAGGCTACTCAAAAGCATCCACTTCCTCACTGAAGAACATATTATTAGTAGATTTTACTGGTAGAATTGTCACTTTAAAGTTAATAGGAGAGAAAGAGAAATGTTAACTGTGATGAAAGGGTGTAGTGCAACATGTCAGTGGATTCTTGGGCCCTTGTTCAAGAGATGTGAGCTTCCTCAATTGAGAACATGATTTCCTGCTCTCCTTTTCTTTCTTTCTTATAAAAAATAACTGTTATTTATTGATTATGTTAACAGAAGGAAAGTGACATGAGCTAGGGATTAGATAAGTAAACTTAAATATCATCAAAGAGTCTGTAGGGAGATGGGAGACCACCTGAAACACTTAGGAATTGGAAGTAAGAGGTCTTAGGAGAGGCAGAGAGAATGCAGATATAAAAGAATCAGATCAGTCGTTTAACCTCATGTAGTCATTCTAAAGATCAATTATATGTTTGAAAATGTAAGTTTCAATTCAGTAAGTATATTTTTAGTGCCTGCTCAGGCCATGTATATAACACTGAAGAAATGTAGCACCTTTTAATTGCAATCAAAGAGCTTACAGCAACATTTTCCACAGCTGTGATGAGTGTTGTTCACAAGTTACATGATAAATATCACCTATGGGTGCTGGAGAGGGCAAATGAGCCACTAGTGTCAACAGCTTTAATTGGTAAAAGATTTCTGGAGAACAGACTGTCAATATAAATCAAAAGCTTAAAATTTTGTGTATTTGATGGTCAATATCACTAATCATTAGGGAAATGCAAAATGCACATTAACACGATGAGATACCACCTCACATCCATTAGGATGACTATGGTCTTAATTTCCTAGGGCTGCCATAACAAAACTTCACAGATCCAGTGCTTAAACAACAGAAATTTATTTTCTCACAGTACTGGAGGCTAGAAATCCAAGTCATGGTGTTGGCAGGTTTGATTTCTTCTTAGGCCTTTCTCCTTCACTTGCAAACGGCCACTTTCTCACTGTATCCTTACATGGCCTTCCCTCTGTTCATGCATGGAGAGAGAGAGATCCCTGATACTTCTTCCTCTTCTTAAGGATACCAGTCCTACTGAATGAGGAACCCATCTTTATGACCTCATTTAACCTTCATTATATCCTTAAAGCCCCTGTCTTCAAATATAGTCACACTGGTGGTTAGGGCTTCAATATGTGAATTTATTGGAGGAGGGGAGGAATATAATTTAATCCATAACAACCTCATTGTTTGCAATAGGCAAAAAGTAGAAATAATCCAAATACCCACGAATAGGGAATTAAATAAACACATGACTGTACATTCATATAATGGAATGCTATGCAGTCATTAAATGATTTACGTGTATATTTATTAACATGGAAAGATTCCGTGATATAGTTAGATGAAAAAAGACATGTTTCAAAGCATCATGTATAGTATGATCTCATTTTGTAAGTATAGAAAAATGCATAAACAAATACATTTTTGTATTTCTCTTTTTCTCCCCCCGTTTCCCCTTTCTCTCTCCCTCTCTCTCTCTCTTTCTCTCTCACTCTGTCTCTCATATATATATATATAATCATCTGGAAAGATATACATCATAGAGTGTAGGAATAATTGTATTCGATGGTGGTTTATGGTTAATTTTTTCCTTCTATTTCAAAATAATTTTATTGCCCGAATATTTGAATATGTGCATATTTTATTCATATCTTCCCAAATATAAAGTTATTTTCATTTAAAAAATTATTACAATTGAAATTGTAATTAACAAAGAAATGAGAATCTTCAAGCCTTAAAAGGTAACCTGAAATAAATAGGCTAAGGAATCTATTGCTTATTTTATAATATCCTCCTTAGTTAGTACCAAAGCCCAGAGGCTATGATTTTTAATTATTTATTTTTATTTATTTTGGCTGCACCGGATCTTAGTTCCAACGTGCAAACTCTTTAAGTTGCGACATGTATATGGGATCTAGTTCCCCGACCAGGGATCAAACCCAGGCCCCCTGCTTTGGGAGCACGGAGTCTTACCTGCTGGACCACCAGAGAAGTCCCCAGAGGATGTGAATTTTACTCAAGGTCTGCCACTGAGTTTTCAACACATACATATCCGTTTCTTGAATTTTTTCATCCGGGCACTATTCTTCAGAAAGCCTTATCCTTAGTGCTGGAAAATGATTACTCTTCTGCCTGGTAATAGGTGAATGGCACAACCCTGACCCTGTAATAATCTGGCGTTCAGTGGGATTTCTTCAGCTCCTTGAATGAGGGGCAGGCTGTAGAACAGCTCTTTACCAATTCATTCCCTTTTTCCAGTCTAAGTACTGCTAGAACAGATTCTCTCCTATGGTATAAACCCAACTGACATTTAATTCACCTACTGGCAGCCACCCAACCCTATCTGGACAAGCAGGTGTCACTCAACAGAGGACTTCAATATTTTATTCTATGGCATTTATCAGCTTTTTTTTTTTTTTTTTTTTTTTGCGGTACACGGGCCTCTCACTGTTGTGGCCTCTCCCGTTGTGGAGCACAGGCTCTGGACGCGCAGGTTCAGCGGCCATGGCTCACGGGCCCAGCCGCTCCGTGGCACGTGGGATCCTCCCGGACCGGGGCACGAACCCGTGTCCCTGCATCAGCAGGCAGACTCTCAACCATTCCGCCACCAGGGAAGCCCATATCAGCTATTTTTAAGACGTTGAAATGATCTTGGCAATACCATTTGAAGTAATCCCTCACTCCTCTTACCACCATTGAAACAGAGCTCCTGCTCTGCTTTTAGCTTTATTTCAGCCCTGGTACCTATGAGGCCTATGGACGTAATCAATCAAATCAACTTTATGAAGTTCTTTTGTGAAAACACTGCAAGGCATTGGACAAAAATCAACACAGAAATAACTGGAGAAACAACCGTTTAAGCTCAATTAAATTAAGGAGTTTACAGTTTCACCTCAAAGCATAAGTATAGTTAGAGAAATGGTTTGGAGGAACACACCCAGTCTACTGAATTGTTTTCAAGCCACCTGTTCTCAGAATCTAGCTTCAATGTGGCAGAAATGACAACAGCAGTAACTAGTTTAGCAGAAGGGGAAATATTCTCTTAAAAAAGAGGAGAATTTCTGCCTTAACTTTCACATTTTAGAAGAAATGAAGAATTGATTTAAAGATTGTTTATTTTGTTGAGTAGAAGCCATTCATTTCTTTTTGGATATACAAAAGTAGACCAGAAGCTTAATCTAGATGAAGACCAAATTGTTTTTTATAATAAAGAAATCAGATGTACTCCCAGGCATCTGGGGAGACAGGAAAAGGGTCTTAGTCAAAAAGACTGGTAACATGGCAGCAAAAGAACCTACAGACAAAGATGACAGCAAGAAATCCCTAATCCCCGTGAGACCTGGGAATATTTTTAAGAGCAATGTCATGTATTCAGATTCTGCTCTGTTGCTGGGTTCCCCTTATGTTACTCACATCATCAGTAAACAGCTGTTGGACACAGCAGTCTTACATTAAGGATGCTCTGAGGAGTAAGGGAAGGAGTGCCCAGTGTGTGAAGCTTTCTGGAGATGACAGCAAGGAAAGCAATTGTTAGGAGACAGCAGAGAAGCAAGCTTGGTATGCGCCAACTCAGGAGTTCACATAGCTCCTGTCCTGTTTTCCCAAAACCTACCAGAGAAAGATTTGAGGAGGAAGGAGGTGGGTTCAATCCAGCCCTTACATGAACAGGGGTATGCAGGTGTCAGTAATGTGGGTACTAACACTCTTTATGGAAAACTACATTGTGCCACGTAGTTGACATCATCACTTCAAGATAAGTATTTATTATGCGTCCCTACCCCAAGATAAGAAAACTGAACCATGAAGACTGAACTAAGTAATTAGTTCAAGGTCACATAGGAGTCACTGACAGAACCAGGATGGGAGCCCAGATGGAACTGCCTCTCATCTCTGCATCTGTTCACCATGCTCTGTACCTCTGTAGAAACACCTTTCTGAAAGTTCAAGGACTCTGTAACGCTTGACTGGTAGGTATGCCATTCGGAGGCTTCTAATGGCAGAACCACCACATTCAGAGCAGAAAGTCAGCATTTGACTTTGCCAGAGCAACCGAAACTGACCCATGTGCTTCCTTAGCATCTAGTGACAACTCAGTAAACTACATGAGTGTAGGGCCATGTCTCTTTCCTATCCATGACTCCCTGTCACAAAAGCCGTGCGCCAGATGATTTGTTGAATAAAAGACTAGTGCGTAAAGGAAAAGTTTGATCTGATGATTTTTAAATGAATATCCATGCCTAATCTTCTTTTCTCAATCAGCTCTAGAAGAGGAATTTCACATTGAATACAACTGATAAAGTTCACTTTAAAAGAGGCTTTTCTTGGGCTTCCCTGGTGGCGCAGTGGTTGAGAGTCTGCCTGCCGATGCAGGGGTCACAGGTTCGTGCCCCGGTCCGGGAAGATCCCACATGCCGTGGAGTGGCTGGGCCCGTGAGCCATGGCCACTGAGCCTGCGTGTCCGGAGCCTGTGCTCCACAACGGGAGAGGCCACAACAGTGAGAGGCCCGTGTACCGCAAAAAAAAAAAAAAAAAAGAGGCTTTTCTTAACTTGAAAAATTAATGCAAGTAATTCATGTCCCTAAAGAAAAATTAGAAATTGCAGATAAGCAAAGTGAAAAAAATGAAACTACCCATAATCCCAGTGCCTAGAGATCAGTTGTATTAATTCTCAGACATGGAGTACTCTTCTCTGTGAATAATGCTCAGAAAACTGGGGCTCCCTTTTCCAAAAATCCACTGGGTACGCACATGTATTTGAACCAGCGCGGGTGTCCTAGTCACGGCAGCTGTGTGACTTGATACTTTGCACTGAAGGGGTTGGTTTCAGCATTGCCACAGCAGAGCAGCAGTAACAATAGCAGCTGAAAAATCTCTGTAAAGCTCTTTTGGACTGACTGAATCTGTGTATTTCTTGCATAATTCAGAAGAAAGAGGGACTCCCACCTTCTCACCATAGATTTTCTGCACTTGCTGCCAATCTGGCATAGAAATGATCAAATTAGACTGTATTTGAAAAATAAAAGTTCTGTTTTTACCTGTACTTCAGGCCAGACCCATTATATAAATTATGCGACAGTGACCATTCTGATATATAAATATTTAACCTAGCAGGTTTAATTTATATATTGATATGTCCCAAGTGTATAGAAGAGTGCCTGCTTCATAGGAAATGATTGAGTTAACTCATTTGGAAAAGTTTTTGCAATGGGAATTGCTGCCCCCGAAGGCCTATCATTAATGCTTTAGCTTCATATTGTCAGAATACCTATGATGAGACATGCAAACAATACTAAGGTCCTTACAGGTGAATGGCTCCAGCTTACCTCCCTAATCCTCTATTTTATTTTCTCTTTTCTCTTGCGTTGTATCCCTAATGCTCCACATTCACCACCAACAGATAAACAACAATAAAGATATTTATGAGATCTCCCAGCTAACTTCTTTTTTCCCAAGGACATCTATAGCTATTTCATTGTATTGATAATAGTTACCATTTATTGCAACACTGTGTCAAATGCATTACATTCATTGTCTCATTATCTGATTCTGCAAATTGTTGCTATTAAGCCTACCTTATAAACCAAGAACTGAGGCTCAGAGAAGGGAAATGACTTGCTTAAGTTCACATAGCTACTAAGTAGCAGAGCCTGGATTTAAGTGCTGGTGTATGTTATTTTAAAGTCCATCCTCTTAATCACTACTTGTCACAGTTGACAAGGGACTTGGAAAACATGGATGTCCTCAGATGAAGGAACTGAGAATGCAAACTTTTACTATGCTCTGATTTTTAGCAGATACTAAATTGTGTCCCTTGATAACAATGACTCCCTAAGAGGCAGAACTTTAAGCCGTAAATATGAAGGGAAAAAGTCCCAGGGAAGATCTGCTGACCAAGCCAATTCCTTCTATCAAAGATGTGCAGGTGAAGATGCTCTAAGAACAGCAAGGGCCAAAACACTTTCTGAATTTTCTGAGTATAACATGGTGACTTTGGGAAAAATATGATTTTTCCTACCAAAATACCAAACTGCTAAAATGATTATAAATTCCAGCTTGACCCTTTGAGTGTCTGTCTCCCAACCAGAGTGGGTAACTACACTTGTGAAACAAGAGGTTTCAAATACAAAGAAAATCAAGACTGGCTACACTACAACCCTCTTTGTGGAAAGAATATTTTATTTGATCATATCAGTGGTAATAATATTCTGATGGATTACAAATACTATTCAATTTCAGTGATAGCTTTATCCACTGAGTAAAATGAAGCTACATTTTAGATTATGAACCAAATACATTTTCTATAAAGTAAAATAAATTAATTAGTTAAGGCACAAATACTGAAAGTACAGTATAAATGCCATACAATGCGGTTTTATATAAACCTCTAGCTCCTGATGAGGAGCTAGGAAGTCTTTTTCTTCCTATGCTCTTCAAGTTATGTTGATCTCTTCTGGGAGACTTGGTTTTCTTGGGCCAGATCAGCTGCAGTTTGAACTTTTTTGTTTGAGAATCTGCGTAGTTCGTCTCTGCTTATGAACTTGTTCTGTTTGCTTTAAGGATTTTTCTTGCTCCCTTCATGTTCTACATGTATGCCGCTGATTCTGTATTCCTCTAAATAGAAAAAATATTGTATATCTACAATATTATACATTAGTTCCATTTTTTAACTTGAGCCCTCAGTGCTATAATTTTCTATAAATTCTTCCTAATTTAAGTAACGACTTAGGTAGGTAATTACTTAACAATGTGGAGAATAGGAATTTAGATCTTTTTGGTTGATTATTCCTTTTATCAATATTAACTATCTTTTTTCTGTTTAGCACTTTCCATCTTGAATTTATTTAGTCTGTTATTTCAATTACTGCACTTTCTTTTTGTGACCAGTTGCTTGTAATTCTTTGAATATCCCTTTATTCTGAAACTTCCTGGCATGGTTTTTAAAATCTGGGAATCTGTCTTTTGAAAGACAGGCACAGCACACTAGCATTTATTTTGATTACCTATATGTTTAGATTTATTCCTCCCTTCTCATTTTGTGCATCCAATTCCCAAGATTTCTAGTCTTTTGAAAAATGTTATCGATCTTTTGCTAGAATGATCTAGTTTTTTAAATCTACCTGTCTTTTGGGAGGTTAATTTAGTTTTCTTTGTATTGTTTTTCTTGTACTTGTTTGAAAGTTATACATTCTGTTTTTAATTCTCCTTGTGATTATCCACACATTTTAGCACACATTCTGAAACATAATTTTTAAAATGTCTCAATCAGTATTAAAATTTCTACCCAACAAGATAATAGCAAAAACTCTTTTCCACTGTCTTGCTACCCTTGTACCCCTATTTTATATTTTGATATAGATTGAAATTTTTGACTCAAATTATATTTTAAATTATTTACACATTTAAACATACTTTAAACACTAATTTCTTTCTTTTTTTTTTTTTTTTTTTTGTGGTACGCGGGCCTCTCACTGTTGTGGCCTCTCCCGTTGCAGAGCACAGGCTCCGGACGCGCAGGCTCAGCGGCCATGGCTCACGGGCCCAGCCGCTTCGCGGCATGTAAACACTAATTTCTTTTATCACCATACTTCTTGCAATTCTTTTTTCATCTTGGATTCAAATTTTTCTTGCTCTGGAATATGAATAATTATTTCAGAGTGTGTTTACTAATTATAAACTCTTTTGAGCCTTTGAGTGTCACTGTAATCTGGTTCACTCAACTCTGATTCAACCCCTCTTCTAGCTTGCCTTCCTATTCTTCAGAGTCTTTCTTATGGAAACTATGGTTCCAATCCCCCCAGAAGCTAGGTATCTCTATGGGACCTCAGCTCTGCCAAGCAGATGCACCCATATGAGGCTCAGAGATGGCAATGTGCACCTGCAAGTGAAGGCCATGTGCAGAGAGAGCTGGTCTTTGGGGAAGCACAATATTAACGGCATCAGATTCCTCTGGGGGCTGTAGCTGAGTTCCTCATATCCAGATCTGAGCATCATGGGCACTGAGCAGAAAATGGCCACAGTCATGGGCTTTTGCTGGCTCCATCTGGTGGCGTGGGTGAGTCCTTCTGCCTCTGGCTGCATTGTTTAATAAGTCCTTTTCTGCTTAAACTTGATAGAGACAATTCCGTGATCTGCCCCTAAGAATCCTAAGTGAATCAACTTTTGTGTTGGAAAATGTATTTATTTTGCTCCGATCTTTGAATAATAGATTCACTGGGTATGGAATTCTAGGCTCAAATATATTTTCCTTCAGATTTTTTATATTATTCTGGTTTCTTCTTGCAACTAATATCTCTGTTTCTCCTTCCCTGGTTAATCTGTTTCTTCTCTCTGGAAGTTTTAACAGTTTTTTCCTAAGTTTATCCTAAATGCATCTTCCATTTATCTAGATATGAGTTGATATTGTTGTTTTTCCCTACTTAGTCCTCAATGGGCCCATTTAGTCTGACATTTAATGCAGAGAAATTCTTCTCTTTTACTCTTTGCATGTTGCCTTCCATCCATTCTTTTGGTCTCTTCTTCACTCTCCCAGGTGACTGATTTCAGAACTTCTTGACTTTTCCTACATATTTTTAAAATTACTTTTATACTCGTTATGCCTTTATTTAGTAGCTGCGTATTATGTCCTATCTCTGTGCTTCCCAAACTTTCATATGTGTACAAATCACCTGGCGATCTTAGTAAAAATGAAGATTCTGATTCAGTATTGGGGTGGCACCTGAGATTCCGTATTGCTAACGAGTTTCCAGAAGATGCCAGTAATGCTGGTCTACAGCCGGTACCATGTATAGCACGGTCTTAGGAAACATGTCTGGCATTGCAGGTACTGACATGTGTACCGAAAGCACACGGACTCCACGGTCAGCCAGCATGGGAATCCCCCTCCTACACTCACTAGCCATATGACCTTGGGAAAAGTCACCTAGTCTCTTTGAGAATTCGCTTTCCCCTCTACAGAATAAAGACACTTGTCCCCGTGTTTCAGATCTCCTGCAGTGATTGTGATTTTTAGCCTGTACACACCACAGGGGGCAAGAAATGGGAAAAGGACAACCTCGGGCTTCTGCTGTCAGGGATAGGCTTTAATGATGCCAGACAGAAAGTGTCTGCCCGGCGGGGAGGGCTCTATGCTCAGCTTGACCTCAGCCATGAAGTTGCTCTTTGAGTTGAAGGGATTGGAACAAAACGATCACACCTGTTTCATCCCCATACCTGTTTCAACCCCCAGCCACAGAAGAGGGACATGCACGTTCAAGTTCAATGAAGATCAACCTGCAAGGTCAGCCGCACAGAGAGAAAGTAAATCATTCTGTGATTAATGTAGTATATTGAAAGAACAGACTTGTTAAAAATATAAAGGCAGTACTTAGAGTGGAAACTGTGAGAATTTATGAGCAAAAAGTGAGGATGAGAGACTAATGTTTGCGGGGGGGGGGGGGTGGCGGGGATCTTCTTGCCCTAAAGCCAGTTGACCGTAATGGTTTCTCTGAACAGAGGGAATGAAAAAGGAGGGAAGGAACAGCAGAGTAAATAAGGAAAGAAATCAACATTGAGTAGATGTTTCATGCCAGGCATTTTGCAAATCTTATTATGTAATGTGGGGTCCACCAAGGCTGAATTCAGCTCCCATCCCCACCAAGATACTGGCCTGTGAAAAGAACAGGGTGAACCACAAAGAGGATTGGTAGCCTCAAGCAGCAGAATGAGAGGAAGAATGGGCCCAGGCAAATGCTAAAGCATTTTGTTTGATATCAGAAATTTAGTTTTAGATACGTGTTTGGTTATAATCTTGTTGTTTACACATACAGGCAAATGTTTGGTTATAGTTTTGCGGTTAGAAGGCCAATTTAATCAGCAGGCTAATTGAAAGATTTAGTCTTAGTACTGACATTTTTAGAAACAGAAAAATGTTAAATAGCCTTTGTTAGATCAAATACAAAAAGAAAAGAGCAGAAGATCACTAAAAGATCTTCTTTAGAAAGAATGGGTGACAAGTTTTCCAAGAACAAATTTTAGCCCCATTAATTCCCATAAAGTTTATCAGAAAATTGCTTAGTACTTTATTAGCCATGCTAATATCTTCCCAGAAGGAAGTCATGAATTACATTGCATAAAAAGACTCTGTCCCAAGTGAGGTTTGGGGAAATTTTTTCCTTGACTAGTATCAGTTTCATTAGTGGAGAAAAACCTACAAATTTAAAAGTAAAATCCACTCAATATAAGACATAGTTTGCTAAAAAAAAAATTAAAGGGACTTTTTTCCAAGAACTGTAAGTCATTTCTACTGGTGAGAAGGGTTGCTAGAGAAAGACCCCTACCTGGCTATTTCAGCCAGGGTTCAACTTTTCAGAGGAGATTGCAACATTGTGATTTATAATAAATATATATTTGGTCTTCACCCACAGATAGGCTCAGATTTGAGTTCTCAGACACCCTGTTGGTGTTCTAGAACTGCTTGGTATTATGTGGGAAGCACTCTGCACACACGCTGGCATTGGGTCCGGGAACACAAAAGAAGATGAAAGGGGTATGGGGCACCACATAACATGTCTTCAATAGGGCGGTTTCTGTCCAGGTGGGCTATATGCTACAGCAGAACACATGTAAAGTGTCCAGCACTTAAAGTGAGCTCAAATCTACATTTTGTTCTTTCTTTCTTTTAACCTCCTGTCTACTATTCTTCTCTTTCCTTCCTGCCCTTCAGAGCTCAACTGACTTATGACAGTATTTCAGGGCTAACGAGGTTCTCTCCAGCCCTCACAATCTTCATTTAGAGGTAAGAAGCTTAAAATCCAAGCAACTAGGATCAAGACCACACAGTACTGATGAGTTTCTTTCACCAAGTAAATATTTCAAATCCTCTTTTTTTTTTCATAAGGACTCAAAAAATGTACTTGAAAGGTAGTAGTACAGTTCACTGGAAAAAGAAATAGCAACATAAAGTGGGGGTGATTACAAGGCCTCAGATCAACTTTTGCCAGCTTCACCATTGGGACCATGGTCAGCCCTGGTTAGTGTCATCTCTGCTTAGGGCAAAAACAGCAGTAAGCAGAGAGAAAGCCTTCTTGTCCTGCCCACTGAGTATGTTCATCCGAAAGCAGGGATTCTTTACAAGCAGGGTCAGGGGAAGTGGGAGAAAAGGATCAAACCTGAATTTTCCAAAACATTGAAAGGTATTGATAGGGTTAACAAGAAAAGATTTATAATTAGGACAGGCTGTCAGCTACACTCTGTTACTGAACTTCTCTAAACTCCAGTTTCCTGCAAAATGAAGCTAATAATATAGCTCACAAGGCAGATAAATGATGAAGTGCTGAGCTCAGTGCCTAGGATATAGCATTATATCAGTTAGCTATTGATGTATAACAAATATCCCCCAGATTCAGTGGCATGACAGCAGTAAGTTTTCATTCTCATACTCATACGTCTGGAGTTGACTAAGGTGACATCTTGAAGCTGCAGGTGTGCAGGGAAGCTGAGCAAGCTGTGTTCCACACATCTCCCTCCTCCTGGGACGAGCAGCCTCCCCGGGACATGTTTTTCTTATGGCACTGACAGAAGCACCACCACACAAGCACATTTCAAGCATTTGCTTATATAATGTCTACCAACATCCCACTAGCTAATGCAAAACACATGGCCAAGCCTAGCATCAATCAGGCTGTGGGAGGGAGATAGGAGTTTTTCCTGAGCAATCACACAAACTATTACTATCAACTTTCTTTTTTATATTAATATTCTTCTCATGTACAAAACCTCAAAAGTCTCATCTAGTCACAGCATCAGGTTCAAAGTCCAGGACCTTATGATCTACATTAGGTCTAAATGTAGCTCTTCTTCATCCAGAGGCCTCATAATAAAAAGACAGGTTATCTGCCCAGCACACATCCAACATACAGAGGTAGAACAGGAATGGAATAAAAGTAGTAAGAACTCTAATTAGAAAAGTGAGTACTTTTCCCAGACTGATTCCTGCCTGAGGAAAGATGGGAGTTGCAAGACCTTTTTATATCTCAAATGATTTCAGTCTTTTAGTTCAGGCTGGTAATGATTTTTCCAAGATGGCTCTTTTAAAAATGTTGCAAGTTCCAAACATTTTTGCACCAAAATATTAGTATGTGACACCCAAGATTCTTTTTGAGATATGCCTCTCTCTAGAGACTCAATTACAGATACTTCAGAGGTTTCTGGCTTCTACAGAACCAAGACCTTAATCTTTGTGGGAACTCTTTTGTCCAAGTAAAAGGATCTAGTGGGTACCCTAATCATTTCAAATGTCTTAGCAAAGGGACTTACAAGCACAGTCTTTACCCTGAGGCAGTGTCCTACTGGCAGTCCCCTGAATTTGTTCTGTTCCTTGACGCTGTGTCATAATGGCTATATGGCCTTGTTGAAGAATACTTCTATTTTCTGCTTCCACTCCCACTGATGTGGGAGTGGAATTTATTTATGAAACAGAACCTGATTTCTCTCCATGAGTAAGGGATTATCCTCCATACCATCATTCTTACACAGAGTATATTGGAAGTGCATGGAGCCCTGTAAATGTGGACATTGCTCCTGTAAATGTCATCTCAGACTATGGTTAAATCTAGGATAATATAGGCAATTTACAAAGCAAGAATCAGAGATACTCAGCAAGAAGGGCAAAATTAATGATTACACTTCAGACAAAAGGTCTGTTCTTGGGGCTGCTCTTTCCAATACAATAAGAGAAACTTAATAAAGTTTTTCAGAAAATATTCATGGATGAATATACTGCAGCACAGTGAGCATTATTGATGAGTGAGAACAACCACCAGTGATTATTCCTGGGACCATGGTGTGAGGAGAGCAATTAACAGCCACTCAATTAAAAAATTTGAAGGAAATAAATGTTCATAATGGATGCCATGCAATTATGTGAAACTATACCTTCTCACAGTATCACTGGGGACTAGAAAATTATTCAGTATCATCAGTAGACCTACATTAGCCTAAAGGCTAAAGGCTAAAAGTACGTTAGCCTTTTTGTGTGCCTTAAATCTGGACTGACATATGCAACTGTAAAATGCAAAGTTAAATAGAATTACCTAAAATCATGCTTTTGGTCCTATGTTTGCCATCCTTGGCATATAGAAGTGGCTTCTGATTTTCTCTCAAGTAGGATGGAAAGTATAATCACAGATACCCCCCACACCAGCCCCATACAACTATAGGCCATTCCCGGAACACACTTTCGATTTCTCAATTCCCTGTGGCCTCTTTTAGCCCTTCATTATCTCTGACCTGGATATGACAGTTGAGCTGTTCCATCAGCCTTAGTTCTTTTTTTTTTTTTTTTTTTTTTTTTTTTTTGCGGTACGCGGGCCTCTCACTGTTGTGGCCTCTCCCGTTGCAGAGCACAGGCTCCGGACGCACAGGCTCAGCGGCCGTGGCTCACGGGCCTAGCCGCTCTGTGGCACGTGGGGTCTTCCCGGACCGGGTCACGAACCCGTGTCCCCTGCGTCGGCAGGGGAACTCTCAACCACTGCGCCACCAGGGGAGCCCAGCCTTAGTTCTTATTCCGTTGTCTTTAAAGCCTTGTTCCAATGCCATCTCCTCCATGAAGTGTTTCCTAATTACATTGTTAAGAATGATTACCTTTTCATAGCACCCTGTTTATCCCTCATTTGGGGATAATCACCATGTAATGCATTTTACTAGAGTGTGATGTATTGAAGTCTGTTGCCCATATTGGACAATAAGCTTCCTGTGGTAGTATATGGACTTTATCCCACTTTATCCTTTGCACACAATGTTTATTGTTCTAAATTCTATTTAATGCAAGACTTCTAGCAATTGAATCATTTATAAAATGATTCAGACTTAGCAGTATGCTCAGACCCCAGGTAGATCCCATTATCCTACTGACCTCAGTTCTTTATTTTTCGAAGCCATAGTTCTACAGTTAATCCCATGATCTCCAAGCCTTCAGAATAATCTTCCTATATCATTTCAAAACAAATATTCCAATTGGAATACTGCTAGCAATAATAGTCACAGGGACTCTCTAAATTATGAAGTGGATCTTTATGAAAATAAGAAATGATGGATATGCTCATATATGTATATGTAGGTAGAAGATTTTTCTGTTTCTGAGGCTACCCACAGATGACTGACTAATGTACCAGACTAGAAAAGACATAAAAGCTTATTTATAAAACCAAGAAATAAAGAAGAGCAATTCCTACTCTGCCTGTTGTCTTTCACTTAAGGGCTAAAGCATTTTTATGAACTCCTCCTTGACCACCATTTTGTTTATGATATAATAAAAACCTGGTATTTCCGTGCAATGGACAACTAGCTGGCTTGTTTTGCCATTTGTTTCTGGAATGTAGCAATGTGGGCTCACCATGGAAAGAAACTTGACCAAAAGCACTGGAGAGAATTCTACCTGTTACTTTTGCTAAGAGTACATTAGCCATTTTGTGTGCCTTAAATCTAAGTCACCTTTTTTTGTGTCTGTGTGCTTTATCACCCACAATTAAATCTGCTTGAATTTGAAAAAAAATTTTCTCACTTTAAAATTTTACCTCTAAATAATATTAGTCATAATGCAGACCTTCATATGGATTTGCATATGTTGGAATTGTATTATATTCTTAGAGTTTTCATATGAAATCCTTAAGCTGAATAAAGTGCATACTTAGTGTGTTCTCTCAAAAAAAAAAAAGAGCAATTCCTGAATACTTATTTGATTGCTATATGGCATCTTGAGCATATATTTTATGAAGTCAAAGATGAATGAGACTGGCTAGGAAATCACGGAACCTAAGAGCTAATTGAGCACACATGTACTTTGTGAAGGTCAGGTGAGATGAACAACAAAGTTTTCTGAGAAAATTTGTATATGAATACTGAAGTTGAAGATTCCAGCTAGTCACTTCATATATTGTGTTTGGCCATCCAAAAATGCAAGCAATAATTAATAGTTGAACACTGGGTTTCCCAAGATTTGTGACAATCTATCTGGGGGGGATGAGAAAATTTGAGATTACCCTAATTATGGAGAGTTATTTCATTATAAAAGGCAAGAAAAACCATATTGGATATATTATTACTGGACATTGAGTTTGTTTCTGTTTAAAATTTATGGTGAATTTGAGATACTTTTGAAATGATGAGTACAACCTAGCCATGAAAAATCACGAGTACAAAGTGCCTAAGTCTCACTGAACTTTGTACCCATAAGTAAGAGAAATCAGTTGAGCCCTCACTTTTCTGAGTAGTTCTTCAGAGTGCATAATCATTGAGTGATAAACTCATATCTCTGAGAAGGGGAGCTTTTGAGATCACAGACCAAGGTTGTTACAGTTGACATGCTATATACCTGTGCCTAGAAGCCCAGCTCTGCTGCTCTGTGCCCCTCCCTTTGCCTCATGAATAGGATCCTTGGTAAGAGGACCTGCCATTCATTACCAAGTCTCAGTCAAGGAGGTGCCATTAAACCTGCATCTTTGAGGAACCTCCACAATGTCCTCCATAGTGGCTGCACCAATTTACATTCCCACCAACGGTGTAGGAGGGTTGCTTTTTCTCCACACCCTCTCCAGCATTTATTGTTTGTGGATTTTTTGATGACAGACTTTGTGACTGGTGTGAGGTTATATCTCATTGTCGTTTTGATTTGCATTTCTCTAATAACTGGTGATGTTGAACATCTTTTCATGTGCCTCTTGGCCATCTGTATGTCTTCTTTGGAGAAAAGTCTGTTTAGGTCTTCTGCCCAGTTTTTGATTGGGTTGTTTATTTTGGTGACATTAAGCCACATGTGTTGTTTGTTAATTTTGGAGACCAATCCCTTGTCGGTCACATCATATGCAAATATTTTCTCCCATTCTGTGGGTTGTCTTTTCATTTTGTTTATGGTTTCTTTTGCTGTGCAAAAGCTTTTGAGTTTAATTAGGTCCCATTTGTTTATTTTTGTTTTTATTTCCATTACTCTGGGAGATAGATCAAAAAAGATACTGCTGCGATTTATGTCAGAGAGTGTTCTGCCTATGTTTTCCTCTAGGTGTTTTATAGTGTCTGGTCTCATATTTACGTGTTTAATCCTTTGGGAACTCTGCTCAATATTATGTAACAACCTAAATGGGAAAAGAATATGAAAAAGAATAGATACATGTATATGTATGACTGAATCACTTTACTGTACACCTAAAACTAACACAATGTTGTTTTATCAACTATACTCCAATATGAAATAAAAAGTTAAAGAAAAGATAAGTAGATACAATACATGTGACAGCTTTTAAAACCCTTTTAAGGAAGCATAAAACTTTGCGATGTTATTTTTAGCAGGTACCCTAGTAACAAATATTAAACTTAATGTAATCTATTTCCATTTTGTGCCTGAGTATGTTTCTAAATTGCTTCAATATGAGTCAACATTTTTTCAGTGTGGTTGAGAAAAAAATTTTGGGTCAGAAAAAAACCCAAAACCCCTGCATCTTTCACCAGTCGCATGCATTCCAGCAGAAGGTGCCCCGGATGAGAGCTTGTCTGGTCATGGGACAGGGAATAGATGAGGGTGGGTAATTGCTCCACTATTTCCACTTGGCCCCTTGCCACTTACCAAATAAGTCTCTGTTCCTTTTTCATTTTTTTAAGTGCCTGGGAATGACTGCTCAATTCTATTGTTACATCTGAGTGAGTTACAGGAAAACCATAATCCGCTTTCTGGATGGCTCAAAGGAGGTATTTGTAACAAGTATCTTAATGAAGGTGGAATAGGTATATTGTTAGTTAATGTAAGTGCATATTTTAAATCAGTTTTTCCTGTTGGTTATTTGTTTCAAGTCTTGTTGTTTTCAAGTTAATTACCTTCTGACTTCTTACGTTAAATCTCTGCTCTGTATTCATTTTATTATACAACTCTCTCAGAGAAACCTACCAGGTATCTGAATAATTCCAAATCTTGTGGCAATAAATCCTAAATGGTCTGATGCATTAACAGTTAGTTTCCTGTATTCTCACTGTTTATTCCTCAACACTAGGGACTATGGTTTTCCCTTTCTCTGATCATTCTGAAGCATTTTTTTGTTTAGTAGGGTTCTACACCCACCCAACACCCAAAAGAAAGGATGGTACTATTAAGTGGGTTGCTCACGGCTATTCTATTTACACCCAAAACTATCCCAAATCCTACTGATTCTACTTCAGGAAAATTTCTTCTTTTCCCTCCCTCCTGGCCACCACCCCACACTCTTCCATATTTCCCTGACTCCACCTAACTCTCCTCATTAATTACAACAGAATTGTTCTACTCCACATGCCATTCACCTCTGGTATTATGTTGTTAAAACACAGACATGATTATGTTATTTCTTCATTTAAAAGCCTTTAATTTTTTCCCATTTCTTCCAAATAAAATTGAGTGTGGAGTATTTTACATAATAGACAAAGCTATTTACAACTTAGCTTTATCTTTCTACCCTCATTTCTGTCCACATCCCTCCATGTGCCCTCATCTCTAGTCACCTGTAATTACTCCCAGTTTCCAAAAATATGCCTTGCTTTTTGTTCATGCTGTTCCTGCATCCTGAAATACCCTATGACCATTCAAAGCACCCCCAACCCCCAGATGTACATGTCAAGTTAATATGCACTCTTCTAGACCCTTCTGTAACAGGAAAAATATTTTCCCAGGAAGCATTCACATAAGTGCTTTGCATTGTCTTTGTTCTGTGTTAATATCTTGATATTAATTTTAACATATTCTAAATATAAGCATATATTAATGCAACATAAAGTAACTATCGTTCAATCAAATTTTGGATTCCCTTTACTAGGTGAATGGCAATGATAGTGGGGCCAGAGGATTTCTAAAGACCCCTTTATGGACAAATATTTGTTCAGTCAGTCTGCCATTTTATTGAGAACTCACATGTGCCAAGCGTTTTCATAGTAGGCAGAAAATACAGAGATGAACAAGACAAAGTCTCCATCCTCATGAGGTCTACATTCTGAGGAGGAGTATTGGGGTGAAGACAATTTAAAAAATAACCATATAATATAATGTCAAGTATCAATGAGAGGGATTTTTTTTTTAAAGGATAAAACAGGATTATAGGAGAGTGACTGAGCATCCAGAGAAGACCTCTTATGTAGTAACACATGAGTGAAGAGCTAAATCAAATGAGATCTCTCACCAACATGTGAAGATCCAGGGAAGTGCAAGTGCAAAGACGCTGTGACAGGAATAGTTTCCCTTGTTCAAGGGCAAATTAGCAGACCCATGCATATGGAGCAAAGTAAGTGAGCAGAAAGTGATAAAAGAGGAGGCTAGAGATGAAGGCTAGAGGGAAAATTTTGGAGAGTCATGTAAGGGGTGATGGGTGAACTACTGTGTTAGGATCATTCCCCATTTGTCTTCAAGAAGCAGAGCGTTGGAGATATAAAGACCATGATCCAAGGTCAAATAGAGCAGATGGAGTAGTTGGGGACTCAATGCAGCTTCATACCTACTCTTCTAGGACTTCCCAAAGATGAGCTCCAGAGTATCTATAATGACTCCCAAGAAGAGCACCTCCCAGTGTTTTGCCTATTTTCTGCCTCTGAGGTTGACAGATTGAGCAAACCCCAGACATTAAAAGTGTTTACCTCTGAAGCGAGGGATAGGGAAAGTAAAAGGAGTCTATGCCCATGCTCCCATTTGACCACAGCTTGCCAGTGGGTAAGCTTCTGCTTTTGGAGATCACCTGGGAAGCTTGTTAAAAATATAGATTTCCATGTTCCCCAACATTCACAAATACAAAATATATAAATAATGAGGACCTACTGTACATATCTGGTGAAGGAAGGGACAGATTTTCATTCCCATCATTTGTTGGCACAAATAAAGAACTTTCTCAGGTACCATGACTATATATTAAAAGTTGCCAATGGCAGCTGTTTTCATAATGATGATGGAATTTATTTCCTATACTTCCATTGTTATTACTCTCCTAAATAATTTAGGGGCTCTTGTAAAAACAAATGTCTTTTAGAAGTGGCCTCATTCAAGAGTTTGCACCCATAGTTATTCATGCACATTCTGTTTTCCCCAAGTCTCATGGAACTCGGTCTTTTCTGGATCAACTCAGCTCAGAGATAAAGAGGTGTTTGGAAGATTTCTCTAATGGGACACAGTGCTGAGCTTAAATGAAAAGGGCAGTGACAGAGGTTTCCCTGAGATGCAAGGCTCTATTTTGTTACAGTTCCCTTCCTCTTGTCATCTGCATCTGTTAGAGTGGCCAACCTCAGTGACAGACAAGAAATAAATGTGAGATTTATCAGATCTGTTTTTGAGCAACTGATCTTGCATAACAAGACTACAGCAAGCTGTCAGTTCTGTTAAGTCCCTCGTCTCTAGACCTTTGCACTCCCCTATGCTGCAATCCCACGGAACTTTTATTCTATACATAAAAGAATAAAATGCTGGCTTTCTATTTGGCTCGGTGTTTTCCATGAAACCCCACAATTTGTACAACAAGGACTCGGTGTTTCAAATGTATTTCTCTTCCTAACTTGTTAAAGTAGGGCTGGTTGGCTAAATGGGAAGTATTACAAGTTTTTAGGCTTAAAGTACAGTTAGAAATACAGGTAACACTGCCACAATCAGCATAATGCATGCATAACGGCAAAAGGGTAAAGATAGAGATGATGGACAAATCTTTACCATGAAAATAATGGCTATATTGTTTCCCATGGGAACGCTCCAGCAATTTCAAAATCTAAAATACACCAAATAGTTAACCCATGACCAATAAGACCTCACAATGTTCATGCAATGAGAAAATGTCCTTTGGGCATTTTTTCTGCAGCTTTGCTTATTTGTTTTTGTCTGTCTGTAATGATGAAATAATCTTTGAATTTATACCACTTTGTGATAGAATTTCATAAGGTGTTTAGACAGTGATTTGATTTCAAAGTCAGCCTAGTTATCCTAGAATAATAAAGTATCAATCACAATTTCAAATGATGATCTTTCCATAAACCTAGTATTTTAAATATTATTTTATCAATTCCTTTTTTCTATACCCTATTGTTATATCACAGAGTTCATTTGTCAGAATAAAACTAATGTAAACATCCTGATTTATAAGATATTTGATAGAATACAGAAAAATAAAATAAAATAAGACTTTAGTATATCAGCTTATCAGACTTCTTTTTTTTTCTTTGCCCCTTGCTTAAGGACATAACCCTTCAAACAAGCATGTGATGGGGAGGATCAGGTCTCTGCTTCCACTCACTGTCCCATAATCTCATCTGTTGGCAAAGGCCATATTTTATACACATCAGATTTGAAAATATAAATGGAATTTGCCTAATCTGTCCATCTTTCTGGCAGTGAAAATGGAAGATAAAACATATTCACAGAAAAATGCTATAGGCCAGAAAAGGGTACTCTGCCTTGGTCAGTAGCATAAGAGACATTACATGAGAATCTGGATGTCTTTCCAGATCTCTTCCTAGTGCACGTGCAAACCTTAATACCATCCAGCAGATGGCGGGAGGCAAACTCCAAAGCCTTCTGGAAAGCCAGAAAGAGTTCAAATTCTAAAGGGCCCCTAATATCAAATTAGAGAACAAAAAAATATTTTACAACTTTTGGGCTCTTTATTTTTAATTCCATTATTTTAGTTGAACATAATCCTATATTTACCTATCGAGTTTCTTTTGCTCTCTTTTTACACTACTGCTAAAGTAAATCTGGATAGTGTTTGTTAAAACAGACAGCCAAACAAAAATAAAGAATGCACACAGATTTATTCTGTTCAGTTAAATCTGCTGGATCTATTTGTCTTTCAAAACATAATTAGCATACACAGATCTATTGTTTTTCCATATGACTTACTCGTGGCATAATTAAAAGCAAATGGAATTGACAAGTGTGGAAGATCTTAGGATGGAAAGGAAAAATTTACTGTTTGTTGAGGATGTCAAGAGCGCTCTTGTTTACTCTTTGCTAGCTGCTACGTTTTGCTTTAGAATTTCCTAGTAAGTTTTTGTGAATAATCCAAATCTAATTGTTTATTTCTTGTACCATATTTAGAAGGAAAAATTCTTTTTCTCAATGAACAGATTTGGAAAACTAAAGAGGACCCTAATTTTTATTGCAATGTTAATTGGAGAAGTAGGGAACCTCTCAAGAATGAATATAGGATGCATTTCATAAATGGGCAGTCACAAAATTATATCATGGTTTATTTTTTCCCCAAACCATTGTCCCCACAATTAGTTTGTGATTTTACAACACTGTTGAGTTTGTCCTGAGAAGAGCTTAGGATGATGTCTGTGTGGTAGATTCCTTCAGCTGAATTAAGAAGCTAAAGTGGGCATGTATTTCTCAGTTATAAATATCAGTGTGTGTGTGTTTCCTGGTGACTATACCTCAAACCTACTCACTTCATTGCAGCTAACATGCTAAATTGTAATTTCTGTGTCATATATTTACTTCTCCAACTAGATTGTAAACTCCATAAGAACATGCACTTTCATCTTTATATCCCCAGCGTCTAGCAGGGCCTGAGACACAGAAAGTGCTCACTGATGCCTATGGAGTAGAATTGTGGTCAATTTAATAAAATGGACATTTTATCAAAGTTCAGTTTAGCTAGTGAGGTATAGGCTTTGTGCACGGGTTTTCTTTACAGGTAATACCAAATGGCAGTTGACACCTCAGGATGTGGCGGTCTCTCAGCTCAAATTCCTGCGGAGAACTGGGGGCGCCCTCCGTCTGAAACATGCTGGCTCCCCTCACCTGCAAGATTTACACAGGAAAAGAATTAGGAAGAACTCCAGTCTCAGCTTCCTGAGAATTTAATGTTGAAATAACCTTGAGTAGACAGTGCCTTCCTCTTGGCTGATGGCTGTCCACAAGGATTTTTTCCTACCATTTCTAGGTGTTTTCTCATAATTCCACACAACCACTTCTACTCAATTTATTTTTCGCTTTTCCTTGACATATTTTGCAGTTGCTAAAAATTATACTGAAATTAAAAAGAGGGAGGAGAAACCCCATTGAGGAGGGATATGTAAAATAAGATCACACTATAGGGACGTACCTGGATTTGTCATTTGGGGCTCCCACCTATCTTGAGGCACGTTGTGTTAAAAAAATCCTGAAATTATATTCCCTTTTGTTTTTTACTTTCAAGTGCATTTAAAATTTACATAAGTAAAAGATGCTGGTTATATAGTATTTTTTGTACAACAGTATCTAACTTCCACTTCTGCAAATGCCCATCCGTCACATTTTCCACAATGATTGTTCAGAGTGTTCATTCCTTTCCAAATATATTCTAGGCATATACACACACTTTTCAAATGGAGTCATACTCCACAAACTATTCTACAGCTGGCTTTTCCAACACACAGTACTCATTTTAATGTTGAGTAATTTCATCATGAGGTTGCATTGTAATTCATTTACTCAAATCCCCTACTGACCAACATATAGGTTGTTTCCATTTTTTTTTTTTTTACTTCTGAAGTGTGCTTCTCTGATCATCTTTGCATCTGTCTTTGCACATTTGTATGAGTATATCTGTAGGGAAAACTTTCTAGTAGTGAAATTGCTGGATTAAAGGAAAATCATGTTTTAAATGTAAACTGCTCCCCCAAAGCAGTGCACCAAGTGACTTTGCCACCAACAGTGTCCGTGAACACACCCCCTCCATCTCGTTAAGCTCCTTCCCTCCTTTTTTTTTAAATTGGGGTATAATTGACATATAACATATTCACTTCAGGTGTACAGTATAATGATTTGATATTTATATATATTGCAAAATGATCACCACAGTAAGTCTAGTTAACATCCATCACCACACAGAATTACACATTTTTTCTTCTTGTGATGAGAACTTTTTTTTTAACATCTTTATTGGAGTATAATTGCTTAACAATGTAATGTTAGTTTCTGCTGTATAACAAAGTGAATCAGCTGTATGTATACATATATCCCCATATCCCCTCCCTCTTGTGCCTCCCTCCCACCCTCCCTATCCCACCCGTCTAGGTCACAAAGCACCGAGTGATGTCCCTGTGCGGTGCAGCTGCTTCCCACTAGCTATCTATTTCACATTTGATAGTGTATATATGTCCATGCCACTCTTTCACTTCGTCCCAGCTTATGCTTTCCCCTCCCTGTGTCCCCAAGTCCATTCTCTACTTCTGCGTCTTTATTCCTGTCCTACCCCTAGGTTCATCAGAACCTTTTTTTTTTTTTTTTTAGATTCCATATATATGTGTTAGCATACAGTATTTATTTTTCTCTTTCTGACTTACTTTACTCTGTATGACAGGCTCTAGGTCCATCCACCTCACTACAAATAACTCAGTTTTGTTTCTTTTTATGGCTGAGTAATATTCCATTGTATATATGTGCCACATCTTCTTTATCCATTCATCTGTTGATGGATACTTAGGTTGCTTCCATGTCCTGGCTATTGTAAATAGAGCTGCAGTGAACATTGTGGTACATGACTCTTTGAATTATGATTTTCTCTGGGTATATGTCCAGTAGTGGGATTGCTGGGTCAAGTGGTAGTTCTATTTTTAGTTTTTTAAGGAACCTCCATATTGTTCTTGTGATGAGAACTTTTAAGATCCCCTCTCTTAGCAACTTTCAAATATATAGTACAGTATTGTTGACTATAGTCATCATGCTGTATATTACATGCCCAGGACTTATTTATTTTGTAACTGGAAGTTTGTATCTTTTGACCACCTTCACCAATTTCACCCACACGCACCTCTGGCAACCACCTAGCAGTTTGGGAGTTTTTTGATATGTTTATTCATTTTTAGATTCCACATATCAGTGATATCATGCAGTATTGTCTTTCTCTGTCTAACGTAGGTCACTTAGCATAATGCCCTCAAGTCCATCCATGTTGTCACAATTGGCTCTCTCCCTCTTTTAATCCTCAAAAAAGGAAACCCCAGGTGTGTTTGATTATTCCCTCACAGTTATTTAAAATGTTATAAATATTGGTAGATTCTGCATAGAAATATAGGAATAGCAGAAAAGACAAATGGTAAAAGTTAGTCATTACATATGATGTAGTTTGTGTTATTTTTATCCCATTATTTTTGTAACAACAGAAGTCAAACATACTATAACAAAACGTGGAAGGATAGGAACATAATGTATGTATAAATTCCAATTTGCTCTGCCTCTGCCTGCTGAGATAAAGGAGGCTTCCATCGGAGAGAAAGCAAAAACCTATTACCCACAGTTCCCTACATCTTCTCTGCTCAATGATGCACCAGTGACAGTACAATAAATCTGCTTGTTCATGAGTGCCCTACATAGCCCAGTTAGGAAGGCAGCACTCTGTGACCTGTAGCATCATACTTCACCTGGAGGTGCTGCTGGCTGTGCTCAGTGACCCGTCTCTGATTTTTCTCCTTTTTGTCACCGACTCCTCCAGACATCACTGTCTCATCAAGTGTAGCTGATTCCTGGTCATATTTCCCCTCTCCCTGCCTGCTTTCATTACTTGTACTCAGATAAATCTCTTCACTTTGACAGAAGGGGTTGAATATACGGCCTCTTTCCCTTGCAGTGATCAACACTTGCATGAGGTAAGCTAGCCAACAAAGGGTGGACAGAGCAATAGGACTGACTCTTATCATGATTATGTCTCACGTTTGAAGTGCTTCTAACCTTCACAGTGTAATCCATAATAGTAATACACATTTTAGGAGGATATGACCACAAGTTGGACACCATCACAACGGTGCCATAAACACAGACAAGGGAGGCTTTCAGGTACAGCTAAGGGTCCTGAACCACACCACCCAACCATGCATGCTCCTGGTCTACCATTATTTATTTGTAACCCAAATCTTCCAGGCCTCACCCATTGTGGAAACAAATGGGACTCAGAATATCTATTGTTAGGTTAACATTAACTTCAATGACACTGACTCCATCCACTTATACTGTCCCCGTAAAGTCTCATCTAATTCTTATGGGGAATCTCCTGAGGGTCACCCTAAAGTGCTCCCATACCAAGTGGTCAGTTCCAGCCAGAGTTATGTTGCAGCTTTCGCTCCAGCCTTCTCCTTTGTAACTACTACCAGCAAAGGCACTTGGAGATGCTGTCCTACCAGTCATATTTACTATAGGAACTTGAATGTCTCTGTCAAGGGGACAATCTCCCGATCTTCCCAAACTTCAAGGATCTAGTGTGGTCCTGTCTCCTGAGGAAGTAGAAGAATGCTCTTCTTGCCAACCATGCTGGCTTTCAGCCTCTGGGTACCAAAGGAACTCTGCCCATGCCCCTTGCCTCACAATACCTCATGGAACAGCTATGTCAATCTTGGCCTGTAGTCCGTCTTTATGGGACTTGACATGAGGCTCTAGAACTGCGTCACCAGAGGCAACAGACCTGGCTTGGACCCCTCCATTCCTGTTTCCCACTTTCCTGTAGTCTACTTCCTCTCATGCCTATCAACTCTTGCAAACAGAGGCCTAGGAGACCCCAATTCTACTTCTCATCAGTCCTTCTCCTAAGTTGTTTCTATTTCACACATTTAATGTCTAATGCAATTCCATGACCCAAGAAGAAGTTACTGCATAGCTGCATTTTGCAAATCAAGGAGAAGGTATGCATTAGAGTCTTCACTAACTAAATTGTGATGACCCCCTGCAGTTGCCTTCTACAAAAGGTTATTGGATTTTATGCATCACAGTTTTGTATACTCCCAAATTAACAATTTTGAACACATCTGAGCATCTGTGTTCCTGCCAGGAATGTTCCTTGTAAAATCAGTAGTGAATATAATATCTAGTCTAACATACAAGGTCTCCATGATCTGTCCCTTCTTCTTTTTCCAACTCTGGCTTTACCCCTTTATACCCACTCGCCAGTCATACAGAATGACTTTCAGTTTCCCAAGCAAGTTTTCCTTTTTCCTGCCTATAACCCTTGCTGCCGATATAACACTTGCTCCCAAAATAACTCAACCTAAAACATGTTCCTCCTCATCTAGTAACCTTTGAAAACCCAAGTCAAGCATCAGTGCATTAATGAAGACTTTTTTGTCTCCTCCCTCCTCCCTCATTCCTCTGAAAGAATTGATCACTTCCCCCCTCTGACCCAACACCACATTCCGTATAAAATTCTCCCACAGCACCACAATATTTTATTTTTCAAAACTTGCTAAACTTAAGGGCAGGGTTATTTTATCAACACCCACTCAATATCTGGTGCTCAGTAGAAGTTTGAGAATTAATTTCTTGGAAATAAAATAAAAGATATTAGTACATCTTTGCATATGTAAATAAGAATAAACAAACCATTCTTTTCCCCAAAATGCTTAATTTAACTATATCTAGACTTAGATAACTTTTTGTTTATAGGAAATTCTCCTAAAGAATAACAAAATGAATAATACTACATGGAGGAAAAATGAGGAAAAAAGTACAGACAAATTTGTATCGTGGGCTCTAGCTCCTGGTGCCCACATCACATCACCTTGGCCCACCTCTGATTGCATTGCAGCTGGAGTGGACAGATGCTAGGTGAACCTTTCCGTGTTCTTGCCCAGGGCCTTCTCTCATGCTATACAAGCTTTAGGCCTGCACAAGCACAGCTGGAAGCAGAGGGGAGTTAATGCCCTAAACTAAGCCATGGAATCTTGTCCTGGACAACTAGCCCACTCTAACACATTAGTGCATGGAAAGATGTACCGGGCTAGGTTGAAAAAGACCTAGGAGATGTAACAGTTAAAGACAATGTATGGTTCTGGATTGGATCCTAGTATGGGCAAACCAGATATAAAAGATCTTTTTGAGACAATTATAAAAATGTGAATATGGCCTTGTACTTGATGAGATGAAGATAACACTGAAGTGGAAAAATAGATATTGTTAACTAAGAATATGTGTGTGTGTGTATTCCAAAAGACAAATGATCCAGAAAGATATACACTAAGGTACTGACTGTTCAGTCTCTAGATATTTGCAGTATGATCCTTTTATTCCCTTAGTTTTGCTAACCTGTATTTTCTAATATCCTACCATACACACACAAACTCCTCCTGTATTTTAAGAAAATATTTTGAAAAAACTAATGCTGTGTCCAACTTCCAACCTGTTATTTTGTTATTCCAGGACAGTTTCTATACAGTTCAGTGATAAATGAGTCTGAGAAACAAGGAAAAATGTAAATGGACTAAGGGGTGGGGGTCCCATAATGCATTGTGGCAGGATAAGACTATGCAGGCCATGACCCAGCCCCTGGGCAGACAGGATCCCATAAATATCAGAGTCCGAGTCTATGTGAGTTATATTCACTCCTCCCTGTAAACTCATTCACATGCACGCATTAACGTACTCAGAGAACACAGACACATTCCTCAGCCCAGAAAGAGGGAGATGCTTGTTTAACCAGCACTTCATAATTTATAATTGCAGGGATTAGGAGCCAGCCTTCCTGCTTACTGAATGCACCTGATGTGACTTGGCAGGAAACTTCCACCTCAATACACACATTCTCTGTAAGCTGGTGATCCTCCTATACACTTAATTTTTTCCCAGTCTCCCCAAAAGAAAATAAATATTTGTGGATTAAAGGAGAACTGCCTTTTCATCCTTTAGAGCTGCTGGCATGCAAGCTGTTAAGTACAGAGTGCTTAATTAATGGAGAGGTACCATTAGAGAGACAGCTGGACCTGCATTCAGATGAGTTTGGATTCAAGGTGCCACGAGATAAAGATCTGAAAGTGGAAAACCTGGACTGCAGTTGGGTTTGTTTGTAAGAGGCTGTTAAAGGTCAACTGTGTTTTCTTGTGCTCGAGATAAAGAGATGCTATTAAAAACAATTGGAGGGCATCCCTGGTGGCGCAGTGGTTGAGAGTCCGCCTGCTGATGCAGGGGACACGGGTTCGTGCCCCGGTCCGGGAAGATCCCACATGTCGCGGAGCGGCTGGGCCTGTGAGCCATGGCCGCTGAGGCTGCGCGTCCGGAGCCTGTGCTCCGCAATGAAAAAAAAAAAAAAAAATTGGAAAGTAATTCATAAAGGAGCACTAAGTCACATATGTTAAGTTAATTTGTCTTTCTGATAGCATGGCATTCATGATGGGAAAGTAAATTTACCTAAAAGCAAGATCTTTGGAAAAAAACCATTGATCATGTCTTCCATGCAAAGTCATTGGAATACGCTCCAGGTGCCAGGACTACTTGTTCTGTCTGATCACAGCAGCCCCATAGTTCATTGCAGCCCGTTCCCAGTCTGAGAATTCACTGCTTTTCCCTAAGGATAGTAAGTGCATTTCTGGGGACACGCTGAGATGCCTGAGCCTGCTGACTTCACGTTACCTTTGATGAACTAATAGCCAAGCACCAGGACAACCCATCGTGCACATGATCCCACTTTCCTGACATTCAGCAACATATTAGAAGAAACTAGCCCACTGCACTTGACATACAACCTCCCCTTCTCCCTGTGCTCACTCCAATATACCACACGTTCTGACGAATGAAGACAGGGATGAAAATTGTTAATTTGTCTGGAGAATATATCTACAATTATGACTGGCAGTTTATTTAACTCCACGTAGAGACATGATACGTTTTCTTTGTGCATCTCCCCCTCAGGGTGAATCCCTTCATTCAACTACTACAGACTTCCCTTCTCCCCAGCACATCTCCTGACACCAGCCAGAGGTGTGACAAAGGGCAACTGCTTCCCATGCCCAGGAAGGCCAGCCCCCTCAGGCTCACCTTCATCTTCCTCTGGGCAAGAAGGAGGTCACGTGTATTTGCTGCTGGGCTTGGGGGTGAGAAGGGACAAATGCACTCCAGCAGATTGTGACCTTGTGCAGTCAATCTGCATCCGATTTGCTTCTCTCCTTCACATTGCCAGAGGAAAACTGCTTGTTGCTCTTCTTCCTTTCTTGGGCTTGCGAATTAATTGGGGTGTTTCTTTATTTCCTGAAATCACAAGAATAATGAGCAATTTTCTGCAAAGGTCTATTTGTGAACATGCATTGCCAGGCACACGTTAATTCCAGCCCAGCACAGCAAGCTGCTCACCAGTTCCCGGCATCGGTCAGGAGTGTCAGCCAAAGAGAGACAAAGAGGGTGAGAGGCAGTTAACATCGCACATTTACCACTGCTGATCATTTGCAGGTTTTAATAACAGCTTTGCAATTCAGATTCTGCACACAAAAAAGGATTTCTAGATCAGATATCACAAGGTTTCTTCTGAGTCCATCACCTTTGAAAAACTAGGGACGTGGACATGTTCATCATTAACTGCACTAGAATGAAGGCAGCTTGCTCACATCCAGACCTCATCATACACATGATCTTAATAGAATGTGCTTTAGGCTGCAGTCAGCAGAGAGAGCCCCAGAAATGAAGGGTCCCCTCCAGTCACAGAGGCTAATGAGAAACAGCACGTCATCGAAGGAGCCAAGGGTAACCGCAGCCACGATAGCTACCACTTATGGAGTACCTGCTATATGTCACTTACTTTACCACTTGTTTTACATACATTATCTCCTTTAATTCCTAAAACCAGGCTGGGGAATGGGAATTATTGTTTGCATTCTCCAATATTCGAAGAACTTAAGTAGAGCTAAGTTAGTAATCCCTAAGATTAAATACCTAGTAAATAGAAGAGACAGCATACACTCGTGCCGCTTGCTCTGTGTCGGGTATCTGAAACCATCTCTTGTGATTCAGAGGTTGCCAATGAAACTATGATTCTAGAAATAACTACAATGTATTGGGTGTGTTTTTTTCTGTTTGTCCCACCTGCCTCCTGTCTTCACGTGAAATCAGCATCTGCATCCTCTGGGGGTTGCTCCTTCCACCACACCCACCGTCTCATTGAATAAGAGCTGCCCGCTTTCTTCTTACAGACCCTCAACCCCTCAGTCCACAGTGGTTGGCCCAGAGATGGCACCTGCCCAAGCCAGACCAGTCCCTAGGACTTCTCCCCACTCCCTGGCTACCATTGTTTGTGGATGAGCTTGTGAAACAGTAACAATAATACAAAATATATTCGTGGTTTTTATGTGCCAGATATTTTACACTGTACTTTCTCTCACAACAACTCTACGATATAGGTACCGTTATTATCTCCATTTTTCAGAGGTGGAGAGTGAAATCCAGATGGTTAGGCCTCTTGCCCAGGGCCACATATCTAGAAAGTTGCAAAGCTGAGACTTGATTTCTGTCAATTAGCTATTGCCATAAAAATGCTAGGTAAACACCTTAGTGGCTTAAAACAATACTCATGTATTTTCCCTGAGCTGGCGGCCACACGAGTGTTGGCTGGCAGAGGCTGGGCTCAGCTGGGTGTGTCTGATGACCTTTGCTGAGCTGGTTTATACAGCTGGGTCTGCTAGGGTCAGCAGATGTAGCCTGTACCAGGCTGGTGGCTGTGCTCCCCGTGTCTCCAGGCACTTGAGGGCTGGCTTGAGCATGTCCTTCTTAGGGAATAGTCAAAGAGCAAGAGCCCAGATAGAATCAAGAGACTTTCTGAGGCCTGGACTAGGAATCAGCACACTGCTGTTTTCACCTCATCCAGATATAGTCAAGAAGGGGGATATGTGGTCTGTCTCTTGTGAGGAGAAGTTCACAGTCAAAAGGATAGGATATGGCTTGCCTGGTGGCGCAGTGGTTAAGAACCCGCCTGCCAATGCAGGGGACACGTGTTCGATCCCTGGTCCGGGAAGATCCCACATGCCACAGAGCAACAAAGTCCATGTGCCACAACTACTGAGCCTGCGCTCTAGAGCCCGTGAGCCACAACTGCTGAAGCCTGCATGCCTAGAGCCCGTGCTCCGCAACCAGAGAAGCCACCGCAATGAGAAGCCTGTGCAACGCAACGAAGAGTAGCCCCTGCTCACTGCAACTAGAGAAAGCCCGCTCGTAGCAATGAAGACACAACGCAGCCAAAAATAAAATAAATAAAATTTTTTTTAAAAAAGGAAAGGATAAAGATTCAGGGAGAAGTGAAGAGTCGGGACCAATGACACAATCCCATACACTTCTCTAGGAATGTTCCATCTCAAGCTGGGGAGTTTCAGTTCTTTGTTGGTCAGTGGCATTATGAGACGGGGAGCTTTAAGCTCCCACATACCCCAGTGAGAGGAAGAAGCTGGTCACGGTGGTATGTGGGAAGAGATGCAGAGACCAAGGACAGGGAGAAATCTCAAGGATGTCTGTGCCCTGGGACCAGTTGTCTTCAAGCCTTGGCTATGTTCCTGCTCTTCCTGTCTTTTGGTTGTTCAAGTCTGCTTCTCAGGTCCTCACCCCAAACTCTTTTTTTTTTTTTTTCAAACTCTTTTAATTTAGGTTTACTTTCTGTCAAATGTTACAGAAAAAGTTCTGAGCAGTACAATACCCTGTAAGTAAAACATAAATAAAACTGCAGTAATTCATGCTAATATACCTAACATTCAACATGTATTTTTATTTATTTATTTATTTATTTATTTATTTATTTTTGGCTGTGTTGGGTCTTCGTTTCTGTGTGAGGGCTTTCTCTAGTTGCGGTGAGTGGGAGTCACTCTTCATCGCGGTTCGCGGGCCTCTCACTATCGCGGCCTCTCTTGTTGCGGAGCACAGGCTCCAGACGCGCAGGCTCAGTAATTGTGGCTCACGGGCCTAGTTGCTCCGCGGCATGTGGGATCTTCCCAGACCGGGGCTCGAACCCGTGTCCCCTGCATTGTCAGGCAGATTCTCAACCACTGCGCCACCAGGGAAGCCCTCAACATGCATTTTATGCATCTACTGTTTGCAATGGAGTATGTCAAAAACTGGGCATCAGAAAGAATGGGTCAGGTTGAATCCCTGTCCTCAAAGAACTCAATCTAGAAGGAGACACAACACAAACACAGCTTGTGACCCTGCAAAATGAGTGCAATTTGCCCTAAAGGGAAATGCAGGAGAGGGTGGGATTAAAGTCTGATTTGGACTTAACAATGGGAATGCCTCACAGAGGAACTGATGTGTACTGTCAATTTCTAGAAGATTAAGGAGGATTTCTACAGCCAGAGGAGAGAAAGGAGGTGGCTGGCAGTGAGGGGATTGATGTGGCGGAGGGTAGCAAGGGCAACGAGCAAAGTCATAGAACTATTTAAAACTACATGATATCGGATGGAGGGATCAGAATCATTTGGTAGTTGATAAGACATTTAAAAGTGAAAAGTTAGAAAAGTTTGCCAGTGTGCCTCTAAGAAATTATGCACGGCACCGGGGCCTGTCCAGCGGGCAGAGTTGCTCTTCCCTACTTAACAGGCATTATGTCCCTAAAGTGCCGTGGGATATAGAAGGTGCCCCTTGAGATTGTTCTACTCCTTTTATCCTGACATTACACTTACAAAGAAACCTTTGCATCATAATTTGGTTTCCCACATAGGCTGTCCTCTGGGGAAGAGAAGAAGCTAACCAGCCTACAGTAATATTCCAATCCTCTTGGCATATTTCTTAGCATAAATTTAAAAATTGAAAATCTAGTTTGTAAAACAAACTCTTGGGAGTCTGGTGTGTAGTCAGGACTCTAATTTACAGAAACCCAACATAAGCTAAACAAAAGGGGTTTCCAGGAAAATTATCTATTTGAATCACAGAGTAGGAACTTGAGGCACCAGGGCTGCTTCAGGACCTTCAGGATACGGAACTTGGAATTCCATGTTCTTCTCTCATCTTTGTTTTGGGATTTTCTACATCTGGGAAGATACCAGCAGCTCTGAAGTCATATCTTTATACAGTTCACAAGCAAGCAAGAAGAAAGAAATTATTTTTCTAGTTTCAGCAGAGAAAATCCTAAAATACGCCTCCTGTTGTTCAGATGTGGATTAGCTGCTCATTTGTGAGGGATGCCCCAGGGATGGAATAAGATGATTGACCCAGTTTAGGATCATGTGCTTGAAGATGGGTGAGAACACTGTCCCAGAGTCTGGGGAAGGTGTTTCCTTGGGCAGACAAAATCAGTGTCATCAACTTTGTTTATCATGAGTCATGCTTGATATCCAGTGGTCCTCAGACTAATAGATCAAACTAAGTCTAAATCTATAAACTGAAGGACTAGACCTGGACCCACCCCCGCTTTCAAGGATAGAGCAACCAAACAACTTCTACTCTGGCCCTGCATCTTTTTAAGTCATGATTTGAGGTGATGCAGATTGAATAAGGTTTTGGACAGGTCGTGGGTTAAGTCTGCATAGGTCAACCCTGTGGGTAGGATATTAAATTTATACTGAGATGGAAAAATGTGACTGAGCACCAAATGATAACAGAAAATGGGTGTCTTTCTCGCCTTTGTTCCCTTGGGGATACACTCATGTACCCTGGAATACAGACACAGGAGATTTGGAACCAGCAATGTTCCAGATGCTCAGGGAAAAGGTGGGAAGAGAGGAATGCCCAGAGTACCTGTAGCCATTCTCCAGATCTCAGCCCAGGCAACTGTTCTTCCCTTACCCCTACCCCTACCCAAGAAGCTTGCCATTGCATTCAAAACGGCACAGGGCACTTCTGTCCTCACAATTGCAAAGGTCAACAATTTTTCATGATTTCTTTCAGCCTTATTTAAACCAAGGACTGCTTAGGCAGATCAAACACAGCCCATTAATATACTTACTAAATGGAGAGTAGTAAAAAGCGTGGCCAGTTGTACAGTTTTGAAAGCAAGGCATAAAATGTAAAAAGAAAATCAATGGCCCTCAGAAGACCAAATCTCTGTCACTCATTCTTGTGTGGACTCGAACAAGGTACATCCTCTTTGATGCTGTTTCTTCATCTGTGAAAGGAGTTTGTTGGGCAAGTTAATCTCTAAGGATCTTTCCACATTGAAAAATCTACGGTTTCAGTAGAATGCCTAGTTCCTAAACTTTTCCAGGATTGATGCCTTAATGTGTTCTCAGAGTGCTTTGTGGTTAATGAGGATGATGAGAACACTAGCGTGGGAACAGCGTCTGTATACCAAACCATCCTGAGTAACTAACTTATATGGCACAGAAAGGCGTTCGGAGCTCAGCATTTGAAATTGCACACATCTCTTCAAATCACAACTCCTGTACGTTGCCTAGTGTGAGGGACATTGTGAACAAAGAAGCACAAGGACTTGGCTCCTGCCTTTCAGATGTAGGACACTCAACGATGGCTCCTTGACCTTGAGTCTGGGAGGAACAGGAAGGTGAGCCTGCTGCATCTGGTTTTAGACATCTGAGAGAAAGTGCAGGAGGCAGAGAGAGAGGTGAGAAGGGAGGCCAAGAGCTACAGATTTTTTAATTGGAAAAAAATATTGATATCCTTTTTGTCCTTTCAGCAATGAGAGGTAGAAGCTAAAAGCTTGGCTTTGACTTGTAGATTAATAACGGCCCCCAAAACGGTGTTTCATAAGGAATAGGAGAAGGAGGCCCTTGAAGTACAAATACAGCTCTACTTCTCCGTCGGCACACATAATCTGTGGCAGACACTGAATGAGGCCACCGTGCCTTTCTCCTGCCACCTGCTATGCTGAGGGCAGTTCCATCCTAAATTTATTCTGGTCATCTGACTCTCCCTGTGTGCATTATGTTGTTGTCTTAGAGAATAAAAGAAAAAAATTCTTCCAGAAAACAGTCCTCCTAAAGAAGGTGTGGCAGGGCCTGTGGTCTGCAGTCAACTAGGACTGGACTTTAATCCTAAACTGACACTGATTTATTCGAATTATATTATCTACCCTCAGGAAAATGGGTTGACAAGTGTCCATCAATAGATGACTGATTAATCTATAGTAGCTGATCCAATGGAATACTATGCAGCCATAAAAAGAGTGAGGAGACTGTTATGCAGTTCAGTGCAGAGGTCATCAGGATATTTTGTTCTGTGAAGGAAGCAAGATGTAAGGCAGTTTAAATAGTATGCTGCCTTTGGGCTAGGGAGGGAAGAAAAGAATATATTCACATATATTGTTTGTAAGCACTTTTTAAAAAAAATTAATTTTATTGGAGTATAGTTGATTTTACAGTGTTGTATAGTTTCAGGTGTACAGCAAACTGATTCAGTTATACATGTACATGTATTCATTGTTTTCCAGATTATTTTCTCATGTAGGTTATCACAGAATATTGAGTAGAGTTCCCTGTGCTATACAGTGGGCCCTTGTTGGTTATCTATCTTATATATAGTAGTGTATGTTAATCCTAAACTCCTAAATTATCCCTCCCCCACACGTTTCCTCTTTGGTAACCATAAGTTTGTTTTCAATATCTGTAAGTCTGTGTCTGTTTTGTAAATAAGTTCATTGGTATCATTTTTTGAAATTAGAGTCCACATATAAGTGATATTATATGACATTTGTCTTTCTCTGTCTTGCTTACTTCACTTAGTATGATAATATCTAGGTCCATCCACGTTGCTGCAAATGGCATTATTTCGTTCTTTTTTATGGCTGAGTAATATTTCATTGTATATATGTACCACATCTTCTTTGTCCATTCCTGTGTTGATGGTCATTAGGTTGCTTCCATGTCTTGGCTATTGCAAATAGTGCTGCAAAGAACATTGCGGTGCATGTATTTTTTTGAATTATGGTTTTCTCCAGATATATGCCCAGTAGTGGGATTGTTGGGTCATATGGTAGTTCTATTTTTAGTTTTTTAAGGAACCTCCATACTGTTCTCCATAGTGGCTGTATCAATTTACATTCCCACCAACAGTGTAGGAGGGTTCCCTTTTCTCCACATTCTCTCCAGCATTTATTGTTTGTAGACATTTTGATGATGACCATTCTGACTGGTGTGAGGTGATACCTCACTGTAGTTTTGATTTGCATTCCTCTGATAATTAGTGATGTTGAGCATGTTTTCATGTGCTTTTTGGCCATCTGTATGTCTTCTTTGAGAAATGTCTGTATTTTTTGTATATATGTATAAAGGAACACTGAAAATATATACAAGAAACTATTAAGGTAGTTTACTAGAAGGCAGAGGTGAGGGGGGCATGGAACAGCATGTACAGAAATGAGGTGGGAGTGAGATTGACAATGTGCACCTTTTATATTGTTTTGATTGTCAAACAATGTGAATATATAGCCTATTTTTGAAAATTTAAATTAAAAAAAAATTTGGGATGTGTATTTGTTAAAGTAATACTAGCTTACTAACTGCTATTGCAAATAAATCATAAAACTCAAAGGCTTACTACAGTACATGTTTATTTCTCACTCACAGTAAGTCCAAAAACTCAGGTCATTCAGGGACCCTGGCTTCTTTCAAAATAGGTCTCCTTGGGCTTCCCTGGTGGCGCAGTGGTTGAGAGGCCGCCTGCCGATGCAGGCGACATGGGTTCGTGCCCCGGTCCGGGAAGATCCCACATGCCACGGAGCGGCTGGGCCCGTGAGCCATGGCCACTGAGCCTGCGTGTCCGGAGCCTGTGCTCCACAACTGGAGGGGCCACAGCAGTGAGAGGCCCGTGTACAGCAAAAAAAAAAAAAAAAAAAAATAGGTCTCCTTCCCTCCTGTGTATCTCAGAGTCCTCTGCGTCCAGCTGGTGGGGTTGGGGTGCGGAGAGGAGCCATGGGCCTGGAAGTGAGGCAGTCATCATTACCCTCATTGCTTTGGCAGAATTCAGCCAGATGACCACCCCCAATTGCAAAGGAAGCTGGGAACACAGCCTAGCTGTGGGCCTTAGAGGAGAAGGAGAAGAGTTTGGTGAACAAAAAATGTATTATACCAGTGGAAAAACCTAGCAAAAGAAAAATTCTGATGAATTCTATTTATTTGTTGAGTGTTTAAAATTAGTTTTTACTAGAGCATTGTTTTGAAATTGTGGCATTACATAACTGTTCCTGGAAGACAGATTTGTTGATGTTGATGAGATCTGCGTGTTCACTAATCTCATCCATTTATCGAGTCTTAGGTTAAAAGGAGCTATTGAAAGATCTGTTATTAGGGCAAATATTGAGGGTCCACAGAACAGTAGGACTCTATTCAGGACCCTCTATTTTGTTTACTTCAAGTAAGATTGAAGGCCACTGTTCTGTTTATGAATCCCAGGAAGTAAGATAAACAGCATCATATGCCTCAAAATGCTCCAAAGTTCAGTACTGCTACTACCAGTGGGGTGTCCAGGATGAAGGTCATATTCACTTACCAGTGTAAGGAAATTCAGAATAAACAACTAAGATTACTAGGTGTCTCCAATGGAAAACTGTGCATTATTTAGAGACGTCTTTCCAGGGTTTATCTGATTCTAGCTTGTCATTGCCTTTGAGTTATTTCACAATTGATGGCAAAGCAAATCATATGTGTCTACAGACATGCAAGTGAGTTCTGTCTGGTGGAGGGACAGCCTTCCTCTTCGTGGAAAAGCCTTGTATGGGTTCATTTGAAAATTCATTTCAATATTCCTGATCTGTGAATGTGTCTGTTCTTTGGATTCTCCTTCAAATCGATTGTAACATTATAATGTTATTCTCTTTCGAATTGTATCCTTTAACACTAGAAACTGTTGAGAACCAAGGGTTTGTGCTTCTGGCTCTTGTCAAGCTTTCTTTTCTTTTTTCTTTTTGGTTTATTTATTTGTTTTGCTTTCTCTTTATGTTACGCCTATCATCGTTGCCGGAGACGCTGTTATGTAGTATAGCATAAAAACCCGGCAGTGAAACAATTTTACTATCTTTCTCTTGCACACCCACCCCAACTGTTAGGATGTTATGCCAGCATAACATCATCAGAAAGCCTGTTCTGCTGACATTTCAAGCTCCCACGGAAAATGCTGTGAATCTTCTGAGAAGGCCTTATTTGCAAGATTTGTTGAACCAAGAGGTTGGATAAGCATCTTGGATTAAACCTTCAAAGCAGCAGGCCCTTGGTTACTTTTCCTGATTAACCTGGGAACTCTTTGAAAGTCTCTTTCTTATAATATGTGTTTTGAAACCATCAGTTTTCATAATCAGAAACATTTTGGTAAACACACTTCTTTATGCCTTTTCTTTTAATTAGTAAAACCCTTATTTTCCACAAACTTTCCATATTTAAACTTTATCTGCAAAGAATATTTAGTGTGAAGTATTCAAAAATTAGATGGTAATGGAAAATACTTTTCTCCTACTGATAACATATCAAAATCTGTGAGTCTAGTCATTAATTCCTAGCTGCTTTGCCTCTAGGAAGCTCAGAGCCAAATTTGTGACTTGACTTTAATAACTCAGTAGACCCTACCTGCCTGCATCCTCCCGTCCTCCAGTCTTGACCTTGGTTCCTAATTTATATTTTTCCTATTCTTGATTTTACTATTTTATGTTTACTTTCTTCTGTTTTACTGCATGCATTTTAGAAACCATCTCTTCTTTTTTAGGGAATAGGCCAGACATAGGGCAAGAAATTTATACACATAGATTATACATGTCTCTGTGTTTAACCTTGTAACAGAAATTCTCCGGAAAATTACCGCTTGCTTTGTCATTGTTCTTTCCTGGTGTGTTTCATTCACAGACACAATGAAGCACTAAGATATCTTACTTAACCTGTTCATATGCTCTGTAACTATTAAACACACTTTAGGAACGGATAAACAAGTCAAACAAGGTCAAATTGGTATGATTCAGTTCCGACAATGATTTACATCATGTGAGTGATAACTGTATTTTCAGTTATTATAAATATTTCTCAGCCGCATCATTATTTATTAGAAAAGTACTGTCCAAACACCAGCACCTCATCATTCTCTCTACAGACATTTCGTGAGATAAAAAGTGGCCTGCCATCACGCTTACGAGTTCAGAATGCAGCTTGAATAGCTTATATCTCTGGGATTTGAGTTGTGTCTAAATCATCCCAAGAGCCCAGTGTTCCCAGGATCCCATTACAGAGGTGAAATTTTCATAAAGGAACTAAAGTCTTACCTTAAAGGTGGAAACAAAAGTGTCAGTAGGCTGCCTTCCCTCTGTAGTGAGGAAGACCCACTTAATGGTGTGGTATTAAAGGCACACTGAACTTTAGGCCCCAAGTCTGGATTCAAGTCCTAGTTTTACAACTCACTGAAGTGTGGTTTCCTGCACCTGTAAAATATGGGTAATAATTCCCCTTACCTTCAGGTGGTTGTGAGGACTTAATGTGAAAATGTTTGGCATTGAACAGGGTTCCATCATTACCCACTCCCTCCTTGACTTGCACTAAGAATTGACTCTGTTTATGTGAACCCCAGGGCATTTTTTTGTTTTTTTAACATCTTTATTGGAGTATAATTGCTTTACAATGTTGTGTTAATTTCTGCTGTATAACAAAGTGAATCAGCTATATGCATACGTATATCCCCATATCCCCTCCCTCTTGCGTCTCCCTCGCACCCTCCTTCCCCACACTTCTAGGTGGTCACAAAGCACTGAGCTGATCTCCCTGGGCTATGCGGCTGCTTCCCACTAACTATTTCACATTTGGTAGTGTATATATGTCCATGCCACTCTGTCACTTCATCCCAGCTTACCCTTCCCCATCCCCATGTCCTCAAGTCCATTCTCTACATCTGTGTCTTTATTCCTGTCCTGCCGCTAGGTTCTTAAGAACCACTTTTTTTTTAATCCATATATATGTGTTAGCAAACGGTATTTGTTTTTCACTTTCTGACTTATTTCACTCTGTATGACAAACTCTAGTCCATCCACCTCACTACAAATAACTCAATTTCGTTTCTTTTTATGGCTGAGTAATATTTCATTGTATATATGTGCCACATCTTCTTTATCCATTCATCTGTCACTGGACACTTAGGTTGCTTCCATGTGCTTGCTATTGTAAATAGTGCTGCAATGAATATTGTGTACATGACACTTTTTGAACTATGGTTTTCTCAGGTTATATGCCCAGTAGTGGGATTGCTGGGTCATACAGTAGTTCTATTTTTAGTTTTTTAAGGAACCTCCATACTGTTCTCCATAGTGGCTGTATCAATTTATATTCCCACCAACAGTGCAAGAGGGTTTCCTTTTCTCCACGCCCTTTCTAGCATTTATTGTTTGTAGATTTATTTATGATGGCCATTCTGACTGGTGTGAGGTGATACCTCATTATAGTTTTGATTTGCATTTCTCTAATGATTAGTGATGTTGAGCATCCTTTCACATGTCTGTTGGCAATCTGTATATCTTCTTTCAAGAAATGTCTATTTAGGTCTTCTGCCCGTTTTTTGATTGGGTTCTTTGTTTTTTAGATATTGAGCTGCATGAGCTGCTTATATATTTTGGAGATTAATCCTTTGTCCGTTGCTTCATTTGCAAATATTTTCCCCATTCTGAGGGTTGTCTTTTTGTCTTGTTTATGGTTTCCTTTGCTGTGCAAAAGCTTTTAAGTTTCATTAGGTCCCGTTTCTTTATTTTTGTTTTTATTTCCATTTCTCTAGGAGGTGGGTCAAAAAGGATCTTGCTGTGATTTATGTCATAGAGTGTTCTGCCTATGTTTTCCTCTAAGAGTTTTATAGTGTCTGGACTTACATTTAGGTCTTTAATCCATTTTGAGTTTATTTTTGTGTATGGTGTTAGGAAGTGTTCTAATTTCATTTTTTACATGTAGCTGTCCAGTTTTCCCAGCACCACTTATAGAAGACTGTCTTTTCTCCATTGTATATCCCTGCCTCCTTTGTCATAGATTAGTTGACCATAGGTGCGTGGGTTTATCGCTAGGCTTTCTATCCTGTTCCATTGATCTATATTTCTGTTTTGTGCCAGTACCATATTGTCTTGATTACTGTAGCTTTGTAGTATAGTCTGAAGTCAGGGAGCCTGATTTTTCCAGCTCCGCTTTACTTTCTCAAGATTGCTTTGGGTATTCGGGGTCTTTTGTGTTTCCATACAAATTGTATGATTTTTTTGTTCTAGTACTGTGAAAAATGCCATTGGTAGTTTGATAGGGATTGCATTGAATCTGTAGATTGCTTTGGGTAGTATAGTCATTTTCCCCATGTTGATTCTTCCAATCCAAGAACATGGTATATCTCTCCATCTCCATCTGTTTGTATCATCTTTAATTTCTTCCATCAGTGTCTTATAGTTTTCTGCATACAGGTCTTTTGTCTCCTTAGGTAGGTTTATTCCTAGGTATTTTATTCTTTTTGTTGCAGTGGTAAATGGGAGTGTTTTCTTAATTTCTCTTTCAGATTTTTCATCATTAGTGTATAGGAATGCCAGAGATTTCTGTGCATTAATTTTGTATCCTGCTACTCTACCAAATGCATTGAATGGCTCTAGTAGTTTTCTGGTAGCATCTTTAGGATTCTCTATGTATAGTATTATGTCATCTGTGAACAGTCACAGTTTTACTTCTTCTTTTCCAATTCGTATTCCTTTTATTTCTTTTTCTTCTCTGATTGCTGTGGCTAGGACTTCCAAAACTATGTTGAATAATAGTGGTGAGAGTGGACAACCTTGTCTTCTTCCTGATCTTAGAGGAAATGGTTTCAGTTTTTTACCATTGAGAATGATGTTGGCTGTGGGTTTGTCATATGTGGCTTTTATTAGGTTGAGGTAGGTTCCCTGTCCATTTTCTGGCGAGTTTTTATCATAAATCAGTGTTGAATTTTGTCAAAAGCTTTTTCTACATCTATTGAGATGGTCAAGATTGTTTTTATCCTTCAATTGGTTAATATGGTGTATCACGTTGATTGATTTGCGTATATTGAAGAATTCTTGCATTCCTGGGGTAAACCCCACTTGGTCATGGTCTATGATCCTTTTAATGTGCTGTTGCATTCTGTTTGCTGGTATTTTGTTGAGGATATTTGCATCTGTGTTCATCAGTGATATTGGTCTGTAGTTTTCTCTTTTTGTGACATCTTTGTCCAGTTGTGGTATCAGGGTGATGGTGGCCTTGTAGAATGAGTTTGGGAGTGTTCCTCCCTCTGCTATTTTTTGGAAGAGTTTGAGAAGGATAGATGTTAGCTCTTCTCTAAATGTTTGATAGAATTCACCTTGAATGCATCTGGTCCTGAGTTTTGTTTGTTGGAAGATTTTTACACAATTTCAATTTCAGTGCTTGTGATTGGTCTGTTTATATTTTCTATTCCTTCCTGGTTCAGTCTTGCAAGGTTGTGCTTTTCTAAGAATTTGTCCGTTTCTTCCCAGTTGTCCATTTTATTGGCACACAATTGCTTGTAGTAATCTCTTATGATCCTTTGTATTTCTGCAGTGTCAGTTGTTACGTCTCCTTTTTCATTTCTAATTCTGTTGATTTGAGTCTTTTCCCTTTTTTTCTTGATGAGTCTGGCTAATGGTTTATCAATTTTGTTTATCTTCTCAAACAACCACAGCTTTTAGTTTTATTGATCTTTGCTATTGCTTCCTTCATTTGTTTTTCATTTATTTCTCATCTGATCTTTATGATTTCTTTCCTTCTGCTAACTTTGGGGTTTTTTTGTTCTTCTTTGTCTAATTGCTTTAGGTGTAAGGTTAGGTTGTTTATTTGACATTTTTCTTGTTTCTTGAGGTAGGATTGTATTGCTATAAACTTCCCTCTTAGAACTGCTTTTGCTGAATCCCATAGGTTTTGGGTCATTGTGTTTTCATTGTCATTTGTTTCTAGGTTTTTTTTCTCTTTTTTTTCTTTTTTTCTCTTTTCTAGTTGTTTTTTGATTTCCTCCTTGATTTCTTCAGTGATCTCTTGGTTATTTAGTAACATATTATTTAGCCTCCCTGTGTCTGTAATTTTTACAGATTTTTTTTCTTGTAATTGATATCAAGTCTCATAGCATTGTGGTTGAAAAAGATACTTGATATGATTTCAATTTTCTTAAATTTATCAAGGTTTGATTTGTGACCCAAGATATGGTCTATGCTGGAGAATGTTCCATGAGCACTTGAGAGGAAAGTGTATTCTGTTTTTCTTAGATGGAATGTGCTATAAATATCAGTTAAGTCCATTTTAATGTGTTATTTAAAGCTTGTGTTTCCTTATTTCTTTTTGGATGATCCTCCCATTGGTGAAATTGGGGTGTTAAAGTCCTCTCCTATTATTGTGTTGCTGTTGATTTCCTCTTTTATGGCTGTTAGCATTTGGCTTATGTACTGAGGTGCTGCTGTGTTGGGTGCATAAATATTTACAATTGTTATATATTCTTCTTGGAAAGATCCCTTGATTATTATGCTGTGTCCTTCATTGTCTCTTATGATAGTCTTTATTTTAGTCTCTCTTGTCTGATATGAGAATTGCTACTCCAGCCTTCTTTTGATTTCCATTAGTGTGGAATAATTTTTTCCATTCCCTCACTTTCAGTCTGTATGTGTCCCTGTGTCTGAAGTGGGTCTCTTGTAGACAGCATATATATGAGTCTTGTTTTTGTATCCATTCAGCGAGCCTGTGTCTTTTGGTTGGAGCATTTAATCCATTCACGTTTAAGGTAATTATCGATATGTATGTTCCTATTCCCATTTTCTTAATTGTTTGGGGTTTGTTATTGTAGGTCTTTTCCTTCTCTTGTGTTTACTGCCTAGAGAAGTTCCTTTTAGCATTCGTTGTAAAGTTGGTTTGGTGGTGCTGAATTCTCTTAACTTTTTCTTATCTCTAAAGGTTTTAATTTCTCTGTTGAATCTGAATGAGATCCTTGCTGGGTAGAGTTATCTTGGTTGTAGGTTTTTCCCTTTCATCACTTTAAATATGTCCTGCCTCTCCCTTCTGGCTTGCAGAGTTTCTGCTGAAAGATCAGGTGTTACCATTATAGGGATTCCCTTGTATGTTATTTGTCGCTTTTCTCTTGCTGATTTTAATATTTTTCTTTGTTTTTTATTTTTGATAGTTTGACTAATATGTGTCTTGGCATGTTTCTCCTTGGATTTATCCTGTATGGGACTCTCTGTGCTTCCTGGACTTGATTGACTACTTCCTTTCCCGTTTTAGGGAAGTTTTCGACTATAATCTCTTCAATTATTTTCTCAGACCCTTTCTTTTTCTCTTCCTCTTCTGAGACCTCTATAATTCAAATGTTGGTATATTTAACGTTGTCCCAGAGGTCTGTGAGGCTGTCCTCAATTCTTTTCATTCTTTTTTCTTTATTCTGCTCCCTGGCAGTTATTTCCACCATTCTGTCTTCCAGCTCACTTATCTATTCTTCTGCCTCAGTTATTCTGCTATTGATTCCTTCTAGAGTATTTTTAATTTCAGTAATTGTATTGTTCATCACTGTTTGTTTGCTCTTTAGTTCTTCTAGATCCTTGTTAAATGTTTCTTGTATTTTCTACATTCTGTTTCTGAGATTTTGAATCATCTTTACTATCATTACTCTGAATTCTTTTTCAGGTAGTTGCCTATTTCCTCTTCATTTATTTGGTCTTGTAGGTTTTTACCTGCTCCTTCATCTGTGACATATTTTTTTGCCATCTCAATTTTTTTTTTTTTATGAGTGGGATTGTGTTCCTGTCTTACTGGTTGTTTGGCCTGAGGCTTCCAACACTGGAGTTTGTAGGCTGTTGGGTAGAGCTGTGTCTTGGTGCTAAGATGAGGACCTCCGTGAAGACCTCACTCTGATAAATATTCCCTGGGGTCTGAGATTCTCTGTTAGACCAGTGGTTTGGACTCTGAACTCTCACTGCAGGAGCTTCGGCCCAATCCCCTGCTTGTGAACCAAGATCCCCAAGCTTTGTGGCATGGTAAACAAAAAAAAGCAAGAAAGAAAGAAAAAAAGGAGCAGTACAATATCAAAGAATAAAAATAAATAAGTAAAATTAGATAGGAAAACAATATATTAGGAAAAGTAAAACTATAATTGAAACAACTGCAGCAAGGTAAAATAAAACCACAACAAAAATAAATTAAAAAATGGGGGGGTCAGTGGGGAACAAGCCAAAAGGAGAGAGCAATAATAAAGTGTAAAGAACAAAATAAAATTAGAAAAATAAAAGATTAGGAAAAATAAAAATATAAAAGAATCAAAAACAGTGAATCAACAAGGTAAAACAGAACCTCAATCTAAAAGAGGAAAAAAAAAAGCCTTGGCTATGGGAGAAGAGTTTAGATGGGGTTGGAACTTAGGCAGGGGTGGGGTTAGGGTAGGGCGGGGCCTAGGCGGGTGGGGTGGTGATGTTTAAGCATGGGGCAGGGCCTCTGCTTATGACCTGTGTGGAAGGCGGGAGGCATCATGTCCAAAGCAGGGCCTCTGCAGTGTGGAGTTCCGGAGTTTGGAGGAAGGGCCCTGGGTGAGGGTCTGTGGGTGGGGTTTAGGCTCAGCGTGTTGGAGGGGGTCTCCAAGTGTAGAGGTAGGGCCCTGGGTGTGGGTGTAGGGGTGGGGCTTGGGCTCTGCACGGCAGGAGGGAGGTTATGAGGGCAGAGGATTAGGGCCAGGAGCCCAATAGGCTTCCCCAGTGCCTAAGTGGACAGGGAAAGCACAGGCCCCGTTCCCTTACGTTCTTTTGTGCGCCCCCCCCACCGTCTCCCCCGTAGATGCTGGACCCCTAACCGTGGGTGGGTCCCTGTGGGTGTAGGAACTCCTTCCCTCCCCCAGCCACCCCTCAGGGGTGCCAGTCCTGGAGGTCCAGCCTTTACTTTTGCTCCCCCTTCCCTCCCTCCCACTCCTTCAGGATCCCCGTGGCTGGAGGGGGCCTTTGTGGGCAGAGGATCAGGCCCGGAATCTCAACAGGCTCCCGGGGGTCCAAGTGGGCAAGGGAGACCTGGCCACGCTCCCTTTTGATCCTCTGCCCTCCCAGTGGTTCCTCTATTTCCCCCTTCGGGTGTGGGATCTCTTCCCCTCCCCCAGCTGCCCCTCAGGGGCACCAGTCCCGTCCTGCCTCCACTTCTCCTTCCCCCACCCCATGCCCCACGTCGTACCCGGTCGCTGGGGGTTCCTCCCATCCCCTTAGGTGTCCGTGGTCCCCCACCAGTGCCTGGTAGGTGCCCTAGTTGTGCAGAGACGCAGTTGCCGCGTCTTCCAACCCCAGGGCTTTTTAAGCCTCTTTCCTTCCTTATGACTGGCTGCCATGCTCAGGGAGGCTCAGCGGCGGCTCAAGGCTGTGGGTTTTATTTGTCATAGGGATGTCCTAGTCCTATCCTTCGACATTTTTCATTTTGCTTTAATTACCTATGAGGGGACTTTCATTTATGAATTTATTTGCCCCTTTGTGGCACACCGAGTTTTCCAAAGCTGGCCACAACAATTTCTCCCATTCCATTAGCTTTTCTGCAGTGTGATACCCAATCTTACGGGCATTCACTCGCTCAACATGGAGACCAGTGTTTCATATTGTCCTCTTGGGTGTCATCTAGAGGTTTATTGGGAATGGATGGGATTCATGTCACTTCTTTTGTGAAGTGGAAAAGGGAAACTTGAAGACTCCTCCCCAGGAGTATTGTCTGGTAGGTGAGTTTGAGAAAAAGAATATATAAGGAGGCAAGAATCTGGAAGTGGATTTCCTTAAAATTACCACATGCCAGTACTTATTGCAGGTCTTGATGTACCTCCAAGGGGGTGTGTTCTCCAGCTTGTAGGCTATTGCTCTTTGCAGTGACTACTTTGTGGTGTGATAATTTGAAAACTAGTTTTATAAGATATTACTAGAAGTTAAACTATCAAAATGGGGCTGGGCTCCATAATGGGTAAAAAGTAAAGTATCTCTGATTTAACAGTGTCCTCACTGTACTTCTCAGAAAGCACTGTGACCCTCTAGGGGGGTATAGGATTTAGAATGCAACAGTCCTCAAACTGATTTGCATGTGAAATCTTGTTTTAAAATGAGAATAGTGTCCTAGTAAACATACTTTGAAAGCACTGATTGTATTAACTATCTATTGCTGTGTAACAAATTACCACAAATTTATCTTCGAACAACACACATTTGTTATCTGACAGTTTCTGTGGTTCAAGAGTCTGGCTACACTTTGTTTTCCACAAGGCTGCAATTAAGGGTTATCCAGGAATGGGTCTCATCTGACTGTTTGACTGAGAAAGGGTTCTTTCCAATCAAGTTGCTGGCAGAATTCATTTCCTTGTCCCTCCCAAGCCTGTACCTCCAGCCCAGCTCATCAAAGGGTAAATGTGATTCATGGGTCATTATGCACTAAACTAGAAGGAAAAAGACATTAAACAGGTATTGAATAAGTACAGAGCAAGAGGGTTTTGTAGGTAGTGGTTTTCTGTTTTCTTCTTTAAGGGAAACTCACAGCCTCTTTTGTGTTTCATGATATAAACTATGGACACCAAGAGCTGAGATCTCTCTTTGACATTTCGTCTGTTCAATGAACTGCAGAAAATGTAAACCTTTACAAGCCAGAGAACTATATCTTCCCTGTGTATGCTTAGAATACTTAAAGACAAATCTAACTTTTATGTTCTCAAAGTTTTGGGAATGACATCCCACTTGATTTTATCCTTTTAAAAAATTAATTGGTTCCAATTCTGTAACAGTGTTTTAAATCAACAGTTGTTTCCCTAGTTTTGTATTATCTTTCATATTCCAAAGTATGTCATTTCTGTCATCAGAATACCCATTATATAGTGTCCTTGAAAATGTGACTGTTGGGAAAAGTAATATGATTCCAAAACCACAGTAGCTCTAAAATGAAATTAAATTCTATATAGATTTTTGCTTCCTCTTTTATATTTCATTTTTGCCCCCCCCCCCCCCCGCCCAGAGATTTAGACCTACTTTCCAATTAAACTTTCTTCTCCTATGGACAGCCTCATTTATATTTTTAATCCATTAGTAGTTTGGTTCAGGAGACTTCGCTTTAACTGTGCTCTGGCCACGTTAAGAAGTTTCAGGTCTTGATCTGAGTGTTTGTCGACGAGTTGTAGATTCTGGCCTGGGACCTTGCACGTCAACTACCTTCTCATTCAGGGCCTCTGTAGACAGTCATGTTCTTCCTGCTTTACGTTTTCAACATCATGTGTAGTTTCTCTGAGCCACTTTGACACTATAACTAGCATTCATTTTCTTTTCTTACTAGATTATAATACCCTTTAAGCTTATTTGGAAGTAAAATATTTTAATGAAATTATAAAGGATGCGATAGAGAAGATATTCCATAAATGTGGAACTATTTGTGGAAAAGAAGTTATTTAATATTTATCATGACCAGAACACTGTCATGTCTACTACTTATTTAATGTTCATGTGGTAGATAACTCTTAGTGACCCTGGTCTGGGAGAAATGACTCCTTCCAGTGGTCCTAGCTGTTGCTATGTTTGTAGCCAACCACTCCCTGCCCTCAGCTGATTGGATATAGGAAAACATGTGACTCGAGAACTAAGCCAATCAGATCACCTCATTGGACAATTTAGACTTTGTTAGGAGAAATTCCTGGTGTTAGAAGATCAGGGGACTGTTAAGGTTAATTTAGAACCTATGTTGATGAGTAATCAGAAAGAGTTTTTATATATAAGAGAGAAAAGGGAACCAATTTCAGGTAAGAAAAATAGGTGGAAGACTACAGAGAGGAATGCTGCCAATTGGCTACTCTGATTCTTGAAGACTTTCCAGTTTGCCGTTCCAGAATGTCTGAGGTTTTCCAGCACTTGGATTCTGTGAGACACCCCTGTACTCCCACATAATATCTCCCTTTACATAAATAGTCTCATGTGGATTTTTATTCTTTACAAACTATATCTAAGAAATTTCACAACCCTGTAAAAAATTATATTTAAAAATTAGAGCTTTTTTGATTTAAAAATAGTTGACTGAATCCATGTTTCTCTCTGCTGCCTCCCCAAGATCCAGTAAAAATGTAGTAAAGAAATAAAAGTATTTGAAATCACAGGGACAAGGAGAAAAATAAAGTCAAATTTAGAACAATGGAAAGAGCATGATGAATGACAACTGTCTTAGCTAGGCAGGAAAGGTGAGGCCCAGGTGCCTGTAAAGGGGGATGGGAATCAGTCCAGTATGTGTCTCAAACCCCATTAAAAACTCAAGAAATGGAAATGCCAGGCGTAAATGGGAGGCTGGAGTGAAGAATGAAGCTGGAAAAAAAAAACATGAATAAGGAACAGATGTCTGGGTGAATTCCCCAACCTGCATAGTCAGGTGATTGTTCCTCCAGCTAAAGTAAAACTAGAGACCACCAAGTAAACCAGAGAGTCTCCAGATGGAGGGACAGCATGTTCTCCTAAGGACAGAGGGAGGCTCCCTACTGACCTCAGGAGGTTGAGTGAGTATACATGTGGCGCCATGAGACTCTCTAGCCCCACGAGAGCCCTGGCTTCCCGACCCCGCACACTGTCTCAAGACATACAGTTCCAAGACGGAGGTGATAGCATTCTTCCCAGACGAAATGGCCAGCCTCAGAGAAAAGAATCGGAGGTGGTGACATTTGGAGGATTCTCTCATCAAAACCTCCTGGGGTGGAGCTCACCAGCCTACAATCTGCCCTACGTACATAGTGCCCACTTTTTAAGTATGTGCTTCAGTAGAGGATTTCTAGATATTTGAGGAAAGCCTTCAACCTGAAAAGGGAGAAAAAGGATATTTGGGGTAACAGAGAGGGAAAAAAAGACAATGCGCAACAGCCTTGGCTAAATGCAGGTTGGGAGCTATGGGTATCGATGAGGAAGTCTGAATTATCCAGGATGGAGAACAGAGGCAGCAACTTCATTAGATGAAAAGGGGAGTTCAGAGACATGAGGTTCGTGAGAGGACGGCCTCAAATGAGGAAAGATAGGTGGCTGAATCTAACAAGAGGATGCTACTAGTTCCTGAAAGCAGGACCTAGAAGGATATTGAATGATAGAAAAAGAAAGTCTGATTATTGTAATGGAGGAACAACTGACTGCCTTAGTCATAGCTAGAGAAAGACAATCAGGGACATTAAAAAATGACTTTGCAGACAACCCAGTAGAAAAATGGGCCAAAGATTTAAACAGACACTTCAGCAGATTATAGACAGATGGCAAATAGGCACATGAAAAAATGTTCAACATCATCAGTCATTAGGTAATTGCCAATTAAAACCACAATGAGATGCCCACTTGAATGGCTAATGCCAAATCAAAACAAAGCAAAAAATACCAAGTACTGATGAGAATGTGATGTGGAGCAATTGTAGCCACCACATACCGCTGGTGGGATTGTAAAATGTTACAGTTACTTGGACAGACACTCTGGTAGCACTTATAAAGTTAAATATACACTTACCACATGACCCAGCAATCTCACTCTTAGGCATTTACCCAAGAAAACTGAAAATCATGTCCTCACAAATATCTGTATAAAAATGTTTATAGCAACTTTATTCATAATCGTCAAAACCAGGAAACCACTCAGATATCTCCAACTAAGGAGTAGATAAGCAAACTGTGGTCCATCCATACAAAGAACACTACTCAGCAATAAAAAGGAATGAAATGATGCATGAAGCCACACGGATGAACTATTTTTTTTTTTAACATTTTGTTTTATTATTTATTTTTGGCTGTGTCGGGTCTTCGTTGCTCTGCGCGGGCTTTCCCTAGTTGTGACAAGCGGGGGCTACTCTTCCTTGTGGTGCGCGGGCTTCTCATTGTGGTGGCTTCTCTTGTTGAGGAGCACGGACTCTAGGCACACGGGCTTCGTTAGTTGTGGCTTGCGGGCTCTAGAGCGTGGACTCTAGATCGTAGGTTCAGTAGTTGTGGCGCACAGGCTTAGTTGCTCCGCGGCATGTGGGATCTTCCCGGACCAGGGCTCGAACCCATGTCCCCTGCATTGGCAGGCGGATTCTTAACCACTGAGCCACCAGGGAAGTCCCAGATGAACAATTTGAAGTGAAAGAATCTCCAGTCAGAAAGCTACATACTATATTATTTCATGTATATGATATGCTGAAAAAGGCAAAACTAAAGGAACAGAAAGCAGAAGAGTGCCTGCCAGAGTCTGGGTGTGGGGAGGAGACATTGACAGTTGGCTATGAAGGGGCACAAGGGAATTTTGGGCTGTGATGGAACTGTTCTCTGACTTACTTGTAGTGGTGGCTACACAAGTGTATGGTTTGTCAAAACACTCAGGACTGTACATTAAAAGTGTGAATTTTACTATACGTACATCATAACTCTTAAAAATGAAGGCAAAATGCAAGAGGTCTCTGGCTTGAGTGACAGAGAGTGACATTGCTGAGGTTAACAGGAAAGCTTGGCTGGGCAGCAGACAAGCCCAAAAGGAACTAAGCACAGATTCTGCCTTGGCCAATAGAGTTTGAGGCATCAGAAATACAGTTAATATGGTCAAGATGGTGGGGTTTTTTTTTCCTTTTTAATTGCTACCTGGTATTCTGTTATATGAATATACCAGAGTTTATTTATCCATTTGCCAGTTGAGGGACATCTGAGTTGTTTCCAGGTTTGGGCATTTATGAATAAAGTCTCTATACGCATGTATGTGGCTACTGAAAGATCTGAGCTAGGGATCTGTGTTCCTCAAATGCAAATCTGATCATGTTATTCCCCTGATTAAAATTCTTCGCTGGTTTCTTATTGCCTACAGCAGTGATTCTGTACCATACATTGGAATCACCTGGAGCACTTTTCAAGCTGCTGAATGCTCGGCCCACCCTGAGAGATTCTGATTTAATTGATCATTGGATAGGGCTCAAATGTCAATTTTCTTACAAGCTCCTCATACGATTTTATTATTTTTTAGGCTTAATTCTTTAAAAAAAAAAGTATTATTGAGATATAATGCACCTACCACAAAATTCATCCATTTAAACTGTACAATTCAATGGTTTTTGGTATATTCTATTATTTTTTTATGTTGAGGCAAAAAAATACGTATATAACATAAAACTTGCCATTTTAAAGTGTGTAACTCAGTGGCATTAGTTACATTCACAATATTGTACAGCCATTACCACTAGTTCCTCATTACCATTTGATATTAATGTATGTCCAGTTCTATAGAGCTAAATCCAAGTGCCTTAGCAAAGACCCAAAGGCTTTCACGGGAAAACGTCATCCTATCTTCCCAGACTCAGCTCCTCTCACTTCCTGCCCTGCATTCTCCTGGATCCAGACACTCTGAGTTGTCTTTAACGTTTGAAAACTCTGCACCTTTGCATAGTGCTCTTTCACCTCTCTGAAACACTCTTCCCACTACTATTTCTGATAAAATCCCAGGTCTTCAAAGTCAGACTCAAGTATTATTTTTATGGAGTGCTCTTTCCACCTCTGGGCTTATTTAGCTGTGATCTATATCACCCTTTATCAGCCTCTATTGGAGCACTTAATCATGACAATTTTCTGTGTCCCTTTTTGTCTCCCCAACCAGAACCAGAATCTGTCTCTGTCTCTCTTCCCCCCTCACTCACAGTGAAATGGAGACTCTGCAATGTCAACATTAGAGAGAACTGCCAAGAAGAGCCACCTAACCCATATCACATAGTGATGTGAGTGGGAAGTAAACTTTTGTTGATTTAAGGCATTGAGGTTTCAGGGATTGTTTGGTTCCACAGCATAAACTAGCACAGCCTAATAGACTCATGAAGAATCCATTCACCATATTCGTCAGCTGTTCTCTTGTGATATAAGTAAATGGAGTATGTGGAACCCCATGGAAAATAGATCATGGATTGGAGGGGAGGCAGAAGGAGAGCTTGATTTCAGAGGAGTCTAGGAAAAATGTAGGTGTGAAGGAAAGGTCTTGAGCACAGTTGTTCCTCAGGGAAGATAGACCTAGGCTGCGGTGAAGGAAGAAGGAACTCACAGATTGGGTGTGTCTAAGGGCAATGAAGACAAACAGCCTACTAAAACCTTTTTCATAAGACTATTCCTGACTTAGAGAATTAGATACAATCAAGTGTAAAATTTCAAATCTCAAATCAATACTTGCCAAAAAGTCTTAAAAAAAGAGAACCCTGAACCAATGTTCAATTGTTAATTTGACTTTTACTGACAAAATACATTTTTGAAGGCATTGCTGAATGCACCAGTTTTGTCCCTTATTAGTATAATCAGAAAGATGTCTTGGTCCAGCAGTGCTCTGGAGGTTGAAACGTGTTCTCCTTTATGATATGCAGCTCTGACTAGATCTATTTTTCTGCCTAAGGTGCAGAAACGCAAATGTGAACTGTGATGCTGTGTAATTTCTGCTTCTTAGACCATCACCATTATAAAAAATACAAAAACACAAAACAAATTTTTTTTGAATTTCACTAAAACCGTGGACTGACGTGCATGAGGCAAAATGTGCTGTTGTCCAATCTTCCATTACCGTATTAACCTATTGATTGTCTCACATTATTAAAAAACAAAACAAAATGTGCATCTGTCATAGAAAAGCATGTATAAATGAAATATACCTCAATCAGCAATGAATTGTTTAAAGGAGAGAAACATAAGCTAAAAAGTATTGCAGTTTGGGATCTGTTTTAAGACAATTTGGTGAGAGAGAGGAAAAAGTACATAGATAAAGCAGACATGGCAAAATCTTAACAATTGTTGAATCTCAGTTATGAGTACATGGGGATTCATTGTACTCTGCTCTCCACTCTCTTGCATATATATGAAATTGTTGATGAGAATAAATGATACAGGAATCATAAGCTTACAGATAAAATACTTTCAAACATTTGCACAAATTTAAGAGTACAACTTAAATGATTAGTTTCCTTAATCATAGAATTTTATTGTATAATGTCAAAAAATAATGATATTTTGCAAATAGTAGGATTGATTCTTCAGAGCTCTTTCATATGTGTTATTTCATAATGGTACCTAAAATGACATATTTCTACAGTGGTTATTACCTCTCTCTGATACTGTTTAATAAGTTGCCTTTCTCATTGCCCTGAAATCTAAATATCCTGCAAGAGTTCATCTATCTTTAAAAGCAACAATAATCTTTTATCACATTTAGAATTAGACTCAATATTAAAAATGATAATGGTTGGAACTGCATGCATCAGGGCAATCCACATTTTCTGCTCCTTATGTATCAAAAGTAAGGGTATCATATTCAGACTTATACACACAACATCTGATTCAATTATCTGTTGTTTCCTGGAAACCATATCTATTGACTGTGGCTTGAAACATGGATATGAAAATAGCAATTTTTTTACTCCATTGACAGTATCGATAAAGGTAGAGTATATCTTTTATTCTAGAGTGAGATATTTAGCATGCCATAGGTGTAAATGAAAGACATAAACTAAGAGACAAAAGTGAACCTTTCAAACGTTAATGTGATGTTGGCTGTGTTATGATGAGCCTCATGATATCAAGTGCACAGAACATATAGGTGTCATGCTGAGAAACCAATGATCTAGCTCTCATCTTGACTGCAGGCAAAGAATATCTCATTAAAGCCATAAATTTCATGAGTCTGTTCCTAAATTTAAAACGCTTAAGGAAAATGGCTTTCATGGTTCAACAGTTTTAAATGGTTGTACTTAGTTGGCTTTGTAAAAAGGAAATGAATTGTTTTTTTTAAACAAATCAGAATTATGCCATAGTTGCATGTGTTTTCATGCGGTTGCTGTTAGCACTTAACTTCCTCTCTAGATAACAAAACCCCAGACTCCACATTGAATTCACCATGGGGAGACAATTATTACTTGCTATGATTGTTCAGGATAGTCTGGGACGGGGATGAAATTTGCTCATTCATGGCTGTATAAAAACTGTTTTCTTGAGGTAATGTGAAAAGGAGAGGGTTTCTAAACAACCTTCACTATTCAGAGTAAACATTATTTAGCCTACTCTTAGGAGGAGTAAGTTGCTCCAGTTTCATGCGGTGCTAGCACCCAACCAATAGAAATGTGTGCAGGCCTCAGGGATCCAAGGCATTGGAAAATGTCACAGCAATTAACTGAACTTATTTCTTCTTTCTCAGTGGATTTTGGAATAAATCTTACATAGCCATGGGGGAGATGCACTTATAGGAAATATTCTCCGTGTTTTGTTTTGTACACGTCCGACTTAAAGAGCAACGATTGGTTGCATCTGGGAAAAACAAGACAAATTAAAAGAGAGTACAGATATTTCAAATGCCTCCAAATGTTTAATCTTAGAGGAGAGTCTTAGTGATTGTTTTACAGAAAGAATATATACATATGAAAGAATATATACCTACTCACAATAGGAATATAATTATTGCTTTCCAAAAAATATTAGAGAAGCAAAGCTACCTAGACTCACTTCATTTCATCTGGATGATCAGAAAGTTACAAATGAGAAATATTATACCTTGGAAAGAGCATGTCTTATTTGATGTGTGTGGAAATAAAACTCAAAGAAGTTCATAGACAGTTGAAACTCAAAGCAGTTTATAGTCATTTAAAGTTGGAGGGCTTCCCTGGTGGCACAGTGGTTGAGAGTCCGCCTGACGATGCAGGGGACACGGGTTCGTGCCCTGGTCCGGGAAGACCCCACATGCCGCGGAGCGGCTGGGCCCGTGAGCCATGGCCGCTGAGCCTGCGCGTCCGGAGCCTATGCTCCGCAACAGGAGAGGCCACAACAGTGAGAGGCCCGCGTACCGCAAAAAAAACAAACAAAAAAACCCCTGTGATGTAAAGTTGGAGCAACTGGGCATACATCTTGCTTTCCCTCTCAGTCAAGCTTTCTAATCCCAATGGAAATGGATAGAATTATCCAGAAGATAAAGTCAAGGTTTAAACATTTTAAATTGTGTTTCAGTGTATTTTCGAGTGCAAAGTCATTCAAAAAATCATTAAAACAGAACATGAAATCATTAAAAATCTTTACATTAAATGTTTTCAAGAAGGCATCACACTATTTTTTGAATGTTGAATTTTTTTTTTTTGCGGTACAGGGGCCTCTCACTGTTGTGGCCTCTCACTGTTGTGGCCTCTCCCGTTGAGGAGCACAGGCTCCGGACGCGGAGGTTCAGCGGCCATGGCTCACGGGCCCAGCCGCTCCACAGCATGTGGGATCTTCCCAGACCAGGGCATGAACCCGTGTCCCCTGCATCGGCAGGCGGACTCTCAACCACTGTGCCACCAGGGAAGCCCCTGAATGTTGAATTTTTACAATTTTTTGTATGTTGTTTAATTTCTTTTTAAACTTTCATTAGCATCATTTGTAGATAGTTATTACTTTTAAAGTGTTGTTACAAACACTATTGTAGAACACCCTAACACCATACACAAAACTAAACTCAAAATGGATTAAAGACCTAAATGTAAGGCCAGACACTATCAAACTCTTAGAGGAAAAGATAGGCAGAACACTCTATGACATAAATCACAGCAAGATCCTTTTTGACCCACCTCCTAGAGAAATGGAAATAAAAACAAAAATAAAGAAATGGGACCTAATGAAACTTAAAAGCTTTTGCACAGCACAGGAAACCATAAACAAGACAAAAAGACAACCCTCAGAATGGGAGAAAATATTTGCAAATGAAGCAACTGACAAAGGATCAATCTCCAAAATTTACAAGCAGCTCATGCAGCTCAATAACAAAAAAACAAACAACCCAATCTAAAAATGGGCAGAAGACCTAAATAGACATTTCTCGAAAGAAGATATACAGATTGCCAACAAACACATGAAAGGATGCTAACATCATTAATCATTAGAGAAATGCAAATCAAAACTACAATGAGGTATCACCTCACACAGTCAGAATGGCCATCATCAAAAATCTACAAACAATAAATGCTGGAGAGGATGTGGAGAAAAGGGAACACTCTTGCATTGTTGGTGGGAATGTAAATTGATACAGCCATTGTGGAGAACAGTATGGAGGTTCCTTAAAAAACTAAAAATAGAACTACCATATGACCCAGCAATCCCACTACTGGGCATATACCCTGAGAAAACCATAATTCAAAAAGAGTCATGTACCAAAATGTTCATTGCAGCTCTATTTACAATAGCCAGGACATGGAAGCAACCTAAGTGTCCATCATTAGATGAATGGATAAAGATGTGGCACACATATACAATGAAATATTACTCAGCCATAAAAAGAAACAAAATTGAGTTATTTGTAGTGAGATGGATGGACCTAGAGTCTGTCATACAGAGTGAAGTAAGTCAGAAAGAGAAAGACAAATACTGTAGGCTAACACACATATATGGAATTTAAGAAAAAAAAAATGTCATGAAGAACCTAGGGGCAAGACGGGAATAAAGACACAGACCTACTAGAGAATGGACTTGAGGATATGGGGAGGGGGAAGGGTAAGCTGTGACAAAGTGAGAGAGTGGCATGGACATATATACACTACCAAACGTAAAACAGATAGCTAGTGGGAAGCAGCCGCATAGCACAGGGAGATCAGCTCGGTGCTTTGTGACCACCTACAGCGGTGGGATAGGGAGGGTGGGAGGGAATTGAGCGCAAGAGGGAAGAGATATGGGAACGTGTATATGTATAACTGATTCACTTTGTTATAAAGCAGAAACTAACATACCATTGTAAAGCAGTAATACTCCAATAAAGTTGTAAAAAAAAATGACCATTATGAAGCACAACTTCTAATTAAAAGAAAAAAAATTGCCTCCAGTTTTTGGCTATTAAGAATATTATGAATAAAGTTGTTTAAAATATTCATATATACATCTTTTTGTGGGCATCTCTTTTCATTGCTCGTGTGTAAAAATCTATAGCAGAGTAACTGGGTCATATATTAAGGGCATGTTTACCTTCATGTGAAACTTGCAAACTTCTTTCCAAAGTGGTGTACCATTTTATACTTGGACCAGCAGTCACATGGACAAGATGACAATTCCCTTGGCTGTTAGTCTGCTTCTTTCCATCACTGCTTTCTTAATAGGCTCATGAATAAAATGGACATTCTGGAGGGATGAAGGCTGTGTCTAGAAAATAATATAAGTGTTTACTCTTGATTTGGTTACCATTACTGAATGCCTAACTTGCCAGCAGTAGCAACCTATCCCTAACCTTTTATGTAATACCTCCATTAGAGTTCTATTGGTGCATAAAAATTACCACAAAAATTTACAGCTTATAACAACACAATTATTATTTCTGAGTTTCTATGGGCCATGAGCCTGATATGGCTTAGCTGAGTTCTTTGTATGAATTCTAGTTGTGTTATAACCTCACCAACATTTCATTATCTGAGTCTAAATGATCACCTATGACTGTCCAGTAGAAATACAATGGAATTTACACATCCAAGTTTCCTAGGAACCACATTAAAAAAGTGAAAATAGTTGAACTTTCTTTTAGTAATATATTTTATTTAACCAAATCTATCCAGATATTACCATTTAAGCCTATAATCAAAAGTTAAGATATTTTACATTCTTTTTTCATACTAAGTCACCAAAATTGGTTATGTATTTTATTCTTACAGCACATCTCAATTCAGACTAGTTGTATTTCAAGTGCTGAATAGCCACATGTGGCTAGTGGCTGCTGTATTGGACAACACAGACATTTCCATGGGTATACAGTAGTCACTCACTGTGGTTTTAACTTGTATTTTTTCCTGATAACTAAATGATGTTGAGCATGTTTTCATACACTTATTGGCCATTTGTAAATCTTCTTTTGTATAATGTCTGTTCAAATGTCCAGCAACAGGTGGTATATTCACACAATGGTGATTCACAAATTGTGGTATATTCATACAATGAAAAAGTACTCAGTAATAAAAAGGAATAAACTATTGATTCATTAAATAACCTGGATGAATCTCAAAATATTATGTTGAGTGAAGAAAGCCAGGCACAAAAGAATACAGATGAAATGATTCCATTTGCATGAAATTTTAAAACAGGCAAACTAATCAAGAAAAATAAAGCAAATCCACTGCTATAGTAGAGGTGTGTGAATGATTGTAAAACTGCAAAAGAGAACTTTCTGGAGTGATGGAAATGCTTTATATCTTGAAATGCTATAAATGTACCTATGTAGATATGTACATTTATCAAACTTTATTGAACTGCTAATTCAAAATAGGTGCATGTTGTTGTATGTAAATTATACTCCAATAAAACTGATTTAAAGAGTAAAAGCAACATATGTTAGTACCTGCTATGTAATTTCCAGGCCCAGTGCAAAGTAAAACTGTGGGATCCCTTATTCAAAAAGTATTAGGAATTTTAAGACAGTGACAGCAGAGGGAGTTTGTTATGATTCCCTGGTGATAGAGAGTGCATGGCATATAGTAGGTTCCAATACAATTTTGTTGGATGAATTTAAGAATGTGGGCATTTTAGTGCACAGCAACTTCCTTTCAAGGACAGCATTAACACCTCTTCCTACTTCTGCTCTGTGTTCCACAGACCTGAGGAGAGAGTAGAATTCTGTATAGTTTTTTTTTTTAAATGATGTATGTAAATATGATAGAGACAAATACTGATTAAAAGTTGTTTTACTTTTAAATTCTTTGAAAATGTGAAGAAGTATAGCTCAATAATTAACATGAAGAAAATACAATTCAGTTGAGTGGGTGGAAATTATACAGGCATCATGAAGTATAAACAAGTTTTGTCTTTCAGGTATTCTATATTGTTACAGGCTGACTTAGCTGTAACTAACTAAGCTAGTTACTTAGCTAACTTACCCAATATGGGTCAGGAAACAAGCTAAGTAATGGGGATGTGGAGATAAAACACGTATATATAACTGTGTAGTGGTTTGTCTTCTTTAGAAATCAATTGTTAGATCATATTCTAATTGTTAATGTTTCTAAGGATCCTAAATATATATAATCCACATTGCCATAAACATTTCATTGGGACTTCACTCTAGTGTTCCTTAACATAACTGGAATTGTTATAACAGGCATTTGGACTTATTTAAATAAGTTATGGACTGAATGTGCCCCTCCCCCATCCCCACCTCTGCCAATTCTCACATGTTGAAGCTCTGGTTCCCAGTATGGCTGTATTTGGAGTAAGGAAGTACTTAAGGTTAAATGAGGTCATGAAGTTGGGAGTCCTGATCCGATAGGATTAGTGTCTTTATAAAAAGAGACCAGAGAGCTCACCTGCCCTCCTTCTATGTGTACTCACCTAGGAAAGACCATGTGAGGATGAAGCAAGGCCACCATCTGCAAGCCAGGAAGAGAGTCCTCACCAGAACCCAAAACCTGCTGAATCCTGATCTGGGACTTCCAGCCTCCAGAACTGTGAAAAAATACATTTCTGCTTTTGAAGCCAAGCAGCCTGAGGTATGTTGTTATGGCAACCTGAGCTATTACAATATGTTATATTCTATAAAAAAACTACATAATATGCAAAATTTGATTCAAAAAAAGTACCAGCTTAGTCATATAATGTGGGCAATCTTTTAGCATTATAAGAAGATTTATGTGTATATACTTAGACATAAGTGTATAAACCCTAAAAATTTGATAAATTCATACGGCAGATTTTCCCTAAAGGAAATTTACAGTGATTTACTTTATTACTCATTGTCCATAAGCCAAGGGATACATACATATTTTAAAATATTTCTAAAAAGGAAAACTAGAGTTTTAAATGATTAAAGGTATCACAAATATAAATATTTAAAATGCCTGTTGGGTGGCTGAGTGTCCCTCTTCTCATACTCAGCAACTTATTTTAGAAATGAAAGTATTAAGAGATGAGATGACAGCACACTAGTAACTAAACAAACAGTCTACTGAAAAATATGGCCAAAAAGTTACTGAAAAATTGTAGAGAAGCAGTAAGATGCTTTTACACTTGTTCCATCATAACTCAACGTAGAAAAGATAAAGCAGGATTTTCATGTTTTAGGGGAGCTGGAATAGTAGTTAATTAACTTCACTTAAGCCAAAGTTTTCAAATTAAGCATGGCTAAGAATTTAGGGAAGAAAAATAATTAAACGGGAGGTAGCAGGTGGTAAATAAGGTGCTAACAACAAAGACTATGTTTTTGGGGAAGATAGTGAATTGAAAGAGGTATGACATAGGTAGTTCACAATAATTAAATGTGATATTCTGGGGTGAGACTGCTTGGGTTTGAAGTTTTGCTCTGCCAATTACACGCTCCATAACCTTGGTTAACTTATTTTCCCTAAGTCTCAGATTGATCATTGGTAACGTGAAGAAAAGTAATAACTATCTTATATGTTAATAGGGATGATTAGTGGTATAAAGAATACTGTTTAGCACAGTACCTACAACATAGTATATGTAATAGATTTTAATGATAATATGAATCATGTATTATTGTTTCTTTTCAAATGTGACACCGCTAATGTAACTCCAATCTAAGTGAATATGGGTATTTTGAAATAGAGTAGTATCTATTCCAAAAAATAGGAAAAAAATGGGAAAAAGTCAAATTAATCTTTGTATTTGCTTATTGCACAGGCCCTCCTCAGACTCTGACATGCCTACTCAGGCTTTTCTTTGGCTCAAACTCTGCTTCAAAATTCATCCAGGGAGTCTAGTCTGTGGGATATAGCTGTTTTCCTGATATCCATAGTTACATTATTTGAGGCTATACATCAATGACTTTTCTATCTTGCCTACTTGCAGTTTTCCCCATTTCAGCCTACTGTATCAGAGCTGCCAGCCTGTCCCACTGTCACACCTTTACTGAGCTCCTCAGATGCTTGTGATAAAACTATGGCTCCAGGCTAAGTATACAGATTTCATTCTCACAGGGAAGAAGTGTATGCTGGCATTCTCTTATAAGCCTTCCAAAGTTCTGCTTCCCATTTTAAGAAACTCTGCTTCTAATTTTAAGAAACTCTGCTTTAAATAACCAAAGACATCTGCCAAAAACATTGGCAGAAATCAGAAAATGGTATTTAATCTTGTGGCAGTAGTTGGTTTTCAGTGTTTTCACATGCAAGCATTTCCTGTTCATTTTTGAACTATGTTGGACTTTCTTTATATTAATTGGAATTCTGTTAAGGTCCTTGAAGAAGACAACAGGCTTGTAAGGGGAAAAGACTTTCAGTTTTTTTTTTTTTAAAGTCATCCACATGTGTTAACACTTGGGTTACAGATAAAATTCTGTCTCTTATTCTCAAATTTCAGTAAAGAATTTAAAAAAATATTTTAACGGTCTAACTTTTATATAAAAGTTTAAATCGCTCTTAAAAAATACAAATTCCAAACGCACGTTCCTATTTCATTTTCAATGACTTTATTGAGAACGTTTTGCAAATTAGATTTTACAACTTAACATTTTACAATTAGAAATTTCATCTGCTACTACGTAAGTTGCAAACTTTTCAAAACACTACAGAAAATCCTTTATTTCTTTGGATTTTTCTGTTCCATGTTGAGCTCCTGAGATGTATTTTTTCTTTCAGCTTCATTTTCATCTTCCTGTGAAATAAATTTTAGAAAACATTAAAATATAAACTTCAGGGCATTTTATCACCTATACTTAATACACTTTAACTTCATTTCTCTGATGAATTAACTATCATGACTCCAGTAATCGTAGGGGAAAGGCTATAAACAAAATGGCACAATTATGCAACATTTAAACATTAACATTCTCAGTGGGTGCTGTTTTATACTACACATTGACTAAAAATTTCTGTATGTTTTTAAAAACAACTTATTTTATCAATGACTTAAGAATTACTTTTGAAAGCACCTGCTACTAAAAAGTGTCCTTTTTAGGGGGTCAACCAGATATTTTTACTTCACTATTTGATAAAAAACAGTAAATTTAACTTCTGAGACATTTTATGTACCCAGCATGGCATTTTGGTCTCATCCAGCATACTTTCTTGACAGGTCTGCCAATTTTCCAATTACTTGTGCCACCATGTTATCTGAAGATCAGTCAGTTCTAAAATAGGAAACTCTAAAATGGGCACGTGAGGCGACAGAATGCTTACATTCTACAGTTTCATTCTAAGTGGTGGCCTCATAATTCATAGCAGGTTCCTGTGGAACATGGTGAATAAATAAAGTGACATCATAATGTCTGCTTCCATAGGAATGAAGTGTATCTTGTGTTCAATATTAAATGGTGACCTCCAAAGTATAAATAATGAGAATCTGGAAAAATATTTCATCTTACATTTTATAACCCATCTCATCATATATGTTCCTTCAACAACACGTAAGTACAAAGCAGTCTTGCTTTTCTAATATTTCTGATAGGCCTGCCATTTTTATTAATGGAAGTAAAGAACACTGTCTAACTCTTTACTGAGTTAATTAAAGTATGAGTAGCTTAATTTCTTAAGTATCTCTGGACAGCAGTAATAACATCAATATCACTACACATCACCCTGCATCTCTGTATAAAAACCAAATTCAATTAAATAATTATTAAGCTTTGCTAACAAATAATTATTAAGTAAACTGACTTTATTAAGTAAATGAAAATCAAGGTGTATATATATAACAAATATATATTTGTTATATATATGTTAATATGTATAACATATTTATATAATGTTTATACATAACATATATATGTTAAGTGTCATATATATATATATATTTGTTTTCCACGAAAGACCACACCCTTGCCCATAAACATTAAGGTGGAGAAAGCTTCCTTTATATACATTGTCTCTAAATTTCAACAGCACCTGTGATTTAGCCTTTGTCAACACCAGGAAAGCAGAGAAATTATCAATATTATCAATCAACCTGAATCACTACAGATATGTTGGCTGCAAGGAATGGGGTTTCTGACTATCAATTTTGGCAATGTAATTTTAATATATTTATCTAAGCGCAATAGCCACTGTGTGCTGTTTAATTTTTTTTCCAATTTGTCTCTACTGACTAGACATATTATGTTCAATTGACTCTTGAAAATCTATTAATGAAGGTAGTTTCCACTTTAAGAGTCTAAGATAAGAGTCTGTAGAGATTACACTTTAATTACAACCCAATAAAAAGCAAATCCTATTCCACACTTTCCACTGTCGTCTTCTGTCAGTGAAACACTGACAGAAAGTGTTAAAACAGCAGGTAAAGGTGGCAAGAAATTTTTGTTAGGTAGCACTGAATTTGTTTATATGTTGTTCAAGGCAGGGCTTTATCTTCTTTATCTTATATTCCTAGTTGTTCAAGGCAGGGCACATTTAGTGTATGGGGGGGGGGGTCCAATAAATGTTTCCTGAACTATGTGAAACAGTGGAATAAAAGATGAGTAAAAGAGAGGTCTGTAATTTGGAAAAGCATAATATCCTTCCTTATCCAGTAGTGACACTTCTGAATTTACTAAAACATTATTGAAAACAGAAATAAGCAAAAATATTTGAAACATCATAAGCCAAACTCACCGTTATCGAATTCATATTCTTTAATTTTTGAAAAAAAGTGGAGGCTTTATCACGTGGACAGTCTGCTAAGTTCCCACAGCAATATGACTTACTGGTTTAACAAGCTTGGTTACCCTGATGATCCTGAGGACTAGGAAGTATCTATAATATTTACTTTCATAATTAACTAACATTCTTCATATAATGTCAGTCTTTTTGTTGTTGAATTTTTCTTAGTAATAAAGTATAGTTAATAAATGCATGCCTAATACTGCCTCCTGTTCAGGACAGGTACAAAAGTTTCTTTATGCAGAGAAAATGTCTTAAAATATCTTGCCTTTCTTTGCCTTTAAACTATTTGTGTAAGTTAACAAGATACAATCTCTTTCTTCCTTTGTATAAGAATAGCTGTGATCTGGATACAGAAAAGGATTATGGAGGGGCAGAGAAGGCATTTAATCCACTGCTAGAGTCCAACACATCATAATTGCTACGGTATAATATCATCAAAATAATAACAGCCAAAGACTTTAATCACTGTAAATAAAACACTGGAATTAGATATAATAATGCTCCAGAAAGGATTTTAGAAGTTGCTTTGTTTTTTTCCTTTTTTGGGGAGTGCTAATTTGTGTTTCTAAGTTTACACATCAATTTTTTTTTTAACATCTTTATTGGAGTATAATTGCTTTACAATGGTGTGTTAGTTTCTGCTTTATAACAAAGTGAATCAGCTATACATATACATATATCCCCATATCCACTCCCTCTTGCGTCTCCCTCCCACCCTCCCTATCCCACCCCTCTAGGTGGTCACAAAGCACCGAGCTGATCTCCCTGTGCTATGTGGCTGCTTCCCACTAGCTATCTATATAACATCTGGTAGTGTATATATGTCCATGCCACTCTCTCACTTCGTCCCAGCCTACCCTTCCCCATCCCCGTGTCCTCAAGCCCATTCTCTATAGACATCAATTTTTATAAGAACTTTATAACAGTTCAAGATTAATACAATCATTAAAATACCTCAGGCAGCAAATCAAATATCATTCACAAGTGAATGCATAATGAATGAAACTGCAAAGAAAGGAAGTTTTTTTACCAAAGTATTTCTTCACTACTGGATATTAAAGGCAGGCAAAATTTTCTTCTGATAGATGGTAGGTTCTTGTCACTCTTTGCTAAGATAAGACATCTGTTTTTTTTCCCAGTGAAAGAAGACCCTTGCTACACGGATCATTTTCTTAGTGACAGCCCTGACAAGTTTGACATTTGTTTCATCAAGTGTTCTGAAGCAGCCAACAAGAAAATGTACCCTTTGGGGCTGCTGGAAAGCAGACAGGTTTACCTCTTAATGTTTAAGCTTGTTAATTCATACTCCAGAGAACATGTTGATTATAGCAACCTTGCAGATCTGCTAGTTACATGTGGAATTTCAGGAATACGCACATAACAATAACGCTCATAATGCCACACAGTTAAAAGTGGTTCCTTGGCCTTCCTGCTCTTTGGACACTGACAGCATTGCTGTAGTGAGGAGAATGAAAATTTCTAAGCACACATGGACCATGTAATTATGGGCTAATGCTCCAGGTGGCAACATGAGACTAAAAGAGTTATTATAACAGAGAAGTAAGTAACAATACTGCCATTTTTATCTAAACTAGATTCCTTTTACCACCAAGTAAAACCCACAGAGTCTGTTTAAATCCTACTCAGCTTGCAACATCAATCTGGAAGAGAAGGCCCTCTATTTTTCCTTATTTACAAATTTGACTCATAACAGTTCAAAGAATTGATGTCAATTAATAAAACCTATCCACTCCTGCTTTTCCCTTCTCTTGAGGTAACCGACTCCAAACAAAGAGCAATTATTTTAGCAGCTGGAATTTCTACTGCTCAGGTAATATTTGGACTCAAATTAGTCTATGAATACAGCTGACTCTGTATTTACCCTACAGACTGTCAAGTTTTAAATTATTTCTTTTAAAGGTTGGATTATACAAAGGGACACACTTTCCCCATTATTTCATTATATCTTTAAAGATGACTTTATGGGTACCTTTAGAGTGGAGAAATCTGTCAAACATTACCTTAACCAAATGATGAAGGTTAACATTACCAGTAATACATATTAACATTAACTCTTTGGTAAGATGCACTAAAAAGGGCACATTAATTCTGGTCTGTGGTATCCTTCCCAATAATGCATGAACCTAAATCTAATAAGGAGAAAACATCAGATAAACACTCTATAAAATAATTGAACGGTAGAAGATAATAACACTACAGGAAGCTGGATGAAGGGCAAATGGGAATTATCTGTGCTGTTTTTGCAACTTTTTGTAAGTTTAAAATTATTTCAAAATAAAAAGATTTAAAAAAACAAAATAGAAATGACTATTTAATGAAAGTTTTCTAAATTCAAAGTAAGTGTGATTGTATGCACAAAGAGTTTATGTGGAAGAAAATTCAAGGTAACTGTCACCTCTATATTAAAAATACACGCTAAAATAAACTGTTTGCTTTCCATTTTTCTATTTAAAATTCCTTAAGTACCTCAAATGTTTATAATGGTGATGATATTAGTTTTTATTTTCTTGTCTGTGCTTCCATGCATTTATCTTACATTTCTACTCTGAGCACAGATTACTTTCACAATTAGAAAACATAAGCTTTATTTCCAGAAATAAGTAAGCATAATGGGAGTCTGTTTTCAAAGAGAATGATGTCAGTTGTTTTTACTTTACAGAATTTGCTATTGACAGCAGATAAAGACACATGGTGGTACAAACAGTAAAATAAAGTGAGAAGGTACAACTAAGTACTAACTTAAAATATTTCTATTTTCTTACGATATTTTCTTTAGATTTTAAATATTCCTTTAATCAGAGAAAAGTTACTGTAATTGGATTCAAATTAATAGTTGAAATTATCTGTATGCTTTGATAATGGTCCTTTAAAACTGTAGTATATACACAGCTTTTGGTGAAAAATATGAAGACACACTTAACCTGTTCTGTTAGTTGTAGGCTAAGTATAGAAAAGCAATATATAATATATTGTTCTGATCTGAGGTCAAAAACTACGCGCTTTTATTCATTTAAAACATAAACCAGAGGGACTTCCCTGGTGACACAGCGGTTAGGAATCCGCCTGCCAACGCAGGGGACACGGGTTCGAGCCCTGGTCCAGGAAGATCCCACATGCCGTGAAGCAACTAAGCCCGTGCGCCACAACTCCTGAGCCTGTGCTCTAGAGCCGGCGAGCCACAACTACTGAGCCTGCGTGCTGCAACTACTGAAGCCTGCGTGCCTAGAGCCTGTGCTCCACAACAAGAGAAGCCACAGCAATGAGAAGCACACATACTGCAACGAAGAGTAGCTCCCGCTCACCGCAACTAGAGAAAGCCCATATACAGCAAAAAAGACCCAAGGCAGCCAAAAATAAATTAAACTTAAAAAAAAAAAGTATACCAGATATAACTCTCAATGGCATCTAAGATTGTGCTTTTAATAAAGAAAATATGCTAGTGCTGCACAATAAGGAAAAAAATTTTCTTAACTGGAAAAATACGATAATGAAAATGTTTTAGGCAAAAATGAGCATGTTGCATGCTTCAGACTAAAATTAATTAGAGTTTTTAACATTTTACAATTCCACTCTAATTCTTTAAGTGGTGCATTTACTTCATAGTAATAAACACTTGGATCATTAAGTGCAAAATGTGTGTGATGTGCTACATTTAACAACCTTTGGCCCTTTTTTCTGTACTTCTGTATTCAGTTTTCCAATGCATTGAATAAGCAATTAAATTTCCTGATGTTGCATATTTGAGATTCTTATTTCATTTAATACAAAAGGCAATTAATCTACCATTTTACAACTGAATCTCAACTTCAGTGGGCCATGAGAGATGCTGAAATGAACTTACAAGAAATGCTTAATTAAATTCACAGTAAAAAGCGTAAGAGGTTCTTATGACAGAAGTTGCATATTTAATTAGAAAGTCTAGGACTTCCCTGGTGGCTCAGTGGTTAAGAATCCACCTGCCAATGCCGGGGACAAGGGTTCAAGGGTTGATCCCACAAGAGCAACTAAGCTCATGCACCACAACTACTGAGCCTGCACTCTAGAGCCCGTGAGCCACAACTACTGAGCCCACGTGCCACAACTACGGAAGCCCGCGCTCCTAGAGCCTGTGCTCCACAACAAGAGAAGCCACTGCAATGAGAAGCCTGAGTACCTCAATGAATAGTAGTCCCTGCTTGCTGCAACTAGAGAAAGGATGCGTGCAGCAATGAAGACCCAACACAGCCAAAACTAAATAAAATAGATACATTAAAAAAAAAAAACTCTAGGGCTACTGTAAAATTCAAGTAACCTGGGATGTTCTTAGTAAACCTAGCTCAAACACATAAGTCGATAAACAAAATGGAGCTATTTTGTAAATTTCTACCTTTTTTCTCTACTTAGTGACTCAAAAGATAGTTAATCAAAGAAATATCCCATTACCTAACATTACAGAATCACGGCCTTTTATTTTAATAGCAAGTAGATAAAGGACAGTAATAAATTTCTAATTTCACGTATGAGTATATATGAATAATTCTTTTTCATTTGTTGAGCAATCACTTACCTCTCAATTTGTGATTCTGGAGCAGATCTAGTAAAGTAGGTTTGCTTTTCTAAGTCTTTAGTTCCTCCTGTTACTTTTTACTTCTTTGTGGTGGCTTTTGGTGGCATGGAAATGGGACAGTTAAAAATAAGACTTTGGGTTTCCCATGTATGATTTCAGATCAAGAGAGAATCTCTATGACCTGAGAAGGAAGGCCCTAAGGATTGGTACAGTCATCTAGGGAGGGCATATTAATAGGAAAGGAAAGGAAGAACAGTGAGTGGAAGGTAAGACTCTGGCAAAATAGGATTGGAAAAAAGAAAATGAATGATGGATGATAAGTGTGAGTTAGGTTAGACACTTAATGAGCATAAACCTAATTCTATAAGCTTATATCTTCTCATAAATATGAAGAAAAGCATAACTTTCATAATATGAAGTTTTAGGTATTTAAGATACGTTTAAGATATGGTGCTAACCTGCTGGGGCTAAGAATACCATCACACTCTTTTCTTCTCTGACAGATGAGTTTCTGTATAAGGCTTATGTTTGATAACCCCTACGGAACTTATGGTCTTAAAGATAAAAATATTTTCCTTCTCTGGCAGACTATCTAATATCTAGGAAATAAGCATAGAAGTGTATGCTGGAAATGAACATTAGAGGCCCCTAACTTTCCATCATATGTAACACTTTGGTTTAAAAGATATTACCTGCTTTTGATGAAATGTACAGTGTGGGGAATATAGTCAATAACTATGTAATATCTTTGTATGCTAACATACATAACCAGGCTTATCATGGTGATCACCTTGAAATATATAGAAATACTGAATGTTATGCAACAGGAACTAACAGTATTGGACATCAATTAAATTTCAAAAACAAACTCATAGAAAAAGAGATCAGATTTGGGTTAGGGGGTGGGGTGAGGAGAAGTGAATGGGGAGGAAACTGGATGAAGGTAGTCAAAAGGTACAAACTTCCACTTATAAGATAAATAAGCACTAGGGATGTAATGTACAACATGATAACTATAATTAACACTGTATGTTATATATGTAAGCTGTTAAGAGAGTAAACCATAAGAGTTCTCATCACAAGAAAAATTTTTTTTCTATTTAATTTTGTGTGTATATGAGATAGATGTTCACTTAAACTTGTGATAATTACTTCACGATGTATATAAATCAAATCATTTTGCTGTATACCTTAAACATATAGACTGCTGTGTGTCAATTATATCTCAATTAAACTGGAAGAAAAAATGCTACCTGCTTTTGAAGTTGGTGGGTAGTCAGTACTGACTCTAGAGAAAAATAAAACAAATAAAACCCCTCAAATTCTATAAGGGGGCAATATAAGTATATTTTCAAATGAGAATAGCATAAGTCCAATGTATATGAATTAAAAGATTATGGTATATTAAGAAATAACATTTAAAGAGGCTCTTTAGAAAATATTTTTGCATAAATCATCTATTCACTAAATGTAACATTTCAAAAATCCTAAATGTACTAATATTTGAAGACAACACATATGAACCTCTACTTTTCCCACAGGTACTCAAGGAGAAGAAGAGACATTTCTAAATTTATGTTGTTTTATTTTTTGTTCTAAACATACACATACAGGTTTAAATTCCCAGGAGTTAAAAAAATTCCATCAAGCAAAAATGAGGCAGAAATAAAGTCTAAAAATGTTTAAGATATGCAAGCTCACCAGTCGAATTATAGTTCCATAGCTAAGAAATTTCTAGGTTGTATAAAAATCAGTGATTGGCTCATTAAAATTTCCAGTCATACATGCACTGTTTTATGACTAGAAATTATTCAGCAATAACTGAGTTCATTATACAAGCTGGAAAATACTTATAGGTAGCATATTTTATTTATTTATTAATATAAGCAACAGCCATTGATACTGGAACTGGCCATTGTGGAAGAAGTGCCCTCTTCAATAGGATGTGATAGCATTTTGTTTATCCTTCACAATACAATGAGGAGTTTAATGGAACATAGATTTAAAAGGCATTTTATATATATTAAAAGAATTTGGGTGAAGGAGATCAAGATGGCGGAGTAGAGGGATATGGAGCTCACCTCCTCTCACAAATACATCAAAAATATACCTACATGTGGAATAATTCTCACAGAATACATACTGCAAAGCTTGCAGAAGATCTCATACAACCAAAGCTGCTGGAAAGATGCCTACATAACCAGTAAGACGAAGGGAAAAGGGAGAAGAGGAGGAATAGGGACAGGACCTGCACCCCTGGGAACCTCCTTCACCAGCTGGGAAATGTGCTGAAACACACAGGGAGCTTCAGAGGCTGGGGAGGAGAGTGTGGGAGCTGGCCTGCAGCCCCCCAGGGTAGAGAGACCAGCACAGCCGGAGACACGCGCCTCCTGGTGTGTGCAGTGGCTAGGTGCTGAAACTTGGGCTTCAGCAGACAGACCTAGGGAGAAGAACCAGTTTGGCTGTGGGGAGACAGCCCGAAGGTCCTGGAGTGGGCCTGGGCCACAACAGGGGGCACGCGCAGGATGGAGGGCAGATCTTTCATAGGAGCCCCACTGTCAACTCAGTAAGGGAGAGGTGTGGATCTACCATAGCATCCTCATTATCAGTGTGCTCACAGCAGGGCATAGCTTCTGCCACCATGGGTTTTGCGAATTTCGTGCACACTCAAGTGGAGGCAGGGCTGAAATCTGAACTGATTATTAGCGCTCCTGTAGTGGAGGTGGCCCCTGAGTGCAGCAGCAGCAACAGTGATTTCTGTGGGCACAAACCAGGTGACAGGCAGCATCACAGAGTCACACATCCTGGCAGAAGTCTCCTGGGGAAGAACACACAGTGGCTCCTTTCCCAGAGGGAGCACTCCAGTCCCACCTATCTCACACCACAGCTCAGAATTGGATCTGGGGCCTCTATTCCAACAACTGGGGAGCAGACTCTAACCCCAACAGGGCTGTGAGAACCACAGGGCAAAGAGGAGGCCCTGCCCAACATCCAGCACAGGCTCTGGTCACCAAAACACCAAACACACCCATCTATCAAGGAGACAAGGGCCAGCACACCCCGAGGAAAGACTTGGCAAGCAGCCATACCAAAAACAACGCTGGCACCAACAATACTGGACTCACATGGTCTACACAGGGTCACTCACACATAAAAACAGCCCTTTAAAACTACAGTAGATAACTGTTTCTCCTAAATTCATAGAGTCAGAGAAATATAAGTAAAATGAAAAAGTAGAGGAACTACTGCCAATTTAAAAAACAATAGAATCCCCCTAAATGAACAAACAATGATACAGACCTCACCAGTCTACCAGACCCTGATTTCAAAAAGGAGGTAATAAAAATGCTGAAGGAATTAAGAAAGACTATCAATAGAAATGTAGATCACTGTAACAAGGAACTAGAAACCATAAAGAGGAGCCAATCAAAATTAGACAACTCAATTTCTGAGGTGAAAACTGAGCTAAAGGCAAAAAATAGCAAACTAAAGAATGTAGAAGAATGAATAAGTGATCTGGAAGACAGAATAACAGAAATCACCCAATCAGAACAGCAGACAGACAAATTTAAAAAATAAAAGCAATATATGAGATCTATGGGATAATACAAAGCATGCCAATCTACACATAACAGGAATTCCAGAAGGAGAAGAAAGAGAAAAGGGGATCAAAAATATATTTGAAAAAATTATGGCTGACAACTTCCGAAACCTAAAGAAGGAAACAGATATCCAGGTACAGGAAGCACAGAAGGTCTCAAACAAGATGAACCCAAACAGCCCTACTGTAAGACGTATGGTAATTAAAGTGGCGAAAGTTAAAGAGAGGATTATAAAGGCAGCAAGAGAAAAACAGTGAGTTACAGTGGAACTCCCACAAGGCTATCAGCTGTTTTCTCTACAGAACTTTGCAGGCCCAGAGGGAGTGACGAGATATAGTCAAAGTCCTGAAAGGGAAAAGCATGCAACCTAGGATACCAGGCAAGATTATCATTTAGAACAGAAGGAGAGAGAAAGAATTTCTCAGACAAGCAAAAACTAAAAGCATATAGCAATGGTAAACCAATCCTAAAAGAAATATTGAAAGGTCTTCTCTAAATAGAAAAGAAGTAAGAATCTACAGGAAAGGGAAAGTCACAACAGGAAAGACAAATTTATAAAAGGATTGAAGATCCCTTAAATAAGCCAGTACATAGAATAAAAATGAAAAAAAATCAGTGAAGGCGATTATAACTACAATGAACAGCCAAAGGATAAACATGAAGATGTAAAATAGGACATCGAAATCACAAAATGTCAGGGAGGGAAGTAAGAAAAGGTAGACCTTTTAGAATGTTTGTTTATATGACTACCAGTCTAAAGCAAGTAGGTATAGTTATGGGTTAGCATACTTGAAAACCAGGATAACAAATCAAAAACATACAACAGCTTCACAAAAACCAAAAAGAAAGGAACTCTAGCATAATACAAAAGAAAACCATCAAACCATAAAAGGAAAATCAAAAGGAAGACAGGGACAAAGAAAAACTACAAAATCAACTGGAAAACAAGGTTTAAAATGACAAATACATAATCATCAATAAGTACTTTAAATGTCAACTGACTAAATGCTCCAATCAAGAGAGAGAGTGGCAGATTGGATAATAGAATAAGGACCTACAATATGCTGCCTACAAGAGATATACTTTAGGGAAAAAGACACACATAGATTGAAAGTGAGGGGATGGAAAAAGGTATTTCATGCAAATGGAAATGACAAGAAAGCTAAGGTAGCAATAGTCATATCAGACAAAATAGACTTTAAAATAAAGACCAGGGACTTCCCTCGTGGTGCAGTGGTTAAGAATCTGCCTGCCAATGCAGGGGACACAGGTTTGAGCCCTGGTCCAGGAATATCCCACATGCCATGGAGCAACTAAGTCTGTGAGCCACAACCACTGAGCCTGCGCTCTAGAGCCCGTGATCCACAACTACCGAGCCCGTGCGCCACAACTACTGAAGCCTGCACACCCCAGAGCCCATGCACCACAACTACTGAGCCCACACGCAACAACTACTGATGCCCGCATGCTCTAGGGCCTGCATGCCGCAACAACTGTGCCCGCGTGCCTAGACCCCATGCTCTCCAACAAGAGAAGCCACCACAGTGAGAAGCCTGTGCACTGCAAGAAAGAGTAGAACCCGCTCAATATGGCTAGAGAAAGCCTGTGCACAGCAACAAAGACCCAACGTAGCCAAAAATAAATAAATTAAAAAATAAATAAAATAAAACAAAGGCCATAAAGAAAGACAAAGAAGGACACTACATAATGATAAAAAGATCAATACAAGAAGAAGATATCATACTTGTTAACATATATGTGCCCAACAGAGAAGTACCTAAATACATAAAATAAATACTAACAGACATAAAGGGAGAAATTGATGGGAATACAATAATAGTAGGAGACTTTAACACTCCGCTGACATCAATGGACAGATCTTCCAGACAGAAAATCAATAAGGCAACAGAGATACTAAATGACACAATAAAACAGTTAGACTTAGTTGATATCTATAGGACATTACATCCAAAAAACCCAGAATACACATTCTTTTCAAGTGTATATGCAACATTCTCTAGGATACACCACATACTAGGCCACAAAACAAACCTCCACAAATTTAAAAGGATAGAAATTTCAAGCATCTTTTCTGACCATAGTGGAATGAAAATAGAAATCAATCACAGAAAGAGAAATGAGAACAAAAAATGATTACATGGAGACCAAACAACACACTGCTAAAAAACCAGTGGGTCAACAATGAAATAAAAAAAAATACCTCAAGAAAAAAGACAATAAAAACACAACCATACAAAATCAATGGGACACAGCAAAAGAAGTTCTAAGAGAGAAGTTCATAGAAATACAGGCCTTTCTCAGAAAATAAGAAAAATCCCAAATAAACAACCTAAACTACTACCTAAAAGAATTAGAAAAAGAAAAACAAACAAAATCTACAGTCAGTGGAAGGAAGGAAATAATAAAGATCAGAGAGAAATAAATAAAAGAGATTAAAAAACAATAGAAAAAATCAATAAAACCAAGAGCTGGTTCTTTGACAGGATAAATAAAATCAACAAACCTCTGGCTAGGCTCACCAAGAAGAAAAGAGAGAGGACCCAAATAAATTAAGAACTGAAGAAGGAGAAATAACAATGAATAATGCATAAATATTGATACAAAAATCATAAGAAAATATTATAAACAGTTACATGCCAACAAAATGGACAACCCAGAAGGAATGGACAAGTTTCTAGAAACATACAGTCTGACAAAACTGAATCAAGAAAAAACAGATAATTTGAACAGACCAATCACTAGAAGTAAAATACAATCTGTAATTTTTTTAAAAGTCCCTGCAAATAAAAGTCCAGGACTGGATGGCTTCACTGAGGAATTCTACCAAACATACAAAGAAGAACTTATACTTCTTAAACTCTTTCTTAAACTCTTCCAAAAGACTGAAGAGGAGGGAACACTCCCAAAGTCATTCTATGAAGCCACCATCACCCTGATACCAAAAAGACAGACACTAAGTAAAGAAAATTACAGGCCAATATCTTTGATGAATGTAGATGCAAAAATCCTCAACAAAATATTAGCAAACTGAATCCAACAATTCATAAAAAGAATCATACACCATGATCGAGTTGGATTCATTCTAGGGTCACAAAGATGGTTCAACATACACAAATCAATCAATGTGATAGACCACATCAACAAAAGACACAAACCACATGATCATCTCAATAGATGGCAGAAAAAGCATATGATAAAATTCAACATCCATTCATGATAAAAACTCTTGCCAAACTGGGTACAGAGGGAACATATCTCAACACAATAAAAGCCATTTGTGACAAACCCACAGCCAACATAATACTCAATGGTGAAAAGCTGAATGCCTTCCCACTAAATTCTGGGACAAGACAAGGACACCCACTCTCACCACTTCTATTCAACATTGTATTGGAAGTCCTAGCCACAGCAATCAGACAAGAAAAAGAAACAAAATGTATCTAAGTCAAAAGGGAAGAGGTAAAATTGTCATTATATTCAGATGACATGATACTCTATGTAGAAAACCCTAAAGACTCCACACAAAAACTATTAGAAGTGATAGATGAATTCAGCAAGGTAGCAGGATACAAGATTAATATACAGAAATCTGTTGCATTTCTTTGCATTAACAATGAAATATCAGGAAGTACAAAAAAAAAGCCCTGTTCAAAATTGCATTAAAAACAAACAAACAAAGAAAAGAAAACCTAGGGATAAACCTGACCAAGCAGGTGAAAGACTTATACTCTGAGAACTATAAAACATTGATAAAAGAAATCAAAGATGGTTCAAGGAAATGGAAAGATATCCCATGCTCTTGGATTGGAAGAATTAACATAGTTAAAATGGCCATATTACCCAAAGCAATCTACAGGTTTAATGTTATCCCTATCAATTTACCCATGACATTTTTCACAGAACTAAACAAATAATTGTAATATTTATATGCAATCACTAAAGACCCAGAATTGCCAAAGCAATTCTGAGAGAGAAGAACAAAGCTGGAGGTATAACCCTTCCAGACTTCAGATAATACTATAAAGCTACAGTAATCAAAACAGCATGGTACTGGCACAAAAACAGACATATGGATCAATGGAGCAGATTAGAGAGCCCAGAAATAAATTAATGGTCAATTAATCTTCAACAAAGTAGGCAAAAATATATAATGGAGAAAAGACAGTTTCTTCAGCAAGTGGTGTTGGGAAAGCTAGACAGCCACATGTTAATCAATGAAGTTAGAACACTCCCTCACACCATGCACAAAATTAAAGTGGCTTAAAGACTTAAATATAAGACGTGATACCATAAAACTCCTAAAAGAGAACACAGACAAAATATTCTCTGACATAAACGGTAGCAATATTTTCTTAAATCAGTCTCCCAAGGCAAAAGAAATAAAAGCAAAGATAAACAAATGGGCCCTAATCAAACTTATAAGCTTTTGCACAGCAAAGCAAACCATAAACAAAATGAAAAGACAACCTATGGACTGGGAGAAAATATTTGCAAACATGTGACCGACAAGGGCTTAATTTCCAAAATATACAAACAGCTCATACAACTCAATTAAAAAAAACAAACCACAAACAACCCAATCAAAAAATGGGCAGAAGACCTAAATAGACATTTCTCCAAAGAAGACATACAGATGACCAACAGGCACATGAAAAGATGCTCAACATCGCTAATTATTAGAGAAATGTAAATCAAAAACTACAATGAGGTATCATCTCACACTGCTCAGAATGGCCATCATGAAAAAGTCTACAAATAACAAATGCTGTACAGGGTTTGGAGAAAAGGGAACACTCCTACACTATTGGTGGGAATATAAATTGGTGCAGCCACTAAGGAAAATGGTATGTGTCCCTTAAAAACCTAAAAATAGAGTTACTGTATGATCCAGCAATCCCACTCCTGTGCACATATCCAGAAAAGACAAAAACTCTAATTTGAAAAGATATATGCACCCCAATGTTCACTGCAGCAGTATTTACAATAGCCAAGACATGGAAGCAACCTTAGTGTCCAACAGATGAATGCATAAAGAAGAAGTGTGTGTGTGTGTATATATATATATATATATATATATATATATATATACACACACAATGGAATATTACTCATCCACAAAAAAGAATAATGCCCTTTGCAGCAACGTGGGTGGATCTAGAGATTATCATACTAAGTGAAGTAAGGCAGACTGAGAAAGACAAATAACATATGTGGAATCTAAAAAATAATACAAATGAATCTATTTACAAAACAGAAGCAGACTCGTAGACAGAGAAAATTTATGGTTACCAAAAGGGAAGGGGGAATGGGGAGGATAAATTAGGAGCATGGGATTAACAGATACATACTATCATACGTAAAATAAACAACAAGGATTTACTGTATACCATAGGGAACTATATTCAGTATCTTTTAATAACCTATAATGGAAAAGCATTAAAAAAAGAATATATTGTATGTATGTGTGTGTGTATAAACAAATTACTTTGCTGTACACCTGAAACTAACACAATATTGTAAATCAACTATATTTCAATTAAACAAAATTTTTTTTTGGCTTAGTCAAGCCCTACAGTTAAATTTTACTCAAACTAATTTCTATATTGCCATTAGAAAAAGCATAATCTTTGGCCATTTTAATTAATGCCATAATAAAAAAAAATATGAGAAAATACGGAAGTTTTACACTTCCTTTGCTGAGTTTTGACGTTCTAAACAAAGGACAGTTATAGCTCATAGTATCAAATCACTGTCATAGAAATAAACAGAATTTACATAAATGGTAATATCACAATCTTAGTGCTACTTTAGAGAAGAGGTAGAAGACGTTCAAAAAGTGAAAGGTAACACAAACTCCCTTAATGAAAATGTTGTTATTTATGTAACTTGATGTTTAGGTTTGATAACTGTCCTATTACATAAGATGTTACCATAAGGAGAAACTGGGTGCTTCATACTCTCCATACAATTTTTGCAATGCTTTGAAAATCAAAGTTATCTCAACACAAAAAATAAAACCAGACAAGCAAGCAATGAGCTTTGTTAGATGATTTAGACATAAGTATACTTATGTTTTAAATACTATAAAGTTTCCCACCAAAATAGTATGCAGAGGTAATCAGACTTATGAATAGCAGAGTTTTGGCATTTCTGTGATATGGACAGCTCATTACAGATTCCACAATATAAATCAGTATTTACTGCTCACTAGTAAAATCACAGTCATTCAGTAATACTGAGTGATGTTTCACACATGAAACTCATTGCTGTGTTTTGTGGATTCATGAAGTTTAAGAACCATGAGAACCAGATTCAACTGTTATGGTAAATAATTTCCTCATTCTAGAAGAGTCTGGAATACATTTCATCCTTGACTCATATTAAACATTTTATCTTTTTAAGATAATCTTAACTCTTGAAGTAAATTCTATTCCTAGAATCGTTCCTTTCTTCCTCCTGCAAAAATTTATTGAACAATGATTGTGTGTCGGACACTGGGAAAGGTATTGGAAATAACAAAGATGAATGAAATGTCTTGCTGCCTAGAGGAGCCCGTGTTCCAATGTGGAAGACAGGGAGGCACAGAATTACAGTGCAATGGAGAAAGTATATTATAAAGTCTATCAGGCATAAAATGTTAAGAGAAAAAAACTAAACCATGACAATACATAAGGAGAGTTTTTTTTTTTTTTTTAATGATTGATATTCTAGAGTTCAGGTATGGCATCGAAATAATATACCCTCCTTCATTCTCAAAGAGTGGTATTGTGAATCTTTAAAACAAATACCTCTCAATGTAACTTACACTGACTGCTCTTTTATTAAGATTAACAACATCAAAGGACTGTATCTTTGAGAAGTAAACTTATGTTTAGAAAGTGAATTTTAAAATCTTTACTCCAAAGTGAACAGATTAAGTTGCCTCAAATATCTCTATTTCAAGTTGAATGCTATTTTCCCTAGAGTGAATCCATTAATCTTCACAGTTTTATTGGAAATTAATAGCTCATTAGACGTCCAAGTAACACATTTCTTATGGCATAATTTTTCATGGGTGACAAAAAGTAGATTTTGCTTCAAGAAAAATTAAAAATAGTATTTTAGAAAATTCCACACAAGAAAATTTCTCTAATAGTTGTATTTCATGATCAGTGTCAAACCTAACAGCCACATTTCCACATCTTGAATTCACAGATAACCATATAAACACTATTTTGCTTTTTAAAGAAAAATATTAAATGTTTTAAACTCCTTGTTTTAAACTGTTACCATAATGAAAACCATGAACTGCTATGTTCTTAAATGATTCCAAAAAGTAGGCCATGTGGCAAGTACCAAATCACTTATAAAGCCTGCCTGAAAATGTACTTAGTTAACTAATGTTTTCTACGACCAGTCAGTTATTCTATAAGTATAAAGTGTTTCTCAATAGTCCATGATCTAGGCTATACAACATTAGAAAAAATGTTTCATACAATGACATTTTAAAACCCTATTTGAAAAGAGCATTCAGAGAGCTACAAAAGCCATTTACATTCTTCCCTGACTATCAACTATGTGTCAGGTATTGTGATAGGTGCTAAACAGAAAAAATGATATATAAGAGACAGACTCCCAGCATTATGGAGCTTGTAATCTGTGTCCAAAACAATGGTTACTCGAGCAACTATCTAACTGCAATTATGATATGTTCAATGAAAGTATAGTGCTATGAGGGTTTTACTAGAAGGACCTAAGAATTTCATAGAAGCTCCTCCCCCTCCGGAAAACGACAGATACATTAAGACCTGAAGAATAAGAAGGAGTGGAAAACCTAAAGTCAACACACAGATAACATCAGAAAACAAAGAAAATGTCTTTTTTCACCTTATAACCATCTAATATTCTCAATTCTGAATCTACAAGGTATGAAATATTTAAAAAGTAGTTGCGTTTCTATTACTTGCAGTTAAAGCATTCTTACCAATACAACATTGGCATCTTTCTTAATTTTCTTCTCCTAGTTCTCTGAATTTTCCCCATATCTTTTATTTCTTTTAACTTCTTTTCATCCCTGTCTTTAGAACTCTGTTACTGTTATCTGGAGATGGCTCTAAAGGGCTTCAAATGCCATCTATTTTATGATGACTCTCCAATTTATATCTTCAGCCTGGCGTATATTCCATGCTTTAAACTTGTATGTCCAATGCTACTTGATGTCTTCACTGAACTTTAAATAGGCACCTCAAACATACCATGTACAAAGCCAAACTTGATTCCTCTTCCTAACCACTGACAACCTCCCCAAACAGCCTTATACCTCTCTTGGTCTATAATTTACCCAACTGCTCAAATGCAAACTCTAGGAGTCATTCCTTGATTCTTTTCTCTCACACCCCACAACCAACTCCTGTTGTCTCTATCACCACAGAGTATCTAAAATCTGTCTAGTGCTTTCCATCTCCATTGTTACCATCTTAGTCCATGCTATCATATTTCTTGCCTGGATTACTTTAATAGCTTCCTAATCAGCCTTCTTGCTTCCATTTCATAGTTGTACAACCTATTGTCCATATAGTCGGCAGCAATTTTTGTAAGACACAGAGAATATCACATCCCACCTTTGCTTGAAACCCTCCAACAGCACTGTGTTTAGAGTAGAATCCAAACTCCTGCCATGGCCTACAAAGTCCTATTATCATCTGGCCCCTTCCACGTTTCTGGCTTCATCTTGGACAGTTCTCCAACTTGCTTAAGCAGCTCCAAACATGCTGGTCTTCCTTGTGATTCCTGAACAAACAGCACTAGCTCCTTCCTCTGCCTTTAATTTTATATGCCTAGTTTTTTTTGTTTTTTGTTTTTGTTATACGGTCTTAATCAGTGAGTTCTCTGACTTCATGCACGGAACCTGCCCTTCCTCCACCAAACAGATCATTCCTCATAACATTTATCACAATGAAATGATCACTTACTTACTTATTTTATATACTATCTGTCTTCCTTCACTAGAGTGGAAGCTCCAGGATAGCAGATTTTCTCTGTCTTGCTAACCATAGTATCCTCAGAAGCTAGTGTCATTTCTATCATATCACAGTGTCTCAATTAATATTTCCTTTGACTATATGAATAAATTCTCTACTATATAGATGCATGGGAAACAAATAGTAGTTTTGACTTTTTGAGTACTTATTAAATACAGAGTATTTACATGCATTGTATGTAATCCTCACAAATGCCAGGCAAGATAAGTCTTATTCCCGTTTCCCATCTAGAAAATTGAGAATTGAAGACATTAAAGAACTGCCCTTGGTCACGTACCTAAAAATATAAGAGGAGCTGGGATTTAAACTCAGCTCTGTCTGACTCCAAAGAGTTCTCTTTCCAACATACCACGCAGACAAGAAGAACTGCTCATGATCAATAAATTTTAAACCTCACATATTTTTCCAAAATAATTCAATTTTTGCCCAACAGATACTGACCACATTACTCAGTTATACAAAAAGATCCTAAGTCTGTCTTGCAGAAATCATTGAAAAGCAATCTTTAAATCCAAAACAGTTTAGAATTCTGCTACCTGAAGATTATTTATGAGAAATCCTGATAAACATACCAACTGCCTTTTCATTTTTTCAAGCATTCTGACAATATTAGGATTTGTTGTGTTATATTTCCTAAATCTCATGAGGATACAGGAATAGTTGAGAACAAAAAGGGGTACTGGGAAAATGTTGCAAGAATCAGTTTCTGAGAAACATAAAATTCTACCATTACCTTGGGATGGCTGCTCTTTTGTCTTCAAATAAGCTCATGTAAAGAGGATTTATTATTGAGGTCCTCGGCTTTCTCAATTCTTTGACAGTTATTAACACAAAAGCTTACTTGCTGAGAAAGAAAAAATAGCCTCTTTTTTAAGAAGAAGAATCATAAGCTTCTACAGAGGTAGGTACATGAAGGACTCTTGGAAGCTCTTGGAAACGTTGAGAGTTCAAACTGAAGGGTCTCAAAAGAAAATCCTGGTATAATATTGAATATAAAACTGACAAAATGGAACAGTTAATGAAAATTAAATTATAAATTTAAATATATAAAAATGAGAAAATAAAAGTTAATGATCTCATGGCCACATTATGTGGCAACCATATTGTTCAATGAAAATTCGTTAAACATTTGGAAAGTGCTAATTTTTGTAATACAGGTGTTCAACAATTACCTAGGAAACATAAATTTCTAATTCTTCACTGAATTATGAAAGCATTAAAAAATGATTTTACTTTTCTTAACTTTTTAAATTACTGTTTTGTATTTTATCACACAGAAAGTACATAAACAGAATGTGACCTTTTTATTCCAATTTTCTTTTAAAATAAAAAAAATAAGCTGTATTTCACCACAGTCTGAAATGTCTTGTTGATATATGACATATTCAATTTCAAAAGAATGATAAAGCAGGAATATAACTGAGCAACAGCAGGCATTTGAGACTGCAATACCATTTTGCCTCCTCTGAACATAGGTAGCATGAATCATTTTTAGGACTCAGCACACAAGTAGTGTACCCAATAATTAATTTGTGTTATGTGTTTTACACATCACAAGCAGCACAATAAATATGTAATAATATGTTGAGTTCCAGAAAGCTGTATGGAAAACTTGGTAACATTTTGTACATTTAGAAAAAATGTAGGCTTCTAATATATAAAATAGATCTATATGCCTAAATTATTTAAGCTTTACTTTAAAAAAAATTAATGATGTGTATGAAAGAATAAGGAGAAAGAAGGAATAGGGAAAACTAATGAAAAATATCCTTCCTTTCCTCTATTTTTCATTCAAAAATTATTAAGTGAATACCTACTATGTGCTGTGCATATGTTCATGGTAGAGAGGAGAACAAACAGAGCTGATCCCTGCTCTCAGGAAATTTATGCACTTGAATTGTGAAAGTGAGTTCAATTTATGCCTCCTATCTTCTCTATTCCTCAACAGACACCTCCTTGTTTCTTCAGCAAGTCCAATTATTTTGTTATAAAATGTTGCAAACATAGCAATAATCATAACCATAACTTATAACACTTATTGAAGCCCTCTGGATATTCCTTCCCCATCCCATTACTCTTCCTTCCTTTTTACCAGATGTAACCAATACGCTGAATTGGACATTAATCACTCCCTGGTATTTTTTTTTTATTTTAACATTTTATATGAATGGCATCGTATTATACTTCTACAACTTCCAGTTTATTTTCATTATTATATTTTATATATTTATTTGTTATACTTTTTAAAAATAACACACGTTTTCAGCTCAAAAGCTAGCAACAATCCAAGAAACACGCTAGAAACAATCCAAGTCAAGGTGATGACAAATATACCACTATTATTTAATCTTGTTTTGGAGATACTGGCCAACACAATTAGACAAGAGAAGGACATGAAGTATAAAATTGTAAAAGAGGAAATAAAACCATCCCTATTTGTTTATACCTGGAAATGTCAAGAGAATCAACTGAAACACTGCAATAAGCAGAAGAGAATTCAGTGAGCACCTCTATTTGTAATATGAGGAAAATCAAAGGTAGATAACAAAAAATAAAATAATATAGATTATTCAAGACAACTATTAAATTCTATATCCATATTCTTCTAATTACCTCTCTAAATTTCAAGACTGATTAAAGCAAGAATACTACTCATTGTGTGTATTTCTAAGAAGAGCAAATCAATATATTAAATAAGCAATTCACATTTAAGAGATAAATCAGATGCTGACATAAGTTACAACAGATTTCAGTGGTTTTCCAGACCACTCTTCTCTATTAAGAGCCATAAAATTATAGAGACAGAAGGTATTTTACTTACAGGATGGTTCATTTGATCCACTCTTTTTACTCTACTGATAGAGAAGCCATTCTTAAAATACATAATTTACCTCCCCAAGGTCCCACAGTTACTTAATAGTAGAGCTGGAATCAGAATTCAAGTCTCCTAAGTTGCTGTCTGGAACTGTTTTTCATGATGAGCCAGTAGTGACCATAATAAATCAATATGATTTTAAATCTAATGCTGGGGACTTCCCTGGTGGTCCAGTGGGTAACAGTCTGCGCTCCCAACGCAGGGAGCCCGGGTTTGATCCCTGGTCGGACTAGATTATGCATGCATGCCGCAACTAAGAGTTCTCATGCCACAGCTAAGAGTCTGCATGCCACAAGATGCAAATAATAAGTCAACATGCCATAACTAATGATCCCACATGCCACAACAAAGATCCCACGTGCCACAACTAAGATCTGGTGCAGCCAAAATAAATAAATAAAATAAAATAAAAATAAATGTTGGCAAAAATAGAGCATACATAAAAACAAAAAATGTTGCTGACGTTGTGTGTGTGGGGGTGGTGTGCATTTAGGTATTCTAAGAATTGAACTGATCTTATATTGTAAAATAATTGTGTATTCTTACCCAAAGTATCTACATGAGCACAATGGAGAGTGTATATACATTAGGCCTCAGACAAATCTATCTGAATCCTGTTTTGGCACTTACTATTGGTGTGACCTTGGGAAAGTCACATGACCTCTCAGTCTCAGTTTCCTTACCTGTAAAATGTAAAAAAATTAAAAACTAACCTCAAAAAACAGCCTTTGGGGATTAGAAGTACGATTATGCATGCAAATTATACTAGTAAAATGTTTACATTTACTAGTAAAATGTGTTACACAGTAGGTGCTCAAAACAATGGTAGCTATTATATTATAGAATTTAAAATACATTTCCAAAAACCAGGGTCGAAAGTTGAGCTCAGATGTACATGGTTGGAGAAAGTGCTTTTTCTTTTTACCAGGATAAAAATGATCAGTTTTGCTTCCTTTTCTAACTACGGTTTTAGTATTTCAATACAAATGGTAATTATAATGTTAAGAATTACTTAAACTTATAGGGAGACGCAAGAGGGAAGAGATATAGGAACATATGTATACGTATATGTATAACTGATTCACTTTGTTATAAAGCAGAAACACACCATTGTAAAGCAATTATACTCCAATAAAGGTGTTAAAAAAAGAATTACTTAAACTTATAATATAGAAATGTTTTCTACTGTTTATTAACCTACAAATATGTGAATGTCTACTATGTGCCAGGTTCTGTTCTAGGAGACAGAGAAACAAGTGGTAAACAACAGCATGTCTTTGTCCTCAGAGATCTTAAACTTCAATAGGAAAGAGACAATAAACTGTTAACAGATAAATAATTTCATATTTTGATGTAGTAGAAAAAACAAAGGAAAGGAATACAATGTGTGGGAGCACGGTTTTCCTTAGACAAGGTAGTGAGGGAAGTTCCTCTACTAAAGAGGTGACATTCAGGCTGAGACGTGAAAGATTTGAAAGAGCCAGTTAGGTACTAATCTGTGAGAAGAGAATGTCCAGGCATAGGCAACAAGGGCAAAGGGCCCTATAGTACAAATGAGCTCAGCATGTATGACCACCAGTATATCTGGCAGGAGGCAATGTTAGGTTACCTTTGTAAGCCACACTGGTTATTCCATTTACAGTGAGAAGCCACTGAAGGGTTTAATACTAGTAATATGATTTTGAGCTTTAAGCTTATTTTAGTTGCTGTACAGAGAAGGAAGGGTAGAGGTTATAGGTAAGAATGAAAATAGGGAAATAAGGCAGAAGACAACTGCAACAGTATAAATCAGAAATGACGGTGGTGTGGAGCACTGCAGTAGTGGTGGGAATGGAAAGATGTATGACATGGTTCTGAGTCAGGACAGGCTGCAAGGTAGAAAGTGGGGGATAAAAAAAAGAGAGTAATTAGGAATGATTCCTGTTTGGGGCACACAAAAATGGTAGTAGTAAGTTAGGAAAGACTAAGAGAGAAGCAAGTCGTGATGGGAGTGGGAGTGAGGAAGGATCAGGAAAAAAAATTCTATTTCAGCAACATTAAGCTTGAGACAATCTTTAGCTATCCAATGGGAATGTCAGGCAAACATCAGGATACATGAATTTAGATATTGAGGGAAGAGTTCAGGGCTACCAAGAGAAATCTGGAAGTTCTCAACTTATAGATGAGACTATATGCATTCATGTAGGGAATGGCATACAGAGAAGAAAAGGGTCCCAAGGACTACGCCATGATAATAAAACTTGGGTACAGGTAGAGAATTCAGCTAAGAAGACTGAGAAAGAGTTCCCACTTATGTAGGAAGAATATTAGGGGACTCTGAGGGTCATAGAAACCAAGATAAGAAAATGTTTCAAGAAAGAGGGAATGGTGGACATTGTCAAATGATGTTGAGAGGTCAGATAAGATTCAGGACAGGCATGACTACTGAGAAAGAGATAGCAAGTGATCTTAACAAGAGCTATTTTAATGGAGTAGTAGGGATCAAAGGCTGGCTGAAATAGTTAAAGAGGGAGATCCCATTTTGCACTTTGTTCTTCCTCTTTAATTTCAAGAACAAAGATGTAATGACTGGGGCTATAGCAGCCATCTTTGAACTATGATGGAAAAACCAAAAGAATCATGATAAAATTACTCCCGGTAGCCTGGGCTGCTGAAAATACTATTTCTTTGGGCTTTCTGTTATGTGTTAAATTTTATATCTCTATATTAATCAAACCTTTCCTGCAGCATAAAAATATCCCTTCCCTAAAAGTAATATATGGTATGTTTTCTCTCCTGGTCTCTAAGACTTTCAGTCTGAATAAAAAACAAAAAACAACTGCAGCACTGATTTGCACTAACAGTGAGTCTACTGCATTTACTTTAAAAAGAATACCTTTTCATTATCTCCTTTTAGGTTTGCATGTCCTAGTTATGCTGAAAATGAACATATGGAGCTGAATGTAGGTATGAAAGGAAAACTTTCACACATAGCAGAGTTCTATAAATGCTTTTAAAAACAAGTGCAGATGTGTTCCTTTATACCTTCAACCATAAACAGTCAAATCAGAATGATCTTTCCAACTTTAATTGAGTACTCTGAAAATTAACTCTACATGACTGTAATCAGGAGGTATATAATATTTTTGTACTCCTTCACTTATTTTTTTATAAACATTTCCAATTTTAGAGGAAAAAAGAGAAAATGGAGGTACTGAGGATAGACAACTATTTAGAAGTTTTGCTGTAGTACAGAAATGGGCAATAACTGGAGAAGGGATGAGGTGAAGTTCTCTAAAAGATTGGGAAATGTTAAAACATGTCAAAGGAAATGAAGAAATTCTTCTTGAAGGAACTAAGATATTTTCTATCTGATATTCCTCTGGTACTAGTTTCAAATATAAAGTCTTAGATCATACCAAAATTATTTGCTTTCAAAATATAATTCTGTAACATGTAAATAAATATTCTATTATAGGAATTCTCATATTTTAATTGTAAAGTACTAGGAACTATGTCATAAACATACTGTCATAAGCCTAGATTTTCCAATGAAACATTCTAAAATAACACTAGAATTAATTTAATATAGTTAATAATTCATAATAAAGAATTTAGTCTCAACACATGCAAGAGCCTATTTGCCATTGGTTTTTAAAAATTTTTTTCTTATAAAATATGCTTTTACATTTTCCCTAGTGGTACTATCACATATATCTATAACACATGTTAGTTTTCACTTTCATTAGACTACTTCATGATGATAAAAACAAAGCACATGATTATTTGATTAGAGAAACAGTTCTTTGTTTGATTAAATTAATTATATTAATACAAAATTTTCTTTACAAAATGCTACAAAACTGTGCTGCTTTAGGCAAATGACAGTGTTAAAACTGGATAAAATAAAATACTTCCATCAATTATAACAAGTGAATCAGCAACTTTTTGTAGTATCATATATTTCACATATAATACAAATTATAAGTTTATATATTTATATAAATATTTATAAAATATATTTATTATACTATGTTATTTTACAACATATATTATATACTATGTATATTTTATATATTTATATCATAAAAATAATTTGGAAATGCTAAATTCTTTTCTGCTCATAGTGAAGTAATTGCCTTGTAGACATTTTGGAAGTTAGCTCAGTTTATTTAAGTTTGTAGAAATGACAATGATGCACAGTGGTTTTAAAATAATGTGCATTTTTCAGATATGAAGGTATATGCACATAAGAATTGTTTTTCCTTCTAGATCCTCACTGAAATGGCCAATGGAATTTTAAAAACATGAGACACAGAAAGAGAGAGAGGGAAGGAAGGAAGGAAGGAAGGAGGGAAGGAGGGAAAGAGGGAGGAAGGGGATGTAAGTAAGAACATACACCTATAATAGTAGTGGAACTGAGGGAAGATTCCTACCACTTTCTAAAAATACCAAGAATATTTGCTGGGACCCATCAAACCAGGTTATTTCCACTGCTCCTGGTTTTAACAGTATCTTGAGTTCTTCCATAGTTTTCTTCTCATTTGTCTATATTCTCTTTTAGACTATAAGCATCAAGAGGAAGGGGTTATGTCCTTTCATGGATACCACAGTACTCCCAACAACTACTACTGGGCCCTACACTTACAAGAGGCTCAGTAAATATTTGTAAAATGAAGGCAAGAAGAAACGCTAAAAACAAATACATCAATATGCCAACAGTGGTAATCCCTGGGAAGTAGATTATGACTTTTGTTTTATCCATTTCTCTGCATTTTTCAAATTATCTGTAATGAACATGTATTAGTTGCATAATGCGAACAAAATAATTAATACATTTAAAAACACAGTTCAAAGTAATTTTTCACTAAATTCCTTACACAATAGATAAGCAATATGAAAAAGTAATTAAAATATATTAATGCTAGTTATTTATAGAAAACATTTATGCTAAATGAAGTTTATATATTTTATTTGTAAATTACTGTAACACACCATCTTCAAAAAATTACCTAAGGATGTATTTTAGTATATAGATCCTAGTTCAATGAAATTTTGTTCTTCATTAGGAAAAGGCAATACCAAGTCAAAGTCAGGAAATGTAATCTGAAGTCACAAAGCATGTGAAATATTTCTAACGTAACTAACACCTTTTAATGTCTAATTTTAAAGTAATGCAGATCAAGTGTTATATAGCTTGTTCCTATCCTAAACAAATATTTAACTACAAAAAAATAGGTAAGCAGCAATAGATAAGCAGCTAGCAGTACTAAATTACAGGGCTACATCGTGTGTCTGAGCAGAAAAGAAAATTCTAGATTTTTCAAACTGATAACTTTTTTGACATTAGCTCACTAGCCATTAAGTCATTAATTTCTTATCACTGTGTATCTATGTAGAATAATAATTTGGTTTTGACAACTTAAAAGTAGAAAACAATTAACATAAGAACTATTTCACTTTTTTTTTGTTTTTGCATTTTAGGAATTTTTGGATGATCTTGTATAGTGAACATGTGACTAAAACAAAACCTTATCATTATTTTTTCCCTATCAAACATAACAGGATCTTCTTTAAGCTAGGTTTGTGATGACATGTTGAGCTTCTCATACTATTTTTAATAAAATACTGCTTCCTTACTTTAATATAGGGAAGATACATTTTCAAGAAGGAAAATGCTGATGTTATCTTTGTTACAAGCTTGCTGCTGAAATGATTTAGATAGTTTTCTCTTCCATGCAGTATCAGTATAAGGCCTTTCTTTTCAAGAAATGAATTATAGCTGATACTTCAAATCTCTTTTATCTGTATCTCTTAGTTGAGAAAAATGAGAAAACATAAATATTTATTCTATATAAACAGAACAGATGCAAGATGTAGATAAAAATGATCCATTATGGAGCAGTGAATAATTGCTATTTGTATCACCATTCGAAGAGAAAAGGGCATCAAGTATTTCTACCACCTTTAAATCTGAGGATACCTAAAGTTACTGAGAAAATAAAAAATCTGTAATTTTATGTGTTTGGGATAATGTGTTTGTGGTTCATAATTTTGCATTGATGATAAATTTAACATTATTCTCTACAGCATACTTTGGAGGAAACTCAATAAAACTTTGCTTTAATTGAGAAGCATCTGTAGCATCAAAAGAACCACAACCTGCACCAAAAAAAAGTTTAAGAAATCCTAATGTAAAAATAATAAACAGTGAAGCTATTTAAGTAAATTATTCCTTTACTTTGCCATTTCTGATATCTAGATATTCAAAAGGTAACCATTCAAAAAATGTGCAGGCAAATTCTCATACTCTGATAATTTGAGGAAAATATGCTAGCATTTTTTTTCCCATGAAGCAGTAGTTTTACACATTTGGAGAGACTACATGGAAAGGAGAAGGCAATATTAAGTAGAAACAGCAATATCATTAATAAAGTCACCTAAGCATAAAAATGTACAGGTGCTAGAAATAATTTTAAACTAGGTTTTAAAGAATGAAACACAAAAATACCTAAAATCAGAGATTCACATGCTACACTGATGCAAAATGAAGCTGATAATTTCAAAGAAAGAAATCTGTATCTTGATTAAACCTCCTGGAAAAACTGTGTATCAAATTACACTCTTGATGAAATTCAGACTATAATATAACACAATGCATAGAAAATTTTAAACAAACATATCAAAATGATAATATTTTTATTTTGTCTACATATGCCAAACATTATAAGCGCAATTAGATAATCATGGGATGTACATAATACTTAAGAATTATATAGGTACTGTAAGATATTTAACCACAAATGTACATAAACAAGCACTGGACATTAGTACTATATAGGAGAAAGACCAAAGGACTTGGACACAGAAAGTCAAAGTCCTCATTGGTGGCCCTGCCACTTATCATGGGTCTTCAACAATTGATTCACAAACCTCTTGGAACTCTAGATTTTTTTTTTTTAACATCTTTATTGGAGTAAAATTGCTTTACAACGGTGTGTTAGTTTCTGCTTTATAACAAAGTGAATCAGTTATACATATACATATGTTCCCATATCTCTTCCCTCTTGCATCTCCCTCCCGCCCACTGTCCTTATCCCACTCCACTAGGTGGTCACAAAGCACTGAGATGATCTCCCTGTGCTATGCAGCTGCTTCTCATGAGCTATTTTACATTTGGTAGTGTATATATGTCCATGCCACTCTCTCACTTTGTCACAGCTTACCCTTCCCTTCCCCATATCTTCAACTCCATTCTCTATTAGGTCTGTATTTTTATATCCGTCTTACACCTAGGTTCTTCATGACCTTTTTTTATTGTTTTCCTTAGATTCCATATATATGTTAGCATACAGTATTTATTTTTCTCTTTCTTACTTCACTCTGTATGACAGACTCTAGGTCCATCCACCTCACTACAAATATCTCAATTTTGTTTCTTTTTATGGCTGAGTAATATTCCATTGTATATATGTGCCACATCTTCTTTATCCACTCATCAGATGATGGACACTTCAGTTGCTTCCATGTCCTGTCTATTGTAAATAGAGCTGCAATGAACATTTTGGTACATGACTCTTTTTGAATTATGGTTTTCTCAGGGTATATGCCCAGTAGTGGGATTGCTGGGTCGTATGGCAGTTCTATTTTTTAGATTTTTAAGAAACCTCCATACTGTTCTCCATAGTGGCTGTATCAATTTACATTCCCACCAACAGTGCAAGAGTGTTCCCTTTTCTCCACACCTTCTCCAGAATTTATTGTTTCTAGAATTTTTGATAATGGCCATTCTGACCGGTGTGAGATGATATCTCACTGTAGTTTTGATTTGCATTTCTCTAATGATTAATGATGTTGAGCATACTTTCATGAGTTTGTTGGAAATCTGTATATCTTCTTTGGAGAAATGTCTATTTAGGTCTTCTGCCAACTTTTGGATTGAGATCTTTGTTTTTTTGAGATTGAGATGCATGAGCTACTTTTAAATCTTGGAGATTAATCCTTTGTCAGTTGCTTCATTTGCAAATATTTTCTCCCATTCTGAGGGTTGTCTTTTTGTCTTGTTTATGGTTTCCTTTGCTGTGCAAAAGCTTTTAAGTTTCATTAGGTCCCATTTCTTTATTTTTGTTTTTATTTCCATTTCTCTAGGAGGTGGGTCAAAAAGGATCTTGCTGTGATTAATGTCATAGAGTGTTCTGCCTATGTTTTCCTCTAAGAGTCTGACAGTGTCTGGCCTTACATTTAGGTCTTTAATCCATTTTGAGTTTATTTTTGTGTATGGTGTTAGGGAGTGTTCCAATTTCATACTTTTACATGTAGCTGTCCAGTTTTCCCAGCACCACTTATTGAACAGGCTGTTTTTTCTCCACTGTATATTCATGCCTCCTTTATCAAAGATTAGGTGACCATATGTGCGTGGGCTAATCTCTGGGCTTTCTATCCTGTTCCATTGATCTACATGTCTGTTTTTGTCCCAGTACCATACTGTCTTGATTACTGTAGCTTCGTAGTATAGTCTGAAGTCAGGGAGCCTGATTCCTCCAGCACAGTTTTTTGTTCTCAAGATTGCTTTGGCTATTCGGGGTCTTTTGTGTTTCCATACAAATTTTGAAATTTTTTGTTCTAGTTCTGTGGAAAATGCCAGTGGTAGTTTGACAGGGATTGCATTCAATCTGTAGATTGCTTTGGGTAGTAGAACCATTTTCAGAATGTTGATTCTTCCAATCCAAGAACATGGTAAATCTCTCCATCTATTTGTATCATCGTTTTTTTTTTTTTTTTTTTTTTTTTGCGGTACGTGGGCCTCTCACCGTTGTGGCCTCTCCCATTGCGGAGCACAGGCTCCGGATGCACAGGCTCAGCAGCCATGGCTCACGGGCCTAGCCACTCCACAGCATGTGGGATCTTTCCGCACCGGGGCACGAACCTGTGTCCCCTGCATCGGCAGGTGGACTCTCAACCACTGCGCCAACAGGGAAGCCCTATTTGTATCATCTTTAATTTCTTTCATCAGTGTCTTATAATTTTCTGCATACAGGTCTTTTGTCTCCTTAGGTAGGTTTATTCCTAGATATTTTATTCTTTTTCTTGCAGTGGTAAATGGGAGTGTTTTCTTAATTTCACTTTCAGATTTTTCATCATTAGTGTATAGGAATGCCAGAGATTTCTGTGCATTAATTTTGTATCCTGCTACTTTACCAAATTCATTAATTAGCTCTAGTAGTTTCCTGGTAGCATCTTTAGGATTCTCTATGTAGAGTATCATGTCATCTGCAAACAGTGACAGCTTTACTTCTTCTTTTCTGATGTGTATTCCTTTTATTTCTATTTCTTCTCTGAATGCTGTGGCTAAAACTTCCAAAACTATGTTGAATAAGAGTGGTGAGAGTGGCCAACTTTGTCTTGTTCCTGATCTTAGTGGAAATGGTTTCAGTTTTTCACCATCAAGGATGATGTTGGCTGTGGGTTTGTCATATATGGCCTTTATTATGCTGAGGAAAGTGCCCTCTATGCCTACTTTCTGCAGGGTTTTTTATCATAAATGGGTGTTGAATTTTGTCAAAAGCTTTCTCTGCATCTATTGAGATGATCACATGGTTTTTCTCCTTCAATTAGTTAATACAGTGTATCACATTGATTGATTTGCGTATATTGAAGAATCCTTGCATTCCTGGAATAAACCCCACTTGATCATGGTGTTATGATCCTTTTAATGTGCTGTTGGATTCGGTTTGCTAGTATTTTGTTGAGGATTTTTGCATCTATGTTCATCAGTGATATTGGCCTGTAGTTTTCTTTCTTTGTGACCTCTTTGGTTTTGGTAACAGGGTGATGGTGGCCTCATAGAATGAGTTTGGGACTGTTCCTCCCTCTGCTATATTTTGGAAGAGTTTGAGAACAACAGGTGTTAGCTCTTCTCTAAATGTTTGATAGAATTCGCCTGTGAAGCTGTCTGGTCCTGGGCTTCTGTTAGTTGGAAGATTTTAAATCACAGTTTCAATTTCACTGCTTGTGACTGGTCTGTTCATATTTTCTCTTTCTTCCTGGTTCAGTCTCAGCAGGTTGTGCATTTCTAAGAATTTGTTCATTTCTTCCAGGTTGTCCATTTTATTGGCATAGAGTTACTTGTAGTAATCTCTCATGATCCTTTGTATTTCTGCATGGTCAGTTGTTACTTCTCCCTTTTTCATTTCTAATTCTATTGATTTGAGTCTTCTCCCTTTTTTTTTTTGATGAGTCTGGCTAATGGTTTATCAATTTTGTTTATCTTCTCAAAGAATGAGCTTTTAGTTTTATTGATCTTTGCTATCATTTCCTTCATTTCTTTTCATTGATTTCTGATCTGATCTTTATGATTTCTTTCCTTCTGCTAACTTTAGGGTTTTTTGTTCTTCTTTCTCTACTTACTTTAGGTGTCAGGTTAGGTTATTTGAGATGTTTCCTGTTTCTTAAGGTAGGATTTTATTGCTATAAACTTCCCTCTTAAAACTGCTTTTGCTGCATCCCATAGCTTTTGGGTCATCGTGTCTCCATTGTCATTTGTTTCTAGGTATTTTTTGATTTCCTCTTTGATTTCTTCAGTGATCACTTCGTTATTACGTAGTGTATTGTTGAGGCTCCATGTGTTTGTATTTTTTACAGATCTTTTCCTGTAATTGATATCTAGTCTCATAGCGGTGTGGTTGGAAAAGATACTTGATACAATTTCAATTTTCTTAAATTTACCAAGGCTTGATTTGTGACCCAAGATATGATCTATCCTGGAGGATGTTCCATGAGCACTTGAGGAAAATCTGTTTTCTGTTGTTTTTGGATGGAATGTCCTATAAATATCAATTAAGTCCATCTTGTTTAATGTATCATTTAATGCTTGTGTTTTCTTATTTATTTTCATTTTAGGTGATATGTCCATTGGTGAAAGTGGGGTGTTAAAGTCCCCTACTATGATTGTGTTACTGTCAATTTCCCCTTTTAGGGCTTTAGTATTTGTCTTCTGTATTGAGGTGCTGCTATGTTGGGTGCATAAATATTTACAATTGTTATATCTTCTTCTTGGATTGAACCCTTGATCATTATGTATTGTTCTTCTTTGTCTCTTGTAATAGTCTTTATTTTAAAGTCTATTTTGTCTGATATGAGAATTGCTACTCCAGCTTTCTTTTGATTTCCATTTGCATGGAAAATCTTTTTCCATCCCCTCACTTTCAGTCTGTATGTGTCCCTAGGTCTGAAGTGGGTCTCTTGTAGACAGCATATATATGGGTCTTGTTTTTGTATCCATTCAGCCAGTCTGTGTCTTTTGGTGGGAGAATTTAATCCATTCATGTTTAAGGTAATTATCGATATGTATGTTCCTATTCCCATTTTCTTAACTGTTTTGGGTTTGTTATTTTAAGTCTGTTCTTTCTCTTGTGTTTCTTGCCTAGAGAAGTTCCTTTAGCATCTGTTGTAAAGCTGGTTTCATGGCGCTGAACTCGCTCAGCTTTTGCTTGTCTGTAAAGGTTTTAATTTCTGCATCAAATCTGAATGAGATCCTTGCTGGGTAGAGTAATCTTGGTTGTAGGTTCTTCTCCTTCATCACTTTAAATATGTCCTTCCACTCCCTTCTGGCTTGCAGAGTCTCTGCTGAAAGATCAGCTGTTAACCTTATGGGGATTCCCTTGTGTGTTATTTGTTGGTTTTCCCTTGCTGCTTTTAATATGTTTTCTTTGTATTTAATTTTTGATAGTTTGATTAATATGTGTCTTGGCGTGTTTCTCCTTGGATTTATCCTGTATGGGACTCTCTGTGCTTCCTGGACTTGATTAACTATTTCCTTTGCCATATTAGGGAAGTTTTCAACTATAATCTCTTCAAATTTTTTCTCAGTTCCTTTTTCTCTTCTTGTTCTGGAACCCCTATAATTCGAATGTTGGTACATTCAGAGGTCTCTGAGACTGTCCTCAGTTCTTTTCATTCTTTTTTCTTTATTCTCCTCTGCAGTATTTACTTCCACTATTTTATCTCCCAGGGCACTTATACGTTCTTCTGCCTCAGTTATTCTGCTATTGATCCCTTCTAGAGTGTTTTTAATTTCATTTATTGTGCTGTTCATCATTGCTTATTTCCTCTGTAGTTCTTCTAGTTCCTTCTTAAATGTTTCTTGCATTTTCTCTATTCTATTTCCAAGATTTTGGATCATCTCTACTATCATTATTCTGAATTCTCTCTCAGGTAGACTGCCTATTTCCTCTTCATTTGTTAGGTCTCGTGGGTTTTTACCTTGCTCCTTCATCTGCTGTGTGTTTTTCTGTCTTCTCATTTTGCATATCTTACTGTGTTTGGCGTCTCCTTTTTGCAGGCTGAAGGTTCATAGTTCCCGTTGTTTTTGATGTCTGTCCCCAGTGGCTAAGGTTGGTTCAGTGGGTTGTGTAGGCTTCCTGGTGGAGGGGACTAGTGCCTGTGTTCTGGTGGATGAGGCTGGATCTTGTCTTTCTGGTGGGCAGGTCCACGTCTGGTGGTGTGTTTTGGGGTGTCTGTGGACTTATTATGATTTTAGGTAACCTCTCTGCTAATGGGTGGGGTTGTGTTCCTGTCTTGCTAGTTGTTTGGCATAGGGTGTCCAACACTGTAGCTTGCTGGTCGTGGAGTGAGGCTGGGTCTTGGTGTTGAGATGGAGATCTCTGGGAGATTTTCGCTGTTTGATATTACATGGAGCTGAGAGGTCTCTTGTGGACCAGTGTCCTGGAGTTCGCTCTCCCACCTCAGTGGCACAGCCCTGATGCCTGGCTGGGGCACCAAGAGCCTGTCCTCCACATAGATCAGATTAAAAGGGGAGAAAAAATGAAAGAAAGGAAGGGTGGAAGGGAGGAAGGGAGGAAGAAAGAAAGAAAGGAAGGAAAGAAAGAAAGGAAAGAAAGAAAGAAAAGAAAGAAAGAAAGAAAGAGAAGAAAGAGGATAAAATAAAATAAAGGTATTAAAATAAAAAATAATTATTAAGAAAAAAAAATTTTTAAGTAAAAAACAAAAAAAAAAACAGACAGAACCCTAGGACAAATGGTGAAAGCAAAGCTATACAGACAAAATCACACACAGAAGCATACACATACACACTCACCAAAAGAGGAAAAGGGGAAAAAATAGTCTATATTGGTCCCAAAGTCCACCTCCTCAATTTGGGATGATTCGTTGTCTACTCAGGTATTCCACAGATGCAGGGTACATCAAATTGACTGTGGAGATTGAATCTGCTGCTCCTGAGGCTGCTGGGAGAACCTTCCCTTTCTCCTCTTTGTTTGCACAGCTCCCGGGTTTCAGCTTTGGATTTGGCCCCGCCTCTGCGTGTAGGTCGCAGGAGGGCGTCTCTTCTTCGCTCAGACAGGACGGGGTTAAAGAAGCAGCTGCTTCTGGGGCTCTGGCTCACTCAGGCCGGGGGGAGGGAGGGATACGGATGTGGGATGAGCCTGCGGCGGCAGAGGCCAGCATGACATTGCACCAGCCTGAGGCGTGCTGTGCATTCTCCCGGGGAAGTTGTCCCTGGATCAGAGGACCCTGGCAGTGTCGGGCTACACAGACTTGCGGGAGCAGAGGTGGGGCTAGTGACCTGTGCTCGCACACAGGCTTCTTGGTGGCTGCAGCAGCAGCCTTAGCAACTCATGCCCGTCTCTGGGGTCCACGCTGATAGACGCGGCTCACGCCCGTCTCTGGAGTTCCTTTAAGCAGCGCTCTTAATACCCTCTCCTCGCACACCAGGAAACAAAGAGGGAAGAAAAAGTCTCTTGCCTCTTTGGCAGGTCCAGACTTTTTCCTGGACTCCCTCCCGGCTAGCCGTGGTGCACTGACCCCTTCAGGCTGTATTCACGCAGCCAACCCCAGTTCTCTCCCTGGGATCCGACTGAAGCCAGAGCCTCAGCTCCCAGCCCCGCCCGGCCCGGCGGGTGAGCAGCAAGCCTCTTGGGCTGGTGAGTGCAGGTCAGCACCGATTCTCTGTGTGGGAATCTCTCCGCTTCGCCCTCCACACCCCTGTTGCTGTGCTGTTCTCTGCAGCTCTGAAGCTTCCCTCCTCTGCCACCCGCAGTCTCTGCCTGCAAGGAGGCTTCCTAGTGTGTGGAAACCTTTCCTCCTTCACAGCTCCCTCCCACTCTCTCCCGTCTCTATTCTTTTGTCTCTGTTTTTTCTTTTGCCCTACCCAGGTACGTGGGGGAGTTTCTTGCCTTTTGGGAGGTCTGGGGTCTTCTGCCAGCGTTCAGTAGGTGTTCTATAGGAGTTGTTCCACGTGTAGATGTATTTCTGATGTATCTGTGGGGAGGAAGGTGATCTCCACGTCTTACTCTTGAGCCATCTTCCTAAAATCTGTCTAGATTTCTTAACTAGTGATAACCTTGAGGGGAAAAAAGGTCTAAGGGAATTTGACCAGTTGAGCTGTAACTTTATAAAGTCACTTCTAGATTTAAACTCTAAGATTCCACTATTTTAAATGAATGAGAAGTAAACCATTATGAATAAGACTCAAGGTGAAACTCGTATTTTCCTCAAATAACCTTGGGGCACCAAGTCTCTCCCTGGGTAAATGCTTTATAATTCTAACAAACTGAATTTTTAAGGCAGACATTACTTTTTTAGGTAAGCCTGAGCACATCTGCAGTATCTACTGACATCTTTTATTAGCAATAATTTAATATCATCTGAAATTCAACAGTAAGAGCCTGAGTTAAAAATTGAGATACTAGAAAATAAGTATTCACATAATCCTGTTGAAAAAACCATGAAATAGTACTATTTCCATATATGATTCCATATTAATCTAGAAACCATAGGTTATAAGTCTATAATCAAATTTATACATGATCCTATTTTTCTCAATCTTGACAACTGTTACATAAAGAGCTTCTCTAAGTTCTTAGGCATCTCTTATCCTTTGGGTTATGAAAAATCAAACACACATGCAACAAAACAGTTTGGTTTTGCTCACAAATCTGGATAAAAATAACACAGGGTTAATAACGATAGTAATAATTATAATAATAATAATCACGATGGTATGTGTTACAATTTATAGATAATTTAATGGGCCAGCAATTATGCTAGGCATTCTACATATGCTATTCTCTGATGTACA